>NC_049202.1:43335459-44012959 GCF_013347855.1 Anguilla anguilla
AGCGCTAATGGGGGTTTTGAACCAGGGGAATGGGAAGGCAGGGCTGAGGTTGAAAGAGGGGGCGCTCTCTCCGGTACAGATGGACCTGCATTCTGTCCCCCTGCTTCATGTTGTGCTGAATTTTAATGACTGTTTGGCCTTCTGCAGGTTTCCACAATGGGGGAAAAAAGCCCAGCTGAATCTGTTGTAGTAGGTTTCTGTATCTAGCCTCATCTGAGGAGAAAAAAAAAACCCACTACATTCACACCGGGGCTATTTTTCATAAAATTTTTATCCGTGTTTTGATGTAACCTGCTTTCACCGTACAAGCTTCTTCAGAGGAAACGGGCCCGTCTAGATTCCCCCAAGTTCATCTGTTCCCTGTGACAGAAGGGTTGTTTCAAAGTGCTTCTTCGTGTAATACACTTGAAAAGCCTGGGCATTCAAGTGTCGCATGAGAGCACTTCGTAGCCTTTCGCTTGAGATTCAGAATCGCTTTTTAAGAGTGCTTTAAAGTATATCCTCGTATGCATGTGTTTTCGATTCTGGATGCTGATTGGCTGAGACCCTTTTCTTCAGCTATTGTAAATCCGATGCAGTAACAGCCAATCTAACAGCCAGTTTGTAAGCAGTATCACTCCATACACAAATTGTCACTTACAAATAACATTAGAAAACAGATTGATACATGTTTATATATGTTGTAACTGTTTTATAAGAGCAATACGGCACTTAGCCGTAGCGCTGTATGGTAAACACAGTCATGGCTACAGGGGGTTGCTGGCACTCTGCTTTGCTCTGTGCCTGTCGCACCCCTGCATCAGTGACTGTATTCGGGATACAGCGCGGCCTTGAGTGCCGTGTCGCGTAGCTGTACGTGTGAACATGGCGGCGGTGTGATGAGCGGGCTGAGACCCCCTTGTCCCCCCTGTGTGCCCCCCCCCCCGCAGGCCCAGAGGAAGCAGCTGTGGGTGGCCCTGATCGAGAAGGCGCTGGCCAAGCTGCACGGCTCCTACTTCACCCTGCAGGCGGGCCGCGCCATCGAGGGGCTGGCCACGCTCACCGGCGCCCCCTGCGACTCGCTCATGCTGCAGGTCAGCTCCACCAACCCGCGCGAGGAGCCCATCGACACCGACCTCATCTGGGCCAAGATGCTCAGCTCCAAGGAGGCAGGGTGAGCCCCACACCGGGGGGGAGGGGAGGGAGGGAGGGAGGCAGGGAGAGAGAGGGGGGGGGAGGGAGGGAGAGAGGGAGGGAGAGAGGGTGGGAGGGGGAGGGAGAGAGGGTGGGAGGGGGAGGGAGGGAGGGAGAGGGGGAGGGAGGCAGGGAGAGAGAGGGAGGGAGGAAGGGAAGAGGGAGGGAGGGACAGAGGGAGGGAGGGGGAGACGGTGAGTCAGGGTGGAGGAGGAGGTGAGGCACAGGGCTTGTTTCGTAGAGCTGGAGATTGAGCGGTGCTGGAGATAAGCCGTGTGATTGAGCCCAGCGTGAAAGAGAAGGCCGCCTTAGCTGGGAAAGAGGTAGGGAGCGTCTCCCCGTGCGTCTGTGAGAGATTACAGATCACAGGAGCCTGGCAGCTGTGCAGTCTCGGAGGTGCTCTCAGACGCGCGCGCGGACGCCGGGCTGCTTCGCCGCTACGCGCTCCGGTTTGAGAAGTCTCCGCCTCCTCCGTTTGCGCGTCCTCCTCCGAGTTCCCCTGAGGAGAGCCCGTCGCTGCCAGCGCCGCGCGGAGGACCTGTAATCCCACACTGCCTCCATCTGCTGCCCCGGGGGCGGAGCCTGACTGGCACCTTCCATATGTCTCTCTGCCACCATTCCCTCAGAGCACACACGAGCGAAAGCAGACTGTGGATGGCAGGCGGTCTCGGCTTCAGGCCTGGCCCCGTGCGATGGATAGCCCCCCCCCCCCCCGCGCTTTATCCGCCGCCCCGAACCCATGCCACGCCACGCCACAGAGCGGCCTCTCGCCCCCGTCCTGCGCAGCTGAGCCTCGTTAGCTTTGGGCGTAGCGCTTTCCCCCACAGCCCACGTCTGCGCTTTGGTCTAAAGCGGCTGACACAGTGACTCCGATGCAGAGCTGCTGATGGGCGCACGGCGGTCCGGAGTAGCTCTGTAAAGACCTCGCGGAGCTCGTTGTGTATGTATGCTGTGGAAGGCGGTCCTCTCCTCGCCGCTCTTCTGTGCACGTTCCCTTTAGCCTTCTTTGCCGTGGGCCAGAGCTTTCTGTAGTCAGAGGGGAAAGCGCGCGGGAGTAGTACTTCGCGGCCTGCGGAGCGGACGCAGCGCGGAGCGCGTTTTCCTCCTCGTTAAAAAGCGAGGAATGGCGGGCGTCCCGGCGGCCCTGTCCTGCCGTGACCGCGGCGAGGCGGCGCTCGTCTCGCGCGTTGGGGCCGCGCCTGAGCGTTCTGCTGAGCCGGGGGGCCCCGGGCCGCGCGCCAGCGAGCGCAGACGGGAGGTACCGCGAGGGGGCCAAAGTGCCGCCGCGGTTAAGGGGCCCCGCGTGCTGGGGATCCGCACCCTCTGTTCGTTGGGTTAATAAGCCTCTGAATGAGCACCGACTCCACCCTGCTGCAGGGAGCTGAGATTCATGCATAAGGAATGACATTCATTTTTAAAATCAAATACGGCTGGAGATGAAAAAACGCTGAGAATGCCTTGCTGGTGCCACTCTACAGCTGGAGGCAGCCATTGGTTAAGGCGGGGTAATATTTAGGATAGAGGTTATACGATTCGTGGACCCGAGGTGCTTCTGCCTCATTGTCTTTGTGACATCACAGTACACCATGTACAATTCATGGAACTGTTTAGGTGATTCTACCTCTCTTAGCCTTTGTGACATCACAGTATGTTTAGGTGATTCTCTCTCGTTATCTTTGTGACATCACAGTATGTTTAGGTGATTCTCTCTCATTATCTTTGTGACATCACAGTACGTTTAGGTGATTCTCTCTCGTTATCTTTGTGACATCACAGTATGTTTAGGTGATTCTCTCTCGTTATCTTTGTGACATCACAGTATGTTTAGGTGATTCTCTCTCATTATCTTTGTGACATCACAGTATGTTTAGGTGATTCTCTCATTATCTTTGTGACATCACAGTATGTTTAGGTGATTCTCTCTCGTTATCTTTGTGACATCACAGTATGTTTAGGTGATTCTCTCTCATTATCTTTGTGACATCACAGTATGTTTAGGTGGTTCTCCCTCATTGCTCATTGTCTTTGTGACATCACAGTACAAGCTATTTTGACCATCTGTCTGTCTGCCTGTGCTTGTCTGTCTCTGCCTGCCAGGTTCTTGATGGGGGCCTCCTGTGGCGGAGGCAACATGAAGGTGGATGATTTGATGTATGAGTCACTGGGTCTGCGCCCCCGACACGCCTACTCCATCTTGGACGTTCGAGACGTTCAGGGCTACAGGTGAGGTGGGGTGTGCCTGAGAATATTTACAGATCCATCTAAATATTGGTCAGAATTATCCCCATTCAGAGGTTCTTTGGCTTTACCTTTTCGAGAGGTTCCAGATTTTAACTATTTTGCTTGAGTTTGGGCTGTATCATTTATTTAATTTTTTATTTATTTCACATTAATTTAACCAGGAAAACCTTGTTGAGATTGCAATCTCTTTTTCAAGTGGGACATGACATTAAACGCAAGTTACAATCAAACTTTGCCTTGAATGACATGAATTAGGAAGCCCAGTTTAAGGTCTTTACAGTGTTCCAGCTGTATGGTGCTGGGTCGCTGAAAGCTAACTTTTCAAACTCAGCAGAGGGGACTTTAAAAAGAGCAATGTCACTGGAGCAAAGGTGATACTTAGAAATTCAATGTAGCAGTTAACTAAGGTGAGAGGGAAGCAGACCAATGAATTCTTTATAGATGAATATATAGCAGTGAATAGTCTGTAGATGTAGGGATGATACACCAGACCATTCATATAAAAGACGTTCCTATAAACGACATTATAAACTTGTCGACACTCAGGGAGATGTGTGCGGAAAATGAGCTCTATTCATTTGTGTTCCTCCCTAAAATCCTCAAACAATAAATTATATTAATTTAGTGACTCTGTGCTGAGTGAACAGCGTGTCTCCAGCATTTACGTTTTCCCTAAAAAAAGGCCCGTTTGGTAATGCTTATGCCTCATTAAATTTTAAATCGCCAAAATTAATGACCAGCGTCTACGAATGTGTTGCGGTTTTAGTCATACGCAGCCAAAAGTAATAATTATTTAGACAAACAATTGCGTTTTAGCTCACGGTACTTGCTGCATATTTTAATATAAACAGAAAACGACGAGGACATCACTCACGGGAAATGCGTTGCCCTAATCCACAGCAAAGTTAATGAAGCAGCAGTATTTGCGATGTCCTGAACACCGAGGGAGCAGCTACAGTAAACACGGCGCGATTGAAGTGTTTGGTCAGTGTCCGTTAGCAGATAGCCGTGTTTGTTTTTGTGGGCCGGAGAGTTTACGAAAGTTCACGCCGGCAAGGTAACCGTGCCCGGGAGGGTCGTTGCGGGGGAGACGGAAAGGTGGCGGGAGGGAAGAATCCGCGCTCCCGCGGCTGTTTTAAACGCCGCATCCGCTCGCACGCCGCTCCCACGAGCACAACTGCCGACGGGCCCCTGCCGTCTGCGGCTGAATGCAGCGACGCGGCCGCTTGCGTCCAGCTGCGCCGCTGGCTAATGTGTGTTATTATCCTCTGCGAAGGGCTGTGTGCTGCTGCCTTCTCTCATCAGCATGTGCAATTAAGTATATTACTGTGTGCACATGGGAGTGGGATGCAGGGGTGCATTAGGACAATAGGAATATGCTAACATAATATTAACAGAAGTGAAAACATAATTTGTAATGTTTTTTCTGCATTTTATTTTATTTATGAAGTTTTTTTTTTTCATGTAGGAGTTCATGTCTTTGGAAATGTTTTATCTGTGCAGTTAAATTCCGATTCTGCTGTTGTTCCTGGAGCGCTGAGGAATAGCCGCGCATGCGTAACCATGCGCGAAATCATGCTGGCTGGTATTGCTAGCGCATATAACCGCTGAAGGTGACGGGTTCATCGGAAATGCGCTGGGGTGCCGACGGTCTTCAAGAAAGGGATTAAAATACAGAGCGAGTGTGTGGATGGTTTGTATGTACGCACATGCCAAGCCTGCTCACCCAAACCTCTCCCCCTCCCCCCAACCCCAGGCTGCTCCGGCTGCGTAACCCGTGGGGCCGCTTCTCCTGGAACGGCAGCTGGTCGGACGAGTGGCCCGACTGGCCGCAGCACCTGCGGCACGAGCTGATGGCCCACGGCAGCAGCGAGGGCGTCTTCTGGATGGAGTACGGCGACTTCATCAAGTGAGTGGAGCCGGGGACGGGTAGAGAAGCGATGTGCGCAGGGAGCTAATATGCACACGCAGACACGCGCGCGTACAGGGCCAGCCTCTAACAGCCCAACTGGAAACACTAGTGCCTGGGAAAGCTCTCCCTGTCATGCCCCTTTAGGTCTGCCCCTGAATGAGGCACAAGGAAGACCTCAGCGGGAGGTAAAAGGGTCAGAGCTGGGCTCGGGTGCAAACACGTTGGGTATGAGGAAGTAGAGAGCAGCTCTCTCAATGAGAGCTTGTCATTGACCTTAGAGCGAGTCTGTGTCATTCCCTTCCGCGGTTTAACAGTGACCTTTAGCATCAGTCCATACTGCCCCCTAGTGTTTCATCTGTGCCTCTGCAGCTGCTTTCTTTGCACTTGTCCACCTGTCATATTTAGTAGGAAACCGCTGACAGCGGAAATAAATCTGAAGACACTTCATGAATGGTTATTCCCCCAAGTCTCTCTTTGAAGCGGTGTTAGCCAGACAAATATGAATCTCCAGCTAGGCTGAGAACTGCTTGACAGGATTGACGGGAACTTGGCAGCCAGAAATTGCGAAGCATTTAAGGGCCAATGCAGATAAATGGAATTCGGCTCTTTTGACGCACACAAACAAGAGCCATTTATTTCTCCGGGAGCTTCGCGAACGCGGGAGCGACCGCTATCTCCACACGCTGGAAACGAACGTCGCGCTGAGGACTGCGGTCGTTTAACGTCTGCGTGCTTAAGCTGCGCGCAAACAGGGCTCCCAGGAGCGCGTGCGGAGGCGGGCGGGCAGGTGGGAAGAGTGCTGTGCCTCCGGTGGCCTGCGTTTTACTCACCGACAGACCGCACACGCTTGGGCTGCCCTAGCCCTGTCAGCAGTGGGTAAGTGTTGGTGTGTGTGTGCGCGTTTGTGTGTGTATGTGTGTGTGTGGGTGTGGGTGTGTGTGTGTGTGTGTGTGTGTGTGCGTGTGCGTGTGGGTAAGTGTTGGTGTCTGTGTGTGTGTGTGCGTGTCGATGTGTGGGTGTGGGTGTGTGTGTGTGTGTGTGTGATGTAATAGCGCCGGTACAGCGGTCTCACGGAGGAGCCCGGCAGCCATGATTTATCGCCGCTGTGATGACATCAATAACGGCCAGAGAAAAGACCTGACTCGGTTCAGAACAAACTGCCTCTCTCCATCCATCATACCAACACACGATATTAAATACGCCGACCGGCTCATTTAGGCGGCTGATTTGCTGGTGCCGACTGCGAGGCTCTGCGGAATATTAAGACAAAATACTGCCATCGCGTATTGACTTTGTTCGTCCCCGCGGCAACGGAGAGAGAAAGGGGCGAGAGAGAGAGAGGGAGAGCTGTTGACAGATGCGCTCTCTCCCGTGCTGATTTCGTAACGCGCGGTCAACAAAAGCGACGGAGAGACTTTAAAACAAATCGGCCTCTTCGCTTTCTTCCCTCGCAGTTTTTTTTTTCTTTTTTTTTTTTTTTAGTTGACAGACATCTGTTGTTGTGCGGCTCCGCGGCGGAACGCTGGCCGCGGCGGCCGCCGAGTCGGGCTGACGAGCGAGCGTGGCGGGCTTCGTTGGACTCGAGGTGCCAGCGCGGCGTTCGGCTGAGCGAAGCCCCGCCGCGGCGGCTCAGGACGGCTCTGAGCAGCTGCGGTCGCGCCGCGTGGCAGATTAAGCTCTTAATTGGGCGTCGGTCGTCTCCCCCGCGGCTCGGGCCGCCCCCGCTAAGCTCACCGCTGCTCTGAGAGCCCCAGAGCGGCTGCTCTTATTGACGCCGCTCGTGAACCGAGAGGAAGTTGATGTTTTTAAAGTTTTTTTTTTTTTTCCTTCTTCTTCTTCTTCTTTTATTGAGGCGGTCATTAAGTGCGAGTTATTGAAGTTGTTTCTCCGGATGGAGAGAGAGTGGTCATGGCAACACCTGTACGTGTAAGTTCTTCTGAGTTTTTTCAGAGCCCAAGCAGGAAAGTTTGTTAAACTCTTCAGGGGTCTTTGCTCATTTCTGGCTGGATCGCGACAGCGGGGCCAGCCCTACAAACGCTAATGACTGTGACTGAGTCACCGAGTAATGAAGTTACGCCATTGGTCGGCCGAGACATGAAGTTACACCATTGGTCGGCCGGTCCAGCCACATACTAGGTTTTGACCTGGTCTTGTTTTCGAGGGAGCACGTGTGCTCCTAAGGTGATGAAAATTTAGGGGCGCACTAATGCATCCTAATTAGTAAACGTGTTCCTAAATTATTTTTCCACCCAGCACACGTGAATTTCAGGAGCAAGCGCTCCTAAAACGTGGGCCCGGCTCCCTCGCTGAGATGCCGTGTGTCGCCCCCCGCAGGTACTTTGACTCGGTGGACATCTGTAAGATCCACTCGGACTGGCAGGAGGTGCGCCTGCAGGGCTGCTTCCCCAGCCGGGCCAGCGGGCCGGTGACGGTGACGGCGCTGACGGTGCTGGAGAGGACGGCGCTGGAGTTCGCCCTCTTCCAGGAGGGCGGCAGGTGCGTGAGCGGGCGGCGCCCCGGTAGGGCCCGCGCCCCGCCCCCAAACCCATCTCTGAGCACCCCCCCCCCCCCCCCCCCCCCCTCTGTGTGTGCCCCCCAGGCGCTCGGACACGGCGGACAGCCACCTGCTGGACCTGTGCATCATGGTGTTCCGCGCGTCCTTCGGCAGCGGCAGCAAGCTGGCGCTGGGCCGGCTGCTCTCCCACAGCAAGCGCGCGGTCAAGAAGTTCGTGGGCTGCGACGTGATGCTGGAGCCGGGGGAGTACGCCGTGGTCTGCTGCGCCTTCAACCACTGGCACATGGGCACTGGAGCCACCCTCACCCCCGGTAGGGAACACACACACAATCACCCTCACACGCTCACGCACACACACACACACAATCACTCTCACACGCTCACGCACACACACACACACACACACACACACAATCACCCTCACACGCGCACACACACACACACACACAATCACTCTCACACGCTCACGCACGCACACACACACACACACACACACACACACAATCACTCTCACACGCACGCACACACACACACACACACACACACACACACACACACACACACACACACACACACACAATCACCCTCACACGCGCACACACACACACACACACAATCACTCTCACACGCACACACACACACACACACACACACAGACACACACACACGCTCACGCACACACACACACACACAATCACTCTCACACGCTCACGCACACACACACACACACACAATCACCCTCACACGCTCACGCACACACACACACACACAATCACTCTCACACGCTCACGCACACACACACACACACACACACAGACACACACACACACACATAGACACACACACACACACACACACACACACACACAATCACTCTCACACGCTCACGCACACACACACACACACAGACACACACATAGACACACACACACACACACAATCACTCTCACACGCTCACGCACACACACACACACACACACGCATACACACACACACACACACACACAATCACTCTCACACGCTCACACACACACACACACACACACAATCACCCTCACACGCTCACGCACACACACACACACACAATCACTCTCACACGCTCACGCACACACACACACACACACACACAGACACACACACACACACATAGACACACACACACACACACACACACACACACACAATCACTCTCACACGCTCACGCACACACACACACACACAGACACACACATAGACACACACACACACACACAATCACTCTCACACGCTCACGCACACACACACACACACACAATCACTCTCACACACACACACACACACACACACACAATCACTCTCACACGCACGCACACACACACAGACACACACACACACACACACAGACACAGACACACACATAGACACACACAAACACACACAATCACTCTCACACGCTCACGCACACACACAGACACACACACACACACACAGACACACACACACACACACAATCACTCTCACACGCTCACGCACACACACACACACACACACACACACAGACACACAATCACTCTCACACGCTCACGCACACACACACACACACATACACACACACACTCACTCACTCACTCACACACAGACGCACACCGGTACACAGAGCAGGGCTTATGAGCACAGACACATATATACATACATATGTATGTATGTATGTATGTATATATATATATCATTAATACAGAGACTCTCACACTGTACACCTTGTTTTCAGTTATATTCACTAAAAATGGCATGTGAAATCTATGGGCTGGGAATATGTCCCATTACAATAGAACATATTACTATATTTGTCAAGTGCACATTTATTTTTGGCAGTAGATTGCTGATTTTCCTTGTATTTCTGTGGCATGATGATGATGATGATGATGAACGGTTGGATACCAGGTGGTGGGTCACTACAGTTGTTGCAATTTCAGTTGGAAAGAATTTCTTTAGCTTTCAGTGTGTGCTGTAATTTAAACACAATAATGTAATCTAGAGAGAGAAGAATCTGACTCAACAGTACATATTTGAAACAGCTGAAGCAGTGTAGATGACATCTTTATAATGTCTCCTCTTGACCTGCAGTGTCCAGTCCCACCAGCAGTGGGCGCTCCTGCCAGGACATCCCCGGGTACATTCTGGCGATCTACAGCTCCCGGCAGGTGATGGTGGAGCAGGTGGAGGCCATGGCAACCACTCTGGCAGACGCCATTATCCTACTGACTGAGAACAAGGGTGAAAGGCACGAGGTAAGGGAGTGGAGAGACTTTCCCTTTCAATTGCATTTCAGACTGCCAGACTGCATCCCAGTATTCAAAAAATGCACGCTCCTTTCCTGCACTATCACCTCCTTCCCTCCTTCCCCTGGACCCCGATCTTTGTGTCCTCCCTCCCTCCAGTGTTCCAATATTGGAGGAGACGAGCAATGCGCACTCAAACTCACCTCCTCCCCTCCTTTCCTCCACATACTTCCGGGTGGGAGATGAATGGTAGTGGAGGAGTGGAGGAAAGGAGGTGCGGAGTGAAGAGTAATGGGATGCACCTCAATTGAACTCTGGCTGAGCTGCTCTCTGTCTCCCCCTGTAGGGCAGAGAGGGCATGACATGTTACTACCTGACCCACGGGTGGGCGGGGCTCATTGTAGTGGTGGAAAACCGCCACCCCAAGTACTACCTCCACGTATCGTGTGACTGCACGGACAGCTTCAACGTTGTGTCCACGCGCGGAAGCTTGAAGACCATTGACAGCGTTCCGCCCTTACACAGGTGCTGTACTTTTCTGTTTATTTATCTCCAAATGTAACAAATGTACTTTCATTGTCCTTGTCAAGGTTATTTATATAAATGAGGTAGAACAGTGGTCCCAGAAAGGATCCTTGTGGGACTCCACTTCCCACAGTACCCTGCTCAGATAGGATCCCCCCCAGAGACATTTAGTCAGCTCCACACCTTCAGTATGCCAATTCTGTGTTTATGGTAGTTTGAGGCAAAATCAAAGGTGTGCTTTGAGCCTCTGAAATATTTATTTTTATGTATTTGTTTGATATCGCAAAGCAGCACTGCTACAATGGTGAGAACAAGCAGTGTGCAGAGACCGCACTATCACTTATCTTCCTATCCAGCAAAACTGTCTGGATCTGTATTTGTAACTAGAAGTGGAAGTTGTGGAAGTGAGTGAAAATGGCAGTTATCTCCATCTGTTGTACATTGGCTTTGAAATTATTCTGCCTTCAAAGCACAAACCTTATGAATTAACACTGAAATGTCTTTTGTTATTAAGTATGTAGGGGGCGACATAGCTCAGGAGGTAAGACCGATTGTCTGGCAGTCGGAGGGTTGCCGGTTCAAACCCCACCCTGGGCATGTCGAAGTGTTCTTGAGCAAGACACCTAACCCCTAACTGCTCTGGCGAATGAGAGGCATCAATTGTAAAGCGCTTTGGATAAAAGCGCTATATAAATGCAGTCCATTTACCATTTACCAAGTATAATAACGGATCATTTTTTTATAAAGCTGTACTTTACAAACAACACAAACCTGGATATTGTAAATGATTAGTCATTATATGCAGCTATATTTTATAAGAGCATCAGTCTGAGTAACATTAGTGCTTGCTCTAGCCACACTAGACACTGTAGTGCAAGAGAAGGCAGCTCTGTCAAATCTCTACCAACCTCAGTCCAACCTAGTCCATTGCTAACAGGCAGAAAGAGACAACATTGGGCAGTAACTAGCAGGTTGCTATTGGCTAGCTAACCTAGTTAGTTAGAAAGCTAATATGAACTGTCACTATTTTCCCTCTCACATACAATATTCCCTCACACAAATTATGTTTGTTCTGGATGCGGATGGTTCACCGAAAAAAGCAGGCTGTATAATTAAAAGTAGACAAAAAACAGACTTGCTCACCCCTGCTGATTTTATGAATTTATTTCAATTTCAATTTTGGGCTGAATAATCCTCCTGACATTTTATCTGCAAATCTCAAGTCGTGTAGTTGTAGTAACAAGGGATTCACCAGATTTACCAATTAAGGAACAAAAAGAAAAGTTTCTGAATATCATTGGCCATCTTGGGAAAGAAAAAATCTATTTAGCAGTGTCTGGGCATTTCTAAATATGTTCTGGGGATAAACTCCTGTCAGACACGTTGAATTAAGTATTTATCCCCATGGACTAATTTCCAAGACTCCTCCCTTGGTATACTAAGGAATTAAAGTAAATTAGAAAAGCAACAGCAGAATGAAAGTAGTATATTTTTTAAAAAGTAGACAAGCAAGAGCCCACACCATCACATTTGAGTCAGTCCATGATGTCACAGCTCTTAAACTGTTCCTCCTGAACCGTGAGGGCTGTAAGTTCATGTGGCCAAAGGGGAGCGCTCTCATAATAAGGCTCATCGTGTCATGGTGCTATTCCCTGCCTCCTCTCCCTCCCCCCCTCCCCCCGTAGGCAGGTGCTGGTGGTCCTGTCTCAGCTGGAGGGCAACGCCGGCTTCTCCATCACGCACCGGCTGGCGCACCGCAAGGCCGCGCAGGCCTCGCTGGGGGACTGGACGCCCACCAAGGCCACCCACAGCCCCTCGCTCACCCCCGACATCGACGGGCTGCACCGGCCCCGCCCGCTATGACCGCGGCCCCCGCCCCCCCCGCCGGAGGATGAACTCAAACTGCCCCCCCCCCCCCCCCCGCGCTTCGGGGGCCACGCAGAGAAGGGAGGAGGAGACGGTGCCGTCTTTTCTCCTCCTGTCTATTTTTTCACCGCGGGAGAACTCGTAGGAGAACGCTGCCCTGCCAGAATGTCCCGTTTGGTTCCCGTTGCACTCGCGCCGGTTCCTCTGACCCGCTGCGCGCTGCGTACGCATCAGAGGCCCGTGCCTCTGGGGAGAGAACCAGCGGACAGGACCGGACCGGACTGGACTGGACCCGGCCTCTGGGCCCACACCCACGAGGTGGAACTGAGAATGGGAGACGGAGGTAGCGGAGCACCTCCTGCAGGGGGCGCAAGAGGGCCCCTCCATTCCGGTCTGCCGCGCTGAAGCAGGAGGAGGTTCGCGTCGGCGGTGCTGAAACTACTGAGTCAGGCCTGCCTGTCCCACTGAGCCAATCCCCTTTAGAGCCGCAGCTGTGACACCCCCACACAGCCCACTGCGCTGCCAGAGCCGTTTGTCATCAGGAGGGCAGTCCCGCCCACAAGCCCCCCCCCCCCCCCCCCTTCCCCTCTCAGGCTTTCAGGCAGAAGCCAAAGCGCTGTGAATATGGACTGTCACAATGTTTTTACATCACGTTCGTCATGGCTGCCATTTCTCTCCTTCCTTTTCTTTTCGTTTTTTTGGCTGTCGGCGTGTCTGTGTTCTGTGAAATCATGAGGTACTCCTCTCCTAGGAACCCATTCCCTCAGGTTTACCAGCGCCCCGCCCCGTCTGCGCGCCTCACCCTGCCGTGCCCCCTCCCCCTCGCTCCGGGCCAATCAGACGCGAGCAGCGGGACGGCAGCCGCGTGTCCTGACACCGCAGGTTGTGTTAGAACCGGGGATCGCACTTGAAATGTTTTAATGTTTTCGGTACACGTAAAATTCGGTACGGCTGTATGGGTCCGGTCTCCCTCCGAGCCCCGCCTGTCCGCGTCTCTGGCGTTCGCTCTAGGCGTCGCCTCCCGCCCCCGCCCCCGCTCCTCTCCTCCGCGCGATCGGAGAGTGACAGCTGATGCGGTGAGAAGCGTGCGTGTGCTTCCCTACCTGCTGCTGGATCTGACGCATCGGAGCGAGGCCGTGACAGCCGTCGTCACGGTGACGGGAGCAGCCTTTCCTGCGCAGCCGTTTCTCGCCCGCTCCTGGATGATCGCGAGTCAGGGCTTCAAATTTTAGGCTGTCAGCTAAGCGCTGAAAGCTAAGTAGGGGAAGAAAAAAAAAAACGATACCCTCTCAAAAAATCCCGACACGTCCTTCCTCAAACGGGGAATCTCAAGCTCAAGTTTTTTTTATTTAATCCGCCGTCGCTGTAAGAGGGCCTCGTTTGGAAACCTTGTTTAAGCGAATGCCTTGGTGACGCGAGTGCCCCCCCTTCCCCTCCCTGTCCCCCTCCCCTCCCTGGACGATCGCGTTTGAAAGTAAGCAGTGCGGTTTGATTTGCGCTCGCGGTCTGAAGCCCGCTGCAGCGAGGCCGGCCGGCGGGAGAGGGAGAGGGAGCGCTCCGAGCCGTGACAGGTCTCCGTACGCGCCTGTCGGTGTTGTTTTCCTTCACCCAGAGCGCCCCCCCGAGCCGCTGCTGCCGCCAGGAAGGGGATTTCGTCAGTCAGCGGAGCCTTTTGAAGGTGCAGAGTTTGTTTGTGAGCGCGCTCAGTGCTTGCCTCCCCCGGGGGCCTCCCCCCCCCTCCCATGTGTCTCCAGCAGCAGGAGGAAGAGGAAGCTTGTGGCGTGGAGCGGTCAGGCCCACGATGTGACCGGGCCTTAGCGCGCTCACGCAGGGCTCCAGGGCTCGCCGTGTGTATCCATACGCCGGGCCCTCCGTAGGAAGGAGCCCAGGGCGGTTTGCGCTGGGTCGGGCGCTCCTTTCCGAAGCGGCAGGGAGGGTTCGGCGTTGGTCTCCGCTCACCGCGGGGGGGTCATGAGAGGAACCCAACGACGAGCAGTACATTTCCATGCTGAGAGCAAGTGCAGTAAAATGTTTGGTGGGAAGTGTGGAAGCTTTGGTCATGAAATGCTGGTCATGTCTTCAAATGTCCTCAAATGCTGGATTTGTGAGATGGGGAAAGATGGAGACGTAGGCGTCACGGTTCTTCAATAAGCTAAATTCACTCTCAATCAAAAACTTGAAATCTGGATGTGAGATGCAGGATACGTTCGTGGGCAGCAAATGACCAAGATTCCCTTTTCAGTTCTGCTCGGTTAATTTTCACCAGGTCTTGACCTTCGTACGGGCCGGGCAGTTCCCTATAAAAGTTGCTTAATAAACTTGAATAATGAACAATCTTGGCCACT
Organism: Anguilla anguilla; assembly: GCF_013347855.1. NCBI lineage: Eukaryota > Metazoa > Chordata > Actinopteri > Anguilliformes > Anguillidae > Anguilla > Anguilla anguilla. The sequence goes on from NC_049202.1 coordinate 43,350,295, forward strand.
GTGTAGTGTTTCTGTGTGCTTTTAAGCAAACTATGGTTCAGTCCCTGTGGAATGTGCAGCTCTGTGACTTCCCCTGGTCTCTTGTTATTTATTTGTATAGTCGGAGTACATGGGGGAAAAAGCACAAAAGTTTGATGCTTGAAGCTTTGTGTAATGCAAGCTTGAAGACTGCACCGAGAGGATAAGAGTAAGAACTTGATTTATTCTGTGACATTTTTTATTTTATTTTTGCTTGCTTGCTTGATTGAGAGATTACACTGGGAGACTTGAAAAATGAGTCTGGTGGGTGACTATGAGCAACGTGTGCTGTGCTGAGCACAGTGATTGTACTTTTTTTTCTGAAACTAATTACATTGAGTCGGCTTCTTTGGTCTCCCCTTGTTTTCCCATGTCTTATGAGTCAGTCTTTAGTTGAGAAACCTGAGATCATCCCTATTTTGGGGGCAGTGCTGCCCCCTGTTGGTCAGGAGGAATTCTGGCGGGAGATTGCTGAAGCCACCCTCCCTCCCTCTATTTGTAAATTGTACAAACACCAATGCATAACCTTTGCGTGGTGAATTTTACCCTGTAAAAAAAAACAAGCCTACAATGTAACAAAATTTAACAAAAATAGACCACTATTGGGCAGGAATGTGATATATGGAATATTTTATCAATTTTAGAAAAAATAATGTATAAAATATGTATGTACGTTTAGTTTGCAAACTCAGGTTCTGAAGGACCAAATAAATTTTGTTTTTTAATTAAAAAACGCTTCTGGTTTGTTTATTTATTTATTTATTTATGTATTTATTTTTGGGTGTATTCTTAATCCACGTCTCTTTTCTATTGGTTTAGTGAAAGTACTAAACGCAGTATCCACTCTTGGACTTTGGTTACGTAGTTATGACTGCTGTCCACCAGGGGGTACTGATTACATCACCAGAGAGCAGCGCCACACTGGTTGTATGAGGGACGGGAGGGGGAAAGTCAAGATAACCAGCTCTGCAAGGTTCATGTGTCAAGCTCCTCATTGCTTCACCCAAAACTGGAATCCTCAGGAGGGGAGGTGCCTGTGTATTTAGAGCCCTCAAATGTGGCTCTGGGAAGGACAGCCCTGGTTCCATCTAGTCGGGGGTTGCAAAACCATCCTGGGGAGCTGTCAATCACCCCCTCATCTCATCCTGCCACTCTGCGGGGTCTGGATTACACTTGGGGCTTAGTCTTTTGACCTGAGAGATTACCATCTGCTTAAAATCTTACCAGGTATGCACCTTTCCAACTTCTCTAATATGTCTGCCTGAATCTCAAACGAATGTGCCATGTAATAGCAGATGTCTTCTGTCAGTATTTAGCTTAAGGAGGGCAAATGAAAGCTACTCATGAGGGGAAACTTGTCAAGTGAACAGAACTGATTCACTATGATCTATATGAATATAAAAGCATTAATATTTTTCAACATTGATGTAACTGTGTCAGTGAGTGAAGTAGATGTCATGTTTCTGCGTTCTGATCTGCCTTAGTGTATATATTGTATGCAGTGTCACACTTGCAACTATATTTACAGATATGAATACATTTATTCCAGATAAGTTCAAGTCTAAGTTAAAGAGGGATTTGGTTAATGATTCTGTTTTTTAAAATCGTTCTTAAAGTGGGATATCTACACAAATCCCTTAGAGTATTTGGTTATTTCCCAGGAGGGAAACATTTCAGCTCACCAGCAATATTGATATCTACTGGTTTTTAAGTTCTTAAGCTATTTCAAGAACCATACATGCAAAACGTTAATGCAGCCAATGTTTTTCCACTGGCCTGTTCTCCCAAATTATGCAGTAATGTATCGCATTGTATTTTTAACTTTAAATAATGCCTGCCTGAGCTCTTGCATTTGAGATGTATGCGTTGTCCTACTGTGAGGTTTTAAAATACCTTATCTTTGGTTGCGGTTTGCTGTATAAATAGCGAGTTTTAATTCATGGTTGTTGCGTTGACTGTTGGAGACTCAAACATGAACCATTGATATGGGGATTCTAATCTAAAAGTTTTGTGATCATTTGAATTTATTTATCTCTTGTTTCATTTATGTTCTTTTTTTCTTGATAGGCAAGTTGGGAGGGTATTAAAAATGTAATGAACCACACTTAAATACTTTTAATTGCAAATGTGTCAACAAGAAAGTAACTGGTCATTTTGTTGTCAAATGTAGTGTATATTCAGTGAAATCCCTATTGGGTGTCTCTTGCATCAAGGCCAAAAGATCAGCCAACAGCCGAGTTAGTGTTTCATATCTGCTGGGGCTGTCCAATTTACCACCCCCCCCCCCCCCCCCCCCCCCCCCCCCGTCTCTTTTTCTCTCTTTCGCTCTCTCTCTCTCTCGCTCTCTCCCTCCCCCTCGCCCTTTCCCACACACTCCCGTACATGACAGGCAGAGGGAGTAGACAATCACATTTCCTCTAGTCTACTCCATAATGGTCAATTAGCTGTCTGAGTGCACCATCCATTTGACTTGTCCTTCTCCATAAGAAAGGCTTGAACCACCGCTGTCATGTCTGTCAGTCAGCAAGGCAAAGCTCCCCACAGAGTCTTTCCACATGTTCTGTGTGCACTGGCTTCAATGAAAAGGGTACATCAACATTCACTAAGCATAAATAGGCAAACAGAGAAGCTAAATTTCAATACAGTAAAGTTCAGTTGCATACAGTTTTTGGAACCAGAGTTTTATGCAATGTCAAGTGGCAAACTGTACAGTATCAAATGCAGTCCTCTGCAGAACCCTAAGAGTGTGGACTCTTACCCACAGTGTGAACAATGGCTACTTCCTGCCCAGCACTCCCAGAGTCCTTCACTCCTGGGCCAGATGGTGTATATACAGACCGCCTGGGCTTCTACTCCTTGGACTCCAATGTTCCTGGCCTGTCAAAGGTTATCCTCAACAAGCTCAACATGAATGACTATGGTGACTACAGGTGGGCCTCTCACTCCTGTGTGTTCTAGCTTTGAACACTTACCTGGTAGAATTCGAAATGCGAATATTCCCTCAGATTGTATTAAATAAATGCAGTCAATACACAAGTATAATCCCGTAGATTTGGTTTTAATGGTAAAGGGCATGTCATCCCCTCTCTTTCACACCAGGGCTGCCCTGCAGGGGAAGGCAAAGGGCCTTGGCTTCCGGTCCCACAAGGAGATGTTCCAGAAGATGGAGGACACGTTCAAGTTCTGCGCCGCCTGCAAGAAGCTGTCCGGCCACCTCTCGGAGGGCCAAGCTCTCAAGCGCTGCGTTAAGTACGTGGGCGGTTCAGGAGCAGGAGGGTGCTGTGTAGGAATGAGCGAGGTCATTGCTGCTGTGGGAGTTACAGGGTTCCACTTGGTTTGTGTTTGCTTATCAATTTTTCTCATGTTAGACTCCCCCTGTCTTGTTCGTTGCAGTATCAGGCTGCTTATGTGGCAATCCGTTGATCCAGGCACATCTAGCATGTTTGGCATGTTTTGTGCTTTTTTAAAACTATGTCCATAAGAGCAGCTCAAATATAAACCCCTGCTGCGTAGTTTGTGAAACATGATGAAAAGGCTGTCATGTGCTGACAGGGACCGGCCTAAGCAGTCAAGGGCAGCAGCGGTCCACTTGCCCGAGATCAACTATGAGAATTCAACACTCTGGTGCAGCTCTCAGAGCTATAGACACCCTCTGCGAGTCTGAAAGAAATTACAATCCAAAATGACAATATAATGAACACGAAGCTATATTTAAGTATAATTACTACATTATATTTAATATGTTATGTGTATTTATATAATTTTCTGCTTCACGTCGGGGGTTCTTTGCCTCTGCTTTGGTCATTATTTTTCGATAGCTGACCCACCTTGTCATGGATTATCCCTTACATAGACACACACAGTGCCCTCTGGAATTGTTGCTACCCTTGGTAAAAATGGGGGGGCAGGCAATGAAAAAAGAATGTTTTATCAGCTTGATCTTGCACTCAAAATGTGGAAAAAAATCTAAATCTGAGGTAGAATTGCCCAAAGATAAAAACAATTCTTCATCAAGAAATGAGTATTTTTCAGAAAAAAAATCATGTGTCACAATAGGGGCCTCTAAAAATTCTTATTCATTCTGTCATTTATATTTCACCTATTTTAAAGTTAATCTGAGTCTTTATGAACTCCTAAGTGGTAATGCATGACTTCCTGTTTCATGGGATATAAATATGAGATGACACACCTGACAATTTCCCCTGGTTATCCATTAACATGGGGATGGTCAGAGAGTCCCCAATGAAAATAAGCAAAAGGTTGTTCACATTCGTAAATCAGACAATGGCCAGAAAAATTGATGAATTGCTCGAAATGCCCATTTATACTATTAGGGCAATTATTAATATTTTTTATTTAAAAACAACTGAAGCTGTGATGAGCCTGCCTAAAAAGGCACAAGTGTATTTTCCTGCACATACCTGTACAGGGAGGAAGATAGTTTGTGAGCCAGAAAATTCTCCAAGGATGACAGTTGCAGAATTGCAGAATATGGCAGCATTTTTTCATCACCAAAAACTATGAGCCAGAAAAATAAAGAAAAACTTAAACTGCACCAAAAACGTCTCCAAAACTACAATTAAACACCACCTCCACATAGCCTTCTATTTGGAAGGCTGCTGTCATCAAGCACCAACAGTTGTAAAACATCTTTGGTATAAAAAGAGGCATGGTCATGCAGAAAAGAACTTAATCCCCACTGTGAAGTATGGTGGTGGGTATGTGATGTGGGCTTGTTTTGCTTCCTAATGGGAACCTTGTTCAGATAAATGGCATCAAGGGCTCTGTCAAGTACCAGAAGGTTTTTGACCAAAATCTAGCTGCCGCTGGCCAGGAGGCTACAACTGTGCTGTGGCTGGATCCTCCGACAGGACGATGATCCAAAGCATTCTTCCAAATTCACAAAAATGGTTAAGTGAGCACAGAATCAAGCTGGTGTAATAGCCACCCCAGTCCCCTGACCTAAATATAATTGAAAACCTGGTTTGCTCATTAAAAAATGAGCATTTTTGTTCATTTTAATTGAGGGTGGCAAGTCATTCTGGAGGGCTCTGTATTTATATATGAATATAGTTATATTATTACACTTCATATACTTTCAAAGTGGCCAGTATTTCATCATTTAGCACCTTACAGTGTTGACTTATTTTTTATGTACCTAGATTAGATACCTAGTTTTTCTCCTCACATACTTGTTCTATAAGCAGAAAAATTTCAGAGAGAATTTAAAAAACAATACTTTTGTTAACTCATCTTCTGATGGGATAGAAGGAAGATCTTAAATATTAAAAGATGAAATCCTAAGTCTATAATTCAGTCTGGATGTTTATTTGACTTCATTGGTTTTGACCTACCCAGGTCAGATTACTTTCAGAGCAGACAGTCGTTAAGCCCGGACAGTGGGTGAAAATTGCCTACCCATTGTCCCCCCCACCCCCACCCCCCGTTCAGATGCTTTTTCCATCAAGCCATCTTGGCATAGAAGCAGAATTAAGGGGAGATCATCCACTAGTTGTCATCTTTGAAAGCTTGTTATATTTTTAGCTATACGTGTTGGAAATATAAAACCAGCGGGAGCTGCTGCTGGTTTTGGCTTGACAGCTAAACTTTTACACCTTGCTGCACAAACTCTATAGAACAAATACTTCTTATAATATATTGAATATAAAAACCATATCTCTTTCTGTACTTATAAAGCAGTTTCTGTCCATAACTTCGTGTATGCAAAAAGTTAATCGGGTCTCTCTCTCTGTTTTTTGAGACTTGAATATCACATAACCTCTGTAGATACATTATTATTATTATTATTATTATTATTATTATTATTATTATTATTGCTATTAAAGCTAATATGTAATTTCATATTTTTCATCTTTTCTTTTAAAATAAAATTGTGGTTGAGTAGACAGCAAAAATAATACTTAATATTTACGGAGGGTACTGTATAACAGTAATAGGGGCTGAGGCCTTCCTCAAGGCCATGTATGATATGCCTTCTGTGAAAGATTACAGTTAAAGACAACATAGAAAACATAAAAGTATTTTATCAAGCTTGGTGGTCTTAGACAGGAACTGCCAATTAATCAAGTTTCCCAGTAATCCTATCTGATAATTCCCATCCTTCACTCTCTGAATACTTGAGAAGGTGAGAGAGGCCAAGCACGACTGGCCTTTTTTTTTGGGTCAGGCACAGGGGTATAGTTAGCTTGAAGAAGAGCTGTCAAAATTCCCTTCATCGACATGCTAGGCACATTCAAGGGCCTGTCTCTGTCTCTCTTCGCATTATGTTGCTAATCTATCTCTCCCTCACTTGCACTCTCTCCACTCTTTCTTTTTGCTGGAGTCTTCACACCTGTTATTCCATACATGGAAGCCTCAGACATCAGCCATTTGTCCTGTCAGCCAGTATTCCGTCAGCATTTCCATTATCTCCTTTTAAAATGGTTAAGTCAATGTTTCATGTTCAAGTAATGTTTAGTGTTTTAGATGTTCAGTCGGAATCAGACGTAATGTTTTCATGTCATGTCTAATTCTGATAGACAAGCCTTTGATTTGCTAACAGAGGAGAGACTGTTAGTCTGATGTGAGCACTGAGGATCTCTGGGGCTGGGATATTGGAAGTGCTGTGGTCTCCATTGTGGAGCGTTCCCAGATCTCACTGCCTGTCATGTGTTCCTGATGGGATCATGCACTAATGGCTCGGGTGGTCTCACAGGAGCCAGGCATGCCACAGGAAGGGCAGATTTTACAGTTCTGGGGCAGGTGAATCTATCTGATCCTTTCTTGCATCAGCACACTGTCCAAACAGAGCCATCCCAATAAGCATTTAATATGTGTATCTCCAACACTGAAGTCTGGTGCAAGTCAAAGTTCAAAAGATGTATTTTGAGGTCATTGTTTCAGCAGGTACATTTCAACTTGTGATTTAATAATTTACCCATATATAGAGTATACATATATGTTTTTACTGGTATATCAAAGATGAGTGACATATCATTTTGACATTGTTATGGAAATGAGCATTGTTGCATTTTTTTTATGGTACATGAGAATGAATCAGGTGATGTGTTGCCATGGCAAAAGGGCATCATTTGACTTTTTTGTGGCAGTCGTATTTTACATTCCAATAGAGAACAAATATAGCTGCTATTCTAACTGATTAGACTGGGGAAACATCCCCTTGTTTTGGACCATATCCAAGAAGGGATTTAAGGAGCCTTGTAGTCACCTCCCCTAGACTGCTCAGGGTGTGTTTAAGTTTTTCCATTTAGAAAAAAAGTGATCCAGGAATGCAATTTGGATATAAACAAAGTAGTAGGATCTGGTCGATAATGCCTTGGTAGCAAAGTTAATAAGCTAGTCACAACAGTTAGCTATACATTATGTTGGCACTCATTTAAGGCTATATTGTCTTGAAAATTGCTAATTTACTTAATGAAAATGCAATCGGTTTTAATTAAGTGTTCAATTTCCACAGGCGGAATCTTTTGTGCTATGAAGTTCAACTCTTTGCCAACAATCACTACTCAATCTATATAATAGATCCCACCCATCATATCAGCTAATCACTTCTTGACCATTTTGGCTGTTTATTCCATCCTTCAAGTTAGCATATGACTGTAGAAATTTACATATTTCAGTAAACTGAGAAATTTCAATATATTAGTTTATAATGACAGACACAGATTTGCTGGAATTCCGACATTGAGATTCAGTCTTGTGTTACTGTGATGCACGAACCAGCCAGCAGTGACAGAACTGTGCTTTCACTATGGGCTGCTCCCGTAAACTTCACTGGGGTTTGACCCTCATTATGTCTTGCCCTCAAGTGAAAATATCTCACCCAGTAATAAGATTAGATGTCATGCTCAGCTGTGTTACAACTCAACTATACGACCACTAAACTTAAACAGGTGAAGTGGTGTAAAAAAAGAACCAGCTGCATGTTTGAACTGTTGTTTCCTTTAATTTAAAGCCCTCATCTCTGTCCTTTGTATGACTTACTGGACTGTCTACAGAGTGTTTTAAAGAGAAAGAACCATTGAACTCTATCCCAAACCCATTCAGTCTATTTTAGTTTATACCGTCTGTAATGCAGATTTTGTTTTGCTCTCTCTCATCCAGGTGTCTGAATGTATATTACTGCAGTAAGGAGTGCCAGAAGGAGGACTGGCCACAGCACAAAAAGTTCTGCAAGACGTTGCGCTTGGTGGCCATCGACCGGCTGGTGGAGTGGCTGGTGTTTATGGGTGAGAGTGATGGCCAGCAAGTATCTGAGGAACTGTCTGTTGGGAAGTGAATTGGAGACAGATCTTATCATCTTTTCTTCCACTAGATCCAAAGACTAATTCTTGTGACAACCACCACACCATCAGTTCTTATTTTTATGCCACCCAATGGTAATATCATAAGATTTTGTAATGATTTTGTAGTTAAACCACTTGAGCTTTCATCAAGTCAGTGTAAATACATTTGTAGGTAATAAAAGGTAATAAAAGAACATGACAGCAAAGTATTTTGTATTATACCAGTGTTCGCCTAAACATAATCATAAAGGGCTAAAAGTGTTCTTGTCATTATGATAATATCTTCTTCTCTACTTCCAACAGGAGATCTCCCTTTCCCCACAGAGCAGTGGTCACAGCCTGCAGGCAGTGTGAAGGGCTGGGAAGACTGGCTGTCCATGCAGGGAGACCTGAGCCCCCGCCTGGATGCCATCTTGTCTGGGCGTGGCATGAGAGATCTGTGGACCAACGCTGGCAGGCCCAGCCCAGAGGAGGGCGACCTTCGGGAGTCAGTTTGGCGGGTGACGAGCGAGTTCCTCTCCCGCCCGCTTACTTTGGGCCTGGGACTGCGCCTCTTCGGCCTGGACCCTTACGCCCGGCCCCTCACCATCCACCTGGCTGGGGCCTCCCACAGCGAGACCATGGGGGCCCGGCTCACGGACATGGATGAACTGAACCGCATGTTCCCTGGTCACCAGGGTCTGGAGGTGGTGATGGTGGGACCTGAGGTAGTGGAGGGGCCCATTATGAGACCTCCGTTGAGGGACTTTGGGCCTCGTGGGAGAGTTTACATCAGTGCCTACAAGGGACTCTATCACCAGTTCTGGGAAGATGTCATAGAGAAACAGGAGGCAGCCAAGCCTGACCTGGTAGTGGGATTCCATCCAGGTACAGTTCTGTCTTTCATTATTGACATTCCTTTAGACCTCAGACTATGTTACTGGTAATCTGTGCCTTTACCTCAAAAGACCAATTTAATATAGCAGCATAATAGCCATAGTCATTTGGACATCATAGTCCAGTTATGATCTGTACAGGACTGGAAAGGATACAATTCATTGCTGCCTATTTAAAGACATTCCTTTGATATCATATATATCATATAAGGTATGATCCACCAATCTATGGCCAACAAACATAGATTTGGATTGGAAAACAACTGACTTTGAGGACCCATTGATCTGTTCTGGAGGTCATGGCTTCATCTAGAGTTCATATCTCTGTTCAGAGCAACGAACTCCAGATGGCAGGTTTCTTTAAAAGGCAATGTCTTGTCTTTAACCACCCCATCCCCCCACCTTCCCACCTACCAACACACCAGGCCTCTTTGGTTGTAACTCACAGCGGAGGAATGTGCATGTGCGCCAGACTTTTACTGCCTATCTGTTTGTGATTCATGGCAACAGCTGGAGTCCCTTGTCATTGATCCTTGAGCTTGCTGCGCTGCACTCAGGCTCCCATCTGTTAGCGTGTCCCTGGCTCCATTGTATTAGTGCATCTGAGCCCTCGGTGCTGGCTCTGACTCCCTCCAGCTTCCGCTCCACAGGCGCTAATACAGGGTGGGAGCTGTTAAGAGGGTAAAAATGCTGGATGTGCCTTATCACGTCGGGAGCATGGCAAGCCGTGGCACCGCAGCGGCCATAGCGGTCGGCCTTCACTCCATGGCAGCTCCTCCTCAACCAGCAGCCCTGTCTGTCTGCCTGCCCATTCTTTTGTGCATTTGGATGTGAATTCCGAGCGTCCACTGTGCTGTTGCGGCCTGCATCGCTCGTTAGGCTGTTCCTCACTGTTGCCCCAGTCTTACAGTTATTGACTTGTTATCATGAGGCCTTCCTTGCAAAACCATGGGTCACTCGAAAGGAGGATTTTCTGGGCACTGAACTGCGTACTCATGTTCTAGCTGTTTGTCTGCTGGTTGGGAAGGGCATCCAGCACGTTAAGTCGCAACTTTTGACCGTCACAGCTAGCATCTGAAAATGGGCAGTTGTGTGCCTTTGCCATAACTTGTGCATTTTATCATAGTGCCCAGCAGAACTGTTGCGCACAACCTCTCATCCCCTCAAATTCCCCCTGCTTTGGTTAGAATGTGCACTGGCAGAGCAAAATATACAGGTACTACCACACTCTCTGTGCATCACATGATCAGAACCAGCCCTGGCTTCTGGCTGCATTTCAGAATTGACAGACTCGAAGGTGAGCTTCATTTAACTCATTGACTTGAGTCTCAGCAATGTCTGGGATGGCAGTTGGACATTTATTTAATAACACACTTAACTGGATTATTGTCAGAGTGACACACACACACACACACACACACACTACACATTCTACCTCTCACAACCTGGACTCCATTTCGGTTCTGATTTTCCTTTCATTGAAATAAGTCTTTGCAAATCTTATTCAATGGATTCTGTTTTGCAGGGTTTCATGCCACCCAGGGTCTGGGAGAAGGCTGGCTCCCTACTCTGCTGCTCCTGCGAGACTACGACATCCCTTCACTCTTTACCATGTTCAAGTAGGTTTTCAACCTAACAGTGACTTGTGTAATTTGAATACAGGACTACTTTTTGCAAACTGAAACTTGTTCTTTTAACAAAGCAATATACAGCAGTTATTCCAGATTCAGAGTGAATTATTCATGCATTTTTGTCTTAATTAACCCGGTAACCCTTGCTTTTAGTCCATTCTGAAGCTAGGTTTCATGCACAGGTCATAGCAACTGCCCCCACATGAAAGAACATAATAACTAATGTTCTAATTCACTGTGTTGCTAAACACAATTATTTGCTGTAACCTCAACCATTATTGTTGGTTCTTTTATAATATTACTAGTAACATTATTACATTTGTTGTTCTAATTGTTGTAACTGAGAATTACAACTTCTGCATCTGTGTGTGTGTGTGTGTGTGTGTGTGTGTGCGCATGTGTGTGTGTTTCCACAGTGAGCAGGAGCTGAACTACTCCCTGCAGATCCTTGCAGAGCTGGAAATGGACATCAGGGGCAGTGGACAAAACCCATTTGCCTCCCTGAAGCCAGAACAGGTGCAGTCGTGTCCAAACAAGGCTCCAGTCTACTGCAACTCCCACTACCTCTGCTTCATGGGTCTGCTTGAACAGGGGCAGGAGCAGGAGGAAGAAGATTAGGACTTATTCCAAAGCCAACCAGTTTATTGATACAACAGAACAGAAGTATCTACATTTACAGTTACATTAATGGTAGTCTACCACAGGGTTGTCTGGTCAAAAGAAGAATCTCATTTAATTTGCTAAATTAGTAATTGCGTTTTTTTTTTGAGCCTTGCTTTGAGTTTGTCAAAGAAATCTCCTGGTAAACACCTCCAAAGTTGTTATAAGTTGATTGCATTTTCTGCTTCTCTCAATCCAAGTAATTCCAAAGCCATTTGTTAATTTTGAGGTCTGGACTCTGGGGTGTCCAGGCCATTGTTCTGAGAACACCAGCTGCTTGATCTTCTTAGCAGTGTGCTTGAGGTTATTATCTTGCTGTAGAATGAATTTGCTCCCAATCAAATATTGTCCACAAGGCATTGCATGATATGTTAAGATTTATTTGATTTACCGGCATCCATGATGCCTTCAATCACCAACTCCAGGTGGTGTTATACAACCCCAAATTTGCACTTGCATCCTCCGCCATGCTTGACGATGGTTGTAGACCTGGTTTACGGTTGGGGAGCGTATCTATGTTCCCAGGGTCCTAGGACCTTGGGAACATAGGACCTTGGGAGAGCACATATGTAGAGCTGGGGAACATAGGACCCTGGGAACATAGGAATGACCTACGGTTGTAGACCTGGTTCTGAGAGTCTTTCATTGCTTTGGCGGCATACATACTGCCTTCTATTACTTCCATAAATCTCAAATTTACTCATTGGTCCATAAAACCAGTTGTGGTGAACTAGTGCACATTTTCTGCTCTTGCGTTTATTTCCCTTTCTCAGTAGTGGCTTTTTGATAGCTACACATCCTTTCAGACCCGTAGCATTGAGTTCTCTTCTCACAGTGGAAGATACATAGAAACACATGTGCATTTATTCAAATCTGAAGCAGAAGTGGAGTTTCTTTTTTTCTGACTCTCAAAGAGAAAATCTTTAAGTACTGTCTTTGTAATAGTGTAGTTCCGGTAGTCTGACAGTTCTGCTATGAGTCCCATTTTCTCTGTATCTTGCAATAACCTTTTAAACTCATGTTTTTTTTTCACTTATTTTCTTTTGGCTTACACCTTTCAGCTTCTCCGTTGAATTGTCTTATATGTAATCTTGTCAGAAATATATCCTTTACCCATTTTGGATACACATAACAAAGAAATCTGCAAGGCGGCTAAGGTGTGTTTGGGTAGTTTGTTTGAATGTCAGTCACTTTTGAAGGCAAAGGGTTGTAATAAAACATCACTGACACTTTTGTGAACAACCTTCGTTGGGAGGGCACAGCTGTAACTTGTTTGTTGTTCGGAAGGATGGAAAACGTAAAGTTGTAGTATAGTCCACAAAAGAAAGACTGGAAAAATATTTATAAATTTGATATAGGTAGTGGTGGAAGCTTTTCATTAATTTTATGTTAGATATGTTTCCTGCATTATTGTCTGACACAGAAAATAAAATTTGTACTGAATGGCTGATTTGACTTTAAACTGAATAAATGAAAGGATGGTCTCTGACTCTTGACTGTATACAGTACTGTGTGTATAGTTATCACAGAGTATTAATGAACATTCAGTGGAGATTAGGAGAAAATGGTGGATAATATTTGAGTTTAATGGTGGGTAATAGGGATTCTGTACTACACTTGGTGCCCTTTTCATTTACATGATTGCTATTTGCTCCCTTATGTTATGTAGTGTATAACTGATTAAATAAACACTACTTTACCCTCTGAAATTCAAGAGCTTTTAGCAAAGTCTTCCCGACATCCAGTGTTAGAAAAAAGGCTGTACCTGTGTTCTTGAAATCAAAGTCACAGGGAGCATTTTAGAAAGCAGTCCTTAATATCAATTAGATAAATGTACTGTATAGACACACAAAAGAATCATGTAACGTATCTTGCATTTTCACAGCCATGAAAGTTCATGTAGCCCAACCATAGGTTACAAATTCATATAGGGCATCTATAGGCTACATTTTACAAACTGAATCTTAGTGCTCCTTTGTGAATGTCTCACAACCCTGCTGAAAAATCCAGCAAATATCAGCTGGGATTCTAAGCTGGTTTAACATGCGTTTTCGACACATCTAGCTGGTCGTAGCTGGTTAAGATGGTAGAGTAGCCTAGGCTAAGCTGTTTTGCCAAGCTGGTCGACTAGCTGACTAAAGGATGCTCAGCTGGTCAGCCAGCTAGAAATGTCCAGTTTAGGCTGGTTTAAACTCGAATTTTCAGCAGGGAAATATTAATTTTTCTACGTCTAAAATGTCCATTATATGACAGCCTACTTTCTGTCGTAAAATGTGTGGATGGAAACAAACAGCATACGTGTCCATTAATTCTCCTTAACCCTTTCTGGGTTGGATAAACACATGCTTCTTTTCAATTAGTTGTCAACGTGCAGAGCGTACTAAACAACAGTTAAATCACTTGGAAAATTGCGAAGAAAATGCTCGTTAAACTGTTTAGGAAATCAGTAGCTAAAATAGAGAGTAGATACACGTTTAAGTATATAAATAAATTAGTAAATTAGTTCCTTGTACAATAATGCGACGTGCCTGATGAAACATTCTGTTTCGTTGTAGCATAGAGTTACAGCTGCGCGAATGTGTAAAATAATATTTTCTTTCTCCAGCTAGAAGTTTCGAGGATTGCGGTATGGAAATCGAGAAGGGTGTTGTATGTGTATAAATAGTGCTAAAATGCGTCGCTCCAAGAGGGGTTGTAAAACCCGACAAGGTTGCTGTCAATCACTGCCCGTCTGAGCTAGCTCCACCAGAAATCGACCACAGCCTTTGACTCGGAACTCTCAATGACCGATCAGGAAAGGTAGGGGTGTTTTAACTTAACTTATAACAGGCTCAATAATGTCATGTAAAACAGTGACACGCACACCTTTGCTTGATATTTTTGTTTTGTTTTGTTTCCCCCCTTTTGAACGCACTATTAGTTTTCCGACTGTGTGTTGTCGGGAAAACACGTGGCAACTACAAATTATTCTGCGTCAAAAACCGGGACCAGTTGAATCCTCACTGTTTTCTGAATACAGCAAATTCAAAAATAAGTCACACAGTGGCCTTGAATGTTCTATACGTTCATTTAAAAAGGGGAGTAGGCTATTGTTAGTGATATGACATGAAAATATGTAGTATAAAAAGTATAATAATTAAAAAGTACTCATAACACATTAATTTTTGCTTAACAAATAGTTTAGCCTAATTGATTGTGACACTTGAATCAAAACGGATTTAAATCTCTGCTTTGCAACAACACTGCAATCGCTATGGTCATTTTAGGGGTAAAAATAGTAACAGTGCTGCGGCACTATCTCTGTCCCACACTTTCCCTTACATGGCAGGCAGAAGGAGTAGCTACTGATTACATTTCCTGTGACCCACGCCATAATTTAACATCAACCTTCAGAATATTCTTAAGTCAAAAATAATAACAAAATCGCTTGCTTTATTATGTATAGTCAGTTTGGAGAGATGTCTGTTCTTTCACAAAACTGACAGTTCTTACAATAAAATCATGTCAACCTCACTCTTTCATCAGGGTTACACAGGATGGGAAGGCAAAGTGCCCTGCCTTCCGTTCTCACAAGGAGATGTTCCAGAAGATGGAGGACACGTTCAAGTTCTGCGCTGCCTGCAAGAAGCTGCCCAGCCACCTCTCTGAGGGCCAAGCTCTCAAGCGCTGCGTTAAGTAAGCGAGGGGTGGAGTTAGAGAGGGAGAGGGCAAGAGGTAATAAGCAGATCACATTATGCAAGGTGTGATGGGGAAGAGGTTGTTTAGGGGCAGAACAGGATCTCTGGCCTTTTCTCTCCATCCTCTTAGTCTTGATCACCTGAAATTTGAGCCAAAGAGATGTTTTGACTGGTGACTGCATGAGCACTTGTCAGTGAAAGGTAGATTTGTTTGATCTTGAGTCTAATCAGAGTTTCGAAGACATGCTTCTGGTTCTCAGTTCACTATTTTGTGTGATATTTAAATTTCAGATGCCTTATCTCCATCACTCTTATTATAAACTATGATAAGAACATTGAGAAATAACTTAGTTCTGACTTTCTCCGTTACTCTCCTGCAGCAGACAGGATTTAGAACTGTCTGGGCAGGACCTGATTACTAATGTGAAAAACTGACCATTACTGTTTTATCCTTAAAATATGTTTAGTGATACCACTTCCCTGCTGGTTTAAATGGGCAGTTTCTGTTGTGTTGTAATGTGGTGGGCTGGTTTCCGATGCCCTTGCAGAGCAGGGCTCTGTCATTTCTGGGGATGATAAAGTAGTGCTGTGGTCTCCTAGTTGGAATGTTCCCAGGCCTCAGTGCCCGGCGTGTGTTCCTGGTGAGATCATGCACCATGGTGGCATGGCTCAGATATTTGTTTTGCCGAGGGAAGGACACATTTTAAAGTCAGCATTCCCCTGCTGCCATGGTATAACCACCTGACACTCTGGTCATGCGCAGATTTGCACACAATGATGTAATGAGCTTCAAAGATTACCCAAATACTTGTTTTTTCCACCTGTTAAAGGGCAGACAGTCCATAGGAGATAAATAACAGAAACATATTATATCCTAAGAATATTGTATGTTCCCTCCATATTCATTAATCCAGCTGTTACTTGTCATGACATCATTTAACTTGACATATCATAAAATAACAGCATTAATACAAATTCTTGGAACAGTATTCATCCAACAGTGTTTCTGCTCTCTCTCATCCAGGTGTCTGAATGTATATTACTGCAGTAAGGAGTGCCAGAAGGAGGACTGGCCACAGCACAAAAAGTTCTGCAAGACGTTGCGCTTGGTGGCCATCAACCGGCTGGTGGAGTGGCTGGTGTTCACGGGTGAGAGTGATGGCCAGTGACTCAGCAGGGGCTGCACTGAGCATAACAAGTGTAAAACTTTGTTTTATAGGGAATAACGAGACTGAATGGGAGACGGAATGCAAACTCTCTCTGTTTTAAGCTGCGTCAGCCGTGCTGAAGGAAGAGAACCCTTCCGGGTCACTTCCAGCAGTTTTGTTTGTTTTTTTTTGTTTCTTGCGAGCGCTTCGTTTGAAATGTACCGGCCCTAAGATGGCACATTTCGATGGATCAGAGATTTTGTCTTCACTCAGGTACTTCGACAGTGTCTTATCCTTGGCCCCTTTTTCTTAGTTTGCTGAAGTTCAAGTTTGGTTCCTGGCAGAGATACCTGGACAAGTCAAAAAAATCAGTGGTCCTTTGGTGATCATTCATGCTTGAGTTTCCCTCCTTTCTCTGATCGTATTCCCATTTGTGCTACAGCTTCTGTTCAGAGTCGTATATTTCTGCTGTATTTGGGATTTATGTCTGTTTTAAAAAGTCTGCATCAGGCTGGGAATTCCTGGATAAGAAGTACTGCCGAAACATAAATTTTGCTGAAATCTTTCTCCTATTGTTCCCTCTACTCCACGTCCAAGTATATTAGTTTCTTGTCCTGTACAAATATATCAACAGTTAGATCATTTGAAATGTTTCTGTTTTCTTGGCTCACAATGTATTGTTGGTTTGTGTGCCCTGCGATGGATTGGCGGCCTGTCCAGGGTGTATTCCTGCTTCTCGCCCAATGCACACTGGGATAGGCTCCAAAACCCCGCGACCTTGCCCAGGATAAGCGGGTATAGATAATGGATGGATGGACAATGTATAATTAACATTTTAACAATGCTTCAGCATCCTTTGGTGGGTTGTGGAACTCTTTGTCTAAGAGAAACTAGGCAGTTTGACATACTATAAATCATGTTTTTGAGTGATAGGTTTAACTTGGAAAGGAAATGGTTAGCTTAGACCTACATAAATCCACAGTGCAATATAATATGTATGATATAACCAATACTGCTGTACTACCAACATGCAAATATTAATGTCTGTCTTTCCCTGGTTTCCAACAGGAGATCTCCCTTTCTCCACAGAGCAGTGGTCACAGCCTGCAGGCAGTGTGAAGGGCTGGGAAGACTGGCTGTCCATGCAGGGAGACCTGAGCCCCCGTCTGGATGCCATCTTGTCTGGGCGTGGCATGAGAGATCTGTGGACCAACGCTGGCAGGCCCAGCCCAGAGGAGGGCGACCTTCGGGAGTCAGTTTGGCGGGTGACGAGCGAGTTCCTCTCCCGCCCGCTTACTTTGGGCCTGGGACTGCGCCTCTTCGGCCTGGACCCTTACGCCCGGCCCCTCACCATCCACCTGGCTGGGGCCTCCCACAGCGAGACCATGGGGGCCCGGCTCACGGACATGGATGAACTGAACCGCATGTTCCCTGGTCACCAGGGTCTGGAGGTGGTGATGGTGGGACCTGAGGTAGTGGAGGGGCCCATTATGAGACCTCCTTTGAGGGCCTTTGGCCCTCGTGGGAGAGTTTACATCAGTGCCTACAAGGGACTCTATCACCAGTTCTGGGAAGATGTCATAGAGAAACAGGAGGCAGCCAAGCCTGACCTGGTAGTGGGATTCCATCCAGGTACAGTTACTGTCTTTAGTACTAGTACTGTCTTTCATGAATTACATTGCTTTAGTCTTCAGCCTAAATTAATCATAATGACTCTCCAATCTGTTTGTGCCTTTACCTCACAAGGCCGCTACAGTATTAGCAAGACTGTAAACTGATTTCATTATGATGTGCACTGAATATAGTGTATTTCATAACTGTCTATTTAACTAATAGATTTTTTTTCTGAAACCCTCTGTTCTCCACCACAAACATAAACAGGTACTGTCAAAAGTTACTTTGCTGTAGCAGCAGTGTCTGAACATGCCAGACTTTTATTGACTAACGAGGTGATGCATGTTATCAGCTGGAGTCGGTTAGAGCTGGTCTGTGCAGTCCATGTTCTTGTTACCAACTGGTGAAGCTTGGACCTGGAGCAGTGCTGGGGAGCAGTAGTTTTACAGTAACTGTGTTTTAATTCCTGGGCATTATTTCCCTCAATATACAAATTTTGCTTAAAAGACCGGTTTGTTCCTTCGTAAAAACACACAGGTATAACGTTTTCTCTGTTGTCTCCTTGCAATCATTTACAGTGCCCACCAGAGGGCACTTGCTAAATGAGGAGAGCTAATAGACTACTGAACACAAGAAATACCATTCTTTGTAAAATATTACAATATTACATAGCCTTCATTATAGCTCCAAAATAAATAACCACCATGACCATGTTTTCTGCTAATCTTTTATTGTAATTTTCATTGTGGCTGAGAGGAATGGTTTGTGGTGGTGAAGGTTGTGCTATTTGCTTACACCCAGCTCATGTTGTGATGCGCACACTTTGGCCCCTCCCTCACAAACATGAACAGCAGGATTCAGAAACCATGGCCAGGCTAAACAGAAACATGGTGAGGGAAATGTGTGTTTACATCACTTGGCTTTTGAGCCTCCTTGTTTAAACAGCCAGAGATCTCATTGCCAGCCTCTGTACATGCTCTTATTAGAGTCTTTTTGATTGTCCCTGGTGAGGAATTCAAAAGAGAAAACTGTATTCCACAAAACTTTCCTACCAGGCACTCAAGGCCACTGTATACATCTTAACTTCCCTCATCTACAGATTAATTGAACATTAAAGTTCAGAGAGATTTAGTAAGCACATTCTTCCTTTCACATATTCCATCGTGAAAGTGTAACAGCTTGGTGTCAGGGCAATGCTCTGGACGCAAAAATAATGATAGTAGTGGTTGGTAGCAAACTGCAATACAGTGATATATGAAGTTTTGACATGCAGTCTCACCTCACGAAGCCTTGCCCAGCTGCTGCTTGTGCTCTCTTGACTCACACAATGGTGGTGGCTAAATTGGGCCTAGGGCCAGGCTTACCTTGAACATTGCCATTTGCTATATTCTAGAATTAATAGTGACTGGGTCGCTTTAATGGACTGAAAAAATGCATGTGTGAACAGTGAGGTTTTTCAGCATAAAATATTGAATGGCCTACTGTTGCGGTCTGTGGAATTTACTGTGTCAGTGGCCCTGTTTCGCAGGGTTTGATGCTAGCCAGGGCCTGGAAGAAGGCTGGCTCCCTACCCTGCTGCTGCTACGAGACTACAGCATCCCCACGCTCTTCACCATGTTGACGTGAGTACATTCACATCCCGCCTCTGTTTTCATTCAGCTCTTACATTTTACCAAGGACACCAGGGCAGTTCTATTATTATTCAGCTATCATAGAATTTATTCAAGGTTCCTTGAAAGAAGACCAAACATAGTTAAAAATGAAACCCTGGGAATGCATGAGGATAACTATACCGAGCATAAACTAAGTACATGGACCAAAGATATCATGTGTATGTGTGAAAAGATATCATATTGGAACATTATTTGTTAAAATGTGTGTATATTTATCTGTGCGTATCCACAGTGAGGAGGAGCTGAACTATTCCCTGCAGATCCTTGCAGAGCTGGAAATGCACATCAGGGGCAGTGGACAAAATCCCTTTGCCTCCCTGAAGCCAGAACAGGTGCAGGCCTGTCCAAACAAGACCCCAGTCTACTGCAACTCCCACTACCTCTGCTTCAAGGGGCTACTGGAGCAGGGGGAGGAAGAGGAGCACGATGACGAGGAAGATTAGAGCTGCGTCCAAAGCTTATTGGCTAATACTCCATAAGTAATCACTGAAAAGAAAAGTGGCACTGAAACAAGCTGCCCTGTCCACCTAAAGTATTTGCATCAACTGCCATTTTCTTTCATTCAGAAGTTATCTTTCAGGCACTTTGAATGTACTTTCATGGATTTACACAAGTGATTTGCATTTGAAATTACACTTACGGCTATTCATCAGTGCAGCTAGTTGATATTGATACTGTCTCTTTGTGTTTTTATAAAGCCTACTTGAGAGGTCTCTGACTGGTCAACATGCTTTAGTAGGTTCTCAAACCACAGGAACAAAGT
The DNA here is from genome assembly GCF_013347855.1 of Anguilla anguilla. Taxonomy (NCBI): domain Eukaryota; kingdom Metazoa; phylum Chordata; class Actinopteri; order Anguilliformes; family Anguillidae; genus Anguilla; species Anguilla anguilla. The sequence continues at coordinate 43,370,660 of NC_049202.1, forward strand.
TATCAGCTTGGATGATTGCTGTGAATAGGCTTTCAGAATGTTATGATACTACAAGCACAACCAGCTATAACCAGTATACTCTTCTCCACCCAAGCGCTTCAAAGCATTCAAGGGGTTTAATGGCCTTTTACACACACCTTATTTGGAGAGTGGTTTTGCAGTCATTTTATATTGTTATATTGATGTCACCAGATGGAATTATGACTCCTGACCAAATTAATAAAAGGCCGTTATAGCTTTTTCCCATTTTCAGACACACTTTTTCAATGGCACTTGGTTTAACATACTACCAAACATTTTCTGCATATGTTATCTGTGACGTAAAAATCGATACATCAACCAACCTTTATTTATATAGCGCAATTCATGCTTGAGATAGAATTCAAAGGGCTCAACAAAAATAAAGATAAAATACAGAACGTAAAACGTGTATGTACCACATTACATGTCTGTTGTCAAAGATAGACACTATAAAACAAGATAAATACAATAAAACATAAATAAATAAACAAAATAATTAAAATAAAATAATTAAGTAAAAGCAACCTGACTAAAAGCCAAGCTAAAGAGTGCATTTAGAGTTTTCTCCGTGCTCTCTGCCGTCCTCTGGCTGGCTGTTCCAAAGGCTAGGGCCATAATGACTGTGTCTGTGAGTCTGAGTCAGAGCCTGAGGGACAGGCAGGAGACAACCACTGGAGAACCTGAGGGATCTCGTGGGCGCCTATCTTGAAAGCATATTCAGACAGGTACTCAGGTGCAAAACCATTAAAAAATTAATGAACCAATAGAAAGATACTAAAATCAATTCTTAAACTGACAGGCAATCAGTGGAGGGACATTAAAACAGGCGCAATATGTTCTCTCCTTCTGGTCCTAGTTGGAGTTGACCAATGGCTTTTTTGGGTTGATCAGAGAGGAGGGTGTTACATTACATTAATCAAGCTTGCAAGTGATAAAAGCATGCATTAATCTCTCAGTGTTGGCCTGAATAAGAAACATCCATACTCTAACAATATTTATTTATTTATCCATACTATAACAATTATAAGTGCCAGTGATTGCAGTTTAGTCAACAGCTCTCTCTTTCTCTGACCCTCCAATCCAGTGATTAGCGCTTCTGTTTTTTCCTGGTTGAGCTGGAGAAAGTTGGAGCCGTCCACATGTTAATGTTTGATATGGAGGGCGTCCGTGGGGCTTCTGTCATCTAGAGGGTCACAGCAATGTAGAGTAGGGTGTCGTCAGCAGAACTGTGAATACTTATGCCGTGTCCCTGATGATGTTGCCAAGGGGAAGCATATATACACTAAATTTCCAAAAGTATGTGGACAATTGAATATTACTCCCATATTTACTTGCTGAACATCTCGTTCCAAAACTATGGGCATTCGCATGGAGTTGTACCCCCCTTTGATGCTGTAACAGCCTCCACTCTTCTGGGGAGGCTTTCCAGTAGAGTTTGGAACAACCTAAAAATCAAACAAATGGCCAGATATGGCTATATTTTCAAAAGAGGACACAACAATAATAAGTCAGTGTGTTGTTTTTAGTTCTAAGGTGTGACCATGGGTATGGGTAGGACCAGTAATATGCTGAATAAAATTCATGCAGTTACAGATGTTCATAAATTCCACAGGCCTGGAGTCATATTGGTTGTTCACGTGTAGATTGAAATACCCTCAGATAATGTTCTTTTTTATAGACATATTTTATAGGAAAAAAAATTTTCTTCCACGTGGACATGAACCCCACCTCACAATGAGCACCTCCATTTTGATAAAAAAAATTGATGCTATTTGAAGCCAAGGCAGCATTCCTTTATACTGTTTTTGAATGCTTTTTATAGTTGGGATGATGAATGGGAATTCAGAATGACAGGGGCCTTGCTCGGGGCATGTGTACACTGTTGCTGCGAGCACAGGAGGCTGACATTTAGATATTACAGCATGATATTCAATGAGCATAAATCACCCGATGAAATGCACACACATACTTTGTTTAAGTGGCTGAAGGTCTGTTTGCATGCTGTGATAGGCTTCATTTCTTGATGCCAGCATTCAGACATGTGTGTGCATGCAGGTTCATTTGGGGAGAGTTCATTTTGTACAGGGTGCTTCTTGAATGGTTGCAGAGTGGTAGTTCAACAGCAGATGTACAGCAGGCAATTACTGATCAGTGTTCAAATGTCATTGAATTTCTAGGATAGATGAATTAGTGGGCAGAGCCAGACATGAAAGTAGTTATCTGGAATGACTGCGGTGTCAATGAATCCCATTCTATTGTGTTGTGTTGGATGATATGTGCTCTGTGCATAATTTTGTATTGGATGAGTTCTATTTCATGATTATCTTAGTGAAGATAGCATTGCATTTGTAAATTAAATTACTACAATGTTTAATAGGCTTTTTCATCATTAACATGCAAATACAATTAAACAATTATATTTTCAAACATTATTTGTCCCTGGACACCATGTAACTGCATTACTACACCTGTAAACATATGTACTCACTTCAAAACAATGTTTTCCATCCCATCCGTAGATCCAATGGAGTCTCCTATGAGAATAGATTTCTAATTAGACTTGTTTCCTTCTCAATTTTATTGCGGATTCTCAATAATTCTGCTACAGCAGTAACAAAGTACTAAAACCACATACAGATAATTTGTCTCACGAGAGTCTTAAGATATCATTTGTCTTAAGATATCATATATGATTCTTCACAGCCTAGATGACATTAAGATGGGGGATGACTGTTTTGCATGTGTTGTTGCTCTCTGGTGTCGATTTTGATGCTAAAAGACAACAAAGCCTAAAGCCTAATTTAACTCAATATGAATGTGGTTACCTTCTTTAGGTAACGATAACCTTACAGTTCCATGGCTTAATATGATACAAAACAGCTCATAATTACATATACATTATTTAAATACTTCACATAATCTATTATGAGGTACTTTTGGATGCTTTCCAGAAAATATTTGAACTTTTAAAAAAGTTATTTATCGCATCTGGCAACCATGAAATGTGAAACAAAAAATTTGCCTCAGCCAAGTATAATTCATCAACTTGATAAACAAAGGATTTGTTGGTATACTTTAGCCTGTGTTGATATTTGTTTGTATATTATGAGCAAATACACATCCTTTTAAATTTATGTAAAAAAGGTAGCACAAAGCATATGCTCTCCAAATAAATTATATATGTTGATTGAAAATGCAAGTTATACAAACTGATATATTACATAATTGTAAGGTAACTGCAAGAAACACATTTCAATCAATTTATTCAAACTGCCAAAAGGTGTATATATCAATAGGCTACAACAGTGCTATACCAAAATATACCAAGGATATGATAATGTATACACTTGGACAAACAAAAAAGTACATATTGTCCTGTAATACCAAATTTATTTTCTTTATTGCTACGTATTTATGGTATCAGAACATTTCCAGTACACAGTCAGCATACAGTGACTGTTTCATTTAAAAATTAATTTACAATTTAATTTAATATTTAATTTTCATTTAAAAATTAATTTACAATTACAAATCACCCACCACGACAGCTGCTGGTAGAGGATGGCATGAAATCCAGAAAAAAATGTAACTCTCCTTGGTCTATATTATTTTAAATTATTTTTTCTTTTCTCCTTGTTGGCGATTCTGTTTACCTAAATGACCTACATACTGACATAGTCTACATAGACTACACTACGGATGAAATCATGGAACATAAACAATGATAGAGCTGGAATTCACAAAGGTCTTCAGATATATCTAAAATCCACATAGCCCAAACTTTGTACAAATACAGTCCACAATGTAAAGAATGAGGTTGACATATGTCATGAAGGTGACTATGAAGATGATGCTCCAGATGCAGAAGTTGCCAGGGCAGTCAGCAGGACGAGGGTTGTCTCTGAAACTGTACAGGGGCCAGATGATGGCTGCACTGATGTATAGCAGCACTATCACTAAAAGTATGTAAAAGGCATACTTATTCAAGTTACACGGTATGCAGTTTTTCAGCGGGTGAAGAATGTTTATAACCATAAATAGCAGAGTCACAGGAAACGGGAGGACGTATACCACAATGCACCAGTACAGTGCTGGCTTTCCAACGTATCCAATGAGGGAGATGAAGATGATGCAGGTCACAAAGGCCTCCAGGACCTTGATGAAGCCTGGCATAATGCACAGATAGCTGCCCTTGGTTGCACATTTACTCATCACCGCATCTATAATGTAAACGATGAAACACGCCAAGGTCACGATTGTAATTACCACAGCCAAGTAGCAGTGAGAACAAATGTAGAACACAGGATAGATAACAGCAGTGGAAAAGACCATGAGGGTCATTGTCATAGTCATGCCAGTGGCAAAGTCATCCCAGTCCATTATATTCAAAAATTTTAAAAGCAAGTCAATCTTGAACATTTCAATAATGGTAATGATCAGTGTCATTAAACCGCAGAAGACCCAGGTGAACATGCACCAAACCCAATAGGTATGACCAGGATGCTGCTGGATATGGAGCAGGGCTTGATCCACAACACAGATCACAATCTCAATAATATGCAGTATCCCTCTGCTTGATGTTAATGCCGAAGCTGTAAATCCAATTTGGTCCATTTCTTTTTCTTTCTCTTCTTGCTTGGCAGTCAGTGCTTGTCCTTCCCTCAGTCTTCTCTGCTGATCTGGAGGCGCAGTTCATTCGGTGTGTTTGCTATCGAAGCTTCTGCGTTATCTAGTACTTACAGCAGCCAACACATTTTACATAATAATGGGCAGTGCCTCGGTTTTATTGCACCTGAACACATCTATGCACAGCTGTGTTTCTAATAGGGTCATTTTCTCAGAGAAAGAGCTATCCCAGCATGAACATTTTTGTGCTGAAAGTCAGTGAAACGCTTCTAGGTGTTCAGGCGGAAACCTGGCTACATTTGGTTTGAAGGTGGAAATTTTCCAGCCGACTAGAACATAGCCATGCTATATCTGGGCAAAACCTGAGCTATTTTGGGGTTATCCTAGTCTGTTTATGTCAAAATGTCTCTCAACCGAGACTTCCATGCTGACTGTTATTACAAATATAATTTTACAATATACAGTGTCCGTTTGAACAGTTTATACTGCAGTGCGCAAGTGTATACAGTGTATTAAGAGCTGCAATAATTTAGCAATAACAATACATTTCACCTGTTAAGTGAAATAAAATATCTTCAAGTTTGGAAACATTTTGTGAAATTGTTAAAGGGATAATCCCTTTCCCCACTTTCTGGGGTTGGAACAGATAGAGGCTGAGAGGTTGAAGGGGAATGGTACATTTCAAATCTGACATCTTGTCTATACCAGCGATTTTATAGCCAGCCAGTCATCAGTAACTGCTGTAAACAAGTAAAATGGCCTGTAATCAAACATCCAAATCAGAAGGCCTCTATATCTGAGGAATCTAAAATAGTTTGGAAATGAGTTAACTAGGAAGAACTATGAAATAACAAGGTACGATGATGATAATAATAATAATAATAATAATAATAATTCATTTTATATAGCACCTTTCATCTCAGGATCTCAACTCAACAAACACTATTAATGTGTAAAATCCCCCTGAATATTCATGCTCAAAAAGAGATGATTAAATAAGCAATGCAATCAAGCTTGGATGGAACAAAAATTTCAATCATCACTGGCCCTACAGGATCAAGATTGCCCAGCCCTGTCCTACAGCACTGCATTGCAGCATTGGGTTTTCTTCCTCATTCTAAGGGAACACTGCCCCCTACTGGCCCACCGCCACCATTTCTAACAACAAACATTTTCTGAGGTTCCCATTCAAGCACTAAGCAGTATTGTTTGTTATAGCAAAAACTTTTGATTTAATATTCTAATATTCTACAGTTGAAAATAATTAATGTCTTTCAAAGCATTGTAAATGTGAGGGAATAGAATCAATCGATTGTAACTTAACTGCATCAAATATTGCAACTCTCTGCTGTCAAATGTTCGTAATCTGTCATTTCATCACTGTTAATATCAGGTTTTCAGAGGAAAGATAGTCAGCATTTTACATGTGTCAAGTCATAAGAACTTGGAAACATAAATTTGAAAGTACCTTTGAATGAGGCTCAGACTTTTTTGCATTATATATTTTCCTGAGTTTAGGAATTGCTTTATTGTGTGTGTTTTCATAGTTTTTTCTGAATAAATATTTATATACAAAAAAGTACAGTCTTCCCATTCATAAAGGCAGATGCTTTTTTGTTTTAGTGTCTCCTGCCTGCCACAGTTCTTGTGACATTAAGTTTATCGTCTCATATTAATTAATTTGCAAAACTGTAACTTCCAGGTAGGCCTATAAACCACAGACATTCAAACCAACACAAACTACAGTTCACTATTTGAGGTATTCAACTTTTCACATGTCTATGCTTCAAATGTAAAGTGATCTCTAATTTCTGATACATCTCAGTCAGTTACTAACTCATTTTGAGGTAATGCAAATATTAAATTATTACATTACATTACAGGCATTTAGCAGACGCTCTTATCCAGAGCGACTTACACAACTTTTACATAGCATTTTACACTGTATCCATTTATACAGCTGGACATATACTGAAGCAATTTCGGTTAAGTACCTTGCTCAAGGGTACAACGGAAGTGTCCTACCCGGGAATCGAACCTGCAACCTTTCAGTTACAAGCCCAGTTCCTTACCCACTGTGCTACACTCCGTCCCGTTATCATACCAATTATCATATATAAAATGAATCTGATTGTCTAATGAACAGGCTATGCTAATCTGCTATCCATCTTACATAGGCCCACAAACTGAAAATGTGCACATACTTTCCAGGTAGAGATTGTGTAATCTGAAGCAGCATTCAGGTTTTGAGGCGTCTCCACAATTCAGCAGTGGCACTTATTTGATTGACTTTTTGATCTATATTTATCTGTCGTGGGTGTTTGCTTACCGTATTAAATACAGTTTTTGGAGGTCGTTTTGCAGAGCCGGCCATTGGCATAAACACTACACAGTTTTTCTTAGGGCTCCAACTATCCCTGGGAATCGCAACTTAAATTTTTATGTAGTGGATGTGATACTGGAGCAATTTGGTGCCGCAACAACGTTCTTGTTTAGGGCCACGAAAACCTTAGGATCTGGCTCCGTCACGTCTGCCAAATGGCTACATTGTAATTTGTTAGATTACATCACTTATTTTCCATACCACAAATGCATGCAAAATGCAGTGACTTTGAGGAATGTCAAACAGATATGTAAATATTTGTCTGCAGCCAAATGTTTAAGGTTGAAACACTATGAAACGTTACTTGCCTGTCTGTCTCTCAAATTACTTGTACGACCTTACATATAAGAATTGAATCAACCACAGGGCCCTTAAGTGAGTCTGGTCGCATTGTGTGATAAAAGAGACAGTTCTAGCATTATATATGATCAAAGTAGCTACTTCGGTTCGGATTCAACTAAATCACGTCTCTGCGATTGGTTAAGAGTCACAAGTACAGAGTTCTATGGTTAAGAACGTTCAGAACTGCCAGTGTGATGCACTTCCGAGTCCGCATTTGGCCTCACTGTTTGACTTCCTAGTGTATGCGTCATCAAAACAACATAGCTAAGAGTGTGATGGTGAAAACCCGTAGGGCATTAAGGATTTTAAACATTACATTCTTTTTCTATGTTTGTTAATGACGATGGTTGTTCTAATCTAGTAAACAATTAAGGGGTGGAGAACAGAAAATATACTGGTACACTTTTCCAAGGCCAAGAGACATTGTGCTGGGACCTCGATATTGCCTGTTGACAACAGCCGCAGGAGAGCGGCACCAGCCGAGAAGGCTGTCTGTTTCTGTCCGGTAAGTTGGGTAAGTAATGGAAAATCGTTTATTGCAACGAGGTGGTCGTATATTGTTGAATCTTCTTCGGCGAAAGGTAGTTTATTAAATGAAACAAATGTGTAAAAGACACGCTTATTGGTGTGGCACAACTTACCGGAGTAGCTAACTATAATGACCCGACGCTATCCAAATGCTATGCTACCTGCTAAACCACTCGGCGAATTGTGTTAGTAGCTGAGTTACTTTACTAGGTAATAGGCTAACGTTTTAGCATGTCATTATATTCAAATATGTTGCTAACCGTTCTGGGTTTAAATGTAATTACTATTAAACTGTTACGGTTTAAAATACCCGTATTTTCTCGCGACTAATAAGCTGGCTAAACGTGTCAGCTGACTTGAATTTGACGATAGAATAGCTATGCAGCTAGATTTAGTTGGTAACGTTAGTTTATCGAGTGTGGAGAGATTGCTACATTCACAAAACATTCATGCCTGCCTGACTCCAAGTGTTTAGAATTATGCGTCTGTTTTATGAAGGCCGCACACTCTGATCTGTACAACGTGATACTGAATGGCCAGTTGTCGTGGAGAGTTTAGCACTGCATCAGGTGATGGGGAACGCTGCGGTTCTGCCGCACTACCGGGCACTAATGTACTAAACCTAAAAAAAACATGATGATCAAATGTTTTAAACTTCTTGGAATATATTGCCGATATGTGATACGGTTGTAAGCTGCCATACGTGCCGCGTGCTTGTGACATCTCAACCACCGGTTCTGTAAGGAGAGGAAAGGGATACCAACTGACGCGGCTCGTGGGAGCGGCGGGTGTCCAGCCGGAGACACGGGGAGCAGGATAGGGAAGCAAGGGGAAGAGGGCGCCCTGGGGTTGTCGGAGAAGATGGCGGGCAGCCCCGAGAAGAGCGCCTCTGCTCAGGAGCTGAAGGAACAGGGCAACCGCCTCTTCCTTAACCGCAAGTACCAGGAGGCTGCGGTGTACTACAGTAAAGCCATCGTGAGTACCGCGCCTGAACTGCGGACTGAATGAAACCTTATTTTCGTAACATCTAGCCATTGCCATGATGCTAGTCAAATCCCCTGCAGCTAGTTCTAATAACTGCATAAATAGTACGAGTTGTTCAGGAATTGCAATACTTCTTTCTGAGTTTAGAATCATTTTGAATACTACGTAAAACGTATGTTATGTTACTATATTACAAGTCAAGTAAGAGCTTCGATAAAATGCTAGTCATCATTTTTATTTTCCCTATTTTTGTCTCCAGAACCGGAACCCCTCGGTAGCAGTGTACTACACTAATCGGGCGCTGTGCTATGTGAAACTACAGCAACATGACAAGGCCTTGGCCGACTGCAAACATGCACTGGAGCTCGACAGTCAGTCGGTCAAGGCACACTTTTTTCTGGGGCAGTGTCACCTGGAGATGGAGAACTATGATGAGGCCATTGGCAATCTGCAGCGAGGTTTGGATCTCATATCTGTTGTTAGGAGGTTAGGAGGTGAACGGAGCTCTGTATGGGTCCCGGGTTGGGTGGTATTTGGGTGGATTTTGGAGCCCATTTACAAGATCGGGGCTGCCCAACCCTGTTCCTGCGGATCTACCGTCCTGTACGTTTCACTCCAACCTTAACAAAGCACACCTCATTCAACAGCTAGAGATCTCATTGAGCTGCTAATTAGTATAATCAGGTCTGCTAAATTAAGGTTGAAATGAAGACCTATAGGACGGTAGATCTCCAGGAACAGGGTTGTGCAGCCTTGCCCTAGTTTCTATTTTGATTTAAAAAGGAACCCCTACTGCGGCAAGACAAAAACAATGGCCGTCATATGCAGCTCCTTTGCTAATATAATTAAAATGGCGCAAATCTCAGTCAGGATTAAAGCCTCCATGAACATGTTGTGGAACGCATGCTGCATTTGTTTTCTCAGCCTATAACTTGGCGAAGGAGCAGCGCTTGAATTTTGGGGATGACATCCCCAGTGCCCTCAGGATAGCCAAGAAGAAGCGCTGGAACAGCATCGAGGAGAAACGCATCAACCAGGAGAACGAGCTGCACGCCTATCTAACCAAACTCATCCTGGCAGAGAAGGAGAGGTGAGAGAGCCCTGTCGCCTTGGTGTCTCTCCTTTTTGGGACCTTTTGACGCATTCATGCGTTGTGTACAGTAAGGCAGAATAAATATTTTGTGTTTAGATATAGATGCATATGTAGTAGTCAAATTACATTAACAATTTACCTGTCTACTTGGTTGAAGTAAATAGCTAAATAGAAGAAAGGCCAAAGTAAGTTACCATGTGCGTCTAAGTTTCTTAAATAATTCTGATGTAGAAAAGAAGCCTTTTGAACCAGTCAGCATTCTCCAGGCAAGCAAAAAAAAAAAGGTGTGCTGTTTAAAAACCTTGTTTTTAAGCAAGGAGATGAAATGTTGAGCTGCTTGCTTTTTGTTAACTGGCTAAGAGAGTGGTCCAGAACATAACAATTGTCTTATTTGAGGAGTGAGACTGTGATACTGGGCGTCACCTGTTTTTACGAGAGAAACCGAATTCATCGTAACTGTAGAGATGTTTTATGTGGTCAAAAATGATTGCATCCTTTAGTAGGTAGCAGGTTAAGATTTTTATCTTGTTTTTTAAGTTCCTTTCCCATACTATGTTATTTAAGATGGCTATAGTCAGAATTCTCATTCTGGTGATCTGTATATACGTTGTGGAGAAAACATTGGTGACTCATTAAAAATGCAACTGCGAAAGACGACCTCTTTTGAAAGCAGTGACTGCTTCTAACCTGCTTACCTTATTGGATAAAAGATCATTAACATGCAAAGCATTCTTAAGTAGCAATCTGGCTGATGAAAATAAATTACATTTTATCTTTAAACATAAATGTGATTAGGTAGAGTCAGTAAACCCTTGCTTACCTAGGCCTCCCCTTGTAATTATGTCTTCATACAGTAAGCCAATTTATGCTAATATGTTCCATAGTAGACCTTTATGACTTTGAATATCATCAAATTTATGCCCAAGCCTTGTGTATATGTGATTATCCTGTGCATCTTGTTGCTGTTTCCAGGCTATCTAAACATCTCAGCATTTCTTAATCAGTTTTCGAAATTCTGTGTGTCAGCTGATCATGACTGAGTTCCTACGACTAGAGATTTAAGATGGCAAGGGGGCGGTGTTTTAGATTTTATCAAGCGTTACATCCTTCAATTTTTGTCATCAGCATTTTACTGGGCCAATGCCAAAACAAGGCCATGCTTCGGTGTGTGTAAGAGGCCTATGCACTGCTGTGTGCTGTTTTCCTGAAGTTGCCATTTCTGTGCTAGTTCTGTGATAGTTTACGTGCATTCTCTGAGGTCAGGATGTCTATGGAACGTAAAACCTAGAACACATAAGAAAGCCTCCTTTTTCTCTGGAGCGGTGAAGGTTGTATATTGTGTAACTGAGGCATTTTTGTGCCAGCCTGACATTTATACTGTGACGATTTAGTGATTGGATTTAAATAGCAAACATAAAACGACCCTTGATACATTTCCAACTGTCGAAATGAAAGATCTCCTTCGAGCAGAAGACTCTATGGGCCGCTAGACAAGCAAGTCAGCTGAAATGAAATTGTCATAATGCTGAATGGAAATGGGCCTAAGCTACAGATTCAGTATGATATTCTTAAAGAGCATCTTGCTATCTTCAGTAGGCTATTAGGCTGAACGTAGCACAAACAGGAACAATATCAGTATGCGACTGTCTTGGGTTACCGCGTGACAGAGAAATCCTATGATGTGGTTCAGGCTGAATTATCTGGTAAGAATGTATTCCAATTCAACATGCTCTTTTGATCACATTACCGCTCTATTTTGATGTTTTTTTTTTTGTCAGATAATATATCTGTCATAGTATATGGTTGAGATACATACCTGCCAGTTTCCCAAATTGTGTTAAATACTGTCATAATGAAACATATTTTAGTATCCTTGATTTTAGTTATGTAAGTCTCAAACCTCTCTTCCCCAAGCAAAATTCTTTATGAAGTGGATTTAAAACAATGAAGTGTCTGTTGGCATAAGCCACATTCTTAAAAGGTTTCAGTCAGGTTCCCATGTGCAGAAACTACTTTATTTAGTAAATGGCCTGCTTTCAGCGCTGATTGAAAAAGTGCCTTTCTTATTAGGCCTAAGTGCAGCTTTTGATACAGCGGGTCATAAAATTCTTTTGCATGGTCTTGAAAACAAGACAGAGTGTATGGAGCGGAGCCCAGCTCTGCTGCGTTGGCTACAGCGTCTGCTTATTCTCAGGGAGCTGGAAGAGTACCGCGAGAAACAAGAGGACGGTTTGGAGGACAACAGGAGCAGGAACGAAATGGCGAAGATCCAATCAAAACACGTGAGTAGCGAGTGCATCGGCGTTCGCCGTACGAATCCGTCCCGGCCGCACGTCCTCGATATGCACGTTATTTTTAATGGATGCCTCAAGGCTACACAGTAACCGCAGCTGCTAGGCTTGGTGCGTTTTGTATTTTCGTTTTTTCTCCGGGCCTTTACTTTGGCCCCAGTTGCCGTCGAGGTGCGGCGTTATGAGGTGAGTGTTCTCTTGTGTCCCCCTCTTCTGATCGGTCTGCTCCCCTCCCGCGCAGGACAAGTACCTGTCGGACATGGACGAGCTGTTCTCCCAGGTGGACGAGAAGAGAAAGGTGAGCGCAGAGCTTTGCGGCTCGCTACGTTAACGCTAGCGAATTTCCCCAGTGCACTGTCGTAGTATAATGGGTAAGGAGTTGGTCTTGTAATCTAGAGGTCGCAGGTTCGATTCCCAGGTGAGACGCTGCCGTTGTACCTTTGAGCACGGTGCTTAACCTGAGTTGCCCCAGTATATATCCAGCTGTGTAACTGGGTACAATGTAAATGATGTGTATAAAGTTGTGTAAGTTGCTCTGGATAAGAGAGTCTGCTAAATGCCCGTAATGTAATGTAACCTTGTGCGCCCGCAGAAGCGCGAGATCCCTGACTACCTGTGCGGCAAGATCAGCTTCGAGCTGATGAGGGAGCCCTGCATCACCCCCAGCGGGATCACCTACGACCGCAAAGACATCGAGGAGCACCTACAGGTAAAGACCCCAGCTGAACCCTGGAATCAGGAACCAGCATGTTCCATCAGAGGGAGGTGTTGCTCACGGCTGGGGTCCTCTTTGTGTGACATGCATTGTGTTGCCATGTGGCAGTTCTTATTTCACCATTGAGAAGCCTTGCAGACCTTTCATTGATTTGGCCCAAAACTGACCATGAGGGCATGGAAACACAATGCATCCATTGCAGCTATTGTGAGTAAACTGTTGCAGGCAAACCTTTATTTGGGGACTTACCGAATAAATAATGGCGAATATAGAAATGCTCTTCTGTTTTAGCTAGGTCTAAGTAACATTAGATAATACAACACGAGACACCAGATAATTGAAAACAAGCTATAGCATGTCAAACTGTGCTGACCATCCAAGTCATAGTGCTGACTGTGAGCTTCCAGATTTCTTTGATGGTGTCCTCCCTTTAACACGTTCTTTTCTTGCTCTGTTCCGTAGCGAGTCGGACACTTTGATCCTGTCACCCGGAGCCCGCTGACCCAAGACCAGCTGATCCCAAACCTGGCCATGAAGGAGGTGATCGACGCCTTTATCCTGGAGAACGGCTGGGTGGAGGACTATTGATCCACCTCCCCCCCCCTCCCCGAGGCCCCGAGAAGGAGATTCGAATGCATTTTAAAAAGCATGGAAAGATGAACCAGAGACAAAAAAAAAAAGACTAACCAGTACGCCCTCCTGGATTTGCACTTTAAACACGGGGCCCACCCAGCAGACTGCCAGACTGGGGCACAGAGACCTGACTGTGATCTTCAGCTACATCGAGCTGCTGTTCCCTCCGTTTTTCTTGGCCTCGCCCCCCCCCCCCCCCCCCAGCCTGCCTTCCTGGATCACAGCACCCAAAAATGTGGCCCAGACGGTTCCCCCATTCCTCTCTCTCCTACAGTAGAAATGCAGCAGTCCTGTTCTGTGCACTGTCCATTTTACTCTTTTTTTTGTTTGTTTGTTTGTATACTTGCAATCTTATTTTGTAATTGGTTAGAATTTTTTGTTTTATTTCCCAGTTTTTTGCTGAGAGGCGCTCTCTGACCCTTTTTGCAAGTGATCGTCTTTAAAAGCCAAAGACAGATCCAAGTCATTTTACAATCAGATACAGTAAGTGTAATGCAGGACTTTAAAAAATGAAATAAAAAAACAGAGCAAGCTTTTACCCAGATTACAGAAGTATAGAAATGTACATGTGCATTATGGGATAATATTTGGTTAATGCTTTATCCACTGGGCTGTGGTTAATGCATGTGAGGAGTGGCTAGTGCATGTCAGGTTGGGAAGATAGGTCAAGACCCTTGATTTCACCAAGCTAAAATGGCCTTGTTGGGAGTACATGGTATGAAAATGCTCTTCGTTGCTTCATTTCAAACAGGTTTGGGTTTCTTGTATGTCGGCATGGAAACATGTTGAGGAACGCATTTCCACTGACTGTGCTGGAGGATTGGCTATGCCTGCGCTGAACACGCCTGGCCCATGCGTAGTCTCTAGCTGTGTGGGAAATCAGAGGGATATTGCGGTAATGAGCATGTTGCGAGCTTTGATCCACAATGGCGGTCAACAGAAAGGCATGGTGAAGATGAGCCCTCGCGGCTTGTGGTGTTGCAGAGTTCCCTGGGCTGCGGTTTCAGTGACCGCTGGCTCTCCTGCTCACGTGGCTGTTAAACAATCATCAGCCCCTCACTGTTTTTGAAGGTCAAAATTCTAACTTTCTCACAATGAGCTGAACATCATTTTGTCTGGAGCGGTAACAATCACATTGATCATAGTTTTCATATGTATATATTTTTTTACACGTAGTTTACCTGCCATTATGCTGGACCACAAAATGCTGATGTTGTGGTTGTAAGTGACAGGTGATTTGATTGGTGGTGGCATTACGACAGCAGCATTCATCATAATTCAGTTTACCGCACCCACTGCTGTGTACTGAGATTGTTCCTGTGCCGGAGCAGTAGACATGGGCTGGCTGTTGTAAGGAGGCATGCAAGGTGTTCACATTGCTTTGGGAAAATAGTGGTTTGGTATTGAAAATACTTCCTGTGAATCGCATCCATCTGTTACAGATCCTAAAATATTAAAATAAAAAAATGCGTAGTTAAACTTTTTTCGTGATTTGTTTCTGCTTAAAACATTTCAGTGGCTTTTCTCTCCATTTTTTTCAAAAGCATAATTTGACTGAACTTCAATCCAAAAAAAAGTATTTTTAAAAATGGATTAAAAATCTACAGGATATCTTTATATTGAGTATTTTTTGCAGTATTGTTTAGGTAAGGGTGCACAGAGAGAGGACAGGGGTTATATTGTGTATCTGTTGCCTTTATGTGCGTTTCATATAGCAAAAGGGCTATCGTTTGACAAAATAAATTATAGTCCCACTTAAACTGCTATGTGTAGTTGCCACCATACCAAAACTACTGTTTTTAAACGGGTTTAATCATCATGTACAACATCCTGGAGAGAGCAAGGGTATAGCCATTTAATCCCTCTGCGGGGTGCATTATCATTTTTCCTTTGTGGAAGGGGCCAATGAACTCAAAGCACTATCACCCCTCAGTATTAGATGGTATTGCATCATGCTGGGTGCTGCTGCAGATTAGTCTCGTTTAATAGGCATTGGAGTACAGCTGTGCCTAGCGTCAGACCCCAGGAGGCTCGAGTAAGTCTGCATTAGTTTTACCTAATCAAGGCTGCGTAGTCCGTTTCCAGTGAGGAGTGGGATTGGCTGCAGATGAATGCTCCCTCGACAGAGGGCACGAAGCGAAATGGTTGTGATTGAACAGCGCTCAATTGCTACATGAAAGCAAAGCCCTGTCTTGCAACCAAGAGTTTTCTGATACTTGGTTTTGTGTGTCAAACTTGCTACCGTAAGCGATTCTCTTGTCGCTTTTTTACACATGAAAGTTGCTTGATTGTAAGTGAGATCACAGTAAGCTAATTTAGGATCGATGAATGCTTGGCTAGCTGGTCTTGCTGGAGGAAACAAATGGAACCCCAGCATTAAGTCAGTTGTTTGCACTTGTTCTTCTCTCGTTGGCAAAAGACCATCCTCCACAGTCCACATTACACTGTTCCATTTCAGCTGATGTCCTGCATTGTACCAGTTCTGAATTCGGAACACCAAAATATGAAAATCGAACTGCAATGTCGGTGTAAATGGTGGATGCACAAGTTGTACACAAGTTTTTGGCAATCTCCCCCCACCAATCCCTCTCTTGACTCTAGAATCAAAGGGTCAAACTTAATGACGACAGTAAATATCTGGACTAGTCACATTGATGTGATTCTTCATAAGTTTCTGATTCTGACGTTGAGAGCTTGTTTGCTCACCTTTGTTTTATTTTCATCGACAGGGGAAGCATATTAACTCTACTGCCTCAGTAATGGCTGAGGTGGAGGTCTTAAAAAATGTAGTAAAATAAAAAAGGAGAGGGAATGACAGCATGAAATGGCTGCTTCACTGCAACAGTGTTTATGGAGCATACTTGTTTAAATGGCAGTTTAGCCAATAGCTACAAATTGTTAGGCTACCTTCGAGGATTCTTGGGTGGATGTTTGTAAAGATGTTTGTTTCATAGTCGTGCCATAAATGTAGATACACTACATGGCCAAAAGTATGTGGACACCTGACATCCAACATCTCATCCCAAATTATGTGTATTAATATGGCATTGGTCTCCACTTTGCTGCTATTATGACCTCAACTTTTCTAGGAAAGCTTTATACTAGATGTGGGAGCATTGCTGCAAGGATTTGCTTCCTTTCAGCCACAAGAGCATTTGTGAGGTCGGGCACTGATTGGTCGAGTTGGCTTTCCAACTGATCCCAAATGTGTTGGATGGGGTTGAGGTAAGGGCTCTGTGCAGGCCTGTCAATTTGGTCCACACCGTTCCCGGGGGGCATTGTCATACTGAAACCGGAAAGGGCCTTCCCCAAACTGTTGAGGAAGCACAGAGTCATCTGGAAGGTGATCGTATGCTGTATCATTAAGATTTGCCTTCACTGGAACTAAGTGGCCTTGCCCAAACCAGTAAAAACAGCCCCAGACCAAGGGGTGTCCCAATACTTTCGGTCACATAGTGTACTTGTGCACATGCGATCAGCCGTTCACTGTGTAGTGTATCAGTTCTTCTCATTGTTTGACATATGTATATGAACTCTCAGCAGTCTTAATTCTGATCACATTATGTACCAGTATCGTGGCTATGCAGGACCCGTCAGAGTGCTTTTGGAGCTTAAGATGCTTTTCTGCAACAAACAGCCTGACTACAGGGGCACTTTCTGTCTGAGTGGATTTTTAAATGTTTGTAGTGGAATTCCCTAACTATGCCATTAGATACGAATCGGCATAATTTCTTCTGCTCAAAATCAAAAGCCTTCATTGCTGGGTTCTGCCTTCTCGCCCACAGTGTTTTCCAAACAGAAACTGTAAAATGGTATTTAGTGGAAGACTAGCGCATTTTTATAAGAATGCTGGGTTCCAGAGATAGTTTGTTTAGCTGCTTATGTCCTGATCTAAGAGTTTGCATTTCCATAGGTTTTTTTTTTTTTTTGCTGTGAAAATTTGAATACTTTCAGTTAATGTAAATTAAAGCCTTGTATACACTCTTTAAAAAGCAAGTTTTGCCCCTTCTAATACAGGTAGATGCTGGGATTGGTGGTGTTAATTACCATCGATTCTGCATATGATTGTATGCATTTTATTTACTTTTAAAGATAATTTCATTATGTGTGTGTATGTGTGTTAGAGAGAGAGAGAGATTCCTCATAGATGATGTGTCAATACAAGTCAAATATTTTTTTTTAAATCTCATTGCTGTTACACAAATCATGTTATGGTTTTCAGTAACCTGTCTCTGTTCCTCGACATCTTATTTAACCTCAAGCATCAGTAGATTCCCTGGAGGAAGCTTGGTATGTGATAAACAGGGTGCTTGTAGTGATAGATATGCGTATGTTGTTTTTATAGTCCTTGCTGTGAAGCCAGCAGAACTGTGTGGTGTTGGTGTGCTTTGCTGCATTTCCAGACAGCCCTGGTGTTCAGGGTTCATTTGGGTTAACGCTGAATGTTTTCAAATCTAAGTGTGAATGCAGATAGCCTCGTCACTCTCTTGACTCCAAGTTGATATATAATGTTAGACTGAGAATGGCTAGCAAATAAAGACAATTTATTTCAAAGTTTTCTGCTGTTTTGTCTTTTTTCTGTTTTTGGCATAAGTGCAGCAGCATTATTATATCATGAATTCCATTCTGCATTAATATTTTATTACCCCTTTGCTTACTGCTCAAATTTCAAGTTTCAGTGGCTCAGTAGATTGCACCCCATAGTTTGATTTAGAGATGGAAGCAGACATTTGCCAGTTCTAAATTACAATCCACTGCTAGCTAGGCGAATATTGGAGAGCACAAGCAGAATCAGTTTTGTTGAGACATTACCAGCAGTTCTTCATTTGTTGCTATGTACCCATGTGGAAAGCTGATTTGTTATAAGAATATCAATAAACTGTTTTTTCTTGAAAAGGTACTTTCAAGTAACCTCCCCCTTCGCTGTTCTTCCGATAGGTCTTGAGAAAGACTTTGACAAATGGACAAACCTTAAAGCTGAAGCAGTGTAGTCTGGTATTTGCTGCAATGGATGGGATGTGTGGACACTTGTACAATGCCATTATCCAGTGATGCAGTGCTGACCAATAAGAGTCAGAGGTGAGAGGTCAGCTGAGTGACAACAGCCAATGTGGAGGCTTAACCCCATAGCATCAATTAAACATGATGCTCATTGACAAATCTATCAGTGCCAACTTGCTACGACTGAAGAACGAATTTTCTGTTATTAAAAAATTGTCAATGGAAGCACACACTAAAGCTTTGAATAATATATGTATTACAAACATATGCCTGGAGAATCATGGTCCTTGGTCCACAGTGGAGAATGATATATTGGATAGTCTGTCTGAGGCTATGGTAGAAAGGTTTGTTCATAGATTTTTTTTTTTTTAAGTTGGCACTAAGTGACTGCTTGCAGAGCAGAGTTAGTTAATGTTTCACTACCTGTAATAGCAAGGCTGCACGGTGCAGTAGATGTAAGGGAGGATTTTGCATTGCACTTGAAGAACTACAGTGAGGCCATCATCTGTGCCCGAAAAACATATTGACAAAACCCCACATGTTCAGTCTCTGAAGATAATGTAGTATTTGTTTTATTGTAAGAATATAGCAATTAATGGAAAACCTATGTGCTCCGGAATGTTTTGCCATTGAGGTGCTGTGTTCCAAAAGTATGAAAGTATGAAAAGTATGAGACCCTTAAAGAGGAATTGCACTTTCAAACACATATGGGCTTATTTTGTTTATATTGTCCTTCTAATGAATGTGTCGACCTTCATTTTTCGATTAGTTATTTCGTTTTAAATGTCTAACGTTAGAAACAAGGACCTGTTTGTTTTTAGCGCAAGTCCACATAGTAGTACAGTTTCCGGTTTTTTCTTCTTCGAAGAAGAAAAGCATAGCGTTGAAGTCGCGCAATGATATGCTGCCTAGGTCTACTTCCTGAATTTGTAAAGGTAAGCAACAAAACATCGTAAAATATTAACAAAATGAAATAACATATCGAAAAATGAAGGTCGACACATTCATTAGAAGAAAATTAGAAATAAAATAAGCCCATATGTGTTTAAAAGTGTAATTCCCCTTTAATACCCCAACAGGAGTCTGAGTTTCTTTCTTTGTGGATATGCTATACATTCTTGCACTCCAACAGGAGTCTGGTTTATTAAGCCATAGAACTGGTTAATGTTTTAATGCCATTGGTCTGACTTGACAAATGGAATACACATAATGATAAGCAAATCATAAGCAAGTGAAATAAGTGTTTCCGTTTCTGCCCTTTCAAAATGGAGTAACCCTGTAAGCCATACTCTACTGGACCAGTAGCCATCTATCTCTGAATACTGAAAAAAATAATACAGTGATAACTAGTATATAAGTGGGGGTTTCAATTAAATATCATAAGAAATTGCAAGAATTTTGTTCTATTTTATGTAACTTTAAGGTCTAAATTTCATGATTCAAATACAAAGTTGCAGCTTTGCTACCCAACCTGTCACATGGCATCGATGGTAGCCTGTCACTGTAGCCTGTCAGTCCAACCAAAACTGCTTGTTTTCTTGCGTAATTTCACATTTTGAGAATCTTAAAAATAAAAACGTCTTGGGCCGTTCCTGAGTTAGATGGCCTTCTCCAGTTTGAACACAGCGAACATATGACATCATGTTTGATGTATAGAATCACATGTTAAAGGACAGTGACCTCCAGTGCACATCTGACATCTGTGTCTGTGTGTTGCTTTCTCTGCTAAACAAACGGAGCAGTGTTATCCCACAGCAGTTCTACGGACAGCCGTCTTTTGTAAACAAATCTATTGGGATAGTGATGTCATTGTCTGTACAAGGAGGGAAGAGGAGTCAGACCCAATGTGATTACTGACTGGGGCACAACCACTGTTCCCATTCATCCTCTGAAGAGATCACAACATTGAGATGGTAGGAAAAATCGATATTTTACTGTTTTCACAAAAACACTCATAAAAGCATGAAGTTGAAATTTGTAATTTTGCTGTATCTGGGGTCTGGCTTAAATAATATGTAAGTATTATTAATGCAACAATTCGCCATTGGGTGCACCACAGAATGCTTTCTTGTCACTGATTTCCATACTAACAATGCTGTTGTGACAGTATGCAGATTGATGTTTGGTCTTGCTTGTCTTTTCAGCTTACCTACAGAGATCTAGGGGTTCTGGTGGCCCCTCTATTACTCTGTGGATTCAGTCTCTCCTCAGCCTCTGAAGGTAAACATACTCTCGTTCATCACAGCTGAAGTCATTTACATTCTGTGCATTATAAAGACTCTGCTTTCATTTGTTCTCATTCCCCCCACATTCATTCATAGATTATCTGGGTTTGTAGCCCCTCGGAATGAAATAATTGATTTTGTCTACAGACAAGTCCGATATACACGTTGTTGCATTGATGTGTTATTCTCGTGCAGTAGGTCTGAGTGGAAAATCATTGATTTTCCCCTATGAGACGGACTACAGCTATGTCAGACTGACGCCGCAAAAACCCCTAGAACTAAGTGCCTTCACGCTGTGCATGCGGCTGGCTACGGAGCTGCAGGACGACAGACAGATTATCCTCTTCGCCTACCGCACCGGGGACTTTGACGAGCTGAATGTGTGGCGCGAGAAGGATGGGCGGATTTCCTTCTACCTCAGTGGAGACGGGATAAACTTCAACCTCCCCCCACTCACCACCTTCAAGACAAGTTTGTGCCTCACGTGGGAATCTAAAACAGGTCTCTCCGCCTTTTGGATGAACGGCGTACGGAGCGCGAGACAAGTTTATAAGACCGGGCATACTATTCGCGGCAAAGGAACCGTCCTTCTTGGGCAGGACCCTGACAGATATCTCGGCGACTACGAAGCCGTTCAGAGTTTTGTCGGTGAAATTTCAGATCTTAATATGTGGGACTTCGTTCTCACTGAAAGCCAGATAAAGGCATTACATGCTGGTGAACGTGTCCCCAAAGGCAACATTTTTGACTGGAATACAATTACGTACCACGTTAATGGTAATGTTTTAATCGTACCTGATTGAATAATTAAATAACCAATTTGTGAACCCACAACATTTTCAGTTTAAATAATTGTTTTTTTTAGCATAATATTTCAGAATCAATGAGGCTGTTACCAATTATGACGTCTCATGCTCCAAATTGATGTGTCTCAGAACATAAATTTTTAATACAAATTAAAATGATATAATTGTAAATTGTATTATTATTATTATTATTATTATTATTATTATTATTATTATTAAGGGGACTTGCAATGCCTTTATGCAGGTACTGCAAGATATTTAATGCAATACCTTTGAATCTGAATAAGGAATCGTTCAATCTTTTAACTGAAATATAGTGTAACATACAATGATCAAAGTGTATCAAAATTAACATAGAAAATTGTGTCTGAAGTAATAATACTCAAAATAATTACAGTTAGTTTTATCCATACAGCATTATTCATATTAGCAGAACAACATAATGTTGAGCCACTTAAATAAGGGTTCTAAAGCATTAAGCAGATTTTTAAAAAATAAAATTAAAAAAAACATTTAATGAAAGCATGTACTTGTGTAATAACAGACTATTCCTTCCACATTCATATTTTTCAATAAGCCGTGAAGTTTTTAGAAGAAATTATGGAGTGATGTTAGAAACGGAAAAAGGAGCACAAAGACATGCACGAGCAAGGTATGAACATAAAGAATTGAGCTGAAAAGAGAAGCCAAGTTGAGCAGCAGAATGAGCTCCAACAGTTTGAAGAGCAATGAAGGAAGGCCAAGAAAATGTTTGTTCTACATGAGGAATCAAAGCTGAAAGTCAAAACTGCCTGGACAATGACTCTCTGCAATAAGGGCATGAATCCTACAAATGCTGCATGAGAAGAAAAAAGCAAACATGTCAAAGAAGGAATATTTTGAGGATAGGGGGGAGATAAACTCAGGGTTCTGTACCCTTTAGATACCTTACCTGAATTGTTTTATCAAAAGCACATATTAATACATGTATATGCAATGTCCATTTTCAAGTTAAATTCAATGACTAATACATTTGAACAGCATTTATTGTTTTGTGTTTATATGGCGAATTAAATGTAATAAAGAAGCCATTCTACATTATGCTGATATGATCTGATAAATAATCATAACGATCAAATTAAACTCACAGTGCTACAGATTTGTGCATGGAAATAGGGTAATTGTGAAAGGGTTAGTGAAATAAGGATTGTTCATTTTTCTACCACAAGATGGCAGTAAATGATTGTTACCAATTAAAAGAATGGAATTATTAAATAATTACTTTGGTTTTCTTTTAAACATATCTTCAGATGATTACACCACTTTAAAAAAAAAAAAAAAAAACACGATTCATATGATAGCATATGATGTAGCCAAAAAATAAGTTTTTACATTAAAATGGATTTTCAAAAAATATTTTGAAAAATATCTTCATAAAGATTTGGTCTACTTGTTCTTATGAATATTTAGCTGATAAGACAATTTTAACTGATAAAAGACAAAAAGAAAAAGATGAATAATTATATTACTTTTAATGATACATGATTTCAGTTTTTCCCTCAGTGATCAAGCCCAAAGCTGGTGCAAGCCACTGACAAGTTAATCCTTTGCTGCACAATGTTGCCTTTGGGCAACTCTCTCTTCTATTGTCACTCAGTGTTTCCTTTTGGAAACGTACCAAATTCCATACATGTGAGAATACTTGTGGGTATTTATGGAGTTACTTTTAAACTTGTCGACCATTTGGACTGCATGTGCTGTATAATAAAAGCAGGACAGACATGGGTCACCTGACCATAGACTGCAGTAAGACAGTATGGGTTTTGTTGTAAATTTTTATGAAAGGCACTAAAATAAATACATTGAAAGGTGATATAAAACAACAGTCCTCACGTGTTCTTACAACAGGAGGTGATTCTGAACTTAAATAGGTGATAAACATTTATGTTATTCATGTAATATATTTGTGATATCATTAATGCTAATGCTATTTTATATTCTTATATTCTTTATATTTGGTACACATAATTCTATACAACAAGCATTGCCCATATAGCAACAGACATTAAAAAGGGGACAATGCTTCTTTCTCTAACATAAATCAAAATATATTCTCTGAACATTTTTTATTGCACTTATGAACACACTTCACGGAAATTATTATCATTGGGTCTCAATGGGCTACCCATAATTTCCTTCCTCCATCTTGAAACATTCTCACAAAAATAATTTACCCATTTTTGATGGATCCACATATAGTGAAGACTCACTGGAAGGAGAAAAGGCTTCCATTGTGATTGTGTATGTTCCTTATTCCTAAATCACCCGCTGGCCTCTTCTGAATTTCAATCGGAAGGGACGTAAACGAGTTTTGACTGCAGGTCAGTAGCCAAATGTTCCACCTTCTTGAATGTTGCAACGCATTAATCTTCATGCCCACTCACTGTATGGCAACACCTTTCTCTGCCATCTGCCAGCGCGGCCTCCTCGGCCCTCCGGTCCAGCGTGCACCCTGCTCTCGTCCCCGAGTCTCCCCGCATTCGGGCGTACTGCATCTCCCAGACCATATACACACGCACGACGCACCCCCACCGAACATACAGCACATGCACCGCACCAAACTGCCCAAACTGCCCCTTTCTTACGTTGATTAGCATTACAAATATCATACCTAAAGAACATAAATATTAGTTTGTTTCAGTGATGGAGTTTGAGCAGATTTTCCTGATATACTTTCATGACATGTACAATGGATATAGCAAGTTAGGATGGCTAAGAAATTAAGCTAGCATAATGTGGATGGCTGTTGAAAATAGCTAGGTTTTGGAGTGAAGCAAACTTCAGGGAATCACTTGACATTTGTCCTCTGTTGTAAGGACATCCTCACAAATGAAAGCCTGTAAACCAAAACCTTGGAAAAATAACAAATACTCTAACATAAATCAGACTGTATTTCATTTCAAACTCTTTTATTCTTGCCTTGAAATGTGATTGAATTAAATTTATAATCAGTCAGTAAACTTTTTTACTGAAGGACCATTCAGCTAATCAGATATGCTCATATTTACAGTAGATGGTACAGAATTGCATTGTAAAACAGAAGAATTAATATAAGATGGACAAAAAATCATTATTACACAGCAAGGCACCACATTTCTCAGGTCTCATTGATTTTAAATGGTTTTATGATTTAAATAAATGTAGCCTGTGTAATTATTTGTGAGAGTAAATACTGAGATAGCCTTAATGAGATAGCTGTCACCCATTTCTGAGGAAGATATCTTATATCATATATATACTGCCTCCTTGCTTTTCCAAATGGGTTATACAGCCAATATCCACACACATTCAACAACATGTGTAACATAAAATGCGAACTTGTGGACAAAGGTTTTACAGAACACTGTGAAAAGCATATAGCACTCCTTCAATACCAAAAAGTTGAAAAAGTATAAGTTAAAAGAATAAAGTTAATTGCTTTCTTCAACAAATGCAGAATTCCCAGAGGACTACAAAACTTATATTTATATTTAGCGTTTTCATATTTACTGTAAGGACAACTGGAACACTTTGCGCTTCTTTTCTTGACCTCCAGAGATACGGGTCATTATGTTGATAAACAAGAACTGCATGTAGCTACTTGTTCGTAGGCCCTTCACTTTTATGACTGAAGTGATGCTTTCAGACGTCGACATTCAGCTTTCAGAATGTCGATATCATTAAACAACAACAAATACGAATGATTTAAGAATATATAAAGTCACTGCCCTGATTACGGAGTGAGCTAAGAGCGCAGGACCGTCGACTGCGCATAATCCCCGATGGCTGCCTCGCGCAGTGCGGCTCGTTGCATGTGCCTGCGTGTGTGAGCTGGTGAAATGTCTTCCACGCGAGAGGAGACAGACGAGGAGAGAGAGCTGCGCAGGCCGGTGGGGGAGACAGCAGGAGGCCCGTTCTGGATTCCTTCGAGCAACTCCAAATAGATTTCCAGGCAAAACATATTTGCATACGCAAGACAGTGCTACAAGCTATCTGAGTGAGTTCTGGCATGTTCGCATAAAACAGATGGATAATTTTTAATCTTTCCTGCAGAAACTTTGCCTTATTAAAAACAATCTGTATATTAATTTGGCCCATTCTTGTCATCAGAAGACTCAGTTTTTAAAGACAATATTAATAAAGACAGTGTTAATATTCATTAATCTGTTTATCTATTTGTTTATTTATTATTTATTTATAATGGAACTGCAATTGCATTATGCATCATATTAAAATGAGAAAATTTAAAATATTTTTCCTCAAGATATTGTTTCTTTTTTATTCTGTATTTTTTTCAGAAATAAGACTTTATAATCCCACTGCACTGTGTGTCATATTTCTTTAAAAAAACAGTGAGATCTGTGGCCTGATTTATAAAATGGTCTTATGATCAAATTTTCTCTTAAATTGCTTACACCAAAAAACCATGACTTAAGTAGTTATTTGTAAAATCCCACTTTGCTGTGGATGCGATTATACCTATGTAAAGTTTACACTGGACAAGTTAATTACTGTCTATGTGGAGGTACTGCATGTTTGAGGGCTGTGTGTGAATCCCCAAAGTGGGCTGCATGAACAGTTTCAACATTTTTACATTTACCAGGTAGACCACAGAAAACCACAAACTGGAAAAACACAAGACACACACACACACACAGCAGAGACAAATATATGCAAACACTTAAGACAGAGGTTGTAACAACCACTGTAGTGGATGACCAAAGAATACTATCAATTGTGAAGAAAACCCTCTTTTCAGCTGTTAAATAGATCTAGAATACTCTTCAATAAGTAAGCATAGATGTGTGAACAAATTAAAATAAAGAGAATACTACACCAGCATAATCTCAGAGGATTCACTTCAAGATGCAAACCACTGGTAAGCTTCAAAAACAGAATAGCCAGGTTTTTTTAAAAGAACATTAAAAACTATATAGTTCTGGAACAAACTTGAATGGACAGATGAGATGAGTATTAACCTGGACAAAAGTGATGGAAAGAGAAAAGTGTGGTGACAGAAAGGAACTGCTCATGATCCTAAGAACCCCTATTTTATTTTGAAATACGTATTGAAAAAATATCATGTACATGAGGTTCATGAGGATATAGTGGTAGGACCCAGTTATGAAAAAAAAATCATCATTGTCCAAATCATGGACTAATCCTGACTCTTTCAGGCCTCCTAATCATAACCCTAATCATGGCTCAACCCTAATGCTTACTGTATACGTGTATTTGTATTTGAAAATGTAGTTAAATACATATTTACATATTTATATGTACTTAATTACATTTTCAAATACAAATACAAACAGACCTAGGTCTGTTTGGGACACAACAATCTGGACCTGAGATTTTTTAGGTTGCTGATATTTGCAGATATACTATTTTCAGGGGTAGGGTCTATTTTTATTTTTGTAGAAGACCCAAACTCTGTGTGTCCATGCATGCATTTATGAATTTGTGTGTTTGTGTGTGTGTGTTTGCATGCATTTAATTGCAAATTGGGCAAATGGATAAAGGCAGATACTGTGTGTGTTTGAATGACCACAAACCTCAACTTATTTTCATCTCCAATGCTAAAAGGCTAAAATTTTATCCTATCTCTTACAAAGTTTGTATTTGCTGTTTTTGGATGGTAATTTGTCATATAAATAAAAATATTGAAATGTCATAGACTTGACATTTCATTTCAAGTCAATGGCATAAAATTTGTAAAGCCAAGAACTCCTTAAACTGCATTGAGACATGAATCATGAGGCACTTTGGAAAAAGGTT
Source organism: Anguilla anguilla (assembly GCF_013347855.1). Lineage (NCBI taxonomy): Eukaryota > Metazoa > Chordata > Actinopteri > Anguilliformes > Anguillidae > Anguilla > Anguilla anguilla. The sequence continues at coordinate 43,398,104 of NC_049202.1, forward strand.
CCACTTAACACCATTTTTAGAAAAGTTGTTTTACCGATGAATGTTATGCTGACACCTCAGCTAACTTATTTTGTTTAACCATTACCATTACCTTCAACATCTTGGAGAGGGCAATGATATTATGTTTCAAAATGTCATTGTTTGTGGTGTAACAGGACAGTGCCTTTTTCTTGTAAAAGGAAATGCGATCTGCTTTCTCTCTGTCCAGCAAGGCAGGTCTGCACATTTGTGTAACTGAAAGTGATCTGTGCATAAGAACTCCTCCTTTTCTGATTCCTCAAACCATTGCCCTTTTCCATTTTTATGCAATATTTAGTTTTCTGATGTTTGTCTCTGTGACTGTGGGAATGGAGCTTCTGGTTCCGGCAGGTCACCGGTGCCCAGTGAACTAGCAGAGTCATGGTTAGGCACTGAGGCAGGGACACCCAGCCAAATGATTCCCTCCCTCCCTGGGCCATGCTACAGCCAATTATTATAGTTTGAGCCGTCTCAGTTCCAAGTGCCAATCACTGGCTTGAATGTCTGTTCAAGTATCATAAGAGACAACTGGTGAAAAATGGTGTGTGTGTGTGTGTGTGTGACAGAGAGAGAGAGCGAGAGAGAGAGTGAGGGTGAGAGTATGAGAGAGAGAGAGAGAGAGGGAGAGAGAGAGAGAGAGAGAGAGACCATTCCTTCTGTCTCAAGGCAAAATTGTATGGTATAAACTCCACAATATGCTTTTCTTTCCCTCTGGGCTGAATAAAAAATTCACCAGCGGCTCCCATTAGAGTCAGACTGAATCAGGAGATCCTTCCTGTTACAGGCTCCAGCGTCTGACACTCTTCCACTCGCGACTTAGCAACGCAAATGTTTCATTTATAAAACAAAATCACTGCCTCTCCAACTGCTAACTCTCCCTGCCTTCCTCCCATGGCTTGCCAACTCCAGTCCACTCAGCCTGCGAACCCAAGGCCTCACTTGCCCTTTACTTTCCTTTCTTTGTACACCTTTTATGTGAAGGGTGACCTTTACGTTGAGCGCAAGCGCGCACACATGACTGTCCACACTGAAGGTATCAGCAAAGAAGACCTTCACAACAGCAAAGGATTCTGGTCTCCTGGATGCTCTTTTATGCATTGCTTTGTTGAACCAAATTATTTGAGCATGCATTGGCTTTATCAATATACACAACCACTCAATGAAATATTATGGAGGAATGTCAATGTGAGTTTTGGAAATGTTTTTGGGCAGTTTTATCCGCATCTACTTTGGTTTCCTCTACTTTTGGTTTTCGGCTGGGCAGGGAGGTAGTTACATCGAAGTCTGTTCGATTAATTTATATATTTTTTTTTGTTTCAGAAACAGATTCACGTTTGCAGGACCCTGGAAAAGTACAATGTCTAAACACAGCTCTGTCATGTATTTGTCCCTATAAAACACATCAGGAGGACACTAGTTCTGGTATCCCAGAACTATCTCATTGATTCTTAGGAAGTCAAGCGCTATCTTTGGGCCATGAAGTCACAGGAGAAAGTCAAGCTTTCAGGAGGGAGGAGATGAACGTGTAAACAAGCCGTGTAGTTCCCATCCCCCTCCTGGTGGAGAAAGCACTTTAGTTCAGTGCTGTGAGGCTTTTAGCACAGAATTCCCCCCAGTCGCCCCAAGGCTGCCCCCTCCCCTGAACATATGAGTTGTGCCATGGCCTGTGGAGATGGGAGGGAGGCTGGGTCTGCTGATTAAATATTACAGATTTTTAAATGGATGGAGATTATTCACTGTGGGAATGTTGGAGCTTAATATGCCTTAGGGCCATAGAGCTCTACCATCCTACTGGGGAGAACTTGTGTGTGTGTGTGTGTGTGGGTGTGTGTGTATGTGTGTGTATGTGTGTGCTTGTGTATGAGTGTGTGTGCGTGTGTTTGTGTGTGTGTGTGTGTGTGTCTGAGTGTGTGTGCGTGTGTGGGCGCGCACATGTGGGTGTGTGTTTGTGTGTGTGTATGTGCATATGTGCGTGCAAGCGTGTGTGTGTGTGTGGAAGAGAAGTGTGTTGATGAGACAGATGTGAAATTCTTTTTGCAAAGCAGCCACACAAGGTTGTTGATGTCTGGTCTGCCTACACCAGCACACCATTCACAGAGACCTGAACACCAGAAACTCATCTCTGTCTCTACCATTTCTTCATTGCAGGGATGACATAATGAAATCAGCCTTCTTTATGTCTTTAGTTTGGCCTGCTTAGCTCACTTTCAGCTCAGATCTTGTCAGATTATAAATGCCAAACATCTCATCCATACACTAACTGAATTAAGGTAATGAAACACCTTGTAAATGTTTATTCTAAGAGGGAATGAAGGAAGAGTAAATTAATGTCCTTTCTAATTACAGTGTGTTTTTATAGATGCCCGTGTCAGGCTGACAATCTCTTTAAATTATTGAGTGGTGGTTTTGTAGTTCTGGGGCAATGAAATGCTTTTATGAATGTGTGTGTGTGTGTGTGCTAGTGTGTGATTGTGTGTGTGTGTGTGTGTGTGTGACAAAAAGAAAAAGAAAGAGGGAGAGGGTGAGCATGCATTTTATGTCGCAGCATGGAAGCCTCAGATTGTATCATTTATTAACAATCAGCAACTTTCATTTGGATGCAGAGAAGTCTGTTATATATAGTTTTCCCAAGGCTTCGATATATTCATCATTATTTATTATATAATTATTTCTTTCATAAAACATAATTTACATTTTCTACTGAGAGCCCTGTGAATGTCTCACAGACACACACACGCACAGCTACTCGAGCACACACTCTACACTCTGCGCCTCTTGGCAGGGACTAGCCCGGAAGATTGAAAGCAATTAAAACTATCATCTGCAGTGGCTCAGGGCTGGCTCTGGGCTGCGGGGGGAGCTGCCACAGTGCATCAGCCTCTCAGTCTCAACAACTGGCAGAGACAGGGAGGAGCAGCCACTGCCAGCCAGCCGCCCCGGCGCGGCCCTCCACAGCAGGCAGAGCCACCGGTGCCCCCCCCCACCAATAGCCTGCCCACCCCAGCACCGGTGCACTTACCTCAGCTCCCTTCACACCCTCAAAGAGCCGAAACACCCAGCGTTCGTCACCGTTCAGCGGTCATCACCGAGTTATAACTGATGCTTAATGGAGCTGGTAATGGTTGAGGATTCCCTGCACTGTTGGTAACTGGCTCATGCTATCCAGTCAAAATGTTTTATTCTCGATGGCGAAGCGCAGTCTCGGACGACCGCTCGCTGATAACAGCACGCGATGGCTCCGCCCACTCTGGCCGTTCGTGAAGCGCGTGTTCTCGCACGGTCAGCGTCCAGTTCTGACCACAGCGAGCCAGGGCTCCTCAGGTGTGTGATCTCTCACAGAGCGGATGGAACCTCCACCCTCCTGCTGCTGGAGTTGAACATACCTGTGGTTTGAGCCTAGTTCACACATTGCCCATCAGTCCACACGTTTTTCTTACTGAACCCTTAGCATTTTCTTTAGCTGGCTCTGTGGTAGTTTTGCGAGCATCCTGGGCCTCTTTAGTTTCATCCCTCGGCAGGGCTCATGCTAATGAAGCTTGCTAATGGTGTCCTGGCATTCTTTGTTGACTATTTCCCCAGGTGGAATAAAAAATTCTTGAAATTGGGCCCCAAATCCTGGGGGCCCAAGAGTCTGAGAGTCTGCGCCCAGGAATGGATGATAATGGAATCTGACTGTTACAGGACAGGTGGACTGATGCCCATAATCACAGAGGGGGGAGATCTCTGAGAGAGGGGACCGCGTGTGCTCTGTTCCCACTCAAGGGGTTACCACAGTAGCTCCCCGCATTTTAATTTCCCAGCCCGGCTACACCGTAGCACCCACTGCAGTGGCAATTAAGAGCGAAAAGCATCAGTGAATGGGTGTGGATAGTTTTCCAGAGGCCTCTGTCTCTGTGGTGCTGGACTGTACACCACGTGGGTCCCCTGGTCTGGGGCTTGGCTCAGCCCTGTTGGACGGGTTGCGGTTATGTATCGGATGGGCGTTGCTGCTAACTAGCTCCTAAGGACACAATCCACCGCTCCTTCTCTCTCTCTCTCTCTCTCTCTCTCTCTCTCTCTCTCTCTCTCTCTCTCTCTCTCTCTCTTTCTCTCTCTCTCTCTCTCTCTCTCTCTCCTGACTGGCCGCCTGTCAGCCTAGTTTAGCATCCACATTAGCACCGGTTCCCTCCGTTTAAAAAAAAAAAAGATTTATATATATTTATATATACATCTCCGGCTCACTAATTTGACAGGGCCTGTTTTGTCAGTGCTACAAATTCCTGACAGGCCAATAGCAGGACACTAATAGGCCACAGAGACCACCAGCAAAGCACCAGCAACCCCAGCCCCTACAGTGCCAATTCTGATCACAGTTCACGTCTCTCCCGGCTATGGAGGCAGAGAGGTCAGGGGGGATAAAATAGGACGAAAGGCGGGTAGATATTAACGCTGTCAGAACTGCGATGGCGTCCCGGGATAGCTATCACATTGACACATGTCTCTGAGATTTTAGGTCCTCCTAAGTCTGGCCGTAAGACCGTCCAATGGGTGATGAGGATACGCAGGCCCCCTCTATCTCATTACCGAAAACTCAGCTGCTCTTTTGCTAATCTGGCCTACTCATCACGGACTCCTGATGTATTCGATCTTTTCCCTGAAGAAAGAGAAGCTGACACTTTGCTCTGTAAATATGAGGTTTTACCAGCGCTTCAGCCGTGAGATAGTCTGTCATTCAGGCCCCCTGGGCCGTCTGTCTGTCTGACACACAGGCTCTCTGACCCCACTAGACTCTGATGGGGGTTAATTGGTAGATGCTGGACAGGTGCTCTGCATTATCATGCTTGGAGCAGGGGGTTGTGATTCAGGTCACAGGTAATTGCTATAATGTGAAAAAACAATGAAATGGGAAACTCGTAGACTTTGGTCGCATGAGAGTTTGGGTGACTTAAAATAGTACCTACAATTGTCAAGGCAGATTTTACTGATTTCTGCTGCTTATAAAGCTTCCCCCCCGCCCCCATTTCGGCTTGCCTCTATCCTACATTGGGCTGTTATGAACTGGATGCTCAGTAGCCTGTGTTTTGAAAGAGGAGACTTCATCAGACCTCTGGCCTGTTCTGTGAGGGTCAGTCTGTGACAAGGCGACCCATCATGTACTCTGCTCCTGGAATATGTCCTCACCGATGTCACCTGCGTGAGGTCATGTCTGCCAAAAAGGGAGAAGAATACACGGCGAGAGAGAGGCAGGCGGGCAGAGCAGCAGCTGGGCTCTCCTCAGGTTGGGCAAGCGCTGAATTATTAAGGTTTACTAATACTTCATAAACACCCTCTTTGTCCTGTCCATTACCGGCCTGTCACATCCTCTCTCAGCACGGAACGCGAGTCGCCCGTTTCATTCGAATGACAGAAGTTAAACTGTATTCCAGAGGAGACGTGGGGGGGGGGGGGGGATTTCAGCATTTTCCGAATGGACCCCGGGGGGGGGGAGGGAGGGGGCTACGGTAGGGCGTGTGGAGGCTCTGAGATCTTGTGGGGGGGGCTAGGGAAAGTTAATAGCGGAGCTGGACGTACACTCCTTGCCCCCCCTCAAGCCCCCCTATCTCCCCCCCCCCTCCCCCACAGAAGCAGCAAGCCTCGCCTCAGTGCGTGCCTCGCGGACTCTCTCTACGGTCTCGACAGCCGAGCTGGTCGTTGCCCCGAGCGGCGAGGAGCTGTCGCCTCTCGTTAGCCTCGGAGAGGTGACCCGGCTGCCTGGCTGCCTGCTCCTCGATCAGAGAGGGGAGGAGCCCCCTCAGCCCCCCAGAGCCGCTTTTAAAGATCAGTGATTTGGTCAATTGGCCTGGCAGATCCAATCCCACGAAGGGTCAATGATGACTCAATGGACCAGTCAGAGAGGCAGGCTGTCACAGGGGGGCGGTCGGGGCGGGGGGGGGGTGGTGGGGGGGGGGGGTTTGGGGTGCAGCGGTCGGGTGCGAGGGTGAAAGAAAGGGACTGAGGCGAAGGAGCCGAGACAAGGAGAGGCATAACGTCGTCACATCAACTAACCCCCTTTTCCGAAAACAATACAGTCACCCCCTCTTTCTTAACCTTCTGGCTCTAGCACCAAGGTCACGGCAATGTCCTGTCGGCTTTGGAAAATGTGCATCTTGTCATTTTCCCAAATGCACTATTTTATGTTTAAGACAAGATTGTATTTCATTTATTCACAATTTTCCTACTTGCTGTTTGGATGTGTGTTGCAGTACTGTGAAAAATGGTCATGTTGCTTCCAGATTGCAGAAAAGAGATCCATTTAAGGCCATTTATGAGGAACAGAGCACATAAATCTTGTATTGCCTTTTCATTTGCCACGCACATATAAACATCTTAGGAGAAATGCAGGCACTTGGACAAGCTTTTATTTTCTTTAAATAAGACATGAGGTTTTGGGTCACTTCACCCAATATGATCACAGAAATGTCCTTAAAATAATTTATTGCTCCCTACACTTAGGCCTCGCTGGCCCTCGCTAATATAACATCTTGTTTACATTTGCTGCACCACAGTGAGAGATTAAAGTCAGTTGAGATTATTTTTTAAATATGCTGAGAATATTCCCTAAAATGTTTAGATTTCATCTTAATAGCCTGTTTGACTGATCTTAAATTCAGAGCCATATGGATTTTTATGTGCATTTTACCGCCATAGTGTTGTAGTTAAACCTGACCTGTTTGTTAGCACATTTTAAGGGATGTTTATAATGTAAATAGATTGTATATTAGCGGTACCCCTTTTCATATGGCAATAGAAGGCTGCGTGGCTTCCCTGCAGTGGTTTTAATTGGCAACTCAGTGAGGCCTGAGGAGCCACAAAAGTCATTAAGCATGTGATGTCACTTCCTGTGCTGCCTGCCCAAGGCACAGCTGTCTGCTGCTGGTCAATTATCTGTCCAAAGGGGAAATTATTTTTCCCCCAGTCAAGAGTGAACAACACTCTGCCCATCTGTCAGAGTTTGCCCTTCATTCCTCCTCCAAAACTTCTTTCAGGGAACCGCTCCACTGCTCAGCAACATCTTGCTTGAAGGTCAAGGATAGCTCTGATAGCACTGAAGTGGTACCTTTTGTAAATTAAACAATTGTTTATTTTAATAGTTTCTAATGTGACCACTACAACTCCAGACCATTCGATTAGTGATTCCAGTCTGTGCTGATGCATCAGAGAGCGTCAATACTTCACATCAGTAGAGCAGAGAGAAAGAGAGAGAGAGCTAAACTCCCTCTAGCTACAGCTTCTTAACTTGTTTATTTGCTAGGGGGGTGTGGGGGCGAACATATGGTATGCTAAAACATGGACTTGTATTTTTAAGGCCAGGGGACCTGGGGGGGAAAGGCTGAGGGATGGCGATTGGGGCCTGTCTGCCTGCATTCCTCCCGCTTGGTCAGCCAGGGCGACTCTCTCTGCGGCGATGCGGACCGACCAGCCTCTCCTCCAGACCTCTGCTCCGCAGCGGAGGTCCCCAGAGCTGGAGGTCAGGCAGGGGAAGAGCTGGGAGCCACAGGCCACAGCACTGGCTGCAGCTCAGCTGCACAGCATTGGGAGTGAGAAGTGTCAGCACAGCGGCTATCTGGTGCTACTGGAACACAACTACAGTACAGAGCAGTGCTGCTCATATCCCATTAGCTGGACAAACGCAAGTGGGGATGTGGCTCATACAAGCAACATATAAGCAGGACCGTGTTACAGAAACTGAAGGCAAGAAAATTGTTGTACAGAGTAATTTAGTTAGGGCTATTCAACGATAGAACACCCCTCGTTATCTGTGCACCTGTGGGAGAAACCAGGCCTCTATGGTATGTGTTAAAATTAGAGCAATGGGCATTGTTATTGTAAACTTTATGTAAAACATTCATTTACAAGTGACATTTAGAATTGATCTACTTGCCTATTCCTTCCCAGAGGAGAGATAGCTGAACCAGTGAGAAGAACCTACTCTGCACAGATATCATCAGACATCATTATCCAGAGGCATGGCTCTTGGCTCCTTCAGTGTTAGTGCATGCTAACAGGAGCTAGTAACAGCTGTGCCATAGAGGCTAGTTCCTCTTTAGGATGGCTCAGAAGCTAATCCATTTCAGTTGTATGTTTCATCCAACTCACACATACATACACTCTATGGTACATCACCAGTATGGTGTAGAGAAGGACAATCCCAGGTCAGCACTCTATTGCACACATATACATATACCATATACAACCCCATACCCATCTTCCCTACCCCACTCACACACGTGCACACACACACACACACACACATACTCAGTATCCAATGTGATGTTGGCTTCCAAGTCTGTCCCTCTAGGTCAGCATTCTGATGGGCAGGAGGCCAGATGCTCCATGACAGAATCTGCTGTTTCCCTTCATCTATCTCTCCCTCTTTACTTCATCCAGCTCTGTCAGGTGATGCTTGCAGGTGACCGGGTGAGAGGGAGACCAGCACCAGATGGTAGCCATTATGGGCTTTGATTGAGCAGGTTTAAGTACTACAGGAATGTTGTCAAAAGGTCAAAAAGTCCAAGCTGCTGGGTGGCTTATCTTGTGAAGGTGCTGGCCACAGGCTTTATCGTCCGGTATCAAGTCTGGAAATTGCTAGTCCTGGCTGTGATAAGTAAACAGAAAGGGTAGCACTTCACTGGCTGTGGCAGTGCTTAGGGAGGAAGGGTCTGCAGTCGGTAGGATATCTGTGTCTCTTCACACACCAGTGACCCCCTCTGGTCATTTGTGCACCCAAAGTCTGCCGTCTACACATTCTACTCATAAAGAGTTCCCCACCAACCCTAGCTCAGAGTCGAGGGGAGCGAAACTAGTGGAATATGAGTGAAAAGAAGCAGAAGCTCTGTATCACGTTTCAGAAGAGAGTGCACGCATGTCTGGACTCTCCCAAATTTACAGTGATGGTTGAAATAAAGAATGAAAGAAAGAAAGAATGAATTAAAGAAAGAAAGAGTAAATTTCAAGCCGTTATCAAAAATACACTGTATGTCCTGATACTCTGTAGCCATGTCTGATTTTAAATTGTATTATTAAGCTACATGTATCATTTGAATAGTCAGTTGAAACATAATGTCATTTTTTTCAGTTTCTGCACTGAAACGTCGAACTGTACAATGTGTAAAAGCAGAGTGATTTAATTGGATATTATATTTGTGATGCTCAGCCGTACTCTCTGAAATGTAATGACAATATCCTCCATATGGCTTGCTACTTGTAAATATCCCATATATACAGTGAACTGTCACCAGCAATCATTTCTAGAGAAGAGCTCAGCTGGAAAGTAGGTGATTGTCCTCTCCGCACTTGAGGAGATAAGGCGAAATGAACCAATTGCGCGTGAAGCACAGCCAGGCTGGACTCAGACTTGACGTTTGGCCTTTTCAAAACAAACACCGCGGCCGGGCTCACTTTCCCGGCTTCCTGTCTCCGCTTCGCCCGCGTCTCCTTCTTTGGCACATTTCCATAACTCATCCATCATCCGCGGTGTAATTGTGTTTATGCATCAAGCAGAAAGATGAAAATGTCTCAATCTTCCTCTGATCTCCTCCGAGGCGGTGGCCTTTCCGCCACTCTTCTGCCGTGACAGTCTAACCTATTTTGTAGCTTTGGGGTTATTTGCATTTCTCAGGGCCTGGATGAGCCTCTTTCCTGCTCCAGGTGGAAACGCAAAGTGGAAAGCGTAGTGGGTTACGGACACCGTGGACATAGACATCTCTTTGGGCTGATCAACCTGAGACAGCACTGCCATTAGATTGCAAGATGTGCTCTGTTTGTGCTAATTGCCGTAATAATGGTGCCACACCACCATCATAACCGAACATCTAAACTTCTTAAGAGTAAAGCTTGCTGTACAATGAACCTGTAAGCTCTGTGTTCTGAGGACAAAAATCTGTCAGCCTAGGTTATGTATTGGGAAACTGTCTGCACATACAACACCAACCAAGAGTCAGAGTTAATTTGATTTGAATTGTCAATTTTGTTTCATGTTTTTAAAAATGATGCAATTTTATTTGTGGTAAATAAATTGGTATGATATCCCAAGACAGTAAAATGTTGAAACCCTGGGTAAAATTTAAGCCTGAGATGATATGTATATGGAGTATATATTTTCTCACAAAAGAAAATCGAAGCTTGAGGCCATATAATCAAGAGAAGCATCCACACTATTCCGTGCACACAACGGATAAAATATCTTGAGATGGAATTCTTTGTTTGTGTTTTTTCCCCCCACTCTTTGTCTTGTGCACATTTCTTTATTTATTTTTGTTTCCCTCTCTGCAGATGATTTGAATTTGTGGAAAAGGCAGATAAAAACAGGCCCGTAAGAGAAGATAATCCCGAAGCTGAAAATGAAAACAGCAGTGGAGGAGCTGGGAATTAAAATCTGCTCGGACGTCCTCACTGTTTTTAGACTGGCTGTCTAGAGGCCTCAAGCATTTGAAACGCATAGTCAAAATGAGAATAGGAATAGGTTATGTTTCCGCCTGTTTCATTCAGGGGTAGCCTTTCCAATGAATCCCAATTAGACATGTACTGCAGTTTTAAGGATGAAATTTTTTTTTTTTCTCCACTTAGGATTCACACTCAGTTTTTGTTCTGAAAAATATTCCTTCAGAATACAAAAATTTACGGCCATTTTATTTGATGCATCATTTTAGAAGCAAATGCGCAGTGACTGTAAAAACACGGAGGACAAGTGTCTGATCGTCTGATACTCCACAGTAAAGGGCATTAACACTTTGTTCAGTAGCAGACAAGTGCAAAGGGCCGTATCATATTTTGTGAAGCAGCGTATGGGTGAAACTGTGTGGTGATGTAAAGAGTTGTACTCTTTTGAAAGAGAGGAGAGAGAGGAAAGGGGGATGTTAAATAATTCACACTGGCTGAGAGCGATATGAGTTTAGTTAATGTGCCTGGGAGCACAAGCTGAGAGAGGGGCTGCTATCTATTCAACCTCGGGCCCCAAACCCAAGTGCTGGAAAAAGCTAAAAGAGCATTCACCCTCGTTCAAGCAGTTAGAGAAGCGTAACCACCTCTCCCCTGCCCTCCACACCGGCCCTCTTCCCTCCTCTCTGAGTGTCCCAGGAGGGTGTGCAAACAGCCTCTCTCCAGGCATGACAGCACCTCACTCCGGCACCTGCTTCACCCTACACATCCAAATTTAAAGATCCCTCTAACCATTCATTTGTGACAGCAGTAGTTATTGTGAGTGACTGGATAGCTCACCTTGCAGGGTAGTCACCGGAAAGCATCTAGACAGAAGTCACACCCAGAGGTGGAAAGTCCTGGAGTAGAGTAAGAAAATGAAAGTCCCGCCATGTGTTTCTTCCACCCATGAACTCAGCCAGCTGATTTCACTAATTAGTTCTACCCCCCTAGCTGAAGAATTGCACTAATTAGCAAATCCAGGTGATTGGAACAAAAAACTGGGGAGGACTTTTACTATCTGAACCTGGATTTTCCACATCTGGTCACACCATGCTGAGAGAAAATAGAAAAAGCACAACAGCACCAGAGTAAAAGATACCAGTGAGTATTATGACGGTTTTATAGCCTCAAAAATAAATAAATATAACTGGTCCACAAATAAATGTACCTGATTCACAAATAAATGCAGCTGATCCACAATTAAATGCAGCTGGTTCACATTTGTGCATCGTCTGTCATTAATTTGTGGATTTTTGAGACAATCCTCGTGGGATGGTTTGCAAAAAATAAAATCCACTAGTAGGTTTTTTGTAGAACTGAGTGAGTCTAGCGCAACCAAAGAACCCTCCAACCCTTGAACCAAAGTGAAACCACATCATCTTATGTTCGTACTATCCCATTACATTTAGAGGGGGGCTGACGAAAAAAGTTGTAACTTATGGTCAACATGGCTGCGCATAAAGACTTGCAACACTACTTCTTATATTTAACTAGTTGGTCTGCTTACTGTAGGCCCTGTACACTCATTTTAAAACATAACTATAGATGGAGCTAGTGTCATTATAGCGCTGAAGGCATGTGAACCACAGCTTGACAAACACTAATGTTAGTCAGCTAGCTACTGTTGGTTAAGTATGTCAGCAGGTCGGTAGTTCATTGTGGAATGCAACTTCAGCTAGGACTGTATTCAGACTGATGTCAGGATTATTTACCCTTTTATAGCATGATACTCAAGTGTTACAAGTGTTGTTATTATGCTGTAAAAGGGTAAACAATTCTGGAAAAAAAGTCTGAAGTCGCAATACTTGAGTATCATCCTGTAAAAGTGCAAACAATCCTGTCATCAGCCTGCAGTTTTCTAGTTACAACTTCATATATTTAACTAGCTAGGGCACTTGAATGCAGTCCTAGCTTAAGTTGTCCCATAATGAAGTACCACAAATAACATCTTGCTGACGGACTTAGGTAGCCTGCAGTAGCTAGTTAGCTAGCTAGCTAACGTTCGTGTTTCTCAATCTGTGGTTTACAAACATGGATTCAGTACTATAATGACACTAGCCCCGTCTATATAGGATGTGTGGTTAAACTTCAAAACAGCAATCTTCCCATCCGAGCGATTGTCTTGGTGCTACACAACACAACACAATCCTGAAGTGTACGTGTTGTGATTGGTCAGAGTAAAGTGTGCGTTAGCAAAAGGATGTCTTAAAATCTGATTGGTTGGACTAGAATTTCTTTTTTTTTCTTCTTTTAAAAAAAAATCGTGCTGCGAGGATTGTCCCAAAATACACGAATAATGCAAGCGACAGGTGATTCACAAATGGGAACCAGCTGCATTTATTTGTGGCTTGGCTGCATTTATTTGTGGATCAGTTACATTTATTTATTTATGCTTGAGACAATAATACCCCATAGAGTATGACAGAACATAGGTTTTTACACAAATTGCTCTCTGGTATGAAAGGCATGATACTGAGTAATGTCCTGGCTAGAGTCTTTTCAGTTCAGTCCTACCAAATGAGAGCTAGTTACTAACAACCAAACAGGCAAATACCCTTTTGCTTAAGATGTCTGCCCTGACTTTGGGAAGCTATGAGTTCAAGTCATGCCAAATACTTCACAGTTCCTGCCAACTTTTACACCGCTTGTAGTGTTGAGTTTCATTTAGTATAAGGACCTTGCATCACAGCAATGGTGTTCCAACCATCACAGAAATCAGCATATGCCCTAGCCCACTGAACCTTTACATGGCTTCCATTATAAACATGGAGGTTTGTGCGCACATCCAACCTCAGCTGGGCGTAGGAGCAGGAGGAAATAGCCAACTTTCAATTAGGAAAAGCTGTGCACATTGAGCTTTTTGCTCTCATATTTAATCCTGCAACCTTTTAACCAATACAGTCTTAATAAGGCAAACCATATATACAGGGACTAAAAGTTCAGTGTGCTGACAGTTTTTCTATTTTCCATTATAAATAGCAAAAACGGCCTTGTCTCAACCAAGCCTAACCAATCACTTTAACTTATATAAGACAGGCGTATTGTAAAGCAGGCCTTCGTGTTGACTTTTGTACACGAGAGATACGCAGTGCCTCAGTGCCCTTGCCTGTGCATTCCTGGTCCCTCCCTGGCTCTCGGCGCTGTGTCACTTTGGGCCTGCAGCATGAGACCGGGGGACACACACAGCTGGGCTCCTGGAGGAGTAACAGAGGAGCAGCCGTCAGCCTCCTTTCTCCCTGTAAAAATGGAGTGCTCCTGTCAGCCTCACCAGCTGTTTCTCCATAAGGAAGCTCGCCTTCGGTGTTGCTCTGGCTCTTACTTTCTGTTCTTCTGTGATCAGACATCTATTTACACACTGCTTTTTTTTTTTTTCCTCAAGGGACCCAAGTTCCAAGAAGGTATTTTAATGATGCACTTACACTCATATACTGCAACATGGCCCCTGCAAACCTACTGGGATGAGATGTAGGTCATGGCTCTGTCCAGTGTGAGGTTTCCATGCTGCTTCCAATTGATTTATAATAATGCACACAATCTCAATGGCAGTTTAATCACATTCCCTGTACATTCATGTATTGGCTCAGAATGCCACCATACCAATACTTGATCCTCAGATTATTTTTATGCCTTTAAAATCAGACACCCAAAAAAACAATTATTGTCTTATATTAAATGTACAGTACCACCTTCCTCAGAAGGAATACATACTTTTATGAAAATGATATAAACTACTTTTGCTGTCAGTTTTGTTAAACAATCACAACATATAAGCTAAATTAATCCATAGCCAGAACAAAGCTTGCATAGTGCCAGAGAATTTAGGAGTTTGGAATTACTCCTTTTTCATCAGATTAAATAGTTAAATAACAGGGTGTCCATTTTTTCAATGGAAATATTGTGTGTTATGTCCCCTCAGTTTGCTGCTCGCAACGCACACCCCTGCCCTTCCATAGACATTACAAATTCATATTTCACTCTGCCAGAATTGCTTCTCGGCACGCATGAGTGAGCATGCCTGTGCTCTCTTTGGTTTGTGAAGAAGGCTGCACTGTCAAAATAACATACTGTTCATAGCAGGGGAAAACTGAAGAAATGCTTACAGCATGTAGACATTGTTATGAGAAAACGTGATGCCATTGTATTGAACAGAGATGCTATGTGAGGAGCCATGTGTAGTATTGTCAGGTCAATGGTCCAGTTAAACCTAACAGTGATCCATAGACATATATACACAGACGCCGCATTGGCCGCTTCGGCCCCTTGTAGCGATACGTCAACGTGGCCGCCATATTGGTCCAGGCAAGACTGGCCTGTAAACAAAAACAAGTAAACGGGGGAGCTTTGGTTTTTCTGGAGAAAAAGCACTGTAACGTTTACATTTCTCAACCGATTTGAATGAGTCGTTTTTATATTCAAGGGTTTATGATCCACGTGGAGTACAAAAAAAAGTTTTATATCCAGTTACTTAGAATCTCGATGGTTAGGCTATAATCGCTGCTAGACGCTCAAGAGAGGAGTGTGTGTCAACGTTAGGTTTCATTAACTGAATTACTTACGTGGTGGACAATAATTCATTGTCATGAGGAATTGCCACAGTTAATTTTAACCTGGCAAGCTGGCTAGAAAGTAATATATGCGTTGCTAGCTAACTTGAGTAGGATTGTAAGCATCAAATAACCTTGATTGTAAGGCTAGCTTTGCTTGTTACCTACCTACAGATTTTTTCTTGCAAGTCGTGTTTTGAACGAATTAAACTGAACATAACCACAATAATTTTAGTTGAACATAGCTAGAAAACAAAGGGTTAGTATGAAACTATTTGGGGCAATTTGGACATTTAATATGTTACGTATTAAAATAATAAATCAAAACACAAATTTAATGTTGCAAGAAAACACTGGTAGTAGGGAGGACAATCGAAAAATTTATTTCCGGAAATTAACATAAGTATTGTGATTAAAATACCAGTTCAGCCTTAAATTAACGTATTGTGAAAAGCGATCGTACATATATGGAATATTAATGTGATATATTGGCTGTTTTTGTGGCCTTTTAGCTCGCACTTTCCCAAAATTCCATCAATGATAAGATCGGGACTCCGACGGCACCGAAAACCGATAGATTTCAATGAACATTCGACTGTTTACATTTATGGGGTTCTGAACCAGTGACATCATAATAACTCTTACTGGTTGATTTTACGCGGTCATTTATGGCAGTTGGTTCTCTCAGAATTCTGACTGATAGCCAGGTCAGTATTTTCACTGGACACTTGATACATCCCGACTTATAACTTCAAAGTCCCAAGTCATTTGTGAATGGTTTAAATGGATTTTGAAAGTAGACACTTCATGCTACAAGCATGCTAAGGGATTTGAGTGTGCTGTGAAGTTTAGGTAGCAAACAACAAGGCTGAATCCTTCTGACGTAATTTACATAGCGACTATATGCTCAGATCGCCTAGTTTCACTCACTACGGCCAAGCGGAATCGATAAGGTTTCAGAAAATATATGACTTTTAAAGATTTAATTCAATCTTCTACTGGGACTTTTGCCGTTTATCGAGGGTGTGACAGAAAATTTCGGTGCCGCTGACTATAATCGAATGTTTTTCACATTTACCGTTCGATTGACCAAGTACCATTCAAAGTACATTTTCATGGGTTAGTACTGTCAGATTGTGATAGCTACTTCACATTAACCCTGTACAGCGATCAATAAAGGCTAACAGCACAGTACCACTTAATTCTAGTAACTTCTATCACCACTGTAATTAACTAAAAAAAGGTAGCAAACGACCTTTTCTGTGAGAAATGTATTGTCAAGCTCACGCGCATACACTGCTGGCGACATTCTAAAGCTTCGTTTTGCCCTCCCTACTGGTAGCTAGTTACGTTTGTAAATGATAAATGATGCTTGCAATCCTACTCATGTTTGCTTGCAAGCCTACTCATGTTAGCTAGCAAGAATATAGAAAGAAATCAAGCTTGTTCTAATGAAAAACGTTTCAGCTAAAATTAATAATACATTCATTACTTTCTAGCCAGCTTGCCAGGTTAAAATTATTGTGGTTATGTTCAGTTCAATTCGTTCAGAATCAAAACACGACTTCGGTAACAACATCGGTAGGTAGCTAACAAGCAAAGCTAGCCTTACAATGAAGGTTATTTGACGGTTACAATCCTACTTAAGTTAGCTAGCAATGCATTTATTACTTTCTAGCCAGCTTGCCAGGTTAAAATTAACAGTGACAATTCCTTATGACAATGAATTATTGTCCACCACGTAAGTAATTCAGTTCATGTAAACCTAATGATGATACACATTGCTCTCTTGAGCGTCTAGCAGCGATTATAGCCTAACTATCGAGATTCTAAGTAACTGGAGATAAAACTTTTTTGTACTCCACGTGGACCATAAACCCTTGAATATAAAAACGACTCATTCAAATCGGTTGAGAAATGTGAACATTACAGTGCTTTTTCTCCAGAAAAACCGCAGCCCCCCCGTTTACTTGTATTTGTTTACAGGCCAGTCTTGCCTGGACCAATATGGCGGCGACGTTGACGTACGATCCAAAGGGCAATGCGGCGTCTATGTATATATGTCTATGACAGTGATCTGTATATATGTCTATGACAGCGATCTGTACTCAGACTGTGTTGTAGCCCATATCATCCCACCTCCACCTCATTTTGCACTAAATATCTGAACATTCTCCAGCAATCATTATGCACTCTGCACCTGCTGTTCCATCATGGAGGAATGGATTGGCCTCTCTTTAAACTTTGTGTTCAGGTTATGAGCTGGCCAATGACATGCCCAGTTTTTCCCGTAAACCAGGCTTTTCCCAGAGGTGTTTTTATTGGATAAACTGACCTTGTTGTGTGAGGCTGCTCTGAACTCAAGGATCTGCATGTATTGCAGCTGCAGACGTGAGTAAACTGGTCTACTCTAAAGAATCTTTTGAGCCAGGAAATGGACATTTCGACCATTCCTGTCCTTAGCAAGAGTGCATGGAACAAGGTACCCATAGCCACAGGTCAGAATTCCATGAAGACTGGCAAGATCATATCCACGTTTGCTTCTTGCTAATAATTCTTCCATATGCAAAGTGTGATGTGTGAGTAATATAAAAAGGATTTAGAAGAACTGTTGAAGTTTGGTCAATTGGTTGCCAGGAATCTGTTTGTTTATTACTTCTGAATACATTTCTTTGGCAATTCTAAACTTAATTTAGTGGGATTAAGCCTGACAGGCTGGCTAACTATCAAACATGGCTGTGAAGCAAACAAGGCCAGCTTCCTAGCACATTCATCTCGCTGACAATGACATGCTGCGCCATGAAATTTGTAGCAAGCTAGCTACACAGCAGTTATGTGAACAGCTGGTTATACAATTACAGGATACGGTGGCTTGTTTGCTGCTTAGTTTCATACCCTGCTAGCAAAATATATTGCCAACTAAATACACTTTTTTTTCATCTAGTTAGAGTTCAGTCATGGAATGGCTGTAGAAAGCTCATTAAATCTGAACCTTTTCAGGACCAATCTTGTGTGAACACTGGCTGCAAAATCAGCCAATATGAATTATTCTTTTATCTGCATTGTTTCTGCCAATGATAATGGAAGAACCCATTTCCAATACTAAAAAAATACAAAATTAATATTATTTTTCAACTCAACATCAATGTTTTTCAACACCGTCAACAATTTTCATTGATCAAAGAACATTAATTAAATCAGAAAGAAATGAATATTCAGTGTGTTTTCTTTTTTCTAGTTGAGTTTGCACAAGTGCTTATTCAATTTCCTTTCCCTCTGAATTCCAGCAACTGCGCTGTGCAGCTCCTGCACCAAGGAGTCGTGGTCCTACTGCAGCTGGTGCAGCTGGAGCAGCAGGCATAGGCAGGCCACACGCACCAGGATGGAAGCTGGGAAAGTGAGGAACATGCTGCCGACTGAAACCCTCCCCACCTGGGAAACACTACAGCCTCTTATGCATTTCACTGGCACTGGTATTGCTAGGGTTTGATTCTATCTGGACTGCGGGGCTCATAAACGTACTAAGAAAAAGCACCTCAGCTGGATGCCATTTTGCGGATGGGGTCAGTATTAACACTGCTGGGTACATGTGTGAAAGGCCTATCGCTGCAGTGTCAGAATCGTGAGATGCTGTGCAGTAAGGTTCAGAGAAAGGGCGGCGAGACTCTTACAGACAGGTGCGCTCGTTCCAGCCGTGTAACAGGAAGTCGGTGATCTCTGGTGTTCACTGAGCCGTGAGACACTGAGACACAGTGCAGGTGCCGGGCAGGGCAGAGGTAAGGGGAGGCGGATTTATACGCGGGGAACATGATGGCATCGGGAGTCTCAGGAGCACGCCCTCGCGTCTCCTCTCCCCACCCGTCAAACTTCGCACGGAAACCGACGTCTTCCTCCCTGGCGTCCCGGCTTCAGGAGCGGCCGTCTCCCCCTCTCGACTCGCCCGTCTCCGTCTCGCTCTCCTCTTCTTATTTCTCCTGATTTGTCAGGCGTCTCCTCGGCCCGCTCCCCCTGCTGTCACATTTGGTACAGATGGTTAGGCCCTATGGAGCAGGCTGTCACTCCCCATTTCCTCTGCCCTGCCTGACAGGAGGCCTGATCGCTTGTGAAGGGCCGACTCCAGTAGCACATGGACCCTGACATTTCCCAAAGGGCCCCGCAGACGCCTTCTACTGGACCAGAGGAAAGAAATGAAGAACCTGAAGACGACCCAGAGCGAGCCACAGGCGAAGAGAGAGAGAGAGGGAGAAAGAGAGGGAGAGACAGAGAGAGAGAGAAAGATAGACAGACGGTGAACTATCTTATGAGACACGCATCAGTCAGTGCCCCTGGTTCTGATCCCCCAGCTCATGTCAGTAACCTATCTGCTGCCCCGGTGCCACTGCACTAATCACATCCCTGGGAGATTGCAGGGCCACTTCCTGTGCCAGGCAGCCAGGGCAGGGTTTGTCATCCCAAGCGGAGCAGAAAGCCAACATCTCTCTTCCCTTCCACCTGTGTTAGGCTCCGTGCTCTGAGACAGAGCTCTGCAGAGTCAAAGCCTTACCCAACAAATGTGCATTTACGCATGCACACACTCACGCACGCATACACATACACATACACACACACACACAAACACACATGCACACACACATACACACACATACACACACACACGCATGCATACACACACACACACACAAACACACATGCACACACACATACACACACACGCACACACTCACGCACGCATACACACACAAAAAACACACACATACACACACGCATGCACACACACACACACACACACATATGCACTCTCCCATGTTGCCAAAGACACACACAGAAGCGCACATACACATTCATATATACACACAGCAAAAAAGACACACACACACATACACAGACACACTTTATTAGGTCAACAACTATCCGCACCCCTTTCAGAAATGATTGCATGCTGTCCTGGTTCCTCACTGTAGCATGATGCAAGGTGGCAGACAGGAAGGTACAAACAAACAACAGGGAATGAGACTTCCTTAGAATAGAACATGCACGTTATAAAATGGCCAAGTAAAAGAATACCATAACCTATCTGAACTCCACAGAGTGAGATACTCTGCCTGTTGAATACCAGTGCTACTTATGCTATAGTGATTGGAGTACAGGAGTCTGGACATAATGGGGCACTACATTAGTTGCTGCTTTACATCTACATGGCTGAGGTCTCCCTCATGAGTTACAGGTACAGACCAAGACTGGAACAGAGGAAAGAGAGGACTAAATGGAGACTAACATCTGATACTCAATATGGCCATGGCAATCCTAGAATAACCTGGCATGTATGTGATGTTGGGAAATGAAGTCTCAAGAGTTCAGATACGCAGTAAGTAAACCACAAAAGGTCTGCTCATGTGTCACTGATTTCAATTAATGTGAAACAAAAGTGAAAAAGGCAAGGAAATTGAAGTCAATTACAATAATAGCTATTACTGTAGGGTTTTACTGTAGCACTGATGAAACATAACCAGCCTAGGTATATAAAAACCAAAAGTATAAGCTTCACTCTGCACTTCACTGTTTTGTATTAGCCATGCTTATCAATATATTTTTCTATCTCGGTATCCTTATATTTATCTTTGTTTGGTTTGAGTGTAAGTATCTTTATTTATTTTTGTCTTACTACACATGAGTCATTGCCTTGGTGTACACTCTTGCCTTGCAGTTTCAGGCTCATATTATGATAAATATATCCACAGCTGTTTCAGAATGCACACTACTCCATAACTAGACTCATTTGCACTGGTGGAGGCGCCAACTAATCAGCCATTGCTGTGCGGCTTGGCGTACTGTAAGGAATCAAGGGAGAGACAACGGGGAGTGGGTACATGTTGTGCTAGATAAATGTATATCGCCATGTAGCCACATAAGGATCAAGAATCAACATGACTCTGAATAAATACATGCAGCTCTCCGCTTGTCTGACAGAAGCTCCCGAATGGTGGGGGGGGGGGGGGGGGGTCTCCATTACACCAGCCCTCTCAGCTAGAACACTGTGACAAGCAAACTGACAGATGTTCTGGGCTTTCACACGCTGAAGATTGACAATGAGTTTTTTGTTTACTTGCACCTTAGTTTTCCCTGTTAATGCCTCCCTTTCAAGTGCAAAATGTAATTCTCTGCAATTATTCCATTATCAATTTTGATTATTGTTTATGAATAATTTGCCATTTCAATCCTTTATGCCATGTCTGTGGTACATTTTCTCTGCCTCTTAAGATTCTTTCCTTTATTTAGAAAAATGATGTAAAGGTGGGTTTTACCTGAGAATTTTAAACATACTGAGGTAACTGCACAGTGATTACACTGCCCTGCCAGTTGGTTGCACAACAACTTACTTTCCACAACCCAAGGGCAATTTTCTCTCAAAGCAGTCAAGATTATCAAACATGGGATCTTCAGCTAATATCATTAAAAATGCAACCCTTTTAATTAATTTATTGAGGTAGATTTGGAGAAATTTCTGATGAAACAAGAACCTAGTGAGATTTTTCATCAGAGAAGCAAAACTATCCAGTAGAATATGCATGACTGAACTGACAGGAGTACGAATCCACTGCAGAGGTCCTCAAGAGGGGAACTGGTCCACTCCTGTTTTAATACAAATAGTGGTGTGCATGTCGTTTTACACATTATTTGACCCGTAGCCGTGTATTTTTACTTGCAATGTATACTGTTCATTTTTTCGAAAAGCCGAAATGGAGCATTGTATCTGGAGTGTTGGAATTATGTGACGGGTATGGTGAATATTCATGGCCTTTAAGAAGCCTTAATTGAAAGAGAATTAGGCAAGCCGAAGCAAAAACCATTCTCTGTTAGATTTAGCTATATACATTCATATTTCTTTTTTTCTATTAATTTCTTTTAGAATTGAATTATTTTTATGTATCGGACCATCGTGCACCAACACAAAGACATCACACGTGGGCATGCGTGCGCGCACACGCACACAAACACGTAGCTGAGTGATGAATCGACTTGAGTCAAATTATCCCTCTGTAACGTGACGATATTTAATGTAATTCATATTTGAGGTTTTGAGACTGCGATACTGCGGATTTGAAAGAGGACACGATACGTTTCTGCATCCATTGTCAAGTTGAATACACATTTCACTGCTAGCCGGGCTCAGGTCAGCCTGTGTTGTCTCCCACTCAGCGCCGAGCAACCGCCTAAATTTACCACACTGGACGCAATCCAGAAGCACTGACGTCGAATGTGCGGTGTGTCGTGCCAGGTATCCTACTAGAGTGTTAACTTTGATCTACATGAGTTTTCTTTGCTCCGAGAATTGTATATTTGAATAAAAATGTTGGCGCACATGGGACTGAGAGGAATGACCTCTGCTCATGGAATTCTGTCCATAAACTGAAGTTGTATAAGAATGGCTTAGCAAAAACAAGTTTTCGCGAGACAGCTTGCCGTACATGGCGCCAACCTACCCCACTTTTAACGAAAGACAGCAGTAGCCAGCAGTGTGGAAGTCGTTACTGTACCGTAGCTGCGAGGTAAAAACCACATGTGACAATTCCATATAGGGAAGATGGAGCAGCAGTATTGTAGAGCCCCAAGGCATAGCTCCGAGTCAATATATACCTCGCACAAACACTGGCACAGTCTCAGTTGAGCGGGGTAAGCGCTGTCCGCTCAGCACCTCCACACATCAGACCGACAGGCAGGCGCACTTGGGCACATAACAGGTAAGATTAACGGATGTTACTTAAAGTAGCCTATTTGCTGGCATAGTGCACTTACATGAAGTCTCTTATCTAACGAAGACTGAGAATGGTAGCTCAGATGGTTTGGGTAGAGAGGTTGTTATTAAATTAGCCTTTTTTATCAATTGGCCTTGTTCATTTGAAGCTCCTCGGTTATTTATTCTTATATGTGAGTATTTTTCCATTTCCACCGGATTGACATGCTCGTTAAGTGACGTTAAGTTAGTTGCGTTTGTTAAGTAGGCTTCGGATGAAACAGCAAAAATGACAAAATACAGAACAGCGGTAAAACGCATCTTGACAGTTTAAAAAAAAAAAAATTCTTGCCGAGTTTGTTGTTAGTTTATACGACATGCCATTTTGTTGAGATAATCATTATTTTCTGAGACTGTTCTGCTAGCAGTAGAATTATTAGTATTGTTATTATTAATCATTATAATAATAATAGTACATACATACATACACTGTATTAAACTGAAAAAAGGGTTGGCTGTATTCTGATCATTTTTGTTTCTAATAAATGTATTGGCGACATAAAAATTGTACAGATGCACTTTTTCAAGCATTGCTGCACTATTAATTTTAAGCATGTGTAGAAACTCATCTTTGTCTTCTATGCCTAATGATTTATCTTTTTCAGAAATTATTTAGGTAATATATAAATGTACATATGTACGGGGTATTATATTACAGTCATAAACATTCACTGGAAATGTGTGCGTATAAATTTAAATAGGTGTTTCCCTAAAGTAAATGCTCAAGTTTGTTTTACTCTGCAGAGACATTGACTGAATAAGTGCATTGTTCATAATTAACTATTAATTAACAAATGCATTGTTTGTAATTACTTGTATTTATTCATATAATTTGACTTCAATTTATTCATTCTTTTCAGTTGTTATTTCTCTGAAGATATGTCAACATTATATTTCACAGTTAATGCAACGCTCAAATAAGACACTGAGTGAGAGTGTGAGGGACAGAACTTATCAAACTTGTCATCAGTGGTGTAATCCAGAAATACGCTCTTTGCTTTACTTGCTTTATTTTGTCTTGCAGGAAGTCACATTGGTCTCTCACGCACGGCTGTGTCACCCTCTCTTTCAGCTCAGAGTCAGAGACAAAGGTGACTGATGGAACACTGACAGGGTCCTGGACCGCTGGATTTCAGCTGACCCCAGTCTGAGGTACTGTGAATATAACAAACCAATAATTACATTCATATAACAAAACAATAATTACATTCATTTAAATAAAATTATATACATTCCGGTTAATGACCAGTCTCAGTCAGCCATTTATCACTGAACTTCACGGGTTTTTATTTATTTTTATTGAAGTCCTGTTTCTTGTTCTGTGATTTGTGCAATTTGCTAGCAAAGTACATTATACATAAAGTTTTTATTATTATTATTATTATTATTATTATTATTTACCTTACTGCTGATTACTACTTATATCTAGTGTATTACCAGTTCAATTACAGAAAATAGTGTGCAAAAAATGACATATCACCGGGAGACTAAAATCATAATTTCAACCTTCCAAAATTAAAAAAAAAATGCAAACCATATTAGATATGAGAATTCATTGGTCTTAATGATGAATATATTAGAGTAGGACATGTTCAGTTAGAACAGGAAATTAACAAACACATGACCTTGGAAGAAATGGTTTGCAATGATGAGCATTATTTTAACATATAGCTGTCTCATCTAAAAAAGATTAACTTTAAAAATCCAATTAAGTTAGTGATTTAAGATTTATTCACATGAATTAATCAGTAATTCCGTATTTTGTGTATTTGGGAAGACAATGAAATGTGACTATGGTGAGATTTATTTGCCGTATAGACACTGCCTCTTACTTTCTCACCCCCATTGAATTTGTCATTTGTTAGGTCATGATTGCACATATTCTGCCAGTGCTTTTAGTGTGGCCAACCTTCGTAATTGAAGCGATTGATATTTAACCAGGGCCGATCAGCGTTGTCCGTACACAAGCCCTAAAAGCTTAAAACAAGGCTTGAGGCTCTGAAATCAGTAAGTGAGGGGGAAAGAGAGATGCCGAGCTGGGGGGAGGGGAAAGGGGGGGAAGGGGGCGACTAGCCGCTAATAGTGTCCAGCAGTGAGAAAAATCAACTGTAAAAATGATTTTTATTGATCGGGTCCTAATAGCGGCTGTTTGGCTCCAGTTGAGGGCTGAGTGCAGGTCAGGGAGCTGCGGGGCAAAGAGGCGAAGGTCAGGCCTCTCTGAACCAGCAAGGCTGCAGGCCTGCCACTCCTCGTTAGACTGACACTGCAGCCTCGTCCCCGTAGTGTAACCCTTTTAAGAGGAAGTCTTTTCTGACATTCTAAGTCAGTGTTCTAGAACTCCGTTGCTTTCAATTACCAGTATTGATTGTGACATCAGCATTAGAATGTTTAGTTAAGAACATTCTAATCACATTTTTGTAACCTTACCCCTTAAAGGGTTAAAAACAGCCCCTCGCTCAATGCAGCCATCACAGTACCTTGTTAGATACCACTGCTGTGTGCTGCTTCAGAACTTTGCAGAACAAATTAGGGAAAAATCCACAAAGTGAAAGAAATACCACACTGGCTGTTGTAAGAGATAAAAGAAGGCTTGAAATTGTTGTTATTCCTTATCATGGACCTTCAATATTGTTGCGGGCTTTCTTCCCAGAATAACCTGGGGAAAAAGAAAGTGAAATCTCACAGCAGGTTCTTTTATGTGCTCTCAGATTCTACCCAGAAGGATAACCCTAGGGTTGGGTTATTAAAGAATAGGAAGGACAAAAAAGACTTTCTGTTCTATATATAATCTTTTTTTACCAACTGTTGAGAGAACAGTTGAGAGTCATGGTGTGTTATCGTATTGAAAACAAAAATTTTAATGTGCAACTGAAACATTGTAGCTTTAATGGATTTTATTATCATTGCAATTTTATTATGTAGTGATTAATGTAATTGATATCTAAACAGTATGTCTGTATATTATAGAAATGGCTTTTTTCAGTATATGGTCACTGATTGTGATATGGTAAAAGTGCAGAGTGATTTTTTAAATGAACAAAAGAAAGAGTATATCAAGCACCATTTAGATGTTTGACAAAACTGCCCTGGCATTTAATCCACATGGCTCTATTATTCTTTATACCTTTAGGCAACATGGAAGAATTATACAATGGTAGGAGGTCAAATGTGTTACACTTAATTATCACATGAGGACATTCACGCTTGTATATTAATTAAATGTGTTTACACCAAACACAAGGCTGTTGTCAATATTCTAAATTACTTCTCAGTGGATGATTTAGTATTCTTTATCTATAAAAAGGAAAATTAATAAGATTATATATTTTCTTATGCTGGTTTTAATCACCCACAGATTGATTTTATCTTTCCTCAAAATTGGACCCCATATGTAAAACTTGAAAGTTCGGCAGTTATGACAGACAAAAAAATCAAAATAGATGCCACAAAAGGCAGCCTGCATGTTTTGGTGCAGGGGCCTCCAATTAAAAAAATGTAAGCAGACATTCCAAAGAAAAGGGTGTCGCGATGCAAATATAATTAAGTAGGTGAACAGCATTCTGGCAAATAACGCGTCCGGTTCTGCGGAAATCGCGGTAAATTACGGCACTGAGCCCTGACCCAGATCCTACCGCTCCGGCACTAACGATGCCCCATAGGCGTGGTGCCAGGCTTTCATTAGCTGCCGTCCTCCAGAGACCCACCCCCCGCGCTCCCCTCCGCACCGCTCCTCGGCGGCCCACCCTGGCCACACGGCGCCCAGAGCCGGCCTCTGGGGACTCTGCCCCGGCACGATCCCCGTAACACCAGGGCTTAGCGGGGAGGGCCCGCTGCACAGGTGCAGAGCACCCTCAGGGCTGCCTGCTCGGCCCCCCAGCCGTAGCCCTGCTAGCGCCTGGTACAGCACTGGAAATAATTGGTTCTGGCAGGTACAGTGAGAATAGAGAGGCACAGGCCTCCCCGCAGATAGGTTACTAGCAACTCTACTCATGCAGACAATGCATACTGCAGTCGCAAACACAGACTTGCATTAATAGACACATCCACATACTCGCATAGCTGCAATGCTAAGTCACTCTCCAACCTTTTTTTGCTGTTTCTCTTTATTTATATTTTTTATACATTTGGTATCAGACCTCATTTGCATTTGTGTCTCAGTTTTAAATTTTGCTTTCAGTCAGTGTCACTGCATTGTTCAGGTGGTTGTTTTGCCAATTTGTCTCAGGTGGAATTTTGATACCAGTACATTTTCACTATCTTAATCTTGGGTTTTCTCTTTCTTCCTACAATTCAGATCTCAGAAGCCAAATCAGAGAGGCACATCACATCTCAGTTCAGCTAGATCACTGTCAGTATTAAAACCCAGAAATCAGCTCACCTGATCTCACCATCCAGGCAAATGCATCAGCCCACTTGGTGCTGATCTCTCTCGCCCCAGAGCTCACAGGAATAAACTGTTCTCAGCCTCACGCTCACTGAAACCTCACCAGCCATGTCTAAAGAGGATCTTGCCTGCAAGTCCAGCTCTGTCTGCAAACACAAAGAACGCAAGCCCAAGAAGCCCCATTACATCCCGCGGCCCTGGGGGAAGCCCTACAACTACAAGTGCTTCCAGTGTCCCTTCACCTGCATGGAGAAGTCTCACCTGTACAACCATATGAAGTACAGCCTGTGCAAGAACTCCCTGTCCTTACTGATTGAGTCCGATTGGCCGTACAAGAAAGGAAATCTCCTGCATCCTGAGCAGCTCCGCCCACTGCAGCAAGGGCCCCGCCTCCGAGGAGGGAACCGGGATGAAGAAGAGCCCTTTTCAGGTCTTGAGGACCAATCAAAAAAACATAAGTCAAGGGTGACTTTTGCTGGGGAGGATCTGGAAGAGGGAGAAGAACATGCGGATCGGGATTCAGCTCATGGAGAGGGAGCAGAAGAAAGCCAAACCACCAAAGAGATGAGTGATGAACCCAACAGCCCTGTCAGGGGTGGTGCAAAGAGATGTAAGCAGCCAGAGACTGATTTCCTGATCACTGATGTCTTCTCCCTGGAGGACCATCTCCTCAAAGGTCGCTCAGTCGAGGTCGAGGCAAAGTTAAAGCACTACAAACTCTCCAAGACCTGCCTGACCAGTCCCAGGCTTCTCTCTGAGCAGTGGGGTCTATTGGCCACCAGTCAAAGGAAGGCTAAATCAGAAACCACACCCCCTAACACTGGCTCTATACCCTGTTACCCTCCACCTCCATCCTTCGCTGACTGCCAGGATCCACCTGGAGTGAACCTCTCGGTCCTGGGGGTGAGCTACCCATTGAGCCCAGGCCTCTTCTCCTATGTCAACCCCACAGTCCCTGGTGCTGCCTCCACTCATGCCCAACTCACCCAGCTCCCCTTCCTGGCTTCTGCAGCACAACTCATGCACCCAGCCTCCAGCACGCTCCCACACACGGACAGGGCCCTCCTGCCTCCACGCTTCTATTACCCTCTCCTCTGTGAACATGCATTCGCATCAGCCCAGGCGGATGCCAGCAAGGGAGTCAAACCTGCCCTGTCTCCTCCGGCTAACATCGACCCCAAATCCCCACCTAACTTCCCACCCAAGATCAACCTTTGGAAGGTCCCTGCACTGCGTCCCAGTCCCATGGCTCCCTCTGCTGCCTGGGCATCTCAACACCATGTTGCCATGTCCCCAGAGGTCAGTTACAGAGCTGTGGAGAAAAAGCTTCAGGCCTTAGGCAAGGAGAGTAAAAATAGCTGGAGTCTCAGACCTACCCCAGATATGCCCTCAGTTAGAGAACTGGCCTGCAAGAGGACAGGGGTCCCACTTGAGACCCTCGAGGGCCCATCAGAAAAGAAGGCTCAGCTGGGGTATACCCTCGATGTCTTCAAGAGCATCCATACCCCCTCATCTATCTCTGGAGCCACCAATAAGCTCCTCCACCATAACAGGTAGGTATCAAATGGTTCCTTCTTTTATATGTTGTGAATTTTTTTTGGTGGGACAGTACATATTTGAATGAGATCAGTCACCTTTTTAATGAGCAATTTCCTTAAATGCTGTTGTTCTTTCATTTTCTCTTTCCTTAGTTTTCGGACTGTCCAGCAGCAGTCTAGGTCTGCGGAGGAGTGGCACTCAGACGTGATGAAGAGTCCCCCAGAGAGTCTTGGGGGTGAGATGCCACCTGCTCCAACAACAGGTAAAGTAACTGGAAGAGCTGGCTGCCATGAAGATGAGAGGAAGACACCGGTGGAGCAGGATTCAGAGTCAGCAGCAGTGCTGCTTAAAGACCTCTCCAAGGCCCTGCAGGAGTACCAGGATGCTGAGCACAAGATCGCTCACCTGGTGAAGCAGGACACACCGGGGCAGCACCACCTCTGGGAGCACCTGTGCAAGATCCGCAGTGAGCTCTCCCACATACATCAGGCCCTCGAGAAGACAGCCCGCCAGAATGAAGGACCCCTGGATTTGTCTGTCAAGAAGGATCTGGGAATGATGGGAGAGGGAGGCAGTCAGTGCACAGGGGAAGCTACAAAGGGAGGTGTGATTGGAGAGACAGAGGAGGATGAAGAGGTGGAGGAGGAGGAGGAAGAGGAGGGAGAGGGAATTGAGAAACAGGGGGAGACAGAGTCTTTGGAAAGCCGTAGACAGTCACTGGACATCCTGATCAAGATGAACCGAGCAGGGCAGTGTGAGAACGGCCTGGGAGCCATGGTGAAGGCTGAGGTGCTTTCCCCTGGTGCTCTGGGACTACGCCCCACTCCTCCAGAGGTACTGTGGCCGAGCCAGACCACTAAGTGCGAGGCTGACTCCAGCGTGCTTCTGTGCCCTGACGGACGTCCCTTGGTTTTCACTGACTTCACCCCCAGTGCCAAGACCCCAAAGATGACTTCATCCAGAGAGCGGCTCGGGGAGACACTGTGCCCCCCTAGCCCACTTATTGCTACTGACTCCTAGAGCTCCCCAATCTGACAAAAACTCAACATTGGTGGCCATGACTCGTGGCCACTGTCTTTCTTTTTATTTTGTTGAAGGACTTCAGAGTCAAAGTCCAGCACCTTAGATGTACAAACGTTGGAAATCTATGAGAAAAGAAGCAAGGACGTTTGTTGCACTATAAACTGGTAGTCTTGTACATATGGTAATCCTGGAAAGACTGACTTCTTTTTATTTTGTCAATGAAACTGATGACATTTCTAGAGCCTTGAGCCTTGCCATGGACAATTAAATGTCTACTTTAATGTTCCCCAATGCTAATGGCTTTGCAAACAGACAATCAGTCAAGCTGAGTTGTATATAATGTAATTAGAATTAAATTACCGAAAAGCAGAGTTTTATGATTTCTAGTTTGAAATTTTGTGGATTTTAGAGATTGCATTGCAGAATTATTTCATTGAACTGGCACATGTAAATAAAATGTGAAGCACTTCAGATTTATGAAACAGTCATTTGCGTTACAATAAATCAAGAGTTCATCCAAGTCTATTACTCCTATCTGGTCATGTTATAGGAAATAAATCTCAGATCATTGAAACCTCAAAGGAGATTAACAAATGCGCTGTACAGACCAGATGTTAAATATCTCAACTCCAAAATCAAGCTCAGTTTGCACACACTGTGACATCTCTAATTCAAAATGGACATTATGTTTATTTATTTATTTATTTATTTATTTATTTATTTATTTATTTGTTTATTTATTTATTTGTTTATTTATTTGTTTGTTTATTTATTAGTTTTCAACATACTGTTTCTTCTCCACTAACACAATTACTGTCACTGCTTCTTAGTTGTCAGAGTGAATATTTAATAAACCTTTAATGATTGTGTTCCATTTGTGTTAAAAACTGAATTCATTCATAAATGAATTTAAAGCCGCTTGTGTGTAACTGTCAAAACACTGCAAAACTGTTTCTGCAATGTTAAGAATAATTGAGTATGCTGGTAGTATTTTTAACACTACCTTTATTTTCTATAAGCCATTAGTTGTAAGAAAATAACAAATTACTTATTGCCTTCTTAACTTACAAAAATAAAACATTGGGAGAAGAGCTTTTTATTTACTGTCAAATGACCATAGACTGATGTGTTAGTTCAGCAACAGAAGATTATGGATTGCCTGGTTACATAGATTAAGATATTGTGAAGATAATAAAAAAATGACAATGCCACTAGTCAGTGTTAAGTAAAACCCACAATGTAGATGTACATGGTCCTTTCAATTACCACAGCCTATATAAAACTGGACTTTGATTATGTTTGTATAACCCCACATAAATGCAGACAGACATAGAAGCAAGCATTTCAGAACCCACCTCTCGGCACAGTTGTTACATTAAAACATTCAAAGTTTCTAACCTTTAAACATTACACCGAATATCTTGCTGGAAACAGTTAATCAAGCTGTATAAAAATGATAACATTATACTTTTAAAATGAACAGTGATAAGTGACATTTCACATGGTGGCTTAACAATTCATAAGCGGTTTCAATTTACACATTCGAGTGTCCATAACACACCTATGAAAACCAAACAAGCACATGCACGTGTCCATGTGTATATACAATTTTTAAAGCGATATAAATTCAGACCACAGGTTTTCAACAGGGTTTAAGTCAGTAGGCTAAGATAGCTACTGCAAAACATTAATGATGCTTTCACAGAATGATTTCTGTTGATTTTGAGGTATGTTTGACATCATTGTCTTGTTGGAAGATACCACCTTTTTTCATCAAGGGTGTCAGTAGTCCTGAACCTGATTGTGTGCTCGTACGCGTGTGCGTGTTTATGTGCGTGCATGTGCGCGTGCGTTTGTGCGTGCATATATAAATGCACTGACCTGTGAGGAGAGAGTGGGTGATGCAAAGTAGCGCACTTGGAGTTTCAGGTTTTGCATATGTGTGGCGGCTCGGCACCCGGAGCTACGGAGGTCAGGCAGGGCTGCCACAGTCGCGCCACCGCAGCCGTGGGTGAGCGGCGTTTCCTAATGCACACTGGCACAGCGTTTAGCTCTCCTCAATATCGGCAATGACAACATGGAGCAAAGGATGCAAAAGGTGAAGCTGGTCCCTGAGCAAAAATGTCTGCTTTGGGTTCACCTGTCCCTGGGTCCACCGCGTCCTCAAATGTCAGTGCCCTGGGCAGGCTGTCCAGGATCGGCTGAGGATGGTTTGTTACTGCTGAGACAAGCAGTGCAGGGGGCAC
The DNA here is from genome assembly GCF_013347855.1 of Anguilla anguilla. Classification (NCBI taxonomy): domain Eukaryota; kingdom Metazoa; phylum Chordata; class Actinopteri; order Anguilliformes; family Anguillidae; genus Anguilla; species Anguilla anguilla. The sequence goes on from NC_049202.1 coordinate 43,430,087, forward strand.
CCTGCTGTTCTCTGCCCATACCCTCACTCCAGGGCACCACCAGAAACTACAATGATTCCTTTTATATGTCTGTGGTCTCCCCAGTGAGGTCAAAGATGGCTGTCTGTTGTTTTGGTCATCCTTCCCTTTTTACAGAGTGCAAACCCTTCTGTGGACTGGCAATCGCAGCATGTCTGTTATTCTGTGTTGTTCATGAACTAAGTTTGACCTCTGTATATGTTTGGGTAGATTTAGACATTTTTGTGTGACATGCGGTATGTTTTTTTGGCTGGACCGCAACAGCGGGACCAGCCCTACAAACGCGGAAGTCTGTGACTGAGTCACTGAGTGATGAAGTTACACCATTGGTCGGCCGGATGAAATGTGTACTAGGTTTTGACCTGGTCTTGTTTTCAATGTACGAAATTCAGCAAATACCTCAGTAAATCGTCAAAACAATAAACATACTAATATCTTAGTTTGCAGGCCTTACAACATTAACAGTTTCCACAAAGGAAGATTTTATTAACAATAATCCTTCAAGAATTTTTTCTAAATTTCCACCAAAAATTCCATCCAATAATCGTATCGTATGCCAAACGTGATGTTGTATAAAGCCTCATTGGCCAACAGAAGCTACAACCACACTGTAGGAACCCGTTTTTTAACGGTTACATTTTTTTTTTTTTTTTTTTTTTTTGCATTTTACGCTTGCATTACTTATTTCTAAATGGGTCTGTGAACAGGCACTGCAGCGTCTGTTATCAGGTAAGCAAGTAGCCTAATGATAAGTAACAAAAAATAAATAATAATTATGCAATGATTGGCGAAAATGATAAAATGATACTGCGTTAAAACAACGCAAACTTGTGCAGTCCTTATCGACGGGACAGGACATGAACCTTTTAATTCTGTCATTGTCTACAGTGAATTCAGTTATTATTGTTTCATTTTAACCTTTGACCGAAAGTCAGTTAATTAAACTAGATTTGCAATATACTCAGTGTGCCAAGTTCTTCCTTTATTAACCTTTGAAGGCTTAACATAGATGACTGAATATATTTTCTGCTCGAAATCAAAATAATATGTCAATTTTCTATTATTCAATATGGTCTTCTCATTTGAGTAATAGGCTTCTGTAATAAGTAGAACTGGGGCCTGTATAAGAAAATATATTCTAGGTTTTATCGAATTTTTATTTAAGAAAAATCGATCGAATGAAACCTCGTCTATTTTTAAGGGAATTGTTCATGAATATTTATCTGCTTTCAAAAGGATGTTTATGTGTCAAAATGTAAATCTTTCCAAAAAGGTAGGATTATGGGTGTAGCACAACGAAGCGCAACATATTTGATTAAATGTCTCGTGCTGTTTTCCCACTTCAAGAATGAACGTAGCGCTGCATAGGAAACGTAATGGTCCTAATTTTGTATGTCCACAAGATGGCAGCATAACAACAAAATTTATTGAATTTATGGCGCCTCGAATCTCAGGGGCGTTTAAATGAAGCCGGGGAAAATATAGATGGTCTATTTGAATTGCGTTAATCACATTTAAAAGTAGTACGGGCGTCAATTTTCGTTTCCATCAAAAATAAGAATCATGTTGGTGCTATTTGTTAGTTAGTTTGTTTGTTTGGTTGGTTGTTTGGTTGTTTATACTTTGTTCAGATAAGTTGAAGCAATTCTGAAAGAACTTAAACTCTTGTTTAAAATAAGTTTAACTCATCAAGAGGCTGACAGAAATAAAAACCTACACACACAGGGACCAAGTTGGAAACCCCTGGCTGACGTTATATATTGTGCGCATGTTGCTGTCTGTTTGTATTTAAGGTCACACACTTAGCAAGATGAATATTTATAGGAAATATTATCTTTTTTTGCCAAATTTGTATTGCAACTGTCACTTACCATGTTTACCCATTACAATATTTTAAAAATATTTATAAAGATATTTAACCAAAAAATCTAAATGTCTGTATAATGTACATTCCTTTTAAAAGAGAAACTTAAAAGAAAACTTGCATTAAAGACAGAAATTCACTGTTTTATGTCTGTTTTTCACAATATTGGTAGTGTTACACATTTGTAAATGCTGTGTCAAAATGAATATTACCGTTGAATATTAGTCATTAATTAATCTATCTATAATTACATTATATATTAGAATATGTGTTAGGTGGAATGGGACTTCTTGATATTCTGATGCCGGCCTCATTGATTCTACCAAAATAACAGTAAAAATACCCCTCAAACCACAAAAATGTCCTGAGGAAATTGATTCATAGCAGCGAGAGAGTTACTGCAGGAGCAGGGCTGTGGGCAGTGGGGCCGGAAGGTTACAGCAGGTGTACGTAAGCCCCTAATAATCCCCTTTAAAGATGTGTCACAGGCTTCAGATCGTACTGCTGTTTTGCAAGTTTGAAGGTTCTGGCCGTTCTTTGGAGTCGAGCATCAATCCGACCAGATAAAAGGAGAACACCCAAAGCTTTGGGCGGGCTGCGGGGTGCTTGGGGGTGGCCACAATTAGCATTGGTATGACTAGTACCAGAGACTCTGAGAAAGTCATTTTCACTTGGGCTTGTGGGAAAATATGAAGGGTGGGGCCAAAGTCAGAGAGAGAGAAAGAGAGAGAGAGAGACAGATCATGGAGAAGATGAGGCGGGATGAAAGAATGCGGTAATGCCCGTGCACAGATCAGCGTTGGACGCATAGGGGGATTAGCCTCCGCCCCCTGAGCAAACATCCAGATAATATCTCAGACTTGTTCAACAGGGACCCACCAAGACTCTGGAGCCCAGCTGTGTTTGCCCAGCACCCCCAGTTCCCCCAATTCCCCAGTCTCAGCCCCCTACTCCCTTCCCTCCGCCATGTGCGAGACTGAGGGAGAAGACCACAGCTGTAGTGCCGATCCTCCCACACACTGCCAGTCTCCCAGAGCCTGGCTCCCATAAAATTGGCTCCATTTCAGGTCGCCCGGGCAACACAGGAAGTTCTGCCTAAGCTTCACCAGCATTGCTCAATACCTGACACTTCCTGATTGATTTTTTTCCCCTCTCCCTCTCTTTTTAAGAAGAGAATCGTATTTGGAGTTGGCATTGGCAATGGGAAGTGTATGCCTTTATCAGAGTATTAGCGACACAGTTTAGAGAACAGCACTGGTAGTGGGGGAATATAGACTTTAGACTGGGAGGGGATTTAACTGCTCTGCTGCATATGAAAGCTCCAAACACTGCAAACACAATATATTGGATGATTTTTTTAATGTGGGTACTTTTTAAATTACATCGAACTGAGTTTACAAAAAAATCACAATTGAACATTTTAATGAATTCACATTCTTGGACATGAGGATATCTCTGTAACATAGACATACTCAAGAGAAGCATGGAGGGTGAAATGACCTCTGTCATCTTGCTCTCGTGCAGCAATAACGTCATTGCAAAAGTGTGATTGTTATTTCCTCTTTGGTATTTGAGAATGTTTCATGCTTTGTTTGGGCAAGAGTTTGGGGTGAGTTAGTGGATGAGTGAGTGTGCATGTTTGTGTGTGTGTGTGTCTATGTGTGTGTGTGTGCGTGTGTTTAGGAATTTAATCCTTTCCCTGTGCACATTGGAATTTAATGAAAAGGCTGTGAAACAGAAGCGATAGAAAGCTGTGCTTTTTCGCTCACAACGCAAATTACTTGTATTTATTTGCTTTTACCTTGAAAAGAGATTGGAAGGCAGTTTCAAAGTAAATAGATCATCTGCATCAGAAACAAAACAGCACAGGCTCTTAATTACGCTGGAATCACAGAGACCATGGCTGGCTGTGGGAGGCCTATCTGGCCCATGCGTGGCTGCCGTGCCTGGGGCATTGTGGGCCGTGTTTGTTTATCTCCTGCGGTGTGCTCGGCTGCGGTACACTACGGTGAGACAGGCCAGGGGTTAATGCCACACTGACACAGATACCGCCATTCTCTGACAGCTCTGATAGATGTAAAGTGGGCTTTTTTTTGGGGGGAAGGGGGGGGAGGGGTGTGGGGTTGTCCACTGGTTCATGCATGTGTTAGCATTCAGAGGGACAGTTTTACAAAGGACAAGAGATTTGGAGGGAACCCAAAGCTTCTTGGTGAAATTTCACCCCCTTGCCCCCCCCCCCCCACCCCCCACCCCCATTCACCTCTCCTCAACAGAGACTTTGTGAGTGTGATGTCATGCTCTGCATTTTATTCCACCCCCCACCCCCCCCCCCCCCCCAAAGCCCAGACTAGGTTTGACTAGACGCAGTAATGAGGGGATGGGGGTCTTATTTCAGGGAGGTGCGGGACCTGAATGCACAATTTAGCCACATGAAGGAAAGAGTCAGGGTAAATCTTCCTCTACTAGAGTGGACTCTGATAAGCTCAATATCTACATCATCTCTACAGTGGTGATGCAGTGACAGTCACTCCTCATTTCCCTGCTTCCCACCCTCCAGAAGGAGACGGGAGGATATCGGAGTTGCTGGGAGTCTCAACTTTGTGAAGTTAATTATCTCTGCTCGGCCTCACGTGCTGCTGTTCCCAACGTGGTCCAGAGTCAATAAGGACACAATGCTGTCCATTCACACGCAGTATCTGCCCTGCATGGGCATTCCTCTCACTGTTTCCAAATACCAATGTATCACTGCAGCTTAGTCTTTTAGTGCATGTTCATACCGATAAATTTAAAGTGAAGGATGGTATAGATTTGTGTAAAATGTTTAGGACACGCATGCATTTTTTATTAAATTTATTCCCCCTTTTTAAACAATGCAGTGCCTTAGTTTTACTTTTAAATGATCTGATCTGCATTGAGTCTCTGAAAGCTGTCGATGTCAATCTAATTTTTTGAACTCTTATTATCATATACAAAAGCGTGAAGCTGCTCAGAGGTGGAAGCGTTTGGTGGGTGAATGACGCTGCATAGGACTGGATGGTAATTTAATCAGCAGAAATGTATGACAAATGCCTCCTGACAAACGCTGGCCTCGCAAGACAAGGGGGTCAGCGGGGGTCAGGGCCGGGGTCAGAGGTCCGGTCTTTTGGAACCCCTCAGTCGTACAATCATTAAATCATATCTTTGTGTGCCTTTTTACCGAGTTTGGTCTGAGCTGTTCCACTCTTTGCTTTCATTTCCCTAACTGCAAAGCCTCGGGCCCGATATCTGATTGCATGGCTAGCTGTCATCCACAGGAGCCTGAAGGAAGATTTTGGAGTGGGGGAGGGGCGTCCTAATGTGTGTGTGTGTGTGAGGGAGAGAGAGAGAGAGAGACAGAGATAGAGAGCACAGAATGCTGCGTGTATGTGTTTGTGTGCGTGTCTTTGAGAGAGTGAAAGAGAGAAGGGGAACACAGAATACTGTGTATGTGTGTGTGTGTGTGTGTGTGTCTGTGGGAGAGCGAGTGAGAGAAGGAGATCACGGATTATTCTGTGTGTGTGTGTGTGTGTGGTTGTTGTTGCCTTTTGGTACTTTTCAGTAAAAAGTACATTTTTTCTTGTCATTTTATTCATGCTGCATAAAATATTTTCACGTTATGTCTGAAAAGATCCACATGCAGGGGGAAAGTCCTGCAATCCTCTCTCTGTCTCAGTGAGGGTCACTCCTGTGAGGATAAAGAGCCGCACAGAAAGGATGGATCTCCTCGCTTTGCCCGTTTTGATTTCTTTCATAGAACTTTTTTCCCCCCATAAGCTGGTATCAGGTCCCTTGAGTATCTTGTCTAATGTTTTATTTCCCTAAGTCTGCCGTTGCGCATTTACATCACAAACATCTCAACCTTCGTGACCCGCCTCCTTTCACTCTGTTTGCGCTGCCCCGCTCGCCGAGCACGCATGTGCTCATAGGCCCGGCAGCACAAAGTCAGGATTGTTGTGCGAGTGTGTGTGTGTGTGTGTGTGTGTGTGTGCGCGCCCTGACGGAGGTTATCTGGGCGAATGGCAGCCTCCGAAACGCTATAGTTATTCAAGCGGCAACTTCTCCTCTTTTCTCCTCCCTTCCGCACCTCCAGAAGGGCGCAGTTCCTTCTAGAGAGTCACTCCATTGAAGAGTCCCACCAGGCAGGGGACAGGGCCTTTTTTGTCCGCCTCTTGCCTTTCGATAAGTTCTGCCGCTTCGGGGTCACAGACAAAAAAAGAGAGCTAAATGGTTAGATGAAGCTGCGAGATAAATATTTATCGTTTTTCGGGGAAACCGGGCTGAATTTTAAATATCCTTATTTCTGGCAGCAGAAGCTGAATTTGACGTCTTGCAACCGGGCACTGGGCATTTCAGGCTGGGTTTAGCCACTTGTGTGTCAAGCGTTTGAATTCAGATGTGCTTTGTCCTTTCATTTGAATAGCACACTTTGAATAGTCCTTTTTTTGTGGTTGATGTTACTTGCACAGCATTATACAATATGTTTGTCACAAAAATGAATTAAAATGTTGAGTACAGAACCAAAAATCTACTTGATTTCATTATCAATGCTGAAGGACAGTTTGCATCACAGTTATATTAGATTATTTTCTTATTACAACATGTTCCTGAAAACTGTGGTGTTCATTTTCACAATACCTGCATAAGCATGGAAAAGATACTAAGGAAGTATAGTTTTATCTTTTCAATACGCTGAGGGACCACAGCTTTATTTAGCCCATTTTCCATTCACACAAGTATCATTTGCTGACTTAAGTACTTGTAAAGGTACAGTCAACAGCCTGACTCTATGAATAGAGCCCCCATTTGTGTGATAAGGTTTTACCCGTGGCCAATCCTACAGAGGTGCTGTGTTTGCAGGTGTGCCTGTGTAGGTGAGTGGGGGGTGGGGCTGGGTGAAAGAATTGGCGGTCCCCTAAGGGCTATTCCTGAGCACAAATGAATCTGGTTTGCAACAGATGTATATTTTTTTTTTAAAGAAAGGCCATTAACAAGCACAGACGTCTGCAGGTAGTGAATGGGCTTCTATGTAATGTGGCCTGGAGACAGGTTCATTAAATAACAATGATGTGTTTATTTAGAGGACACCTGGGGCTGTTCTTTGAAAAATAATCGGCTGGTTTTACTTTCCGATCATCATTTAACACGTATGGCTTATTGGAGCTTGAAATTAATTGACATTTTTTCAGCAGACTTGATAATTAATACCACTAAAGCTGTATAATTACGCATATAAAACACAACTATAATTTACTATAGTAAGGTAGCTTGACAAATTCTTCCTGTATCCAATCAAATGCTTCCAACAGCCGATTATTGACTTAAATTTATTTAACCGGTAATTTTTTGATAAGTCACTTTCTCAGTGATGACCTGGGAAATCAATGTGGGCAGGAACGCTTACTCACTTAATTGGTTATTTACTTTCAGAATACCCCAATGGGTCTTTTTGAACTTCTGTGAGACATTAGATGCGGAAAAGTCAATACAATCTCTATACTCTGCCCAAAAGTAGAATAAAAATGCTACAAACAAAAATACCATGCTTTTTCATGTTTTATACCAAGCCACCAAAAAACCCTCCTAATTTCTTTCTTTCTCCAATATGACCAAATTAAAAATGTGCTTATGCTTTCAAATGCAATGATTTCTCTCTCTTTTCCTGTTTCATTTTCATGTTGGAAATTTTACCAGACAGCGACTACTGATACAAATACCTCTGTTGAATTATCAGGAACACAAAACACCTTCTGTGGAACTGAATTTAATTAAACATGTGATCAGTAAACAGTTTTTATAAAGTAAACATCTATCAAATAATCACGGTGTTATTCTTATACAGCCTCCAAAGTAAGGGTATGCTAATTCTACTGGGATTTGTTTGTCAACATTAAGTTAAAATGAATTCATGAAATGGAAATATAGTATCTTTCAAAGTTTCAAGCAATTCTGAAATACAAATTACATCTATATTTAAGGTATTCATAACCTGGGCATTCTGCTGAAATAACATTAATTAATTTGGGCATGCCCGAAATGTTCTCAGGATATAGAGAGATCGGAGAGTTTGAACTGACAGCGTTTGGTAGTTTGTGTCATCGGCATGTGTCTATTGTGCCGGCCTGTTATTGTTCTGAGAGAAAGTGTGTGCATTGAGGGGAGGGGGGAAAGAGGGGGGTTAGTGTCAGTGAGCATGGAATAATCACAGAATAATCATGTTTTATGCAGGCATGAATGACCCCGACTATTACAATACTCATGGCAGTCCACAGTACAAAGCACAGCTCAACTCAAGGAGGGGGGAGGGGACTGTGGGGGAGGGGTTGGGGTGGGGGTGAATGGTGAGGAAGGAAAATATGATAAAACAAGGTGTGTAGGAGTGTTGAGCTGGAGGTACTGAGTTGTGCAGAGTGACAGAGTAATCGCACACCTTTTTTAAATAAATGGGCCCCTTTCAGCTTGGGCCCCCTTTCCCCCTCGTACCATGGCCTTCATGGTGAAGTGATGGACTGTGCAGGCATGTCCATCTAGGAGAAAGAAAACCAAAATGCTGCATGTTACCTGGTGGAAGTGAATGCAAGTGGCCGCTGTTGGTTGCCTCAGCTGACGATGATCATTACCCATCAAAGCTGTGGGGTTTATGCAAAGCTGATTGCTTTTAAAGTGCCTTCCACAGCCTCTTTTATCTGAAAGCATTGTTTTAGCCTCGATTTAAAATGTTTTTCACATGGTGTGCATTAGATATACTCTTTTAGTCTTTGTAAACCATAACAACTGAAAAACTGCCAGTAATAAAAAAACTACCAATTATATTCACTGTTGTGGCTATGTTATTCATCTTTTTCCTTTCATTTGAAAACTTAAGTTGAAGCTGAAAAACTCCAATTGTTTTCTGTGTATATTGGCTACCTGTAGATTATTATTATTATTATTATTATTATTATTATTATTATTGGCAGTAGTAGTAGTAGTAGTAGTAGTGGTAGTAGTGGTATTGGTGGTAGTGGTATTTGATATAGTTGTGAAAGCACACATTTCAGCCACACTGGTTTGAGCACATAAAGCCCAGAGAGATTTAGGTCTGTAATTAAAGTGACACAGGCTCAGAGGGGAAATGCTCTTCTAATTGCCTCACACCAGATGTGGAGGTCCGGGGTGATAAAGGCAGAAGCCCCCAGCCCACCAAACTAATTCCAGCTAAGCTGGAATCAATTCACCTTTCGGGTTTTCAAAAGGGGAAGTGGTCCGAACTAATGGAAGGAGACAAGACAGCATTCACAGCAGAACCAAATCCCTAAAAAGGCCTTTTGGTTTAAGTACAGAGCATGAGAAGGTCTGTAAAGGATTTTACTTTATTGCAGTACCTTCACACAGGAAAACCACAAATCACAGAATGTGCTTCCTCTACCTTCCATTTTCATCAAGGTTCAGCAAAGTATTTTATCCATGTCACACTTGTCCTTTTGCTATTTCTTAATTGTACCTGCGCTGAGAGGACTGAGCTTAGTAACGCACATCAGTGAGAATGACAACGACGAGCAAGGCACTTTGCACACTCCTGCTTGTTTGGTTTTAGCTATGCTCCTCTCCCGTGTGCAGTCTGATGGTGTGGTATGGAAAAGTCAACACCAAGTGAGGGCCTGGGCTGTCTATACCTGCATTAGCACTGTAGACATTGCTTTGTAAACATCTTTTAATGTATATGTGACGATCATCATCTCTCCTGGGTGAGAGCTAAACAACGTTTTGTGTCAGTAGAGCAGTTTTAGGTGAGAAAGAATGAGCATTAACTAGTGATGCAGCCTATAATGCAGGGAATGTGTATTATCAAAGACTTGTGAGTAAAGAAATTCTTTTTATGTATTGCATTTTTGTGGACCACAAACAATGGAAAAAGCATAATATACAATTTTATATGGACTTTGGGCTACAGCCATATGTGTAGGTTTCATTTGAACTTTGGTGGAGACACAATGCTGGACCACCACGTCTCCTATAGTCAATCAAGTCTCTGAAGTATACTAGATAGTCAAGTACACAATGAATATGAAAATATTGGGGTGAAATGTCTCCAAGCCCCCCCCAAAAAACCTACACAGGAATGTAGAAGAATTTTACTGATGTCTAACAGATTTAGAAAAATTACCTGACCCAGGCCTGCTCTGATCTGATACTCAATTGGCATTATATACCTGATGTCAAAGTACCACAGCAGCTTTCATCAACTGTAAATAGATACATTTCAGACATTGATTCAGTCCTTTCTAATGTGACCATTTAGCTCTTGTGTACACTCGCATCCGTCTGTTGAGTATACTGTTGTTCTGCTGAGTAACCGGCCCCAGCCCCCCTTCCCCCCGTCTCTCAGGGTGGCGGCCCTGTCGATTGCGTGTGAATGGAGAGTCGGTACGCGGCGGTGCGGTGTGGATGTGGGCAGCGCTGGGCGGGGCAGCACCGCGGTGTCGGTTTACAGAGCCGGGAAAGGGGACCGCGCCGCGGCTCCCAGGCTCTCGCCCCCGGCCGCTGTTTTGGTTTCTCGTGAGGATCGGTCGAGGGTCGCGTTCCCGCCGGAGGTTTCCCGCAGCGCCACCTCCGCCGGCGCGGGGCGCTGGAGGACGGGCCCCCCCGCGGTGTCCCACGCCACGTGTTTGGGTGCGAGCCGGTCCGTCGGGTCCACATTGTGTCGGGCCTTCCAGACGATCAGGTTCAGTGGGGAGCGGGCTCTCCCTCTCCCACTCGAAACATTCCACCTGTCAGTGATAAGACCAGCTCCCACTGATCTGAGGCTCGCAGTACTTTCTCAGCGCACACCTCGGCTAATCCTGCTGAGCCAATGTAACCTCCTGTTTGTTTCTCAGATCTACAGTACATATCCCTTTAGCGACGCCGTCGACCATGTCTCTCCCTATTATCCTTGGTAATCTGCTAACAATACATCGTAATACAGGAATTTTTCCAAGCATTAGATCTGCTTAGCGGTGTTCAATTTCAAAACAGATTTGAGAGCATTGTATGAATGGCTTATCTCACTAAAAACCAGCCATATTGAAGGGTATGCTATTTACCTCAATTTTCCTTTTCATACAAAACATACAAGCACTTCATTTATAGTTATATTTCAACTGTACGTGTTCACACGCAGAAACGTCAACACTAGGCACAGGTATATGTCTCGTAAATTAAATAAATCACAAAATCCTCGGCCCATGTGGGTGGGGGGAATTGGAAGAGAAGCACATCCATGTCTCACAACAGCAGCAGTTTGTGATGAGTCGGTGGGATCAGGGAAACTGGCCTTTTCCCAGCAATACCCAGGTGATATGCTACACTGTTTCTCAGACTCCAGAAAGCAGCCGTGTGTGGGAAGCACCAATACAGGGATCCTGCGGAAAGTGCTTTATTTGCGATCTGAACCCCTATGAGATCTGTGTGAAAACCGACACTCTCTTTCTCATTGCTCTCTCTCGGATGTGTCATTACGTTCTAATGGGAGTTTGCTGTTTCCAGGGCCCTCCCTTGTAAACACTGGGGAGAGCAGATTGCAAACACAGCTGGGGACAGACTGGCAAACTCAAGGCTTCCCCATAAACCTGGTGGTCCCTTTCATGCCATTGACTCAGACTGGCACCGTGGTATTCTTACCATTACATTATTGCAGATCCGTTAGTTGAGAGGACAAAAAGGGTCCAATTTGTTTTCGGAACATGTTCATGCCTTTTTTAGAGCTGTTGTGCGGAACACTTGATGATGTCTAGATATTTTCACTGTGGCTGAATCCAGGAAAGTTTTTGGCAAAGCTGCAGATTCCAGGCACTTGACCAAAATACATTTCTTGCTAGTTAGTGCCTCCAAATGCATGGCACTGAACCCAAAGCTTCTGGAACCTCTAAAGCTACACTTGAGGGAAGCCTTTCACGGAATTGAGGTGGGAGAAGCCTGTGAGTATGGGAGGTAATTCAAGAACCCATTCTGAAGGCTGTCTGTAAGAGTGCTGAGAGGGACCCACAGAGTGCTGGTTTGAGGGTACACACAGTTTCACACAAGCAAGCGAAGCCTTTAAAGTGAATTTAATCGGCGACATGGCCAGCCAGTGGACCACAGGAGGCAGGAATACCGGAAGTTTCCAGGGCCTAATAAGGGCAGTTTTTGCCCACCTTCAGTGCCCCTCAACTGTTTACTCAATGGGCCTCTCACAAAGTGAACAACTGGCTGCTTTCACCAAGGGGCTGTTCTCAACTTTCACTAATTCCAGTAGCTCTTGCTCGCCGAGGCATGGTCGCTGAGAAAAAAAAAGCCTTTAAAAGCCTTCCTAGGCACCAGTGGCTCGCAGCATAGTCTGAAATCACCATTGGAAAGAAATACTGAGTCAGTAATGGCCGTCTAATGAACACAGGCATCCTGGTGGTGAGAACTGCAGTCTCCATATCCATGAACACTTTCAGCCCACTCTGCTCTCTGTGGACTTAAGCTCCAAGGCATCCTGATGAGTAAGACAAAATCGAGTGGGGTCTATTTCACAGGGCAATCAGCCAATACTCGATACACAAGTAATGGTTGAGTGGTTATTCAGTGGAAGAATTAACGCTAGTTTTCTGGCTCTTTTTATATTGTGCACTCTAATTTTTTTATAGATCTGTCATTGTTTAAGAGGAAAGCCCTAGTCGTTGCTGTTAGTGCTCTGTGTCTGTGAGAGAGGAAGGCGTTTAGCCGTTGCTCAAGTGAAATGGTATGTCCTCCTCTACTACGGGCTGGGCAGCAGCTATCCCTGTTGCCGTGGCGTCCAGACATCATCCATCATGAGTGAAGAAAAGGGGGAGGTAGAGGCCAAAGCCCCATGAGTGTCGTCAACACTGGACCTGTGTTCCAGGTTCTGTAAGGGAGTCAAAGTGACCCACCCCCACTCCACGCCTGTCTATTCCAGACTTCCGCTTGCCCTCTCCATCAGTTATCCACCCCATGAATGTAATCAAATTATTACCACTGAGTCAGAGGTCACAGCTGAATGACACAATGGCCCAAAATGCTTCAGTGGGAGCAGGATGGTATGAGGCACAGAGCATTCTGGGGACACAGAACCAGACTTCACTTTTTAGTCATAAAAGGTTGTCGCCACTATGTTGGTGCTCTAGTCTAGATCAATTTGAATATACTAGAACTGCCCAAGTCTGAGTAATGCTTCTGCAACTGGTGTATAGACATGGTGTAGAAGACATGGTGTAGCTCTTCATTGTATTCTCTATGCATGGAAAAGGAGACGGTTCAGTTTAATAGAGGACGAAGGATTGCGTTTGTAGAGCTAGCCCCAAAGGAACCGGGGAGAGATGGATTGTGATATCATCCACCCAGGAAGCACCACAGTCCTTCAATATAATAGTGCTCTTCAGTACTTTCTCATTTCCTGAGGAGAGCAGCTGGGCTTTAGGGAGCAGCCCCCGCACGGCCGCCCCCGTCCCCTCACACGACGGCGCATTCCTGCACCGCCACCTCCGTCCCCTCTCATAACACGCCTCCCGCAGCACACACTCCGCTAGCCCTACAGACACAACACTGCTGCATTCCACCGCTCCAGGTTAAACCCACACCACACTTACGCTGGCTGCTATCATAAAGCAGAAACCTTTCCCCTTTGTAACTTATAAACCTTTGTTTGGCCCTTGCAGTTAGTCATTAATCGTTACAGTTATTACAGTGGGCCTGCGATCTTCAGCTCTTACAAGTGTGGATTGACTAATGCACACTGTTTCTTCATACCTATACTCATTTCCCTGTGAGAATAGGTTGTGGATTAATATCAGTAATTGAAGTGGTGGTTATTAACTTTCTTTATTTTATTATTGTTGTTCTTATTAAATTCAAATTTATCTGGCACTTCCAGCTGCCTCATACACCATTCAGATTCCTAGCCTTTGAAACACCCTGCTCAGGACAAGCCCCCCTCTTCAAGCAGACAATGAAGCAGCTGGATTTTTGCACATGTGCCTTTGTCGGGGTTTGAAGCCTTGTCATAACTTGACTGGAGGGCCTCTGCAGCTCTGACGAGCGTTTCATCATGGCATGTTAGCGTGGTCCAAATGACAGCCTCAGCACGCAACCGAACACCCCAACCCCAAAGTCACTTTGCATGAAGATGGATGGCAGCGACTACACAAAAGAATATTTTATTGACTTCTAATACCACGAGCTTAAAGAACACTCAGTGGGGGAGTGGGAGGGGGTCAGAGGGGAGAGGTGCCAGTGAAGGTGCCCTCCATTTTTTCTATGGCCAGGGGTGATGCCACAGGTTTTTTTGCAAGCAGTGGAGGATCTCTGGGTTCCCCTCCCCCTCGACTTGCTCTCCATCTTTCAACAGTCTCTGCCTTTGTTGTTCTGTCTGTCTTTTCCCTCCTTTTTCTTAGAGACTCAGACTTTTGAGCCAATTAAAATATTATTAAGGCCTAGAGCCAATCAATACTTTAACTGAAGCATAAATGCAAGCCTGAATTTTTCATTGTAAACACATTCATTGGGATTGACATTTTCTGAACTTGACAGACTGTTTATGCAGCAAACAAGTGAACACACGCATTTAAATTAACTGATTTAAGGTTTGAATATATAATACTGTCTGCATTGTTTTCTTAATTTACTTTATGTGCCTGATCTCACGTCATAATAAAGGTGCAAAAGCATCCACATACCGATGGATGCGTATCGATTTTATCCACACAAAGTTGTGCACGCTATTAACAAGCTTTCTTTCTTTTTCTTTGGATAAATAATCTTAAAACCTTTTTAAAACAGTTTTATACTATATTGAATGTATTTAATTTGACGTTTGTCATTAGGCTTCAGATTCTTTTTAGCATATAGCAATGTTGTCGAATTGTCTTTTAATTTTACTTAACGTAAAACTGATCATGAACAAAGATATTGGGCCTTTATCGCAATTAAAACTAAATGCTAAGTACGCGGCTGCTGTTTTGATTGTGACGGTTTTTTCGCAGCAGATGCCGAGATCTATTGCATTGTGTTAAATTTTGGCGGGCGCTATGCGGGAATGTTTAAATATTTGATTTAGACTCTACAAGGGGCTTTAGGTTATTGGGCTGCACACAATGCTCAAAGACAATGACCGAGGCAAGGATTGGTCCGCACCCCTCCCTTTTCGGAGGGAGGACGGGGGGTTGCATGCCCTCTATGCCTTTTAAAAGTTAAAGCGAGGAGGCCAATTAGAGTGAGCATTGCAACTTGTAGCACCGTAAAAAATGCTGACTACTCGGCTTTGTTAGTTTGGGCGCGATAATTGGGCGCGACAGGAGATAATCAAGGATATTGTTGCAGCTATATGTCACTGCATATTCAGTGCAGTTGTTGATAATGAAATATGCTGTTTTTATATTATTTATTTTTTATTTGCTGATAGCACCGACAAATGCATCATGTGACACATAAATGAAAACATTTTTTTTAAAGGCCACGTTAATGTACAACTATAGCATAGCCTAACTTGTTGAAAAATTATATCATAGCTTACTTCATAACACAACTAGGAAAGTGAAACATACGCAGACAGTATTATGTGTATTTGGAGAACATTAATGGGAAAGGTTTAAAAAGTCTATCAATTATGATCATTTTCTCTATCTTAAATTACTCCTTGTTACGGCCACCTGGATGCTGCAAAAGTAGGATACCTTAATAACAGCAATGGGTGCACTACAGCAGCATCAAGTTCACAGTCCATATATTATTGATATTAGATTCTGTAGGCTAGGCTATAGTGTTTTCTCTGTCCAGTGATATAGGCCTAGATAAGGCGGGCTCAACAGTAGAATGGCAGACTGATAGCCTAGGCGAGGTTACTGACTAATAGGTTAATGTTCTTTTAAAATATCCCTCAGTAATCAGATTTCGCAGTGAAAACAAAATTTCCAAAGCGAAGGTTGCTGTTTCTACATACACCAAATGTTAAGATATAATCGGTGTTTATGGGGCGAAGGGTTCTCAACTGTAAATCACACGAGTGTCACCGTTCTTATTGTAATCCTGTCCCCTTTTTGTGTGCTACAGGGGAGAATGACGTTTCCTTGCACGCTAAAGCGCTTAATTTACATAGTTGTCCACCCCTCCAACAAAACCCGTCTGGGGTCGCCCCAGTGAAGTTTTTGCGCTTTTTAATTCAAACTTTTTGGCGCGCAGGTTTCAGTTTTTGACTCAATAGAGATACGAGAAACATCTGGTGCCTGAAAGAAAGCAGAATACCCAAAGCTATTTGACTTTGTAATCAGTTTTAAATGTGCGCAGAAGCGGAAAACAGTGTGCATCTCGCCCGAAAACAGATAAGATTATGCTTACATTTGCTTTAAAGATACCTAGTAACACCTATGGCTGTGGTCCTCTGCCTCTCAAGGTGAAGAGAACAAATAAACAGATGTAGCTTTAATATTTTAAATAGCTATAACATGGTATGCATAATCTGCCAATTTCAATCTAAAATGTCTATTCAAATCAGATATCGCCATTGTATTCAGAGACCAAAATCGTCATGTTATAGGATTATTGTTTATTAAAAGGACTGTAATAAAAAAAATAGTTCTAAATTACCTGTGTTGATGCATTGAATGGACTCCTGTTAATATGCAAAAAGGATTGAAAAGCTACGTTAAATATAGTAAATATTGCAAAGTACGCCTCTCTTTTGATTGTTATTAGTCAGTTATTCTATTTCATGTGTTGTTTGCTCAGACAATTGTTTTGGCCATGCATATAGGCTCCCCAGATGCACCCAGCTGCGTGTGCAACCAGCCTGGATTATACGTGTCCTAGGGTGGATCTCAAACTAATTAATTAAATAGATTATTTCACCCAGCTCCATCTGATGTCATCTGCATTGTTTCATTTGTTTAATCGGGCTGAGATAACATTTAGAAGGTTGATCGCCGATTTAAAAAAAAAAAAAATTCATCAGGCCTTGTTCCAAAAGAAACAGTGAATAAAGTCAGCACGGCAGCCATTGAGACGCATACTTGTATAACCTGCAACTAAAAACTATTAGGAGAGGAATTACAGTCTGCTATAGGTTACATTAATCATGATATGGGTCTGACGAGTTAATGTGATTGCAATGTTATCAAAGACGAATGCTGACAGGCTATTTGATTCTAGCCTACTGCACGAAAAAAACGCAAACATTTTTAACAAATACCTCTTTGTCCTTTTAAAATCTTTCTTTAAATCATTTTTAAAGTTATTTATACTGCTTATACGAATTTAGTCATTTGTATAGGAATGTCTACTGAATTTTTGTTTATTTATTTAACGAGACTACCATCGTATTAAATTTTGAAAACACGGTTAGGATAATAGTCATCGAGGCAATGAATAGCCTATCCATAAACGCACTTCCAAGAATCTGCTTTAATCTCAGTTTTAGGTGTTTTTACGTGGAAGTTTAATCTTCTTGGTCAGTGTTTTGTCCAAGCCACACCTCTGGTACCCCGTATCTGCTCTGTGAATGGTTAAAAGTTTCGCCCCTCTTCTTTGCAATTGGACATCGGATTTCTCTGCCACACAGTATAACTTCGGACGTCTTTATATTCACTGGAGTCGGTTAGGAAACAGTCATGGATCAGTGAGGTTGCATACGGGAGTCATGCAGTACAGAAAACGTCGCTGTTAACATTCGTGGATTGTAAACGCAGGATGAGTTCGATGTCGAGCTATGGAACTTTACGATTTGATTGATACTTACTTAGGAAAATAGGCTGCTCGGCAAATAGCCTATTATTAACACGTTAACCACCACTTCTGCTGCATCCAAACCGAATTGCCCAGAGTAACTTCAGAGAAGAAAATGCTGCTTTTCTGGCTTTACACGGTGTGGATCCCACTGCTGACAATTTTTGACAGAGCTTTGTCCAGCTCCTCAGAAGACCATTGCAGCTGGAAAGGGAGGCAAGTACAATTCACATAATTGCATGGGTTGGCTATCTGGACACAGTATACTCTAATGATCGTGATAAAATGTTTTATTTTGACTACAATGCTGTGCCATCGCCTAACATGGATGTCATTTTTAGTTTCAGCAACAAGAGTAGCACAGATTTTACGTTTGCATGTAGGCTAATGTGATATGGAGTTGATAGTATGCGTGCTTTTACACTTATCGCGCAGTAGGCTACAGTTGTTATAAAGGGATGGCTTGCTGTTCTGTCTGTGCATAGGCTAGTGCCAGGAAGTTGGAACCTCGGGCACTGCTGCTTCGACTTACATCGATGAGTCAGCGCGGTAGAACCGATGTTAGAGAAATTTGGCACGGTTCACCGTAGACCTGAAGCAATTGAAAGTGGTCTTTGACCAGTTAGAGTAGTTTATTGAACGTTGTTTTTTAAAAGTCAATATTCGTCGCAATGAATTTCTAAAACGTACTCCCGTTCACAGCATAGTTTCGATGAAGATTTAGATTATAATTTTGTCAAGAAGATAGCCAAATTTAAGTGTTTTGTAGCGTAATTATAATTGTATACATTTATTTGACACGTAATACCTATTTTTCCAAGCATTTTCACTTTAGTCATCTATCGTAGTCGCCTTGCATTATCATTATGAATGTAGGCTACTGCATAACGCTTTATGGCATTCTATATCAGTTTCTGTGTTACCGCTCTTGGACAGGTGTATGTTTTTGCGGCTTATCTCTTTGTTGTTTCTCTATCACTGCGGTGTGACTATTAAGGCGAGGAGCCCTAAAAAGAAGTGCTCTTAAATTCAGTGGGGGTCACTCAAACAGGGTGTTGAAATTCTCACCTGACTCTTTAAAGAGCTCTTTAAAGTTGAAAGAGAACTTGGGGAAGTGAGTAGATGAAAGGATATGAAAGGATACGATATATGAATGCTTTCACCACGGTGAGAACCGATACAACGTTTCAACGTAATGTTGTATAGTAATATAGTGTTCTCTCAGACAGCATAAAAATATAACTGAACAACATTTCAGATTGTCTTCATGCTGAAGCCTCTAGTTCTACTGTCAATATACAAGCTCTACGTTTTCTGCTGTGTTGTCACCAGGCGGCGCCTTTTCATATTCCTGGATGTCCACTGAAATGGCAAACGCCATCTATAGCGACTTAAGAGAACAAATACTTGGAAAAATTCAAACAAACCCTCCTTTTTTGGTTATGTGCTATTGTTTGATGTTGAAGTGATTCTGACAATCCTACATGCATCTGAAATATATATAAAATCCAAAGTGTTTGGTGGAATTTCATTTCTGTTTTGGAAACCCACAGTGTTCCTGCATGCTCATGTTTGTAAAAGTCAAGACGTTTTCAATTGTCTTGGAGGGTGGAGGCTGGTTCTGCTGAAGATTCTATGTAAAGCCATGTAAAAAAAAGGTTGTGTAAATCGCTCTGGAATAGAGCATCTGCTAAATGCCTGTAATGTAATGTAATGTTGCAGTTTTTATGGATGGGACATGGTTTTTAATGTAGTGCTCTCTCTCTCTGTCTCTTTCCCTCGTAGTGGTCTGTCTCAACAGCCGGGCAGTGTGGAGCAGATCTCCCTGCACTGCGCGGAGGGATCCCTGGAGTGGCTTTACCCAAAGGGGGCGCTGCGGCTCACTCTTTCCCCCCGCCTGCCCTCCGCGGCGGTGGGCGCGGGGGGCAGTGGGCACAGCGGCTCAGGGCATATCACGGCCTGCGTGAAGCCCGCGGAGAGCTTCCACGGGGCCCAGCTGTACCTGGAGCGGGACGGCATCCTGGAGCTCCTGGTAGGCGACCGGCCGGACGCCCAAAGGCCGCCGCGGGTGCGCTGCTTCAGCCGGCAGCCCGGGGAGCGGGTGGCCCTCTTCCTGCAGGCCACCCCGCATCAGGACATCAGCCGCCGCATCGCCGCCTTCCGCTATGAGCTGAGAGGAGTCTGGAACGCACGCCTGTCCTTGGACTCCGATCCTGTAAACAACGAAGGTGAGTGTGCGCTTTAGCAGGACTTTCAAACCTTTTTCTGCCCCGTTTCTTCTTTTTCTTTTAAATTGGGATGCCACGTCCACTGCTGCAGTGTCCTCTGTCAGTCCTGGAGAGCGCTGGTTAGCCTGTAGCTGTCCGTCGTTGCATTTCACTCTGCAGATTACTTGCATTGTGCTGGGTGACTGTACCGCTAATGCAGCTGGTGCAGGCAGATAATACCCTGCCCTGCCAACAGTAACCCTCCCTCCCTGGGTTACACTGCTTTGGGCTAACTATCCACTCTACTGTGGGGCTGTCAGCCAAAACCAGTACTGGCGTGGCTGGGATCCTGGCCTGGGTGCCTCACTGTAGTGTAGCTTGTCCACTTTTGCTGGACAAGCCCCCTGACAGCCCTGTAAAGGAGTTTTTAAAATATAATTTTAGAAGCTTTAGGACTTTATAGAAATATATATATATTTTTGGGGATCATAAAAATGAATGTATAATGCAGAAATATTTATTCTGCTAAGGTGTCACAAAACAGGAAATATATCTTTTTTTCGATTACAGATTCAGCTAATCACTGACTACCAGTACTTTATTACAAATTAATTTGGGCCCAAATCCTCTACCCTGTTACAGACTGTATTACACCAGAGCCCTTCTGGTGCTGGTGTAGTTTGTTACTGGACTCCGTTGGCAAAGCCTTCTTCTTTCGCACAAGCCTCTAGGCGAGAGAAGGCCCAGTGGAGTTTCCCTGCAGGCCTGAGGATGATTCCCCTGGCTGCTGGGAGAATGGCTTTTCTGTGCAGGGGTGGGGGGCCCCGAACAATGGCCCAGTATGAGGGGGGCCTTGTACAGAGCCAGGCCTTTCATTCAGGCGCATGAGAGTTCAGGGATTAGCCGAGTTGCCCTGGCGACAGCGAGGCCTTTCATCAGCTGGGATGCTCCCCTTTGTTTTGTTTTTCCTCTGTAGGGATGCTTGTCTCCAGGAATTCACCCAGTCTGATTAGTGACTGGGGGAAAGGGGGGGGGGGGGGTTCACCAAGGGGAGGGGACAGTGTGAAGGGCACTCCGAAATGGAGGCGAGGGGGGGAAAAAAGACTTCTTGGAACAGCAAAGCAGGCCCATCTAAAAAAGGTCCAACTTGCTTTTTTCACTCTCTTTCTGTGGCTTCAAAGCTTCAATCAAACGCTGGTGCCTCGCTGGCCAGCTTTTTGTGACTAGCCATGAATCCTATGTAATTTAAGAAGGAACCTTGTCCCCCAACCCCCCACCCCACCCCCTATTTTTTTTTTTTTTAAAAAGCACATTTTCTTTTGAACTCCCCAGATTGTGAAACAGCTGTGGGCCCAGCAGTCTGGGCAGCAGAGGAAGTGCCTGTTGGACGTGTTAGGGTTGGGCTATATTTGGCGGCCGTTTGATTAGCTGAGGCGTTTCACGCCTCTGCCCGGTCGGCTCTAATGGGCAGTGCTGACGGCGCCTTTACGGCGTGGGCCGCGGAGGTGTTTTTACGACCCCTTCAAAGCGTCTCGCCTGGAAGGACGCTCGTTTGGGCGGGCATCTGGACTTCCCGCCCCGCGTCTCCAGCGCCCGCCAGACCGCCACCGTAAAAACGAAACAGCTGTCTGCTATCTGGGTGGTGGACCTGTCCCCTGCCCCTCCCTAGACGGTGACCAGGGTCCAGGGCACATATTCTGGCTAAACTTCATTTTACATTATTATCCCCATCTGAACCAACTCACTACTGCTGTGTTTTACTTTTGTGGTGTAGTATTAACAGCTTAATTGAACCCGGTGTGCTTTTTGACGAAATGTGAGGGAACTGCTCGCGTGGTCATTTTCTGGAAGTGGAGATGTTTTTGCTTTTTTTTTTTTTTTTACTACTTAGGCTTCAGTGAGTGTGATTAGTGGGGCTGCTTTTGTTCTCCTGGCTCAGACTTTGTTGACTGTCTCTCCACAGGCGCCTGCAGGCCCTGCAATGACACGGAGATTCTGATGGCCGTCTGCACCAGTGACTTCGGTAAGCTGTTTTCTGGGCCTTCCTGGAACACACACCCAAACGCATTTTACTGCTAGCGGGGCTGGGCAGGGCCCTGGAACATCCTCTCGAATGCATGATTTAAAAAGGAAAAAACAATGAAGGTTTCCCCTGCGTTTGCTTAAGAGTGGTCCCACTCCGCTTACTGTTCCTCTGTGTGTGTTTGTGTGTGGGGTGGGGGGAGGGGGGGTGTTCTCATGGGTTTTTGATCTACATCCTATCTGAAAAGAAGAAGAAAATGAGATATCCTGATATTAAAAATCCAGAATCAAACTGTGATTACGTGTACGGTTCTTTTACTTTGCACATTGCTCTGGATAAGAGCCATTTTCTAGATGAGTGTAATGTAGTTTAATGAAAAATACGGGGCGATTACCCAGTGAGCACTTCAAAGCTTTGGAGTGGCAGGCCGACATCCCAGGGGATGAAAACAGAGGATTAAGTTCAATAAGCGACTACAACGCGCACTTAATCCCGCTGATCCTCCTGCTCCTAATGTATGTGAGGGCCAGAGGTGAAACAGCAGTACTTCACCCACACCATCCCAGAGGTCCACCGCTTCCAGACACCACGGTGGTGCCCCTGACCACCTTAATTAAGACGTAATCAGAAGCCGAGCGAGCGGACGGCCCTTGGCAACAAGGTCTGGGGGGGTATCTGGGAGCATTAGCTTCTTAAATCCATTCTACTCAAAGAAATGCATTCCAGTATCCTAGTTTCTTTTCACGGCTGGCGGTGCTACTGTTATGCGATACACTGAGAAACTTGTTGTTTTTTTGCGTTTAGAGGGCTTGCAATTTTAACACTCCGTGAGCAATAGTCAAGAGCTTAGCAGAGCTTGTTTTGTTCTCCGCTCGAATTAAAGTTAAACCACCATTCCTCCATACAGTGAAAACATGCAAGGCCTCAAATGTACCTTTGAACACACGGAATGCTATAAGTGAAATGATGACATTTGATAGTTAGATAGACTGTCTGTCTGTCTATCTATCTGCCTGTATCTGTCTGTCCCTGAACTTGTGTGTAACCCGCGCGTCCTGTGTGTTTGCAGTGGTTCGGGGGAACATTCGCTCTGTGCTGGAGAACGAGGACCTGCAGGTTTCCGTGATCAAAGTGAGCGCCACGCGGGTGTTCCGGCAGAAGTACGCGCTGTTCTCGGGGGCGGGGCGTCTGACCAAGGCCGGCGAGATCCGCACCCTGCTGGAGTGCGGCGTCCGGGACGGCGCCGGAAGCTTCCTCTTCACCGGCAGGGTTCACTTCGGCGAGGCGTGGCTGGGGTGCGCGCCGCGGTACAAGGACTTCCAGCGGGCCTACGGCCTGGCCAAGGAGGCCAGACAGATCCCCTGCGAGCTGGCGTCTGACTGACCGCTTCCCAGGATGCACTGCCAAACCTGCCCACCCGGGTCAGGCCTGCTGGGAACAGGGCGAGGATGAACTGTGAACTGCCAGTGTGAACAGCATGAGTGTGGCCCGCCTCTCCGCAGTATGGCAAGAGAGGAAGGCCAAAGTTCCTGTTTCACCACTTCGTCCCCTTCGGTTTCTATCGCTAAAAGATAATGGGGAAGGACAGCTCTGGACGCAACAGGACATTCCCAGTACAGCATGGCACTCTCTGAACGCTGAGACCTTCTGAGAACGAGACATTTAAAGAGGTATTCCAGGTGAAGAGTCATGAAGTTGCTGGGTTGTCCAGCAATGAATACAGGAGTACTGACAGGTGCTCTTGTGTTCATGAGGAAGAGCTGCAGTTTGGCAGGTTAAGACATTTCTATGACCTTTTTGGATAATGACAGTGATGGGACACCTGCATTAAGGCTCATCACCCAGCGAATTAGCTACATCTTCCACAGGTTACGCTCTGTGGCAAACAGGTCAATGTACTCAGGAAATAGATGACTTTGGTAGGTTTATTATGCCACCTTTGGATGTGTACTGCACTGTTTATATCTGTGGGTGTCCCACCACATTATCCACCTACCAAAGCCCGGAGCTTTTCGTGATGCAAGGCTGGTGTGGTAGAGAACTGGAATTATCTCATGAGTCATGAAATTTTGTTTTGAAATGGCCTATATTAACATCTAAGAAGGTTGCAGGATATAGTTTTATCATTGTTTTATAAAGCGGTTGAGAACTGATATGTTATAAGTAAGCAATTCTCTCCCCCTTTTACCAATTTCTGTATTTGAGAAGGATTTTTACCCGGATACTGGGGGAGGGGAGAGTTGAATTATTCTGATTTGCACTGTTGAAGAAAAGGGAATTAGCAGGAAGGATGGATGCTGTGAGCACTGAAGAATCTGGAAACCAAAAGAAAATTTGATTATATGTAGCCTAGACGAATTTAATATATAATGGTGACACCATCTACGGCTGTGAGTTTGGGAGCTTGTGAAGCTGGGTGGAGCAGTGTTAAAAGACAAACGGTATTGTGCCCGGTCTTCTGGTTACCCTGCAGGCTTATTGTTTTATTTCATCGTGTTCTAATTGTACACAGGGCATTTTGCGCATTATGAAAACCCTGTATAAATAACTTTGTGTTTCTGTTTTATTTTTTTTTTCTTATGTGAGAAGTGCATAAAGTATAATATCTCTCAGTCAGTACTATTTAGACCAGTTAAAAATCTCCAAATTTAAAATTTTCCCATGACATGGTGTTTCACTACTGCAGAACTGTCTATTTTTTGTGTACTGTTTTTAAGTTTTATGTGGTTGATCGTTGGTATTATTTTATTTCATTCTGTTTCTTGTTGACCATAAAATCCGTGCACTTCCTCGTCTGCCATTATTTTATTTTTTACCTGCTGAGTTGAATTTTTCTCATGTCAAAATGAAATCACTGAAGCTGGATTGAAAAGTCTTGCGATCTGAATTTATTGTAAATTAAGCCTATGAAGATCTGCTGTCATCAGTTGTGTTTTTGAATGCCACCAAAAGGAGGACGGGAGAAACTGGAGGAACGGAGTTTCTGCGTGACAGCGATTGCTTTGAGGTCAGTTGAGAGTAAATGAGAGGCCTTAGAGTAAGTGCTGCTGCTCTGAAAGAAGAAGGTACTGGCCTGTTAGACATGTGCTGTGATTCTCAGACTGTTGTGTAGGAACCGCAGACTCCGGTCCAGTGGTCCAAGGAAAGGGTACACGATTATAGGAATTAGGAATTTGACACCATAACAATATCCAGTTTGTGTTAGCATGTTATACACTGAATTGCTCAGTGTGAACTTTGAATTGTTTGCTGTTACAGGATCTGAGGTCTGAAATTCGTTTTTATTTTTCTCTGTTTTTCTGTGGTCCATCAGAGTTTTCCTGTAATTTTAAGCGGTTAGCCATTTGAAAGCCACTGCCCTGGAGACGGCTCTACGTCGAGTGAAAAAGGCGGTCGTGAGTTGCGGTTCGGTTGTCGAGTGAAAAAAGGCGGTCGTGAGTTGCGGTTCGGTTGTTGTGGCAGTGTTCTGCAGAACAGCGTGAAACGTGACCTCCGTTGCCCAAGCTTTCGCTCTGGCGGTGAGTGTGTATCAGGGCAAAGGTCAGTCTGTCTTCATGTGTTCCACAGAGTCATAAAAACTCTAAGCAATGCCGTATAATGCAACACGATGGGGGGGCCGGCGCAAGAAGAATTAAATTGTCATGAGCCGACTTCTGTCTGTTCACTCTGCTTTTAATGTGCACTAAATTGATGAAGGGATGGGGATATACCAAATTAGGGAGGTGTGTTGTAGATGTTTTTGAAAGAGCTGAAGACTGCCAGTTTGCTTATGTTGTTTTGCAAATATCGTTTTTTTTTCTGTTTTTTTTTTTTCTTCATTCCAGTTTCTATCATAACTGGCTAAATGGAAGGTGTAATGATTTCAATGTGAATGTAAATATACTGTATATAAGAAATGTAAAAACAAAATACTGTGCTGTATATATGTTGTGAGGTGTTTGTCTGTGATATATGTTATAAAAGTCTGAAAACCTCATAGCCGTTGTGGATTTCTTGTCAAAGTTGCAGTATCTTCTCCCATCGTGGGCCTCAGCTCTATTGTATGATGTTTATGAGGTCATGAAATATTTCACCCTGAATTAGTTTGCTGGCTTAATTTTACCCATGAGTAATTAAAACAGCCTGACCTCTTAACCACAACTTGACCCTCACTCTCCCTCTTTTTACCTCCCCCATTCGTTAAGACTGTTCACACGAGAAAGGGGCTGTCTTCATTTTGTTCATGGCACATAGAATTATATGTATCAAACACCCCTGCTCCAAAGAGATCAGAGATCAGTCTCTGTTAGAAAAATGAATATCTCTCAGTTTAGGTGAAGAAATAATATATTTTGTGGCTCCTAGAATTTCCCCTGAAACAATTATGAATAATTTTTTTTTTTTACCGTACTATCATAATAAACTAAATATGATAAACCTGATCAAATACATATTTTCCACATATGTGGTTTGCGACCATGAAAATGAACATGAAGTTACAAATATAACATATTTCTGCACCAATGACCATAGAAGCCACACTAAGCTGAGTGAAATATGCAACAATTATGCCTAAAACTAAATGCAACTTTATCCCAAGATGGATAAAAAATCAGATACTGGGAACAGACAGCCAATGTCCAGTTTCTCCAGATACTCCAGGGGTGCGCTAGTTGACAATCTCACAACAGAAGTAATGAAAAATATTAAATTTTCCTGGTCTCTTTTAGCTCAAATATGCTCCATTCCATGTATATTCAGGGTTAGTTGTAATTTCTGAGATCCAAATATAACTTGAAACAGAAACAATGTTTCCATTGCCTGATTTCCACACGGCAAGGAAATTCTACAAAAGTAATATGCCTATTTCCCAAGAAGGGTTTGGTTTGTTGTGTGGAGAAAGTTGGTGCGTTGGAGAATGCTTAGACTGAGAAAAAAAAGGGTGAGAACACAGTGTTCAGGATGCTGAATGTGTGTGAGTGTGTGACTCACATCCAAAAAAACCGGCCCCTGGAGGCCACAGTGTGAGGGGGAAAAAAGGAGAAAAAATGACCGTTGGGAGCCTGTTCAGCGCGGCCATTTTTTTTTTCCTTTTCAGGAATCAGGAAGCAATAAATTCCCATTAAGGGACTCTGCTGCAGCTATTAAGCAGAGGAAAGCAGTCACACAGTCGCCCAGTCTGCCGGCGTGCCCGCCCGGCTGCCATTCACAGATAAAGCGGGGGGGGGGGGGGGGGGGACGCACACTCACACACAAGCGCCGAAAAGAAAGAGACTCAGAGGATTCCTGGACTGGGTCCAGCTCACGCAGTCCCTGGAAGCGGGGACGTAAGCCGGCTTCCCTTTTCAGCGGCACGTCAATGGCCCCGGCGATTTACCGCCGCGGCTCGGGCCCCGGCCCTGCCAGAGGCTCGACTGACCCAGCGGGCGAGGGGAGCTAGCGGGGAGAAAGTGCCCGCTAGTCCCCTGCATGCTCCAGTTCCCCTGCAAAGTCCCCCTCTGCCTGAAAAGAGCGGGCGAACACTCATAGAAGTGTCTGAATTCCCTGGTCGTTCCCACTCTATTAAACCTGTCCCGTTGTCTCTTTCTGATTGAATAAACTGTGTTGGATCCTCTTCTGTGGCTTGGTTTCTCTCCATTCCCCAGATTCCCTCTCCAAGTCTTGCCCAGATCTGTCTTCATTAAATCATGCCCATGCGGTCCCCTTTTCAAGAGACAGACTGCCAGTTGAGAGAATCGTTTGAATGTTTATGCACGGTTCATGGGGTGTGTTACGTTCCTGAACAACAGCAGCAAGAGCAAATGTTAAATTGCCAGAAGCTCCATGCAGTTGAGGTGATGTCAAAAACAGGAAGCAGAGGGGAAGGGGGAGACAGGGAGGCGGGGATTGTTGGGAGGGGTGCGGACTTCCGTAGGCCCCAGTGGGAGTCGGGGGGGAAGTGGAAGGAGCCCAGCCCCTGAGCAGTGAAGGCAGGCTGGGCAGAGTCATTCAGGACACTCCCTGCATATGCACAACAGCCTATTAAAGTGTAACCACCATCAGCCACTCTTCTCCTGGTAGTGAACAGCTTTGACAGAGATATGATGTAGTTGGGATGGCACACATGTTGAAATCAGGTTTATTTTATTCTTTTGGGAGATACCGTAGCATTGCTGTTGGTAGTTGCTGCTGGTAGTTCAAACCGTAGTTCTTTGTTGTTTGAAGGGTTGCTCATTCTCTCAAAATATCTTTTGAGTGCATATCAAAGCAAATTGCCTCAAAGTGCTTTTGAATGCTTTGTGCAGGATCATTTCTGAATAATAGTCCCCAAAGAGAGAACAAACCCACTGTTAACTGTTTTTCTTTCTTCTTCTCCCAAAGGCAAGCCTGTTTGTTTTTGTCTCGTTTTATTTCAGTGGGTCTCTCTCTCTCTTTCTCTCTCTCTCTCCCTCTCGCTGCCTCTCTATCTCTCACTCTCTCTTTCTCATGGTGTCATAGCGCTGCTGTTGTTCTTTCTACGTGCAGCTGTTTGGGCTCCTCGCTGGTGTTGTCTTCCTCAAGGTGTGCTTCCTCGTGTCTGCCCGCCCCCTCTGACCCGCGATGCCCGCTGAGCTCTGCGCTGGCAGCGGGGGCTGCCCTGCGTGCGCCCGGTGGCCGGCTCTCTGGGCCCGGCACCCCACTTTGAACAAACAAGATAAGGCCCGGCAGCAGGGGCAGAGCGTGGGCAGGAAGAGGGAGGGGCAGGCTCCACATGACTCTGTTTGTGCTGCGGAGATGATGATAGCGATCAAAACAGCCGAATAAAACTGAAATCAGCCATGCTCTGGCACAAGGCCGGCCTGCTGTTTTTTAACATAAAAACTATGTTTCCAGCACCCCTGTTCTTGCTCTTCTCCATGGACCATGATAAATGGAAGGGTGAGCTACAGATGAACATTCTAGCCTGACATCCACAGAAAACAGCAAATGTGGAGTCTGTCAGTGTTATAAAAGATAAGCTGACAATTTTATATTTGGCATTTAGCTGACGGTGTTTTCCAGAGCAACCTCCAAAGTCGTCCAGTATCAGGAGTGAATATTCAACACCGGCAGCGCCAATGATTAACCTCCAAGAAGTAAATTGTCAGCAAGGAGTACAGAACATACATATACACTTAGCACAATTAAAAAGGTAGACCAGACATCTAACTTAATACAAAGCACGGGAAAGCAGAGCATGGTAATATCATAATACCAGGGTCCAAGCGTAAGTGTACAGTGGGAAAGAGATAAGTGTTGTAGGCTAGGATGGGCCATGTAAGGTGCTAAGACTAGAGCTGGGATTGAGCTGGGAGCTTCACATGCTTGTGCGTTTTGTGCATCTCAGACACTTCAGAAGTATGAATTATTGGCACACCAAGGGACTCGCATATTGTTTCAAAATGCTCAAGTGGTCTGAAAGAATTGCCCTGTGGTAAGAAGTCCAGGTTTTCGCAGTCGAGCATCTGTAAAAAAAAAAAAAAGAAAGACTTACGATTTTTTTAAGTTAAGTTAACCATAACTGAATCATGCAGAAATGCAGGAAAGCCTAGATACACAGGTATGGGAATCATGGGTGCACATGCGGTGCAGTCAGACAGGTATTGCTGCAGAGACAATGAGAGACATGTGCTTAGGCAAAACAGAGCTTATTCAAGCTCACAGTAATCTCACGCGTGGTAAAACCAATGCAGGCAGCCAAAGCAGTTCTGACTGATCTGGAATCAGTCTGTGGCTCATCTCTGGGCCTAGCTCCGTGAGAGGGGATCCCAGATCGCTGCAGCCTGATGAATGGGGGTCAGCCTTGAAGCTGACAGGAGAGGTCAAAGCAGCGCCTCAGATGCCAGGCGAGAGTGCATTTATGTGGACGTGTTATCCCTCTGAAGAGCTGGGGTGAGTGCAAGGGTATACTTTTGTTCCTCAAGAGGCTGCAGATGGCTGTAATCCTCTGTAGAATGTGGAGAATCAATCAGAGTGCTGTGATGGTGCGGGTGGCTTGTGTGTATATGTGTATGTGTGTGTGCGTGTGTGTGTGTGTGTGCGCCTGTGTGTGCGCTGGGAGGGGGTGGGTATAGCACGGGAGGGTGACAAAGGGCTTTAAAGAGGCAAGAAAAGGAGTTTCATGGTGGGGGGGTCTTTACATGAAGAAGGAAATGGGTCCAGTTTCCCGCCAAAAACGACAAGGCGATGAAAGACAAGGCAGCATGAATGAATCGCCCTGGGCTCCCCCTCTCTCTTCGTCCGGCCGCAGACAGCTGCTACCTCTGAGACGGCAAAGCTGCTTGATTCATGAGCAACCTGCGGGGGCTGGATCAAAAACAACCACAAAGAGTTGAAACCAGGGCTGAGGCAATTCTCACACTTTACAAGCGTGCGGATCAGTCCTCGCTGGGAAACAGGGATGTTGACAGGGAAGCGCCCTTACTGTTGCACATAATTTGTGCCAATCTGTCACATAAAAATATAAATAGGGGACGGCCCGCACTCCTAGTATCAATGCCTGACTCTGATGAAGCTCTGATGAGTCCGCTTAATAAATCCATTTTTTTATATTTGCATGTAAAACTGCGGCCCTCCTCTATTCCTCCTTTTATGTGACTACATTAGGTCAACACACCATCTACTATTGAAAAGTAAGTGTGCAGGGTTTGCACCATTTTGCTACTTTTGTCAATCCTTCACAGGCATTAACTCCGTGAGATGCTTAAAACATCTGTGGTGTAATGCTACTGGTGGCTGTGGCTGTTGCAGCTGAGGTTTCTTTGTATTCCAGCTTCAGCCTCTAAATTGTGAAAACAAACATGAATTTAAGTCCCCTTTAAATTCCATTAGTCTTTTGAGTGTTGTTTTTTTTAAGTAAAGTGAATTACTCAATTTTTTGACCTTCCATGCAATGTACAAATTCATGCAATGTTTTGTTTCATAGGGTGTTGCTGGGTAATCCTGTTTATCACAAATGCTAGCATAGATGCATCCCATGTTCCTTGCTTTCAGAAAAAAAAACAATTTTGCGTGGTTTAGAATCAGCGATGAAAGACATGGGGAGAACATTTAGTAATGTGCAATATAAGAGGGATTTCCTAACGATAAAAAGCAATATATGGAAAAATAGTATCCCAAAATAAAAAAAATGTTGAAATACAGAAAAGTAGCAATTAATTCATATTTATGTAATATTTTAAAAAACAGAGCCTGTTTTGACTCCCCTGTGATTGGCCTTTTGGTTAGAAGAGATGGCCAGAGGGAAGAATCCTGCACACGTGAGTGTGTGCAGGCTGGATGGGCTAAGGGTCTGTTTTCCACCCTTCACCTGCTGCTGGCCCACTGCTGCAGACAGACGAGGGACAGCCTGGTACTGGGTTTCACTTCTGCACCAAGCTGCCCCCATCCCACCCCAACCCCTCTCCTGTCGTCCTGATGGCGTCTGAAGGATATGAGTGGTCCACATGCTGAAATAATGAGGGCACATGCTTTATTGGATTTTTTTTTTTTGCTGCATGCTACCTTTTTATGGAGTTTCACAGGCAAGTGACACCAAATATTTTAGAGACATAAGCTAGGCAAAATGAAGGACCTGAAGACTTTGGTTTTATCAATTTTACCACCCCACATTTTACAGTGCCTGAAATATTTTTAAAACTGAATACACTATTTCTTAGTTTTGTCCTCTTTAAAAAGTTCTTTGTAAATAGCATTTGAAAGTTATAGACAGGACTGCTGGCCCGGCTCCCAGATTCTATCTGCAGTGGGGAGTCACACCTGTTCCCACCTCAGCATGAGCCCGGAGGTTAAAAGGGAGGATTGAGGTTTCCACAGGAGAACTGTCTGTGAGGCTCCTGGCCAACGGTAACAATGGACACAGAAAGTTCCCCGAGCGTGTGTGACCCCTCTGGCCCCTCACTTTCTTTAGACAGCTGTTTTAACCTCTGCCCTTAATCCTGTAATGACTGGAGTCTGGCCCAGCTTCTCCTCCCTCTCTGACGCAGACCCACCTCAGGTTACTGCCTGAATCTTCCTGTTTTCTCTCGCTCAATTATTAAGGGGAAGAGCACCGAAGCTACATGGCAATCCATTGTTATTCTCCTGTTTGCTCTGCGTCCCTGTTTGCTCTGCCATACTTAAAAAAGCTTGAAAATCGGCACATCCGCTCATGAACTCAAGAAACTTGTCTGATTTGTGCAGGACAATGAGCTGATTGCCATGACGGCCAAGGTCACACAGTATTAAATACATCATCTCTCTTGCAATCACGGCACAATGGTAGTTGAGTGATTACAATAAAAATAAATCTACCAAAGGTGGACATCAGAAAATTTCCACAAAACGTACCATGAAACTCTGTTCCAATATGCACAAATTCTGACCTAAATGACAAATCCCCTACACTGCAGGGTTAATCCATTTTAAACTTAATTCAAATATAACATTGCATTGACTTCACACCTTGGGGTTATTTTCACCTTTAAATGACCTTGACATGACTTCCTTAGACATAATTTATGTACGTAACTCACAACCTCTCCCCAGAATCCAGACGGCAAACAGGAAGTCAGTAGCTCAGATGTGATGATCTATTTATTAACAATTGAGGCAATATATCATGCAGCCTAGTACATTAGTGACAAGCTTGCTAGCTACTATTTCTGTATCCTATTTGTGAAGTATGCCCCAACTGACACACGTTTAGATGTTTAGCAAACCTTTTTACATTTAATTGACTGCTCTCTGATATCAGTTTAAATTTTGTTGATTTAGCTAGCTGAATAGTACTGATAATTGAGCTAACACACCAGTGTTTTATTATTAAATAATTACATAATGTTCACATAGCAGGCACTCTTTTCCAAAAGAAAAGTAGAGAGCATCAGTGACAAGGATCACCAAAAAGAAACAGAAGACTAATTTATAATCAATAAGGTAGCCAAACAAACCAAAATATTGTAAGCAAAAGTAAACACACAGCTTACCCATTTTTACCCTGCCACACCTATAACATTGCTATCACAAAAGGAATCCAAAAAGAATGAAAGGATAGCTAAAAATGGTCAGGGGACCCATAGTGCAACATGAAGAGGTGAGATGGGCAGGGTTTATATTTTCTTGACTGAAGTGGGAAGCTCATGTCACCATTTGGGGGCCACAGGTTGTAGATCAGACAAGGATCCTTTGAATCAAGTATAATTTTTCCACATCAGAAAATTACAATATAACGCAGTAATGGTGTAATTTGTTTTTATAAGCTTTCTGTGCATCTTTATCAAGAGAACCAATAATTAATAATAAACAGATGAATTAATAAATAAGTAATCCTGTAAAGACAGTATATTTCCATATCTGTTCATCCATTATATATACCTGTTTATTACTGGTCTGGGTCAGGAGGTGCTGGAGCCTATCCCTGCATGCTTTGGACAAGAGGCAGTAATACACTCTGGACAGGTTGCCAAAGACATGCAGCTTAATCCCTCCAATTAGCCTAACCTGCATGTCACTGGACTGTGGGAGGAAAGTGGAGTACCTGGAGGAAACCCAAATGGACACAAGGAGAACATGAAAAATCCACACACAGAAAAGCCCTGGATTTGAACCCAGAACCATTTTGCTCTGAGGCAACGTTCTGCCCTATGTTCCCATATACCCTGACTATATATGGAACTGGAATGACCAGCAATGCAGTGCTGCAGAGTCCCAGTAAGTTAGCAGTGAGAGATGGGTGACTGCCAGGGCGATCCAGGTGTGTGGACGGGGGCCACAGTTCCAGACTGGCCCTCAGCTGGTCGTGTGTAATGCTGCGAAAGACAGAGAGGGAGGGAGAAAGGGGGAGTGTGTGCTGGAGAGTCTTGCCACACCCGCCAGCCTAACCCTTCCCTCTTACATACCGTCTGCGCCTGTGAGCACAAATCTGCCCGGCTTGGCTCCACCTGTTACTGCTTGGAGCTGTGCTCCTCTGCCCAGGGTCCTTGTGGGCTGGAATGCTCCCCTAATTAAGACAGGGATTAGCAGCCCACTGTGGGAACTGCCCGGAGTGTGGGAAAGAGTGCGGTCGCCGCTCTCCCTCTCTCTCCCTCACCCTCACCCTCACTCACTCTCCCACTCCCTCCCTCTCTCTCTCTCTGTTCCAGACCTGCTCAAGTGGCTGTGCTCTCTGGCTCTGTCTCTCTCCCTGCCTCTCCAACGCTCACATTCAAAAGGTGTTTTGAGAGGCACTGACGAGTGACATAAGAATTGCCAAAATTTGTATTTCAGAATTGTGCAGAACAAAAGCAGAGCAGGTGTCCCCAAACTCTTTCTTTTACCCTTTTTCCAGCCCCATGGATAGGTAGGTGAAGTTACTGAATTTCCAACGTGACACAGAATAATGTGCTAGAACCTGTTTTTTTTAAAGATGGAAACACCTTAAGAAGGTAATTGCAGTGTAAAATGCTGCAAATGATAAATGCTACAATCGTAATGATTACACAGCTGTACACTTTCTCCAACCCTCTTAAGCTTTTAAGAACAATGGGTTCTTAAACGTACTCCAGGTTAAAGGAACTATTGTGTTTCCTAAAAGCATTTTACAAGGTTTTTGATCTGTGATAAGAATAGATGGAATTCTATCCACAATCAGCCCTTGCCCCCTACCTAACACACACACGCACACACTCACTCACACACAAATAACCTCACAGGTATTATGCTGTTCTAAAAACACAGTTCTATAAGACTTCTTACTCATTCTATCCTTTCAATATTAAAGAAAAAAAAATAGACAGGGAAAAAAAAAACCTCATCTCTTCACAGATCAGATTCATATTTACCGCAAGTTCCCACCGGCTGATTTTTCTGACTTTCCCTTTCTCACCCCTCTCTGCTTTTCTGCCTATTGTCACCCCCTCATTCTCAGCCTCCCTCTCTCCCACTCGCTTTCCGTTCCTGCGAACACATTCTCGCCGCTACTCCTCTAACAAGGCCTGTCCGTTCCGATTACTTTATGTACGAACAAACACGCAGCGCGCAGCCCCCTTCAGCCCCCATTGACTGGGCTTTCACGTGGACCGTATTCCCAGGGCATTCCCAGCATACTTCCTACCGGCTTTCCCCCGGGTTCTCTTGGGAATGCAAATGGGGTTTCATGAAGTAAATACTGTATCAATTAAGCGACGGCCCTTAAAACAAAGGCCCCCTTTCAATGGCGCACATCAGAGGCAATATGAGACGCTTCCTTTTCCAGCAGGAGAAGTGGTGCACCCCGCTTCCCACCTCACAAAAGCAGTTCATCTGAGGGTTTTTCCCATCACTCACTCTGGTCCGGGGTGTATGTGTGCCACCTACTTCCCACGTCCAACAGCTTGTGTTGCCACGCATGCACCGAGCAGACTCGAAGGAGATCGCAAGGTGAAGTGCAGAACTATCTATGGTGTCTTACAGTATAGTTTTGTGTAGAGGTAGTAAACTGGTCCAAATGTAGGCCTATTTCAGGAGAATCTAATGAATTCATTTTCCGTAGCATAGCTAGTCATTAATATCTGGTTGATGCCAATGTGATATTTTTTAAACTGTGTTATACCAAGATATAAAGTTTTCAGTTGTGATTACTGACCATGAGCATGTGCAATGAGTGTTTGGTGAACTGAATTTGTAGGAATCATGAACCACTGAAATCTGCTTTTGTGAGGTTTGTCATTCCCTTCAGGTGTGCAAAGTACCTACAGTGTCATGCAATGCTTCTTCCCAATGACACACACAACACCAAATCAATATCAGATCTATACCCAAATGTTTTGAAGTTTCTGCTGTCACAACAAATAAAGAAGAAAAAAAAAACTGAGGAACATGATTATCATCTTCCAATGGAAATCAGCCTTTGGGGTGGGTAAATGCAGCTGTTGTCTGGCATTTTCATCAAAGGTCAAATGTCACTCTTACCCCAAACTGCTGCTCAGGGAAGTGGACAGGAGGAGCCCTACCTCCACTGGTGTTCAGTATGTTAGACACCAACCATGGGCATAGCCTCTCTATTATTGGCAAGAGATTACCCGGCCATGCCCCCTACTTTCCCAAGGGAACTGAGGCAATGTGTTCCTGACAAAATCCAAATGACCACTGTAGATCCCCCTCACCCCACAAACGCGGAGAAATGAAAAAAGTACAAATGCAGTCACACTCATTTTTTCCCTTATTTTCCTTCACCAGTATTTTGTCCTTCCCTGACACAGGCAGCTGCTATTTTAAAGTGTGTGCCAAACTCTTGCTCATTTTAAAGAAATGTTCCCCATTTTTGGCTGGATCTCTCTCAACACCAGAGCCCGTCGTTTAAAAAGAAACTGGCTGAGCCACAGTGCTTTGGTCGGTGTGTTTTGCATTGCTCCTTGTTTGCTCTGGCACTGCACGTTTCTGAAGAACTCTTGCAGGGCAGATTCCTTGTTGCTCTGATGAAAGGATTTAAAAAGCTTTCAGTTGCTTTCAGTCCACCATCGATGGCTGAGGACCTTTTATGCCATCTAAGACTCTGGGTCCCAATGCCCAAAGATCACAGCACAATTCTTCCAGAAAGTTCTATTCAGTTACCTTTACGACTGTCTTTCACAAGTCTAATCCTGAGCTAAAATGTATTCAGTGTGTGCCCAGATCATGTGACAAGGTGAAATTATTTTCGACCAGATAACATTGCCAAAGCATTTTCTGCTCTGGAGCTGATGTGAAATTGATGTAAGCCCCCCAAATTCTTAGCATTCTTTCCCCCTATGCCTCTTCTCTTGGTTCTCCATTGCGAGAACCCGGGGCATGAGTGACACCTGGTGTTGAAATGTGTTCCCC
Organism: Anguilla anguilla; assembly: GCF_013347855.1. NCBI lineage: Eukaryota > Metazoa > Chordata > Actinopteri > Anguilliformes > Anguillidae > Anguilla > Anguilla anguilla. Next base: position 43,466,706 of record NC_049202.1, read on the forward strand.
TGACAGACAGAAAAATAACAGCGGCCATTTTGAAAATCTCAACTGGTCTCCTCTGTGTACTGTTCTCTGAAACTAAACATCCGGAGGTCTGTGAACACAATGACTGTTTCATGCTTGTTCTGGCCTTTTCACTTCTGCAGCCAACTCAGAACACTGTGCCCTCAACATGTCCTTATTCAGGAACACCTAAATATACTACCGCACTGTAAACTGAATGCCATACTGCCTTTGCATTTGATGCCAACAATCTGAAAAAAAGAGGAGCACAGTCAAAGACGCTGTGGGAATGTCCCCTTCTTATAGGAGCACCAGTAATAGGCCAGCACCTGACCTCATCTTCAACTGCACTTAAATAGAGATTTTATCTATGAAAGGTGTATAACCAAATGCTGCAGTTCTTTCAATTTCTCTTATGATATATTCAAAATTTAAACATCATTATACAAGAAGTGCAATGGTTTCCTTAACTAATGGTTAACATTTTATTAATTTACATTGATGGAAGCATTATGAAATGACATTTTTTGGCATTAGATCGATATGTAAACCTTTTCACAAATTCAAAACTTGTTGTAATAGTAGATTAATTATTAAAGCAAATTTCACTCAAACATGTGATCTGATTTACTGTCATTCTGTAAAGTCCGGATACATTGGTCTGCCAGTGCCTGCGTTGGAAACTGTTAAATTGTGATCTAATTGGGATTTAGACATATGGGTACATATGGGTGCTATAGCAGTACACCATGGAATCATATAACTTTGGGGCGTGCAATCACTCTCCACTGCTCCTTCCAGAGGAAAGTACATGGATCAGTGAGAGGTGCTGCAGGGTCCCCTAGTGTTTGGCTCCAGTGTGGAGCCCCGGTGGTGTGAGGAGGCACCTGGTCCGCTCAGATCTCATAGCTGGGGGTCTTCTTCGAGCGGCGCAGAGCTCGGGGCTCAGGGGTCTGTGCACTATGGGCTCGGCCCGCCTCCGTACGCAACAGCCTGCGGAGCCGCGTCACTTCCTGCTTATACCTGCCACACAGAGGAGACTGCGTTAAGGCCTGCTCTAATGAGACACACTGGGGAGGCTTTCAATAGCATCTCATCCAGACCCAAATTAGGGATTCACATCTGAACTGAAGGAAGCAGAGCTTTCTCTACTGGCTGGTGCTTCTTTTCTTCAGGAAGTAACATGCCCATTTGCACTCTGGTGCCAATGCGTGCAACATACCATACCTGCCAAGGTGCTTATCCACGTAGTCCTGAAGCTCCAACGCCTGTTCCTCAGCAACTGTGGCCCGGGTGATGAGCTGGGCACGCTCCCTTTCCTGCTCTTCCTGTTTAGAAAGATTTAAAGTGTTACATGATTTCCACAGGACATCTTACAGTGACAATACTTAATTGCTCCGTTTTGGTGGGTTTGGCGACATCTGTGGAGACTGGTGGTCACAAAAGTGCTTATTTTTCTGCCTAGAGACAACCAACAACAGACATGGTAATATTGAGCAACATATAAAACCTAATTTTAAAGGCATTTTTGGATTTTAGTTGCTTGCTCTTTTAGCAAGTTCCTGTGCATGCATCATTTTTTAATATGATATGCCACTTTAAACTGTTCAATACAACCTTATCTGTTAAAATCTGCCTGTGTATAAGTCAACGTGTCAGTTATCAAAGTGGCAAATTTTTTGTTGCTGTATGTACCTGAGTAGAATGCGTGAATTCCCTCAGCTGCTTCCTAATATCAGACCAGCCATCTTCTGTGATTTTCCCAGAATTCCGTGACCTGTGAAAGAGATGCTGTATGTCGCACTGAAAAACCTCCTTAAAACATTTTAAAAACTCATTATGCATTTTGTACACTTGCACTAAGCTTTATTTGCATATGCTGATGATGCATTTGCTGAACTCACTCCTGGAAGCTGACACTCTGAACAGGGTGAGAACGTACATTCTTCTGAAAGAGATAAAGACTTATTTTAGATCTTTATGTCAACAACACGTTAAACATCTGATCAGAAAGGTGAATCGTGGAAGTCTGATTTTTTGTGTCCAAGCTCATGTAGGTTTTTGATGGAATTTTCTCTAACATGCTGGCTATTCATAAGCTATAAAAAGGGTCATGAGCATATTAATGTCAAACTCAGAACTGAGACTACAAGCAGGGTAAAAGTATATATGGTGGAGCTTGCGGGATTACAAGAGCAGGGGCAGACATTTGACTACTTCCTCCCCCTATGTCCTATGCTCAGCACTGAAGCACCTATAGCACAGTCAGAGAGCTATACTCGTGATGTCCCTGGGTTCTAGCCTTCAGGCCTATATACAGAGACATCATGCTCTGCTTAATAAAAATAGCCCAGAGGATTCAGCATAGTCTCCATACTCCAGTGCAGTAGGTGGCAGTAATGCATTTTTGATATGGTTTGCAGGCAGCCATTACACCTCATTGCAGAAGAAACTGATCGTATTATTTCCTAAATGCATGCTATCTATATGTGTTTCAATGTGTTTGACAAAAGTACAGGGACATTGCCATTCAATGGCTTGATTTTTGAGGCTTTAATGTGGTGTATGAACATCTGTACTGAGAATCTCTATGGTGTGTTCCCTATCTCAAACTGTCATGTGAACTGTAGGCAACCCTTTTCCTAACTGGTTTTCCACACAGTACTCACACTAGGAAAGACCTGCCACCTGTCCTGAACAGTACCTGGTGCATTAATGGCCTCTCCTCTGTGCTATGCTGTACCTGCTCCAGTGCATCCCTCAGCTGGCTCTCCAGCCTGGCCTTGTCCTCCCGCAGCCTCTGCAGCTCCCTGCTCTGTTCCACCTGCAGCTCGCTGTCCGTCAGGCCGAAGTGAGCCTCCGGGGGCCCCGGGTCCAGCCCGCGCTCACCCAGGGCCAGAATCTGCTCCCGCTGCATTCTGGGAGGAAGACAGAGCTGGCGAGTATAGAGTCCAGATCTACTCCAGGCCACCGCACAGACCTGTCTCCATTCCTACAGCCTATACAGCCCCTCTTTCTCAAGGCAGGACATAAGAGCGCTCTACCTGTATGCAATGAGCAGAGCCTCGTGGGTTTTGACCAGCTTCTGCAGCCTCTTTTTGTATGCACGGGCCGCACTGGACAGCTGCTCCTCCCGAGATCTGTAGGAGGCCCTGACGTCCTGCAGCATGCTGTCCACAAAGTTCTTCATCTGGGCACGCTCTGGAGGCCTTTGGGCTCCCTGTCCGTCACTCAGCCCGTCCACATACTCCTGAAGGCAGAGGACACGGCAGCAAGGGCTCTGTTACACTGCTGAATTCACTATAGTTTTTAAAACTAGGGGCGACATAGCTCAGGAGGTAAGACCGATTGTCTGGCAGTCGGAGGGTTGCCGGTTCAAACCCCGCCCTGGGCATGTTGAAGTGTCCTTGAGCAAGACACCTAACCCCTAACTGCTCTGGCGAATGAGAGGCATCAATTGTAAAGCACTTTGGATAAAAGCGCTATATAAATGCAGTCCATTTAAAACAGTCCACAGAGAGACACGTGTGACATTTTTTCAGCCCGAATAAGGGAATCCAGATCCCTCCTGCCCCCTTTTCGGCATAATGGAGTTTTCGTACAGCAGAGCAGACATTCTAACAATGCGTCAGTATCGCAGGTGATCACTTTTCATGTACCGTGGAAGCCAAAACCATGAGCAGGATTCATTTACGATTAATTGTGCAGCCCTGGCCCAAACAGACTTTGGCACCCTGATAAGGCCGACTAGCCAAAGCGCTGAACAGTGTAAACCCTGCCACCGCGTTTGTGCGAAGTGGTTAAATGGCTTGTGCGGCTAACGGCGCTCGTCATGCTGAACGGGGTTGTGAACTCACCGCTAGGTCCGTCAGGTAGCGCACCAGCCGAGCACGGTATTCCTCATTCAGCTCCTTCACCTGCATCTGCAACCTGGAGTTCTCCACCTCCACCTCCTTCAGCTGGCTCTTTGAGCTGAGCAGAGCCTGCAGCACAAACAAACATGCAAACACGTGTTGACAACGTGCGTTTTTACACGCACACAAAAGGTATGCATCCACACACAAACATATGTGCACATACATCCAATGCATGCTTGGTTTTTTCAATTCTACAGAATGAATTATATTGTAGCTGCTACGTTACAAAACATTTTAAGCGATGTACCCAAAACAGGCAGCCATTTTAAGGATATCTATATCCTCGAGAGGAGGACCCACTAAGCTAATGTGAAGGACACAGAGGTATACTCACTGCAGACTGCTCTGCCAGTTTGTGTTGGGTGCTGCGGATGGCTCTCTTGTTCTCCTGTTGCTCCTTGCCCATTGCCACCCTGGGAGACCACATTAACACCATGTTAACTTTAACCAGCTATGCTCCAGCTAAGAGGTCTGGTGCACTGGTCACCCAACCTAACAAACTCACACTTTCTCCTCCAGCCTGCGCTGCTGTTCCTCGTAGCTCTTCTTCATCCTCTCCAGCTCTTCTTTAATCTGATCCTGGTTTCCAAGAATCTGGCAAGGGAAAGGTCACACAGTAGACTGTTTAAGCATTACGTGTAATTAATCAGTAACAAAAGTACTGTATATACTGTACTTAAAACCTCATAATGATGCAACAGCTCACTGTTCATAAATATATGTAAGTTTCACAGACAGTACAGTGCTCTGCATGATAGAATGAGAAACTGTGAGGAACTGTGTTCAGCACAGTGGTGGTGTTAAACCCGGGGGGGGGGGGGGGGGGGGGGGGGGGTTAATGGGGAGACTCACACTTCTCTCAACAGCTTTCCGCTCTTGTTCTGAGGCTGCCAGCTCTTCAGACTGTTAAGACAGAAGGTGAAATGGAACTGAGAAGCATATCGACACAGAGCTGATGGGTAGCTCATGCGATCAGCACTGCTATAGTACATGGGTGCTCCTCTCTAATCCCGAGTGTGCCAGCGCCGATTGTGGCTGAAGGCCGCACAAGGCCATGCACAATTGGCACAAGCGTCACCAAGGGAGGCCTTCAGTTGGCTGAGATGTCATATTAGCAAATTGGAGAGACAAAATGGTTAAAAGCTTAAAAAAAGACATGTATCTACACATGCTGTGAATGGAGGCTAAACATACACAAATTAAAATGTATCACTGTCTCATCCTTAAATGGATACCACAGTTCTCGATCTCAAACTCCCGGTGTTAAGAATTTGACCCTCGTCTTATATAAACTGCCCATTTCACCACTTGTGGCATGATGCCAGTGAGGAAGCTCTGTACTCACCCTCGCCCTGTGTTGGGACATCCTGCTGACGAGAGCCCGTACCCTCTCCAGCTCGTGGGCAGTCTCTCCGTACACAGCCTGGGAGCGGGCCTGGTTCTCCTGCTGCCTGAGGAGAGAGTCCTGCGCGTTCGCCAGGCTCAGCAACTCTGCACTCAGCTCCTCGTTCCTGCAGACCTCCTTCTCGTGAGACTCACTCAGAACCAAGTAGTTGCTCTTCAGAGTGATGTACTCATCCACCAGCTCTTTGTAACTCTTATCAGCCACCTGCAGACGCCCCCTAGTGTGCTGGATGTCTCTGTGCAGCCTGTCCCGCTCCATCTCCATTTCCATGAGTTGATTCTCCTGAAACAAAATCTGGGGTGTAGAGAGAGGACAGCAGAACATACTTCAAAAAAAACTAAACTAATGTACAATTCATCCATCTGAATAATCCACAGTATATAATTTCATTAAAATGTATAAGAATCCATCATGTGCATCTCAATTTCTGATTTGTCCCTTTCATTTGAGTGATATTTGTACCATAGGCTTTGTGTTGCAGTGACCTTGTTTTTCAGCTCAAATGTTTCTGCTTCATATTGCTCCCTCATCTTATTAGTGTGTATCTGGACATCAATTAGATCCTTTGCCATCTAAAATAGAACAGAGAACAAATTAAGCCCAAACCCATCCATGAGCATGTAGCAATCAAATGGTTTTCTTTAGCAAAATATCCTTCTGTACACCTCTACATTTATCACACCTTCAGTTTCTCCTCTTCGCAGTTGACCAGTTTGGAAGAGAGGTCGGTCTTTGATCCGGCCAGCTGACCCAGTTTAGACTGCAGGCTACCCAGTCTGTTGAAGAGACGCTCGTTCTTGTCCCGCAGCTGTACCTTCAGAAGTAATTTGATGATGTACACCGGATCTGGGGTTTATTACATCCACTCTAATATTTCCTATTTATTCAAATCTACTGACAATTATCTGTGTAATCCACACTCCAGATTAATTAACCGTTGTATCTTATATTCATGTCGATGGTAATTTATTCCTTCTTCCTCATATTTCGCTTTGAATTTTATTTTGCCGGATCAGCAAATACCTACTTGCATTGGGTTATTTCTTTATAGTCAACAAACTTACATTTTCGTCGGTGAGAAACCGAACCCTGTCTTCAAGTTCGTTGACAAACCCATCTTCACGGGATTCCATTTCATGAGGGTAGTTAAACCGTGTATTGTTCATGCAGGGAGCAGAAATGGCCTTGCGTGCGCGCTGGTGTTTCCAAAAACAAATCCTGAACTGTTGCTAAGGGCTGCCCATCCCAATGAACATGCTACTTTTCAGAGTTACGCAAATATTGTCGAACACATACTCGTGTGCTTAGTCCAAGGCCGTGAACTCTAAAAGTTATGTATTTTTATGAGTTCTGGTCCTAGGTAGAATTTATATCGTTATATACGCACGAATTCGAATTTAGACATTGGATGTTCTGGTAATACGTGCGAGCGACTTCCAACTTGCAAAAAGAGTAAGAGCGAAGTGTGTCACAGCAGCACACTCGTGCGGAGTGAACCGGTACTGCGTGCAACTAATTTCAGTGTTTTGAGTTTCCCGGCCAACACGCCGGGGTAGTCATGGCACACGGGAAATATTATTAGTCAAACTGCAAAATTAGGCTGCATACATAAAATGTCAAATCAAACTGTATTTATCGAACAGAAAATATTCAGTATCAGTACAACTAACAAAGATTGTGAATTCAAACGGATCCGACTAAAATGTATTTTATGAAAGTTGATTTAACGCTGGAAATTTTGCTATGTAGCCTGTATTTTAAGGGGACATATCAAACAAAGGAAGATTGAGGTAAAGTATATAAACTGCCTAGAAGAAACCCTTTTTGAATTGCGTTTTATTGAATGTTGACAGTAAGCAGGTAGATTGACAAGGTGAAAGTCCAGTTAGGTAGAGCTATTTATAGTGCAAAACTGCCAATAGCCAAGGGGCTATTGTATTGTGAAACAGGGTGATGCCTTGGGGTGCTATTCATACAAGCCATGTTGATCAGTCACACCAACAGTCAGATACTGATACTGGTGAGTCTTATATGTTGTGCTTGTGTGAAGTAGCTTTAGAGTGACCACATCCCTTTGCCATAGTGTGCAAATATACAATACATTTTTCCCAACAAAAGCAGGACATGCATTTTCCCCTGCTGTTGAACATCATCACCACTTACCTTTCATAAAATTAAATGTTAATCAGATTAACCATAATAATTCCCTTCAATTTAACTATAAAAGACACACCTGCAGCTAACTGATCAATCCATGGAGCTGCCTAGTCACATTATTTAAGTATTTCACATATGTACGATGAATTTGCATGTCCCCAAAAAAGCTGTTCTTTTAGTGTAGTCACGGAATTCAAATTGGGATCCTTAACTGCGTGACTTCAAATGTGAGCAAAAAATAAAAATAAGCACAGCTGGAGCCCACAGACCTTCATGCCACAAAGCATTTAGTCCACAGAGAATGCAACTGATCTTTTAGCATCTATGACACAAAAGAAAAAAAATGGCCACAAGGTAGTTAACGTATTTTATAAAACAAATTTCTTACCAGTGAAAATTTAATGACTGTGATTGAGAGACTGTAAAAAAGAATCCTCTTAGTATTTTCTAAATTTTACTTTAAAAACGACCAATATGGGAAACATTAGTCACATTAGTCTCAGCTAATGGCATACCTCCAAGGATGGTTAAGCATTTTTCTCCCAGATTTACAGCTAGCTAGCTGTGAAATATAAATCCATATAGATAATTCTTCAAAAAATAAAATAAAAGCATGGCTCAGTCAGCGGGTTCCATCCTGACCAACATACCATACCGATCTACTAAGCTAAGGACACATTTTTGTCTGAAATGCAGTCATATGTGGTCTAAGTACAGTATAGACTTTTGTCACTGTGGGCATTGCCAGTGCTCAGTGTGCTGTAGTGCTCTTATTTCCCCACATTTTCAACTTGGTCGACTCTTAAAATCCATTTAAATGTTTTACAGAATATTAGTTCAATCAACTGTTGCTTTAAGCCATGTAAATGTTTACAATATTTTCACTGCATTTGTCAGTTCCTGTAATTGAGTATCCAAAAGATTTTCTAACTAAAAAGGGTCAAATTTTTATTTTTATTTTTTTTTGTACATGCATATCTGTTTTGTATCACACACACTTGTACCAGGATAATATTGTAGCAGATACATGTAATAAATATTAGGTAAACATAAGTTTGTCATTTTTATAGTTACAACAGGGCCAGTAGATTCCCTAAACAGTCCTTAACAATTGCAAGTCACTGGCATTCAATTAAAATTTAATTAGAACTTCATTTCAAATGTAGTTCCCTTGAAAAACGTTTTTTGCATTTGAAATTGTTAATTGCATTGCTTTCTTGCTCATGTTAGGATGCCTACTCTTTGTGGCCATTCAAAAAACTTTTGTTTCAATGTTTTTAAACCAATTTGTTTCATAACTTCTGCTATAAAAATTTTAAAGTCTGTAAAACTAATTATGCAGATTCCCAAATAAACACAGACGATTATAATGATGCAGGATATACAAGCATACATCATAGAAATCAAGTTTATTGAGCAGAACTGCCAGTATACAGCATAATCTTTTCTACAAATACTAATTTAACAAGCTGCTTTCAAAATATGTATGATTTGCAAAATAAATCACAAGCCTCTGTCTTATTTTTAAAGAGCAGAATAATCTTCAATAAATTTTAGATTTTGACAAAACATAACAGAATAGAAACTTTTTGGCCCAACACTGAGATGCCAACAAATAACTGTGATTATTTCTTATTATCTGTAATAATTGCAAAAAATCAGTTAACTAAAATATGAATTGGTCCATAAAAATTGTAATGTGTCGGTAGACTGAACTGAAAATGCTGCACATGGTGGCTTGTGCTCCCAAGATGTGTGTTATTTATCTGTTTCCTGAAAGTTACAGCCTCAACTGTAAACAAAGATAGCCTTCTCTTTTTCTGTGTTACAGTTTTCTACATCACTTTGTCATGCTACCAACACAAACGGCATGAAAACATAATGAAACAAGAAACGTAACCGAATATGACAAAATGGGAATAATCTTTGAACAAAGTAATTATTTATAGTGATTTGTCTATTAAAAAAAACAGGAATGTAAGCAGTATAAACAACGACGATTTATACTTCATACTGATGATCCATGTCAATGCTCTTCCTGAGGAAAGAGCCACACTGGTCCGAATTCCCACAGCTGGCACAATTCCTTGTTGACTGTTTGCGCTGCTGAGGCGATAACCAATATGTACATCTGTAGCCAAAATAGTCTGTGTTTTACAACAAAAACGTATCTGCTCATTGCAGCTTGGTGCATACTATGAGCTACAGTTGGGCTCTGTAGATCCTGACATTTCCTTTTCTATTGACCGTTATGAGGTGTCCATGATCATCTGCAGCTATAAGCTTCGGTGTGTACCCAGAGAAGCTGAACAGCTGGCGTACAAAATCACCACTGGGCGAGAGCAGCACGATCCTCTTACCCTCTACGACATAGATATTGCTCCACTTGTCCACGCAGACACTCCTGGGATTAAAAGAATAAGAATCAGCAGAACTGCATGTGTTTAGAATCTGCCCTGCACGGTTCAGGACGATAATGCACTTCTTCATTGTGTCACAGATGATGAACTCTTCCATGCTGTTCACCGCCAAAAAAACAAATTTTCCTTCATAGTCGGGATTAACTCTGTCCACTAATACGCCATTGGGTTCGTACAGAGACAGAGAGCAGGAAGTGCCTTCGCTCACCGCAATGTATTCGTTCTGGTAAGCTGCAATGCAGTACTCGCTGTGGGACCCTCGCAGGTTGCAGACCTGAACTATGTCATCACATTTGTCCTCTGGGACCTTGAACAGCCTAGATCCTGATGTAAAAAAAATGGTGTCGTCACACACCGCAACACTGAAAGGGTTGATGTCATTGCAGCCCGTGTCTTCAGTGGTGATGGTTTCCCTAATCCGTCCATTTCGGATTACTCTCTTGATCTTGAAGTTGCTGTTATCTGCAATCACTATGTCCCGGCTTGGGAACAGACTAATGCCGGTTATGTTCTCCTGATTACTGCTCTCGTCATCATCTGTGTCAAAAGAACGGATTAAAGAGAATGAACTTGGAATGTTGCTGTGTTGGTTCCCGCATGGACTTGGAGGCGGGATCTGCTGCATGGCCTGAGCTGGCTGAGCTTGAGGAGGGGTGGATGAGCTTGCTTGAGCGCATGTCTCAGCAGTTTTCGGAGCCGATGTCTGTGGCTCTTGTTTGATGCCGGTGTCAGACACATTTGGACTCTTCTGTGAATCCGCGTGTACGTCAAACATTAACTGGAACATTCCACTGGACAAGTCTATATCTTCCTTTATCATCAGCAAAGGGGTTTTCGTCTCAACGACTGGGATGCTGACTTTCTTAAGTCTCTCAATTTGCCCCTGAATGGTCTGCTCCAGATCCAGGATTTCATAGTCCTTTCCCTTCTGCATGACTTGTGAGGAGAAGTCTTTGGTATTTTGTGCTGAGTTGACATGATCACAGAGATCACTTTTAATCGACAGGTACTTCTGCTCCTGCTGTTGGATGAAGTCGGACAGTTCCTTAGAAACAGCATCCCTTTGAGTGAACAGCTGTTCCATTATAAGTGATATGTGTCCTGCGAGTTGGTCTATAATGACGCTCTCTGCCTCCTTAAGCTGCTGTATGGCGGAGCCCACCTCCTGCTCCTGCTGAGACAGGCTCCTTATGTTGCCGTCCAGGCTGCCGATGAGCTCTTCTAGCTGGGGCCTCCTGGCTGTGGTGGCCTGGGCCAGGGACAGCACCTCGTGGGAGAAGTGCTCCAGCATGCGGCAGTCCCTGCAGATGGTGCTGGAGCAGGTGTTACAGTAGAACCGCAGAGGCTCCTGGTGGTTCTGGCAGTGGCGCTCCTGCTTTCTCCTGGCCTCCTCATCGTAGCGCCCAGCAATGTAGTCCTCCAGACTCACCACTCGGTGCTCCAGCGTCAGCTTGGAGAGGCAGTGGCCCTGGGCGCAGACCGTGCACAGGAAGTCGGCGCAGTCCAAACAACGCGAGGAGGCGGGCACAGCAGACTTACCCAAGGCCGGACACAGCGAACAGGCTGTTTGTTCGGTGGTCTTGGATCGGAAAAGGTCCAGGAGGCTGTTGATGAAAAAGCTGGCTTTGGCATTGCGGACGCAGCCCTGCAGGTCACTGACTGCGCGGCACTCTGGACAGGTCACTGTGCCTTTCTGTTTGTCCAGCAGCAGCTCCAAACATGGCTCACAGAAAGAATGAAGGCAGGACAGGGTGCGAGGTGTCCTGTACACCTCAAAACAGATCTTACATTGCAGGAACTCCTCTTCTATTTTCTCTGAGATGTTGCCTTTACCTTCAGCCATGGTGTTGGTCCCCTATATACAAAAATATTATACTCAGTATGGTGTGCAGTAATTTTCAAAGAGTGCAAACAATTAGAAGACCAGTTAATTTAACAAGCCAAGTACAACAGATAATTAACAAGGGTCAGATCAAATAAAGCAATTGTGGCAACTAAGTGCTTTCTGAATATTGAATACTAAGTTAAAGGCAAGTCTGTCCTACCAAGTAACTATATTACTGAAATCTGACAATTTTGGTCAAGCTAGCTATTGACAATGCGATAGCTCTGGAAACAGAACCGAAAGAGAATGCTGTGAACAGATTGTGCCACGTAGCTGCAGCGACCGCGAAGCATGCCGTGTAAAACTGTAAATGAGCCCAGAACAATAGCCTAAATAAGCTACTGTAAACGCACACAAAATTCAACCCCGCATTGCTCGCAGACGCAGAAGCACGGATAGTTTGACTTCATACAATGCTGGGTATGTGCATGTGCCGGTTTTAACACTGGACACAAAATGGTTGTAAACAGAACGCAGGCTTATTATATAAGAAGGATACTATCAGTTAAGGTAGACATGAGCAAGAGTTTTGCTTCGATATTGATTCGAAACTAGCCTTATCCCATGGTCATGATACATGCTACAGGACATCACAAAATACATGAGAAATCGTCATGCTCACATTAATAACTTCCAGCATACTGCAATCAGAAAAACAACACACAGGCGTAAACGATACGATCTGTACATTATCTGTGTCTTTATTAGTTTACGTTCTTAACATGGTTTTGTTATCGTTACGGCTGTAATATTATTTAGTTGATTAAGAGTTGCATGTACCAACCTAATCTGAAAAAGTCCAGGCTACTGTAACTACAGTAATACAAACAAGGCGCATTTTCATAACCAGCATTTGATGTATAAAAAGAACATACATTCATTCCTATCTTACCGTTTTAATAAACGAAAGAGAAGCGCCCTTTGGCGTCGATCGGACTGTTTCAAAAGTTTCTTCCTGGTTTAGCTTGTTTTTCATGAACCCAGGCGGTCTCTAGATAAACAGCGGACCATAGGTTTCGTTTTCCCTAAATTGTAGTTCCCGGTATTGTGATTACGGGGATAATTAAAGAGCATCTGCAATTCATCTTAATGATATTAATGTTAGGGATCATGTCATACACTTCATAAATTATAATAACTAGTTAATTCTAATAGGCTGGAAAGAGGAGTGTGAAGTAATGATAGCCACAATAAATAATAGTACTTCCGGTAAGCGCGAGATAAAATGAGGATTTACGCGCTTTCTAGACGTATGTCACCTAGCCTAATTTTTTGAAGGCTATTGAAGGCATAAAAATGGCCAAGGCTGGAATGTTCCAAACGGTTCGCTTAACGAGGCTTAAGTATAACTACCTAAACAATTGGAGCAAGTAACCCCAAAATGTATAGGTTACAGATGTTTAGTACTAAAAGTGTGCAAAGGGTCAGGGAAATTATTTTAAGAAAAATACATTTTATGCTTGTTAAAGTGTTGTTCCCTACTTATTTCACTGTTTAGCTAAACTTAAAGGCATGCTATGCTGGATTTTTACCTTGAGACTGATGCTCTGGTCAATGAGCAATCTCCTCTGGGTTTGGCTTGTAATATGTGGTTTTGTTCTAGTCTCTTTAAATATTTTTTCTGTTAATTCACTCTAAGGTCTCCTGTGTTTGGTCTGGTCTCTTGCCATTCTTCATCAACCTGTTTCCTGCTTCACTCAAGATATAAAGCCCACCTGAAACAGCATGGATCTATCTCTTCTCTCTGATGCCTTGTTTGCTGTTGTCCTTGTGTCCTGTATACTTTGTAATTCTGCACTCCATTGTGTAGTTTGTTTCTTTCAAGTTGTTATTTCTGTCCCTTATGGTTCTGTTTCTTTTTCCTCTGGAAGAGGGACTAGGTAAGTTTGGGGTACCCTGCCCACAGCACACAAGTTGGTTTTCTGTTATAGACATAGGTTAGAAGTGGTTGCCACCCACTCTGTTTTTGTTTGGTTAATTAGAGTGGATAAGGTCTTGTTTGTTTTGGTAGTCCTATGCAAAAAGGCCTAAAACGGCCTATTTTAGGTGTATTTGGCTTTGAGTTCTTTCCTTTGGCAACACCTCTACTCTTTCTCTCTACCTCTTTTTTGCTCCAGTTGTGCTACCAATTGTGTCTTTGTTCTAAACATTATTGTATATAGACACCTCTATAATCACCTCACTTTTGCACCTTTGTAAATTAACACCATAGTGCACTTAAAGGTGAAGTATGTAAGTTTGGGGTAACAAGCAAGAGCTAATTTCCTCTATATTATTATGCATATGAACATACCAAGACATAACGCCCACACTGGATAGATTTTTCAGCAGAAGTCTTGGCATTACGGTCTCCTCCGTCCATTTCCTGTGTTGGAACTTATTTGAATCTTCTTTTTCTTTTCCAGTTTTATTTTTAAAACGTCTTCTTAAAAACAGAACTTAAAGCAACCTTAATCCCATTTCTAACCTACTCTTTTCCAAACAAGATGTTTCAGTCAGGCTTCAGCTTAAATCACAGCACAAAGACTGTGAGCACAATAAGCATTTATACAATGAAGACAGTGGATTCGATTTTCTACTAGATTTAAGACATACATGAAATAAGCTCACTAATAAAATTTTTACATCAACAAAGGAACCGAAGAAAAACTTTTATTGAAAAAATTGAATACTGTACAGTACGTACTTTAAAAATATCTCTACATTTCCAGAATGCAGACACATTGCTGCACATGTATAAAAAGAAGAATGAACACACAATGCACACAATTTGAAACTGTGTAAACATCTGACACACTGTACTTTATATATTCATATTTGAGTACATAGTTTATGTGTAGTGAATTAAAAATCAAGGTTTTTCTGCATCAGCGATGATTTGAAGGGGACCTTGGTATATAGACCTTGTGGTTTCCCTGAGATCACTTGGAGGGTTAATTAAGGAGAAGAACAAGTATCAATGTACATGCTCGGGAGAAACATTGGCTCTTGAATCTTATACTTACTCCAATGCAGGTGCCTCCCAAAAAAGACGGATCAATACCCAGGCTCTAGAAATGGCAAGATTCGTAAAGGATTCATTAATTAAAGCCATTTTGGAAAAGACAAACAGTAGACCGGTGCAAGAAAGGTAAAATGCTTTTGAAACAGACATGCAAACATTTAAAGGGAAAAGGAAAAAAAAGAATTAAGAATTTATGGTTTGAATTGATGTTTCAAAATTGCTTGCTTTTTTAAAACTCATTTTCATCAAGGCTGTGACCTTTGCAAACTCAAAGGAACAATGCATGATGGGAGTGCTGGTACCCCTGGATTGTTGACACCCATGGGAAATGAGAACAGTTGGCAGCCCTTTCAAAAATGGACACTTCGGAGAGAAAGCCTGATATCCCATAGTGCATCTCCACTGAGTATTTAAACAAAGGCCTCAGCCTTTTTAAACACAAATTAGAAAGTAAGCAATTTTAAACAAGAACCAAATTTAGCATTCTCTGTATTTTAAGTTCATGATTAGTTCCAGTGGAATTTCCCTTCAAAATTAAGTTGAAAGTCAAGTCAATTATTTTCCTTTGTTGCGGTTCGATAAGGTCGAGGGTAATTTTACATTTGATTTGTCCAATGCAACATTTTCTACAGGGAAAGTATAGGATGTAATATACGTATAGTAAAATAAATATTTAGATGTTCGTCTTATCTAAAGAACCCAGAGCCAGTCTCATTAGCAAACGACTGAGGGATAAGGCATGCAAACAGTAAAGATCCCTTCAGAGAGAGCTGAATATAAAAGACAGATTAAGGGAGGCTGGGTGGAAGAAAACGGAGGCGCTCTGGTTCTCCTGTGCATTTCTCTTGATGGATTGGTGTTGGCATAATGCTCCCAGTCAAAGCGGTGTACTGCTCTGGGTCCTGTTCCACGTATAGAGAGGTGGTGCTCACGTGGTCTCTCTCCCCCTCTCCCAAGGGTGGCTGCGGGACACAACTGTCCAGGGGTCTGGTAGGACTAGGAGCCTCACCCTCAGCGTGAGGACCTCCCCTTCATCACAGATGGCACCTTGGTAAGGCAGGGGGCCCCTGTGCAGCTTGCGCAAGCTGCCATGTGGAGGCCTCCCCAGCTGAGGCAGGGAGAGGAGGAAGAGGAGGAGAGCCCGAGGAGGCTCAGTCCCCCTGATGGGCCTCCAAAGCTTCGTCCTCTTCCACCTCGTCCTCCTCCCCGCCGCTGTCCCTGCGGTCGCTGCGCCCCCCCGGCGGCCCCCGAGTCCCACCCAGGGCCACGCCCATGGCGAGCTGCAGGGCCTCCAGGCTGCGCTGGCTCACGTAGTAGCTGACGTTGACGGAGGGCAGCCGCTTCAGCATCTCCTCCAGCTTGCGGTGGGCCTGTGGAGCAGAGGGACAGAGCGGTCAGGCGGCGCTGCAGCGTCCTGTTTAAACGAGCCACGGTTGTAGCGAACGCGATTCTGCTCAGGCCCTCCCTGGCCTCTGCAGCAGGGCACACGCACACACAGACACTCACCACCTGGTAGCTGCCCTGCTGGCAGTGGTGCTCCACCAGGAAGCCGTAAGCGTCTCCGATACGGACGGCAGGGTCCAGATCCGCCTCCTCTAGCAGCGTGTCACACAAGCGCACAGCCTCCCCTGGGTCCTCCTCATACACCCTGATGGAAGGGAGGCTATCCGTTATACGCACACACAAACACGAACACGCACAAACACACAGACTCATTCACACACACACACAAACACACAGACACACTCACACAGAAACATTCTTACACACAGACAATACACTTCACACAAGCCCACAGAGAACCTATTAACCACTAAGTATCCACCAATCACACGGTCAGCCGTTAGGAGAAGGCGGCCTGCAGTGCTGCTGTTACCTGCGTGCCTGGACGAACCTCTTCACCAGGGTGATCCTGTGCTGCAGCTCGGCCAGCCTGCCCTCCTGCTCCTCCGCGCTGCGCATTTTGGCTTTGGCCAGGCACTTGTAGGCCTCCGTCAGCGCCCCCAGGGCCTTCTCGTAGTTCTGGTAGTCATCGATCTCCACCTGCAACGGCGTAAGGAAAAGCGGACTGAGCGTTTCGACCAGTCAGTCCAGGGCATACACCGCAAGGTTAATCTAAACCGCTGGCCCAAATGTCAGGGTGAACTAGCGATGAGCTTTGGTATGATGGTACAGTGGTGCCGAGCTGGTAAACATACACAGCGTGACCCAAAACCCTTTCTGGGAAGTGAAAGGGCACGGAGCCACGGCTGTACCTGGGCGCAGGCCTCGTAGAAGCCGGCCAGCAGGTCGAGGGCCCTCCCTTTGGTGTAGAAGCCGATGATGTTCTTCATGATCTCGGGGTCCTTGCGCCAGTCCAGCGACTGCAGGTAGTTGGCAGCCATGATGTAGATCTCCTTCTGGCGGGAAACCCCCGCGAAGAAGACGATCTTCTCCGTGTCTCCGGACTTCAGGAGCGCCCTCATGGCCTGCGGGGCACAGCGCGGAATGTTTCCGGAAGGTTCCCGTGACAACTGAAGGTCACGAGTGACACCAGCCTCAAGCGGCAGTAAAATTCGCAAACCATTTCACTTAAAAGCTCATACATTGAAACATAACAGAAAACAAACAAAAAATCCTTTTCCCATAGGAAAAACTGAAAAGGAAACAGATCAGTGATGTCACAGATAAAGAATATAACAGAAGGTTTAAAGCCTGCCTAACCCTGCTGGGTCAGGGTTACAGTGGAGGCGGTGAGACGGACCTTGAGCTTGCTGCCGGCCTGCGTGTACTTCTTGGTGGCTAAGTGGTAGTTCCCCTGGCGCATGCAGCAGTCGGCGATCTTCTCCAGCAGCTCCTTGCGGGCGTCCTCCGGCAGGTCCTTGGAGTCCCGCGACACGGTCATGCTCTCCGCCAGCTCCTCTGTGATGGTCAGGCTCTGGTCCAGGCACAGCTGCAGGGCCTCGTGGTACTGAGCAGCGCACAGGCAAAAACACAGCAACGCGCCAAGTCAGCATTGCGAACAGGGGCCCTGGGCCTGAAGAAGCTTGGTGGCAAGCCAGTCAATTCAAATTCAGTTCAGAGGCAAGGATTTTCCCATAAACCGCTTGGAGTTTCGCAATTGACTATTAAATTATGCCGTGTTATGTCAATTGCCTTTGGCTGGGAGTCAAAGAAGGGGATTACACCTCACCATTAGAACAAGGTTCTCCACCACACCTTGGGCATCAGACAACCAGACAGAGACAGGATGAGAGGTAAAGAGGACGAGGATAAAGGAAACAGCAGACGGTGGAATATTCAACCAGGATTGGGTACCAGCACGGGGTTTAATATCATACACGCTAAAGTGTAAAAACAAAGAAAGATGAATACCTTCTTGGCCGCCACCAGCATCTCGACGGCCTTCTGGTACTGGGAGTGCTTGATGAAGAAGTCGGAGCAGCGGGCGAGCAGGGCCGGGTCCGAGCTCTCGTCCAGGTCCTCGGCGATCAGCTGCAGCGCTGCAAACTGCTGGGTGGAGAAGGCCAGCTCCAGGGCCTTGGAGAAGTGGCCCGCCTGGCCGAGGCAAACGGCACGCGGTCAGAAAGGCCCAGAGACCAGCGTCCACGTTCACACCGCAACACTGAAAGGGTTGATGTCATTGCAGCCCGTGTCTTCAGTGGTGATGGTTTCCCTAATCCGTCCATTTCGGATTACTCTCTTGATCTTGAAGTTGCTGTTATCTGCAATCACTATGTCCCGGCTTGGGAACAGACTAATGCCGGTTATGTTCTCCTGATTACTGCTCTCGTCATCATCTGTGTCAAAAGAACGGATTAAAGAGAATGAACTTGGAATGTTGCTGTGTTGGTTCCCGCATGGACTTGGAGGCGGGATCTGCTGCATGGCCTGAGCTGGCTGAGCTTGAGGAGGGGTGGATGAGCTTGCTTGAGCGCATGTCTCAGCAGTTTTCGGAGCCGATGTCTGTGGCTCTTGTTTGATGCCGGTGTCAGACACATTTGGACTCTTCTGTGAATCCGCGTGTACGTCAAACATTAACTGGAACATTCCACTGGACAAGTCTATATCTTCCTTTATCATCAGCAAAGGGGTTTTCGTCTCAACGACTGGGATGCTGACTTTCTTAAGTCTCTCAATTTGCCCCTGAATGGTCTGCTCCAGATCCAGGATTTCATAGTCCTTTCCCTTCTGCATGACTTGTGAGGAGAAGTCTTTGGTATTTTGTGCTGAGTTGACATGATCACAGAGATCACTTTTAATCGACAGGTACTTCTGCTCCTGCTGTTGGATGAAGTCGGACAGTTCCTTAGAAACAGCATCCCTTTGAGTGAACAGCTGTTCCATTATAAGTGATATGTGTCCTGCGAGTTGGTCTATAATGACGCTCTCTGCCTCCTTAAGCTGCTGTATGGCGGAGCCCACCTCCTGCTCCTGCTGAGACAGGCTCCTTATGTTGCCGTCCAGGCTGCCGATGAGCTCTTCTAGCTGGGGCCTCCTGGCTGTGGTGGCCTGGGCCAGGGACAGCACCTCGTGGGAGAAGTGCTCCAGCATGCGGCAGTCCCTGCAGATGGTGCTGGAGCAGGTGTTACAGTAGAACCGCAGAGGCTCCTGGTGGTTCTGGCAGTGGCGCTCCTGCTTTCTCCTGGCCTCCTCATCGTAGCGCCCAGCAATGTAGTCCTCCAGACTCACCACTCGGTGCTCCAGCGTCAGCTTGGAGAGGCAGTGGCCCTGGGCGCAGACCGTGCACAGGAAGTCGGCGCAGTCCAAACAACGCGAGGAGGCGGGCACAGCAGACTTACCCAAGGCCGGACACAGCGAACAGGCTGTTTGTTCGGTGGTCTTGGATCGGAAAAGGTCCAGGAGGCTGTTGATGAAAAAGCTGGCTTTGGCATTGCGGACGCAGCCCTGCAGGTCACTGACTGCGCGGCACTCTGGACAGGTCACTGTGCCTTTCTGTTTGTCCAGCAGCAGCTCCAAACATGGCTCACAGAAAGAATGAAGGCAGGACAGGGTGCGAGGTGTCCTGTACACCTCAAAACAGATCTTACATTGCAGGAACTCCTCTTCTATTTTCTCTGAGATGTTGCCTTTACCTTCAGCCATGGTGTTGGTCCCCTATATACAAAAATATTATACTCAGTATGGTGTGCAGTAATTTTCAAAGAGTGCAAACAATTAGAAGACCAGTTAATTTAACAAGCCAAGTACAACAGATAATTAACAAGGGTCAGATCAAATAAAGCAATTGTGGCAACTAAGTGCTTTCTGAATATTGAATACTAAGTTAAAGGCAAGTCTGTCCTACCAAGTAACTATATTACTGAAATCTGACAATTTTGGTCAAGCTAGCTATTGACAATGCGATAGCTCTGGAAACAGAACCGAAAGAGAATGCTGTGAACAGATTGTGCCACGTAGCTGCAGCGACCGCGAAGCATGCCGTGTAAAACTGTAAATGAGCCCAGAACAATAGCCTAAATAAGCTACTGTAAACGCACACAAAATTCAACCCCGCATTGCTCGCAGACGCAGAAGCACGGATAGTTTGACTTCATACAATGCTGGGTATGTGCATGTGCCGGTTTTAACACTGGACACAAAATGGTTGTAAACAGAACGCAGGCTTATTATATAAGAAGGATACTATCAGTTAAGGTAGACATGAGCAAGAGTTTTGCTTCGATATTGATTCGAAACTAGCCTTATCCCATGGTCATGATACATGCTACAGGACATCACAAAATACATGAGAAATCGTCATGCTCACATTAATAACTTCCAGCATACTGCAATCAGAAAAACAACACACAGGCGTAAACGATACGATCTGTACATTATCTGTGTCTTTATTAGTTTACGTTCTTAACATGGTTTTGTTATCGTTACGGCTGTAATATTATTTAGTTGATTAAGAGTTGCATGTACCAACCTAATCTGAAAAAGTCCAGGCTACTGTAACTACAGTAATACAAACAAGGCGCATTTTCATAACCAGCATTTGATGTATAAAAAGAACATACATTCATTCCTATCTTACCGTTTTAATAAACGAAAGAGAAGCGCCCTTTGGCGTCGATCGGACTGTTTCAAAAGTTTCTTCCTGGTTTAGCTTGTTTTTCATGAACCCAGGCGGTCTCTAGATAAACAGCGGACCATAGGTTTCGTTTTCCCTAAATTGTAGTTCCCGGTATTGTGATTACGGGGATAATTAAAGAGCATCTGCAATTCATCTTAATGATATTAATGTTAGGGATCATGTCATACACTTCATAAATTATAATAACTAGTTAATTCTAATAGGCTGGAAAGAGGAGTGTGAAGTAATGATAGCCACAATAAATAATAGTACTTCCGGTAAGCGCGAGATAAAATGAGGATTTACGCGCTTTCTAGACGTATGTCACCTAGCCTAATTTTTTGAAGGCTATTGAAGGCATAAAAATGGCCAAGGCTGGAATGTTCCAAACGGTTCGCTTAACGAGGCTTAAGTATAACTACCTAAACAATTGGAGCAAGTAACCCCAAAATGTATAGGTTACAGATGTTTAGTACTAAAAGTGTGCAAAGGGTCAGGGAAATTATTTTAAGAAAAATACATTTTATGCTTGTTAAAGTGTTGTTCCCTACTTATTTCACTGTTTAGCTAAACTTAAAGGCATGCTATGCTGGATTTTTACCTTGAGACTGATGCTCTGGTCAATGAGCAATCTCCTCTGGGTTTGGCTTGTAATATGTGGTTTTGTTCTAGTCTCTTTAAATATTTTTTCTGTTAATTCACTCTAAGGTCTCCTGTGTTTGGTCTGGTCTCTTGCCATTCTTCATCAACCTGTTTCCTGCTTCACTCAAGATATAAAGCCCACCTGAAACAGCATGGATCTATCTCTTCTCTCTGATGCCTTGTTTGCTGTTGTCCTTGTGTCCTGTATACTTTGTAATTCTGCACTCCATTGTGTAGTTTGTTTCTTTCAAGTTGTTATTTCTGTCCCTTATGGTTCTGTTTCTTTTTCCTCTGGAAGAGGGACTAGGTAAGTTTGGGGTACCCTGCCCACAGCACACAAGTTGGTTTTCTGTTATAGACATAGGTTAGAAGTGGTTGCCACCCACTCTGTTTTTGTTTGGTTAATTAGAGTGGATAAGGTCTTGTTTGTTTTGGTAGTCCTATGCAAAAAGGCCTAAAACGGCCTATTTTAGGTGTATTTGGCTTTGAGTTCTTTCCTTTGGCAACACCTCTACTCTTTCTCTCTACCTCTTTTTTGCTCCAGTTGTGCTACCAATTGTGTCTTTGTTCTAAACATTATTGTATATAGACACCTCTATAATCACCTCACTTTTGCACCTTTGTAAATTAACACCATAGTGCACTTAAAGGTGAAGTATGTAAGTTTGGGGTAACAAGCAAGAGCTAATTTCCTCTATATTATTATGCATATGAACATACCAAGACATAACGCCCACACTGGATAGATTTTTCAGCAGAAGTCTTGGCATTACGGTCTCCTCCGTCCATTTCCTGTGTTGGAACTTATTTGAATCTTCTTTTTCTTTTCCAGTTTTATTTTTAAAACGTCTTCTTAAAAACAGAACTTAAAGCAACCTTAATCCCATTTCTAACCTACTCTTTTCCAAACAAGATGTTTCAGTCAGGCTTCAGCTTAAATCACAGCACAAAGACTGTGAGCACAATAAGCATTTATACAATGAAGACAGTGGATTCGATTTTCTACTAGATTTAAGACATACATGAAATAAGCTCACTAATAAAATTTTTACATCAACAAAGGAACCGAAGAAAAACTTTTATTGAAAAAATTGAATACTGTACAGTACGTACTTTAAAAATATCTCTACATTTCCAGAATGCAGACACATTGCTGCACATGTATAAAAAGAAGAATGAACACACAATGCACACAATTTGAAACTGTGTAAACATCTGACACACTGTACTTTATATATTCATATTTGAGTACATAGTTTATGTGTAGTGAATTAAAAATCAAGGTTTTTCTGCATCAGCGATGATTTGAAGGGGACCTTGGTATATAGACCTTGTGGTTTCCCTGAGATCACTTGGAGGGTTAATTAAGGAGAAGAACAAGTATCAATGTACATGCTCGGGAGAAACATTGGCTCTTGAATCTTATACTTACTCCAATGCAGGTGCCTCCCAAAAAAGACGGATCAATACCCAGGCTCTAGAAATGGCAAGATTCGTAAAGGATTCATTAATTAAAGCCATTTTGGAAAAGACAAACAGTAGACCGGTGCAAGAAAGGTAAAATGCTTTTGAAACAGACATGCAAACATTTAAAGGGAAAAGGAAAAAAAAGAATTAAGAATTTATGGTTTGAATTGATGTTTCAAAATTGCTTGCTTTTTTAAAACTCATTTTCATCAAGGCTGTGACCTTTGCAAACTCAAAGGAACAATGCATGATGGGAGTGCTGGTACCCCTGGATTGTTGACACCCATGGGAAATGAGAACAGTTGGCAGCCCTTTCAAAAATGGACACTTCGGAGAGAAAGCCTGATATCCCATAGTGCATCTCCACTGAGTATTTAAACAAAGGCCTCAGCCTTTTTAAACACAAATTAGAAAGTAAGCAATTTTAAACAAGAACCAAATTTAGCATTCTCTGTATTTTAAGTTCATGATTAGTTCCAGTGGAATTTCCCTTCAAAATTAAGTTGAAAGTCAAGTCAATTATTTTCCTTTGTTGCGGTTCGATAAGGTCGAGGGTAATTTTACATTTGATTTGTCCAATGCAACATTTTCTACAGGGAAAGTATAGGATGTAATATACGTATAGTAAAATAAATATTTAGATGTTCGTCTTATCTAAAGAACCCAGAGCCAGTCTCATTAGCAAACGACTGAGGGATAAGGCATGCAAACAGTAAAGATCCCTTCAGAGAGAGCTGAATATAAAAGACAGATTAAGGGAGGCTGGGTGGAAGAAAACGGAGGCGCTCTGGTTCTCCTGTGCATTTCTCTTGATGGATTGGTGTTGGCATAATGCTCCCAGTCAAAGCGGTGTACTGCTCTGGGTCCTGTTCCACGTATAGAGAGGTGGTGCTCACGTGGTCTCTCTCCCCCTCTCCCAAGGGTGGCTGCGGGACACAACTGTCCAGGGGTCTGGTAGGACTAGGAGCCTCACCCTCAGCGTGAGGACCTCCCCTTCATCACAGATGGCACCTTGGTAAGGCAGGGGGCCCCTGTGCAGCTTGCGCAAGCTGCCATGTGGAGGCCTCCCCAGCTGAGGCAGGGAGAGGAGGAAGAGGAGGAGAGCCCGAGGAGGCTCAGTCCCCCTGATGGGCCTCCAAAGCTTCGTCCTCTTCCACCTCGTCCTCCTCCCCGCCGCTGTCCCTGCGGTCGCTGCGCCCCCCCGGCGGCCCCCGAGTCCCACCCAGGGCCACGCCCATGGCGAGCTGCAGGGCCTCCAGGCTGCGCTGGCTCACGTAGTAGCTGACGTTGACGGAGGGCAGCCGCTTCAGCATCTCCTCCAGCTTGCGGTGGGCCTGTGGAGCAGAGGGACAGAGCGGTCAGGCGGCGCTGCAGCGTCCTGTTTAAACGAGCCACGGTTGTAGCGAACGCGATTCTGCTCAGGCCCTCCCTGGCCTCTGCAGCAGGGCACACGCACACACAGACACTCACCACCTGGTAGCTGCCCTGCTGGCAGTGGTGCTCCACCAGGAAGCCGTAAGCGTCTCCGATACGGACGGCAGGGTCCAGATCCGCCTCCTCTAGCAGCGTGTCACACAAGCGCACAGCCTCCCCTGGGTCCTCCTCATACACCCTGATGGAAGGGAGGCTATCCGTTATACGCACACACAAACACGAACACGCACAAACACACAGACTCATTCACACACACACACAAACACACAGACACACTCACACAGAAACATTCTTACACACAGACAATACACTTCACACAAGCCCACAGAGAACCTATTAACCACTAAGTATCCACCAATCACACGGTCAGCCGTTAGGAGAAGGCGGCCTGCAGTGCTGCTGTTACCTGCGTGCCTGGACGAACCTCTTCACCAGGGTGATCCTGTGCTGCAGCTCGGCCAGCCTGCCCTCCTGCTCCTCCGCGCTGCGCATTTTGGCTTTGGCCAGGCACTTGTAGGCCTCCGTCAGCGCCCCCAGGGCCTTCTCGTAGTTCTGGTAGTCATCGATCTCCACCTGCAACGGCGTAAGGAAAAGCGGACTGAGCGTTTCGACCAGTCAGTCCAGGGCATACACCGCAAGGTTAATCTAAACCGCTGGCCCAAATGTCAGGGTGAACTAGCGATGAGCTTTGGTATGATGGTACAGTGGTGCCGAGCTGGTAAACATACACAGCGTGACCCAAAACCCTTTCTGGGAAGTGAAAGGGCACGGAGCCACGGCTGTACCTGGGCGCAGGCCTCGTAGAAGCCGGCCAGCAGGTCGAGGGCCCTCCCTTTGGTGTAGAAGCCGATGATGTTCTTCATGATCTCGGGGTCCTTGCGCCAGTCCAGCGACTGCAGGTAGTTGGCAGCCATGATGTAGATCTCCTTCTGGCGGGAAACCCCCGCGAAGAAGACGATCTTCTCCGTGTCTCCGGACTTCAGGAGCGCCCTCATGGCCTGCGGGGCACAGCGCGGAATGTTTCCGGAAGGTTCCCGTGACAACTGAAGGTCACGAGTGACACCAGCCTCAAGCGGCAGTAAAATTCGCAAACCATTTCACTTAAAAGCTCATACATTGAAACATAACAGAAAACAAACAAAAAATCCTTTTCCCATAGGAAAAACTGAAAAGGAAACAGATCAGTGATGTCACAGATAAAGAATATAACAGAAGGTTTAAAGCCTGCCTAACCCTGCTGGGTCAGGGTTACAGTGGAGGCGGTGAGACGGACCTTGAGCTTGCTGCCGGCCTGCGTGTACTTCTTGGTGGCTAAGTGGTAGTTCCCCTGGCGCATGCAGCAGTCGGCGATCTTCTCCAGCAGCTCCTTGCGGGCGTCCTCCGGCAGGTCCTTGGAGTCCCGCGACACGGTCATGCTCTCCGCCAGCTCCTCTGTGATGGTCAGGCTCTGGTCCAGGCACAGCTGCAGGGCCTCGTGGTACTGAGCAGCGCACAGGCAAAAACACAGCAACGCGCCAAGTCAGCATTGCGAACAGGGGCCCTGGGCCTGAAGAAGCTTGGTGGCAAGCCAGTCAATTCAAATTCAGTTCAGAGGCAAGGATTTTCCCATAAACCGCTTGGAGTTTCGCAATTGACTATTAAATTATGCCGTGTTATGTCAATTGCCTTTGGCTGGGAGTCAAAGAAGGGGATTACACCTCACCATTAGAACAAGGTTCTCCACCACACCTTGGGCATCAGACAACCAGACAGAGACAGGATGAGAGGTAAAGAGGACGAGGATAAAGGAAACAGCAGACGGTGGAATATTCAACCAGGATTGGGTACCAGCACGGGGTTTAATATCATACACGCTAAAGTGTAAAAACAAAGAAAGATGAATACCTTCTTGGCCGCCACCAGCATCTCGACGGCCTTCTGGTACTGGGAGTGCTTGATGAAGAAGTCGGAGCAGCGGGCGAGCAGGGCCGGGTCCGAGCTCTCGTCCAGGTCCTCGGCGATCAGCTGCAGCGCTGCAAACTGCTGGGTGGAGAAGGCCAGCTCCAGGGCCTTGGAGAAGTGGCCCGCCTGGCCGAGGCAAACGGCACGCGGTCAGAAAGGCCCAGAGACCAGCGTCCACGTTCATGTGACACGCGTCGTCTATGCCTGTGCACGGGCTCTACTTACTTCTCCTACCGCTGTGACAGATGACCCTCCAGTGAATACTAGGAGATATATTTCCATTCAGTATTTTCACCACATGATAAAAGTTTGTGGAGTAAATATTATTGTGGTTGGGATGGCCCCGGTACAAGCACAGTGCCAGATGTTGTCAACTGAGGACACCTTGTGGCAAATATTACCATTACAAATTTCTGGCACATACAGTATATTTTAGTGCCTGTCTCCAATATCTTCAATTCATAACATTAAAAAAGTATGAAATCCCAAGTTTTATGCATTTAGTCATTTGTTCAGATTGCCTGCACAAAATTAAAAAGTACTTTTTATTTATTTAATGGTCAGATTAACTGCATTGTATGCAAAATGCTGAGACCAGATGAACAAATTTCAGAAATTCTCAAAATGGAAATAAAAATGATAACAATGTTGTTTCTGCACCAAGAAAATGAAATGGTCATGCACATTTACCACACTGAGCATTTCTACTTCTTCATAGTTTCATTAGACTTGATGGGTCTGGCTACACAGGGCTGTCGTCCCAGTACCTTGTGGTAGAGCATAACGGCCCGGTCCATGTGAGTCCCCTTCTCCTCATAGTAGCAAGCGGCCTCCATCATGTCCTCTGGGTTGCTGAGCAGAGCCAGGTTCATCAGCTGGTCATCCAGGCCGTTCTCCTGCAGAAACAGCGCTTTCCTGGGAGTCCGTTCTCACGTGCAGTCCACCAAGGCCACACTCAAAAGGACCCTCTCTTTTCAGACCTATTTTTATTTGCTATTTTCAATATTCCTCAAATTCGGTGTACCCAATCATATTCATGGGCCTGTCCAAAGCCACATCCTCTATCACTGTGCTGTTCTGTGAAATTCAATCCCAGACCACAGTGTACATTGCTACACTAGAGCCACAGAGCCCAAAATGACTTGTTTTCTCAGAACCCGGGAAAAGCGCATAAATTAACAGCAGAAGCTGATGCCTGCTCTTGAATCGGAGCGATCCACTCTCCCGATAACCACACGGAACAGGCCGCGTTTCCACGGCAGCGGCAGGGAGCAGCCGGAGGAGGAGGAGGAGGAGCTTCCCTACCTTGCAGAGGCGGATGGCGTTGTTGTAGGCCTGGGCCCGCGTGTAGAAGTGCACCGACTGCTTGATCTCCTCCTGGCTCTCGTACTGGCGCGCCAGGTGGTACGAGGCGGCGCGGTTCCCCGTCTCGTTGGCGATCTCCGCCGCCTGCAAGCAGCCGGGCTCAGACTTAACTTCCCTCGCTCTCGGTTACATCATCATCATCATCATCACAGGCTGTAGCGGCACATTACCTTCTGTATGTTTCCCAGGTAGCAGTGCACCCGCACCAGGGACAGGAAGTCCTGCGCGTACTCGTAGTAGCGCAGCGCCGACTCCATGTCTGACTGGCTCTCCAGGTACTGAGCCCACCACTTATACAGGCTCCTGCATCACACAAGGGCACGTTATCACAGGGCACATTAACAAGCAACAAAACCGGGCACGAAAATACACTGGAGTTAATCACATGGTATTAAACTGATATACACTATCTACAAGGACCTAGCATGTTTCCAGCTTCTGAGTGTAGAATGAGACTTATGCTATGAAGAAGCAGTGCTGTAGCTTTCCATTACAATAATCATGCAGAGGGAACAACACTCACTTGATCATCAAAAGGAGACTCAAGTCAATTCAGTAAGTTGGTTTCTAAGACCTAAATTCTATTTATATTCTAGGCAGTAAGTTCCTCTAGTTTTTGTGACTACACCACATCCAATCAGGAACTCTCGCCTCCGCACGCCTGAACCTACTTGTCCTTCATTTTGTTCACGTAGATCTCCAGAGACAGCACGTCCTCCAAGAGCATCCTGGGAACCTCGAACCGGTAGGTGTCGGACTTCTCGTAGCTGCGCGACAGAGAGCAAGAGGGAGGGTCAGACGAGGACGCCCGCGGGAAGCGGGAGTGAAAAGACGACGGCGGCGTCGCGCGGGGGGGCGAAAGGGGGGGGGGCGGAGCGTACTACACGAGCGCCATGTTGCGGTCCCCCGTGGCCTCCAGGTGCTTGGCGTAGCCGTAGTAGGTGGTGCGCAGGTGCACGCGGTCGTGGGTCTCGGCCGTCTCCACGGCGCGCTGCCACTGGCCCGAGGCCTGGTACAGCTTGTTCAGGAGGTCGTAGCGCCGGCAGCTCTTGTACAGTCTCTCTGCATCCTCCTGAACACACACAACACCTCAGTGTAGCAGAGGACACGTTCAGAGGCACATGGGTAATGACAGTTCACATACAGTATCTACATACTAAACGCACATATATTCACCTTGTTTTACATTTGCATTTATTACGTTTTTGAAGAATCCTCAACACAAACAGTCTGGAATTACATTATCTTCCAAAAAAAAGTTTATACCAATGTACTTGATGCAGTTAATCACTTTAAAATACTCTAAGGCGGTTTTATATTAAAGTGACTCAGCCACACACACAGTTAAAGTGCATGCATTAGGGAAACAGAGCAAGTCTTAGGGAAACAGAGCAGGCCTTAGGGAAACAGAGCAGGCCTGAGTAGCTCCACTGAGCAGGCGCACTGCCTCACCAACATGCCCAGCTGCGTGGCCAGCACCGCCACCCTGGCCTCCAGCTCGGGCTCCGCCTCGGCCTCCCGCAGGGCGCGGGCGCCCCGGGCGTGGCCCATGTTCCCCAGGCAGACCCGCGCCACGTCCAGCCGCCGGCTCTTCACGCACATCCGCGCCATGTTCTCCCACACTGCCTCACTGTGGGGGGGAGGGGCCCAAAGGTCACACGCTGCAGGGGCACTGCCCGGGGAGTCACTCACTACCCGAGGCAGGACTGTTTCACACACAAATTCCTTCACAAACTAGAGACATTCAGGGACTAGCCGTAGCCACCCAGAAAGTAAAGTGTCTATGTCATGTAAAGTTTTCTAAAATAAAATAAAAATAATAATAATTAGCTAAAACTATCATTCAGCATAAAATGAGATTGTATGCCTTCGTGATTTTATTATTATTTTAGAACTGTTAATTATTTTTAAAAATATTATCTTTCCATTTTATTTATGTTTATTTTATTTAAATTTCATTTTATTATGTTTTTAATTGTAAAGCACATTGAACTTCACGTATTAAAAGAAATATGCTATATAAATAAAGTTTG
The DNA here is from genome assembly GCF_013347855.1 of Anguilla anguilla. Lineage (NCBI taxonomy): Eukaryota > Metazoa > Chordata > Actinopteri > Anguilliformes > Anguillidae > Anguilla > Anguilla anguilla. The sequence continues at coordinate 43,496,431 of NC_049202.1, forward strand.
GTTTGAATTGATTTGAAAATGTCATCACATTGATAGAATGAAACGGAAGGTAAAGCTCTGTGGGGATGGTCATTCTAACTGGAGGCAAATGCCTGCAGTGGGAAGAGCCAGAGGACCTGGTGCAGACGAGGAAGAGCCACGGAAGGGGGGGGGGGGGGGGTGGCGGCATGGGAGCGGGCACAGAAACACGGGCCTGTACTCCTTCAAACGCCGTTCTCCTTTACCCCCCTGAACTACCGCCAGTCCCTAATTCCATATGTGCTTCGTTTTATTCACCCCCCCCCAACCCCCTCCCTCTTCTCAACCAGATACAAACGTGGTGCTGTTTCCAAGCAGCAGGAAATTCCCCTAAATCTTTAGGGGCCCTGGGACTGGCGGGGAGGGGCAGAGTGGGGCAGCCCTGGCCCTGGGCCCCGGGCCCCGGGCCCCAGCCCGTCTCCATCAGCACATCGTGGGGGCACAAGGCACTGGGAGCCCTGCTACAGCTCACACAGAAGGCACCGCGGTCAGGCTCCAGCTCCATTCTGCCGTATCTTCAGCGCACAGGACAGGGATTAAAGGACTGGACAGCGAGAGAGGGACATGTGGGGACAGGGGGGGGGGTGTATCTGAAATCTGTCATCCCCCCACACCCCCCACCCACCCCACTGGTCCTTTTCCTCTCAGGAAATGCATCCTGTTGCTGGCTGACAGCGGGAGCAGAGTGTTTGTCGCAGCGAGAGAGAGAGAGAGAGAGAGAGAGAGAGGGAGAGGGAGCGAGAGCACGCCCTTACACTTTCCCGAACACTCGCCATCCTCTGCGCTTTCCTCCTCAGAGCGCGCACGCACACGCACCGCACGCACCGCACACACCACACGTACGCCGAGTGAGGGATTGCTCTACCCAGGAGCGCTGCAGCCACAGACAGAGAGCCCTGTGCTGTGCCTGGAGCTCAGTCGCGCCGGGGAGTACTGACAGAGTTTTGAGGGAGAACCGATGGAGTGCTGAAGGAGTACTGATGAAGTACTGACCGAGCACTGACAGAATACAGAGGGAGCACTGAGGGAGTGGTGAGAGAGTACGGAGTACTGACAGCGCAGGAGCTCCTCGGGCACACACGGCTCCTGTCCTCCGCACAGAGCGGGAGAAGAACGGGAGAGTCAGAAGAGAGAGAGTGTGTGCTGTCCCGCGTTGCCTGTCTCTGAAGCAGCCCAGCCGAGCAGCCAGAGAAGAGAGGAGAGGAGTGGAGCGGAGGAGAGGAGAGGAGAGGGAGCCAGAGCGGCGACTGCTCGAAGCCAGGGGAATGGACCTATCTGCCTGCTGGATAAACCCGCCCCAGTCCGAAGAGGAGGGCTAAAGACGCCAGAGGAGACCCCCGGCAGAGAATGAACGGAGATGTCCTCTAGCTGAGACTGCCATCTTTAGAGTTTCACCCGAGCGTCGGCCGCTCCGGCAGCGGTGGAGGAGGAGGAGCGGGGGGAGGAGGAGGGGGCAGGGGCAGGGGCGAGCAGAGGCAGCCTGGGCCGGGGGGAGCGCGGCTGGGGGGCCGGGCGCATGGCGGCGCAGCGGCTGGTGACCGCGGCGGTGGCGGTGGCCCTGCTGTCCCTGGCGCTCAACAACGTGGCGGCGTTCACGCCCAGCTGGGTGCTGCAGGCGCTGGAGGACGGGCGCAAGCGCAGCGTGGGGCTGTGGAGGACGTGCGAGCGCGGGCGCGAGGAGGCCGGCGGCGGCGGTGGCGGAGGGAGGCACGGTCAGACCCCGCAGCCACACTGCGAGGCTGTGGGCTGGGGCTCGGAGATCGCCGGGCGCCAGGAGTCCCGCAGCACCGTCAAGCGTGAGTGACACGAGAGGAGGGGAGCATTCCTTACACCCTCTCTAATATCCCAACTCCATCACACGCGATTCGATATTTCATCAAACCTGACTGGTATTACTGTTGGTACTGTGAGGCTGTATTTTTAGATTGTGACCAATGATGAGTTTATATGAGGTGAAACGTCTCGCTACACCTTCCCACATTCAGACAGTTCAGGCAAATATTAACGGGGACTTGCAAAATGTGTTGGTAAAAACACTGTGACTCTTGTCATGATACTGTAGTATATGGTACTGGCTTCCTTGTTTTGATATTATGGTTATTGGCTGCAAAGCATCCAGGAGACAATGCCTGAGGGCAGGGCTCTACGGTGATCTCATTTAAGGAGCATTTGCTCCTGAAACATGGCGTGCTAACTGGAAAAATAATTTAGGAGCCCATCGATTAACTGGGATGTATTAGTGTGCTCCTAAAATGTTCAACTTCGGAGCACATGTGCTACTTGGAAAAAATGTTAGCGTACAGCCCTGACTGAGGACACCCTCTGTCTTTCACTGATGCGCAACTGATACATGGACATGGGTAACGCTGCAGCTCAAAATGTGTGCTAGTACACTGTTCAATGGAACCCAGACTAGTAATGCGAGTAAAAGAACGTGTAGTCAGTATGAATGCTTGGGTACTAAATGCTAAACAGTATGAGTTCCAAGAGTAAACGGCAATACAGTCCGCACCCTCAGACCCTCTGATTCTGCACACTTTTCTGCTACCTGCTGTCACTAAGCACAAAACACTCAAAAACATTTCAGAGCAGGAAAATGTGAAAAATACTCTTGCAATTTGCTATGAATGCTAAAAAAATACTGAAATACTCAACTGAATAGTAACTAAGAAGCCTGTTTCACTCTATACTTTTCAATGCCAGGCAGTAAAAAATCAATTTCAGGTTTTGCGGAATTCTTAGCATGCATAACAACTGTACACATCTGTGGTAAGCAAGAATATTTAAAAAACACTATGTTTTATTCAAAAATTTAAGATTATATGTTTTGATGGAAAAAAACGTCTTCATTAAACTGAATGCGTTATTATTGTCAACCCAGTGAAAATGCCAGGTGTCATTTTATTAGCGCCGTCAATATCGATTATTAAATAAATGAGAAATGTTTAACACGAGGAACGGAACCTCTGAATACACGTACAGGATGATCAGGGAAACAATGTGTAAAAAGTCGCAATTAGAAGCCTTTTAACTACGAGCGTGCAGTAAATCCAGGTGACACGTGTGTGCTGCTGGTCCCGCTCTAACGTCTCTCTCTCCCCCCCCCCCCCCCCAGTGCAGTTTGACATGATGCGGGCCTGTAACCTGCTGGCCACGGTGGCCCTGACTGCTGGCCAGCTCATCTTCCTGCTGGGGCTGGTGGAGCTGCCCTTCATTACCCAGGATTCCCAGTGGTGGGAGGAAGCCATCGCAGCGCTCTTCCAGCTGGCCAGTGAGTGAGCGCTCGCGCGTCCGCACCTCTTTCCCCTCGGCCGGCTCGGGCGGGCCGCTCCCATGCAGTCACGCACTCCGGGGGCTGCTTAAAGCGCCCATCACAGAGCCGCTCGCGGCTAACGGCAGCGATGCAGACTGCAGCCGTGCCCTGTGACCCTCAGCCCCGGGATTTGTGCAAGGCAGGTCAGAAGGGAAACACTCACTACATTGCAGGCATTTAGCAGACGCTCCTATTCAGAGCGACTTTAACTACTTTTAAAATAGCATTTATACTGCATCCATTTATACAGCTGGATATATAGCAATGCAGGTTAAGTACCGTGCTCAAGGGTACAACGAGGAATCGAACCTGAGACCTTCAGGTCACAAGACCAGTTCCTTACCCATTATATTACACTGCCACCCTCATCATATTGAATCTTACCAAATATCTGCAAAAACAATACAAATGTACATGTGAAAGGATAGCACGTTTTCCATTGATTGATGCTTAAATAGGTTACTTTTCGTGCTGTCCATGTCCGTTTTAGTGTAACAAGAATTTAGGAGGAAATGCGATTAACATAGTCAAACTAAGGTTTGAAAATTCCTCAGATGTTATGAATCTTAAAAAATCGACAAACACTATAAACTTTTAAACACCGTTGGGGCAGGTGGATGGCCCATGCAAATAGCCATAAAACTGAATTAGCACGATGGCATTGCTAGTTAACAGCACGGTCGTACGTTTTAGCCAAATCTGAGTACAAAACCTAGCTGAAATTTAAATATTTCTAAAAAAGAAACTGCAGCGATTACAGGAAATTAGGTCACAATACTCTGAATATGTTGCCGTAAGGAGTAGGATAGCTTTATATAAATCAAATACGAATTTCTGCCAATGTAGTAATTATTGAGATGGCGGATATAGCATTTGCTAAATTCTGCCTTGACCAGGCATGCTCCAAACCCAGAGTTCAGCACCTCCACTGTTTCCCAGAGAAATGTATAACTATACTAAGAAAAGAGATGTTCACTGCATGGCTACTGTAACTATGACGGCAGTAAAAAAAAAACTGCTTATTTTACTGTAAATAACAATCAATATACAGCACCACAGCTTCCTGCTCTAGGAGCCTCTGTCTCCACTAAGTCTCCAAATGGACCTTTGAGGATTTCGCTGAGGGAAGAACACTCACAAATTACCTTGAACAAAATCAATAAAAAAGAAAGCGGTGAGAAGCAAGACAAAAAAAAAAAACTTTAAAGGCAGACCATCTGACCCTAATGAGATAAGGACCCAGTTTTTCTTGGAGAGTCCTAAAAGCAGAGGAGGACCAGGAGCAAACCCGCAGGGGAAAGACGATAAATGGAGGCCCACGTGGCCCCCGCTGGTGCGCGGGGCCCTGTCCGAGGCAGCGCCTGTCCCAGTGCCCCTCGTGAGGAAGCGTGACGCGCTGTCTGTTTCGGCTTGTTGTTTGCGACCGGGCCTGCGCCATTGTGGCACTGCGCGGCGGCCGGCTAATTTTAGCCCGCGTGCAGGCCGGTGGGCAGGAGCGGCTCTAAGCACGGGGAGCGACTGCTGGGCGCCAGGATATCCCTGCTCAGGACGAGGAAATGTCTGTTACTACCTGTTATGCAAACCGAGAGTGGGGAAGCTAGGATAGAGACAGAGAGAGAGAGAGAGGGGGTGGGTGGGGGGTGGGGGGGGGTGTCGCTGGGTGTTAGAAAAGACCTCCGCTCACAGATCACTGTGGGGTGGGAACTGCTGCTGTCCAGATAAGCAGGCCTGTCTTTTATACTCCTGTTTACAAATCGTCCAGGAACACATCAGGAAAAAAAAGTGTCCCTTCACGACATTAGATAAAACGCAAGCTCTCTCTGCACGCACAGTGTTCGGGTGTGGAGTTATCAGGAATCCTGAAACGGGATACACCCATTCAGCGATTAAATAAAGCCTCAGTCGAGCCAAACTATTGTTACAGTACACATTACAGAAAATCTGGTCAATGGAAATTTAATCGGGAAAAACACCAAGCAAACTAAAATTAAACCAAAAATGCACAGCTCTCTGCTTTTAGTAGTTTACATTTAAACAAGCAATTTCCTGTCAACCTTTCATTCACAACTTCTCATATAAGCATTCATACCTCAACAGTACCTCAACCAGATTCCACACTACTCCTATCAAACAAGAGCTGTAGATGCATAAATTCTACTGAACTGTTAATATTCATGATATACCTGTCCCCCTATACTTTCCCTAAAACAAAATGTCTACCATACTGCTATCAACCCACATTTTCTACCTTTTCAGGGAATGCAATCTTTTTAACCTACAACAGCTAATCTCTTGACAATGACCTACTAAACTATTCTGCTATGATATATTTTACAATGTTCTACTGAGAGAGAGGCTGTCATTCTCTACCATACGTAATATTCACTAGCTACCCTAACATGCCCCAGTAGTCGGGTCAATGCAGGATTGTTTTTCATGCAGAAAAAAGAGTCAAAACACAGGGGGAAAAAACACTGCTTTCTATAAACACAGATATTCCAAGGTTTTTTTATTTAAGATTACAGCAGACGTTGACCCAGACTTGAACCACAATAATTACTCCTGTTTCTTTGAGCCAAGGGTCTTTCGGTGTCTGACATTTGTGTTGCTTATTGATCATAATATTTACGTAGACGCTGGCAGCACTGTGAGATTCAAAGAGAAAGCGCTTAATTTGAATGAACAGTTGAAAATGAGATGTAACGCAGTAGCTAGCTTGCGCAGCATGATTAAATTAAAACAGAAGTCGCTCCTAGGGTTTAAAAAAAATTATATTAACATGCGTGGACTAGTAAGAACCCCAAAACATTATTTGTAGCTTTTTTCATCCCGGTAATCCCATTCCGCCTTTGTTACAATAGTCATAATTATGAACGACATAACTTATGTGAGTTGGCATGTTATGGCAAAAATAGTTATTATTTTATGAATGCGCACGTGAATTGATGTGAAACAGATTTTGAAATGTCCTACATTCCAGACACAACATTCCATGGGCTAGCACAACCACTGACCTACCCTGCCCTTCCACGCCTGCTGTATTAGACTACTGTATATTCCATATTAACAGAACCTGCACTTACCGGATGTTGTGATTTCATATTTATACATTTCCAATAACGGCAAATGCTAAAGAGGCAGCGATACTGATCAATAATTCTAATCTAATATAACTATTGCTATATAAACTGCTGCTACTAAATAATTACCTGCCTGAATGTACAGACCATTCTAAATGGCACTGTATACTTATTGCTCATATAAAATATTTGCCATTATAGTTCACCTACAGAGCTGCAATACGATACTAGTTTAACCTGTTCAAACAGCAACACCTCCATATCTATGCAAAATAAATGATAAATAAGATGTAAGACATAGCTACCGCATCTCTTTTTATCACTTCTAGTTTGCAGTATTGTTACTGTTAGTGGTCCGCCAGAAAATATCTATATGGGTTGTCTACAGGGGGGTCCTTGAAGGTACAGAAGGCGGCACCTGGTCAGACTTGATATGAAATAGCTATAAATAGATTCGGAAAAACATTTTAAAAATACGAAAACCTTTTCTTTAAATATAACCCTTTTTAACTTATAATGGGTGTCCAGGATGCCTTGGAGGAGGTCCCTGCATCAGAAAAGGTTGAAAACTCCTGACCTCTATGAAACAACCAAGAACACTAAAATACTCAAGAAACAAAAATGTACAGTATGAAGGATTTTAATCCAGACAGTAGGCAAACTTGATGGTCTGGAGGTAAATTGCATTATTGAGTGATTCAATGCTCCTTCATCTAGCAGGAAAAAAGTGAATGGGTCTCAGCAATGAAAGGAGTTATTGTTATCCAGGTTGGGTGTCAGGCACGTTTTGTTTTCATTTTCTGGAGTGCCAAAACCACAGCAAATCGCATGCTTCTGCTTGGATAACAATGTCAATTGTGTGCGGCGTTGTGTTTCAATGGTCCATCCGGGCAAAAGGTGAATCACTGATGCGGGAGCATTTTTGCCATAGCAAAGCTGCTGAGGAAAGAGAGGAGAGGAAATGGCAAAAACGTTGTCGAAATGCTCATGTCGCCGAATTCAAATTCTTTCATCTCGGGCGAAAACAGCGCAGGAGGCGCTTAAGCGGGACAGGACGGATGAGCGCCGGGGTCGGGGGTCAGGGATCGCGGTGGATGTTTTTGCACGCCGCGCGGAGGCCCGCGGCCGCGGCGAACATTCCGCCCGCACTTCAGAGAGGAAACGCGGCTGGCACCGCTGGCACCCGTCCTGGCTCCGGCCTTGACTATTGTGCCTCCAATCTCAACGGGGAACGGCATTCTGCAAATTAACAATGCGCACCAAGAAGCGTCCGCTTCTTCTACAAGGGAAGAAAGAGAAAACACGGAGCTGTTTACGACAGGCCGGGCCTGACTAATTAATAGAGGAATTCGAGGAACCGTGCCAATCCCATTAGGCGAAGGGCTCCGGGTGCAAACACAGGGTGAGGACGCTCTCTCTGACAGCCTGTGAAGACGGAGGCTCTGCTCTGGAGCCTATAATCTGGCTGTCTGATAGAGAGCTTCCACTGGCTGATCACCTTAAAAAAAGGGCGTGAGGACAGGAAGGAAGGAAAGATGGAAAGACTTAAAGAGAATGAATGAAGCCAGGGAGATTCCACTGTGCCAAAATAAAGCCTTTCACACAGCTCACTGTCTGAGCCCAGCCAACAGTTTAGGGTGGGCTTTTTATTTTTCTTTGAAAAGGAGGCAGACGCGGACAAGCAGGCTCTTTAAAATAACCCTAAATACAACACGCCCGCCGGCGACTCTATTTCAGGAAACAAACTGATTCATATCCTAATACACTCACATCCTCTTCTTCCAATATATATTTCTGGTTCCGTTGTTTATTCCATTGTTCAAACTTTAAATATGAACTTGGGAAGTGTTACATGCCCAGTTCCCGGTAAAGTTCTTTTATTTGCGGACACTAATTACAGTTAAAAAAGGAAGGTAGAAATATAAACAGAAAGAATAGAACAAGAACATGACAAGCAGTAAAAAAAAAAAAACAGCCATATACTACAGAATTCCAAGTGAAAAAAATTCCTACAAATGGAAACTAAACATGAGATATCAGTTCAAATATGTGATTCCACAGAGTCAATCTAATACCCTCTTTAATTCAGATGGCAGACTGTAGCTGTAGCTGACTGGCAGCTGGTCCAGCTCTACTCTGTAAAGGCAGGTAATCTCTTCAGGCCTTTAACACACACTGCAGCTTCCCCGCTGAAGGTTCAGGCAGAGGGCCTGTGAAGGGAAACTATTTGGCGAAATAAATGGGAGTTTATTTTGGGCCCTGGAGGAAGCTGTGCTCCCATTTCCTGCTGTCGGGCCAGTGAGTGATCCTCCTGTCTCTAACTTTCAGCAACGGGCTCTCCACAAATATACCTGCACCCTCCTTGGGAGGTTCCTTCCATTAACAATGCTCCTCCAACCCTGAGCGGGTCTAATCTCAAAAGACTCACGAGGAATAAACACTCCACAGTGAGGGATTTTCAACATTAAAATAAACAGCACTGATTCAGTGCAAGTTACGGCTGAAACCAAACACAGCCTTGTTCCCAAAGTCTGCATGTATTTCATTCAGACTAATGTTAAACCATTTTCATCACAGCTTGACTGCAAGGGAGCTTAAATCATATGCTTTTCTAGAACTAGGAATGAACTCTTCAAAGAAAGCTTAGCTTCTGTACAATCTGAGGCAGCAGGAAGTGGTAGTCTTTAAGGTACAACTTCGAACAAACAAATAAATGAAACAATTCTGGTGCAAAGGTAATTATTTTAGCTAATTTAAATCCCTGTGCTGGACATCATTCATGGTTAAATATTCATGGTTCCTTTCAGCAAGGCCCACTTACAGATGGTTGCCTGTAAATGCTAAGCTTAGCTTTCAACCAATGTTACTGGTACTGCTGCAATGTACCTTTTCCCTTCAAAATCACTACCTCAGGTATTGCAGAAGACAGACTTGTAAATTAACACATACAAGCCCTTGCCCTCTTAATGTTCACTGGTTACCGGTTACAAAGTTTAAAAAATAAAAAATGAAAATACAGCCGTTTTCTGAAAGCTTTTGTCAATGTACATGGTACAAAAAGGGCCTGTTCCTCTTCATTGAATCACATCCCGCTGAGAAGGTAGGCTAAACAACTCAGGGAAACTGGGCAACACGATTTCAGAGGCATGAGGCTGAAAAGGAAACTGACCATGTGACTTCTTGTGAAAAAGAACCGACAACTTAAAGTAGATGGTCTGTGTATAACAAAACAAACAGCAGCATCAGGATTTGGGGTGCATTAATTCTTCAAAGGGCTACTTTGAGGAAAATGTGGTAAACAAATATGAAAGGAATATGAAGGATAATTGATCTTGAAATGATGCGGCACAGTGGTGTTGGGCATCATTGTGAGTGTACTTCCTGTACTAAACACTCTCTCAGCCATCCACTTAGCGCTCTTACTTCCCTTTGCAGGCTTCGTGCTGGTCATCGGGCTGGTGACGTTCTCGCGGATCGGACCGTACACGTACCTGTCCTACTCCTGCTACGTGAACATTGCGGCCTGCCTGCTGGCCACGCTGGCGGCCGCCATGCTGATCTGGAACATTCTGCACAGGCGCGACGACTGCCTGGCCCCGCGCGTCATCGTCATCAGCAGCTCGCTCACCACGCCCTTCCACCCGCGCCTCGACAATGACTATGTGGAATCGCCCTGCTGAGCCCCAGTCTCCTCCCCCGGGCGGGACACAGCGCTCAGAGAAGACTGCGCTGGGGGAGGAGCAAAGACATTAGGGGGAGGAGCAAAGACATTAGGGGCCATTTTCTTTCCTTTAACCAACTCCTATTGCTGCTGTGCTTTCCTAAATACCCGTGTGTGTGGTGGGGGTGGGGGGGGGGGGGGGGGGGGTTGGTGGATTGGTTCATGGCTGTATGCACATCAGAGGAATGGACGTTCTGTTGTTCTAATGGACCATCCGCTTGCAAACTCAGAGTAACCCAATTACGGACAGTTCTGACGCTCAAAACTCAAATTCTGGAAGTACCCATGACCTCAAAAAGCAAGGCCTTTCTATGCTCACACTTTGATCAGGTCCCTTTTAAACTTCTAAATTTAAGTTGGTCTACTGGAGACATGCATGAAGTCCGACAGCTTTGTCCAGTAAGACTTGGTGCTGTTTTTCTCTAAGTTTCTCTAAATTTTCCAAGCCAAATGTTCCCTCCACCCCTAATGGTTCTACTGAAAAAAGATCAAGCTGGATCTTGACGTTTCGTTCGATGTGCACTTATTTTAACATATTTCTTGCAGTGTTATTATTATTTTTTATATTGAAAAGAATTGAGATTTAAGATCCCTGAATTAGCATTAATGGAAGAATGGGGTAATTCCCCACAGTTTTTCATTGCAAAATATTTTTCAAAACAGGCAAATTAATTAAAGATAGATAAAAGCCCAACATTCTGGACAGTCTATCTCAAGGTTATTTCCCACATATTGTCTGAGATTTCCAAGGAAGAAAGGCCGAGGAGACAGGTCTAAAGCAACACTAAGATGAACTCACATTAGTATGGATGTGCTCCTTTAGATAATCTGCTCGCTTGTGGTACATGTACTTAATTTAATTCAGTATGGTTGTATTAATTGCTGTTATATCATACTACATACTACTTGGTGCAGAAATTCCGCTGTGACAAAAGAAAATAAATTAAAATAATAAATAATACAGATATAATAATTGTATGAACATATTTGTATAAGTCACCAACATTAAAAGTTTCTTGACCAATACGCTAAATGTCTGAACATTGAGGATTTGAAATGATGGCCAAGATCAAATCTAAAAAGGTGGGGATTCAGATTACCTGTGCTCAGTTTCTCTTTCGACAGAAATGACTCTCATGTGCAGCTAAGAATATACAGCTACATATGGGAGTCAAACCTGTAGAATCAAACATACAACAGAAACCTGACATGAAATCTCAATCTGTCTGTTGCATTTACTGTGGTTTGTTCAACTGTAACCATGTAACTCAACTGACCCGTTTCCTCTGTTGCCTTCCTTCATTTAAGAACGAACTCAAGCTGACCTTGAGTAGCCCATCCTGTTAGTTATTAGGTCTGATTGACCATGGACACAACATGCAGAAACTATGAACCCAATAACTGGTAGCTGCTTTGGCCACCCCTGGGCAGTAAACATTATGCGTTTCTAGAGAATACATCGTGTTCTAGTTTGTCCTTTTACCTCCGTGTTTCTAGGGAACGCATATTGTTTGGATTTGTCATTTTACGTCCGTGTTTCTAGGGAGTACATATTGTTTGGATTTGTCAATTTACCTCCGGGTTCCTAGGGAATACATACTGTTTGGGCTTGTTTGCCAAAGGAAGCGGCCTATAATTACGTGACCTGGGAACAATCGTAGAGGAAAAGTAATAAGCGAAGTCGTTTGTATTTGAGACTTCTGATAACCCCTCGGTTAGCTGCAGTTCCGGCTCGTCCGCGAGTCAAGGACGTGCTCAATGAAAGGAAATGCCACAGGAGGCCCGAGTGAATGAACTCATCGCACACGCTGCTCTGGGGGCAGCGCGCTGCACAGCACTGCTCGCCTAGGTATCGCACGCAGGGCTCTGTACGGCGTTCCACGGGCTCCACTGCGTAAAGTTAGCAAATTCAAACCAGAACTAACACAGCGGATCCTGACTGGCTCAGGCAGTAAATGAACAAGCTATGAATGGCTGTCCAAAGCAGTGGGACGCTGTTTGATTGGTCTGGCCAGGGGCAGGGCGGGTTTAAGTTAGCTCGGGTCGCTTTGGTTTCCACTCTATTGCCTCCTTCCAAAGATATGGCAGATGCCCACGGGCTACCAGCTGTTCTCTGTTAGGGGTACGCCTCTCACCTGGCTCACAAGCGGGCGTAACACATGCACTACAGTTTTTTGTGCAGGTGGCACAGCCATTATATGAACACCATAATTTATGAGTCCAAATGAGAAATTACATACAGGGGAATAATTATTAAATATTCTGCCACTGACAGCAAATGTGTATAAAAATTTAATTTTCAGTTCTGACATTACAATAGTTCATTACAGACATGCATTAAACTATCTAGAAAAGTTTGAAAATGTAGGGTTTAGAAAAGGCTTCTTGCTGTTGATAATTTTCTGAAATATAACGGGAGTGAAATATCCTTAAATAAGCATTCACCCAAAGAAGCACAGCTCATTTTGAGCATTGACTACTAGATGGATCCAGAAAGAGTCCAGAAAATCCATCACCATCTGATTCAGGGGATGTTCATTTGAGGCGAAACAGCTTCTGCCGTTCCAGCTTCGCACGGCGTCAGTAACAGCGTCAGTAAATGCGATCTTGCCCGGCTCCGGCACCGGCACATTCACCATCAGCCGAACCGCGCAGAGGAATACACCATCACCGCGGTTACGGTTATTACGGCGCTCTAATCGCCGCATGCCCGTCGATCGATTTTTTTGGCCGCAGAATCCACATTCCTAATCGGGAGACGGCAGAGAGGGTCCAGCTCTGTTCGCACGGCTCGCGGCCGCAAGATAAAGGGATGTGTCTGAGGCCGATAAACCTTTATAAAAAAAAAAAATGTCTTTTTGTTGTCTGCGGGCCACTTCCCCGGGAACGGGGCCACACAAAGACGCCGTGTCAGACAGCACGCAGGGGCTTTCGGGAATCCGGCACAATGCCTCCCGCGTCTGTCCCGCCGATAAAAATAGCCGTCGGCCGGGAACTGTATTACGGCCGCCTTCAGAACCACAGAAGCTCCGCAGCTTCCGTTAAACCGGACGCGCTACCTTTACATCTTGCTCTCCGTATTTTAACGGCTGTATTCAACAGCGCTCTCAGAGTGCTTTCAACTCCCGAACGTCCAGGTGAAGAAACGGCACGCTTGAGAAAACGCTCGCTCTCGTCCCGGCGCAACGAACCCTCCCGACCCGCGGCCGAGCGGAACCCGGCGCAAACCGACGTCTGCCTCATTCGGCGAGCGCGCGGAGATTTATTACACACCCGACTTAATAAAACTGCTTTTTCCTCAAGTACAGGACAGCGCGCTTCAGCCCCCAGCATAAAGGATACGTGGTAATGATTCATCCTTCTGCTCAAATATGCACAGACATAACAAGACATAAAGCAGTCGGGTAAACAGAATTTATGCAGGCCCTTTGGCTGACTTGCTTCGGTATCGAAATCGCACGCCATGTTTCCTGGCTGAAGATTATGACCCCAGCTGAAAACTATTTATCAGGTCTTTATAAATGCTTGCTGTTATGCTCCAGACAGGGCAGCGCAAGTTCCTGAGAAGCTAAGAACTCAAATGATATCTACAAGTATTTATGTGACCGAGTATTTATGTGACCAAGGGAAAACATATTTCATATCCAAGCTATTAGCGCGCTTCTAATGGGCGTGTGCGTCTTCATGTGAGCGCGTGTGTGCGCGTGTATGTGTGCACGTGCGCAATGTGTGCGCTTGTTCGTAAATGATGATTTCTGATGACATCGTAGAGAGCCCAAAGAGGCCTTAGAAACTATTTTAGAATCTAAGACATTTTCTGTTCCATCTATTTTTGGCTTGACAGTCGTAAGTGAGAGATCATCAAAAGAAACTACAACAAAGTGCGTCTGTGCATAGGAGCTGGGCTCTGGCTACCTTAACAATGAAAGCCCACAGAGACTGTGCGTGGAGAGTCAAGGCCACACTATGAATACTCTGCAGAAAATACATCTCCCACTTTGAAGCGTACGCTGCGACTGAACGGGCTTAATGTTTCCCCGGATTGTCCTGAAAAGCGGCGCAGAGAGAGGCGCAGCGGCACACAATGCCCAGCGCGCGTGGCGCCCGGCACGTCCCAACCCCCCTCAAACCGCCCTCCCCCCCTCCGCCCGCTGAGTCCAGTGTTGCCAAGCCGCCTCCACCCTGTCTCACCCAATCCTGTCTCACTGACCCTCAATCAGCCCAAAGCACCACAGCACGAGGTTACGTGTCCACTGCCGTTTCACATATCAAGTCACTTCAGTCAGAGAGCAAATACTAGCGGCCATTTCGGCTCTGAGTCCGTTTCCTATGGAGTCATCGCCGCCCGCTGTTACCTCTTTATGAGCTTGATGGACTTGAAGGCCTCGTCCATGTCTCCGATGGTCAGGTAGAAGCTGAAGTTGAGCATGGCGTCGCGGGTGGGCTTGTCGCATTCCTCCAGGCCCACAAAGTCTCGGAACGCTCTGCGAGACACCATGGGGGGGCCTGAGGCCTGCGGGCCGGGGGGAGCAGAGGACTGCGGGGCCGGGGCAGGGGCGGGGCCAGGAGGCTCCTCGCTGTCCGCTTCTCCTTCTCCAGGCTGACACAGAAGCAGGAGTGAAGGTAGGAATAATAAAACTCATCTGTTATAACTGATCTTCAAAGCACTTCCCAATCAATTAGGACAGCACTGACTGACTGCATGTACTGACTATAATAATAATAATAATAATAATAATAATAATAATAATGCACATTTTCATACACTGATCTGTAGCCCAAAGTACTTCAGAAAAATAATATGATTATACGGCAAGGAAGGTGTTGACCTTACTTTTGGAAAAAGGCTTAGTGTGGGAATTTCTCGCTGTGTGGGATTGGCTGTTTACAGAACTTTAGAGTTCTGAGATATGAGTACACTGGGATATGAGGGAAAATAAAAGATAAAATACTCGGATAACATATTGCCTGGAGACCTGGGGCCAAACACAGTACACCGTAAACAAGAAAAAAGCTTCTTGAGCCTACAAAAGCAGCTGAAAACCTCATCAAAATGGTTTTCAATGCCACACAGGAATGTAGAAAAAGTACTACAAAGTAATACAATATACTGGATTCAAGTATATATACATTTTAGACTAGGGTTTCGGTCACATGTTCACACCAGGTTATCTCAGTTTGGCCTGGAGTTTCTCTCATATGGTCACCTGTTCACACCAGGTCATCTCAGTTTGGCCTGGAGTTTCAGTCATACGGTCACATGTTCACACCAGGTCATCTCAGTTTGGCCTGGAGTTTCAGTCATACGGTCACATGTTCACACCAGGTCATCTCAGTTTGGCCTGGAGTTTCTCTCATATGGTCACATGTTCACACCAGGTTATCTCAGTTTGGCCTGGAGTTTCTCTCATATGGTCACCTGTTCACACCAGGTTATCTCATTTTATCCTAGAGTTTCAGTCATACAGTCACATGTTCACGCCAGGTTTGCTCATTTCCCAGTGTGAGGCAAAGCAGCATATGCACAGCCTTTTATCTTTATTTGGTTTCCACGCTCCAGTATCTTTCAATCTTTCCCACACACTACAAACTATAAAAGCCTGCGCAAACAGAAATGCGTTGGAATGGAATGCAAGCAAGAGCAGCTGACCTCTTATATTTTGGAAACGTAACAAAAATGCTAAATTAGCAAACTTCTGCTGACACTGCGTGCTCCATGTGTACTAGCATGTGTGCGGTGAGACAGAAGCGCTGGGGAGCAGCGGTGTGGTGTTTGGGCTCAGAGGGAGGGAGGGACGGGCCGGGGCGGCAGCGCCCACCTGCGGAGGGAGATACTCACAACCGGGAGGAAGACAGAGCCCCTCCGAAACAGCAGCTGGAGAGAGGACGCCCCAGAACACAGACCCCCAAGAGACAGGCCCAGGACAGAGGGCAAAATGGAGAAAACGGAGGACGAAATGGAGAAAATAACACAAGCAGTGAAATGGAAAGGAAACAGCACCCCAGAGTTTTCAAATCCAAAAAATAACAGAACAGACAGACTGAGGCAGTGATAAAGAGCGTGGTATGGGAGAGGACACAGGGACCTGTGACGGAGAGGGGGTCAGCCCGGGACAGGGGAGGCTGGGGACGGCCGCTCCTCGCCCTACCTTGCAGGAGAAGTAATAGAAAGGCACGTCGAGCGCCAGCAGGGCCTGCATTCCCGCCGGCTTCAGGTAGGAGTCCTGCAGCAGCAGCCCGTGCTCCTGGGTGCAGAAGAAGGACACCACCAGCACTTCCACCTGCAGGGAGAGGAGCCACCAGCTTTCAACGAGGAGCAGTCCTGCAATGCAATGTCTGTGCACTTGAGCTGATGCAGGTTGCAGTGAAAAGCAGGGGTGGAGGATGCGTACGCCAGTCTATCCTCGCCTGGACATCATACCAAATACAGGCATGAGGATGCAAATACAGTTTTGCCATTCCAAATCAGGACAAAAAGCATACCAGTAACATGACCAATGATTGGTCATGGCATTTGTTTTGCACCAATCATTGGCTGTGTTATTGGTTTTTGTGTGTGCAAAAAGGTTGTTTACACGTTAAAGGCCCCAGTAAATCAGGCCCTCAGTGTGTATAAAGGCAGAAGGATGAAACGCAGGTGTGAGGCAGGGAGGGTGGGCTCGCTCCTACCTCCCCCAGGCCGTCAGGCAGGGAGGAGCGGCGGGGGTCCGCCGTCCGCACCGTCTCGCAGGCGAACAGCCGCGGCTCGCTCTCGTCCCAGAACTGGGAGATGGGGCAGCGGCCACGCAGCTCGGCATTCTGGGACGGGCCACTGCAACAGACACGCAGGCCGAGAAGCTACACTCATTTCACACAACCAGCTGCCGGTCAAGCCATCTGCGTCCATAAGAAACTGAAGTGAATGTTTCACATTCAAAAAATATATTGAAAAATACTTTGACGTATAGTTGACATATACTACTAAGAGACAACAGCACTGTGGTCCAGTTCTGAAAGGTTTTAGAGTAATGGATGTATCGAGAGTAGATTTCATTTAAGTTCAAAAATACAAAATACAGTATGTTTATGTGACCTGTACAGTACAGAGTACAGAACTATAATGTGTATCAACACAACGTCTTTACCTCTCCGGGTCCTCTGTTTGCGATACCCCGCTCGGTGGTCGGCCAGTGAAGAAGTCAAAGTGCGACACCGTGTCCATCTCCACGTCGTAGAAGTAGACTTTGTGGTCAGGCCTCCCGCTCACCTGGAAACGCAGCCAGACGGAGCATTAAGGCCGGGTTCGGGGGAAGGCTGCTGAGGAGGCTGTACTTGTGTCCGGGTTCCTTAATCACCTGAGCGACCAGGATGCTGATTTGGCTGCCGTTGGCGTTGCACTTGACTGACAGCAGGGCTCCCACGTTCGACGCGACCTCACTCAGGTTCTTAGCGCTGCAGTGCGGCTTGGCCTCCCTGCACAGAGGAGGAGCAGAATAAAGGGATAGGGGATCTAGGGATGGACACAGCCCTGCTGCCCGGCTGCCTGTACAGGAAAAGAAAATGGACGCCCACGGGTACGCTCTCTGTACTGACCTGCGGGATAAGTCAAAGAGTTTGAAGTGTGCAGTGTCCGTGCCTACTGCCAGGTAGGACCCGCACACGGTCAACAGAACCGGGTTCCCCTCCACTTCAGAGAACACCAGGAGCTGTTTCACTGTGCCCTAAAGGAGAGAACAGAACAGGGCTCAGGAGCATGCACACACACACACACACACACACACACACACACGCGCACACACGCACACACGCACACACGCACACACACACACACGTATACTGAGGCTTAATGTCTTATGTTGAGTATCTAGTGTATCTATTGACCCAAGCACGAACAGACCCATTTCATAATGTTACAATGAAGCAGAAAGTCATTAAAACCAGAAGATCTAACAGCTGACTCAGACAGGCAGGTTGTGTTCTAGCCCAGGGTTGGTGGAGGAACGGGGGTGGGAATGAGGGACAGGGGCCGGGGGGGGGGGGCGTACAGGAGACTTACCTGTAGGGTGCGGACCTGCACCCTGTTGGGCTCTACAGTATAGATATTTTCCTCATACATGGCAAGGGCTTGGGATTCACACGGGAAAGAGCCTGCGTTCGATCAGGAGAGAGGCGGGGGATTACACACCACAAACACAGCAAACCCACAGTGACCGTCAACGGGAGAATTATAATCGGAAATCTGGGACACAGGAGGTGTAGAGGCGTAAGATCAGAATGCGCAGAGTGTCTCTGTGCTGTGCTGTGCTGTGCTGTGCTGTACCTGCGCTGCGCAGCGCCGTTCCCGACAATTCGTAGACGGTCACCTGCTTCCCGTTCCACACGGCCACGGTGTCCTGCAGAGGGAGGAGAGGCGGTCACAGGCTGCCCGAGAGCTCCCTGGCCGGGTCGGACCGCTCTACCGGCGGGCCCTAGGGCGAGCGCGGGGGGGGGGGGGCCTCGGTCCTACCTTGGTGACGCAGACGCCCTTGACGTGCGAGTCGCAGCGCAGGCTGAGCTGGCTCCCCGAGCCGAAGTTGTGCAGGCTCAGCTGGCTGGGAGTCAGCTGCACCGCCGCCACCTGCTGGCTGAAGTGGGCGGACATGACGTGCTCGCAGAGGATCAGCACGGTGCTCACCCCGTTGGCCGCCAAGAGGTTCAGGCTGGAGCCCCACTGAGCGCAGACAAACACAAGCCAGTTTCCATGGAGATATTTAAAGAAAGAAGGATGAAGAGAGGTCAGAGGTTTCATTCATGGAGAAAGGGAGAACATACGTACTCCAAATTACATTACATTACATTACTGGCATTTAGCACATGCTCTTATCCAGAGCGACTTACATTCACACAACTTACAGAGCGACCTTCAGCTCAATGATACAACGACAGTACAGTGCCCTACCAGGGGATAGAACCAACAACCTTATAGGGTTATAAACCCAGTTTGCTACTCATTAGACTACACTGTAACCCAGGTGAATGGCCAGCCCTGTGTTAAAAAGTGTCTGCCTCCCCAAAAGGTGTCCGTCTCCCTGAACCCATGCGTCACAGTGAAATGCGTCCCCCTGAACCCATGCCTCACAGTGAAATGTGCCCATACCTGCAGCTGGGTGATGTTCCCTTCAAACTCAGTGGGTGTTTGGAGTTTCCACTGGCCCTGGGCCTCTTCCCCAAGGCTCAAGGAAGACACCTTCTGCCACATGGCGATACGGCCCCGGCCTGTTCCTGCAGCGATGATGTCTACGAAGGGACCGATGACAAATTACACATCCAGCATAGCTCACTATCGCCCAAAGTACATCAGAACCTAAATAAACTGCTTCAATTCAGGTGCTGTCCAGTCATAACAAAAGTGCTGTCCAGCCATAACAAAACATCTCTCCTGTATTACAGACAGCCAACTCGGGGCTGTCACGCTTACCTTTAGCCGCGCAGTACGACACGCAGTTGAGCGCCTCGCCCTTTTCGAAGCCCAGGCCCTCATCCAGAGACAGCGCGTAGTTGTCATCCCTCTCCAGGTCCCACAGTCTACGACACAAACCACTCCTCTCAGGCTATGTGAGGTTAAATCACCTAACTACTCTTCATCTGTTAATTATACATAAGATTATATATATAAAATTATATTAACAATTCAGTATATAACCACATTAGTTACATTTTGAGAGGTTAACTGCATTTTCACAGTCTACAACAGCACTTGCACAGACACAATAGTCAGTTTCTGTCACAGTATTTGACAAACACACTGTAAAAATGGTGCTGCTTGCCTCCTGGGTGACTGTTAAAATGAGGCATGTCTGGCAGTGAAGCAGCTGCCATGTTGTCTGCCCTTCCCTACCTGATGACCTGATCCCCCGTGGCAGTGATGAGGAGGCCGTGATTGGCCCAGGCAATGTCTGCTAACTGCCCGCTCTTCCCGCTCAGCTTCACCTGTCAGCAAACACCAAACACACACACTCACACAGTAGCACACACGGATAACACAACAAGCTTTAAGGCAGAAGTACAATAACCCACCAAAACTGTGTGGCTATACAATAAAAGATTTCAGTCTGCTGAATTAACTAATGGCTTCTTAAATGAAAGTTAGGTTATTTAGTGATGCAATGTGTTGTATGGTGCTGGTATTACAGAAGCCCCTGACTGTGTGTCATGACATCACTGGTACCTTTATGAGCTCCTGGGCTCCCCCCTCAGGCCCAAGGCTGTACTGCGACAGCATCAGTGTTTCTGTGATCACAGCCAGCACGTCTCGCTTCTCCAGGTACAGCAACTTCTGCACAGGGCTGTCCACAGTCAAAACAGGGCTGCTCTTGCCCTTCTCATCCACACAGTGCACGTGTCCTGTAAAGTGGGAACACAGGCTTACACTCGCACACATCTCACTCACATACAGTTTACCCTACCAGTACAGACAGAACACAGGTTAACACACACACAAATCTCACACACATACACAGTTCACCTCACCAGTACAGAGGAAACACAGGTTTACACACACAAATTCACATACAGTTTATCCCACCAGAACAGAGGGAACACAGCTTTACAGCAATCACCTCACTCATCCACACAGCCCATCATAACACACCAGAAGGGACCAGAAGGTAATACACATTTTTAGTATTATTTCTGCACTTAATTAACAGCTGTGCAGCAGGTACTTTGAAACAGGACACAGGGGGACAGTTGGTCTGACCATCAGCAGTGCTGACAAAGAAAGTCAGGCCTTCCAGGGAGCCCAGCTTCAGAGAGGCCCCCTTGCCGGCCTTCCTCCAGTTGAACATGTCCAGCGCGTTCTCGTCTCCGCTCACCGCTGCCCGGGCCAGCTGGATCACGTCCCTGTGCACAGCACAGCACAGCAGAGCAGAGCAGTCACGCCTCTCACACAGGAAGGGCAAATGCACAGTCGTGAATCCACCATATTTTCTCCCAAACTGAGAAGTATGAACTATCTTAAGATGGCATACAGTCTACCAGTAGAAAATATACTGTAAGTTAAATTCATATACTTGTAATATTAGCTATCTACTTTTCCATTACTGACATAATACTTATCTTTGAGTTATCCTGAGATTACCTATCTCAAGTTCATCCTCAGAAATGAATTGCAAAACAGCTGTTTGCTATAAAGTTTTGATTTTTTTTGTCAGAGCTGCGTTCTGCGTAACAATAAAGACTACCAAGCCCTCTCTCAAATGGTAACATTCTTTAAGCTCATGGAAAGCCAAGGGAAGTTGAAAGCCTTCACCACATATGTGTTTTCATGTGACGCGTTGAACTGCAGCACATGACTCATGAATAAGCACTGCTGTGCATGAAACCTTTGCTGGTGGTACAGCGCTGGGGGATACTCACTCTCCTGGGGGCAAGGGTCGAAACACAGAGTAGGTGAGGGCTTTGCCGTACTCGTGTTTGACAATGCAAGAGCCCTGCACCCTCCCGCGGGGATCCAGTTTCCACAGCGCCAGAACACCCATCTGCAGACAAACACAGAGGCAGCGCAAATGAACGAGGAGCAGCACTGAGCTGCGGAAGGCAGGCCTCCGGGGCACAGAGAGGCGGAGCGTGGGCGGGGCCTGGGGATGAGCGCACCTGGTCTCCCGTGACGAGGCGGCTCCCGGTGCTGCTCCAGTCCAGCAGGGTGACGCAGGCGCTGTGAGTGGCCGGCAGGCTGCTCTGCTCCCCGGCGGGGTGAGTCAGCAGCAGCACCTCCCCCGACTCCCAGCCCACGGCCAGCGTCGACCTGCTGGGGTGCCAGCGCAGCACTGACGGCTGGAGGGAGCGCTCCACATGACAGCTGGCGACATGCTCTCCCTGTGTGACGGAGCCAGGAAACAAAGACATTATGGCACAAGAGAAAATCCATTATCCATATAATTTTACATTTTATTTATCATGATATTATATTCCATTATTCAAGGGCCACTTTGGTTGCAAATAGTGACAAAGATAAATGCAAATAAAATTACAGAATACAATACCAGCCAAAACAAGCAAAACTTGAAAGATAGCTAAAAGTACTGCTGGGAGAGTGAGGACTCTTGAACCCCAATGTGCACTGACCATCATATGGTATGTTCACCCAGCCAGAAACTCTGAATACGATGACTGAGCCAGTAATGGCTGTCATAGCTCCACCCATTATGGGGTTCATAAAAGCCTCGCACTCCCATCACCAGTTCAAAGGTCTTTCTGAAGCGCGATTCACCTGCTGGAGGTAAAGATCGACGCAGCCACCAGCTGTGGAACTGGCTGAGGCCACCGCTAAGACGGGATGTGTGGAGTGCCATGCGATTTGACACGGGGGACCATTTGACTCTGGGGCCTCAATTCTGTGATCAAAGTACACTGCCATGCCCCTGCTGCTGAACAAGAAAATACAGGCAATGGTTAAGAAAAATCTAACCCAACACACACTCCTAATTTGTAGTTTTTTACAGCCTGACGATTATTTCATGGCCTCACTCTTGCTTACCCTTATGTTAGCTGTTCAACAATTTTTCATTTCTTCTTGCAACAAATTACCATACATTCAAGACTGTTCCAATCTGATGTTCATATTTCACATTTTTCATTCATACAACCCTATCTTTTTGTTCTTAAATCCATGAAGGATTTAACTACCCGAACATTAACATGGTGTAGTCTTTTAACCTTTCAGTGTTATTTTTCTCCTAAAGACATCTCTTTACGTAGTCTTTGCTCCTATGCTGTTTGGTCCAATGTTTACATAAAAAGATTTATAGGAGACTACATTACTTAGGTTAATTACTCCTTATGCCATAGTGCTCCATATTGAACACATATGTTTAGTTTTATTTTGACAGTTTATTTTCCCCCACGTTCAACTATGCGTTTTCTACTGTGTCCTAGGGTCTATGGGTCTATGCACTGCTCTTTTCAACAGTTACATGGAATCCATGGGGTGAACTGTTTTAACAGGCCTGTGTGAACTGTGAAACCTGTTCTGATGAAGACCTACAGGTTGAAATATGAACAATCACGTGTTTAAATAACATTTAATCTCGCATCTAGAACTTTATGATTGCTCCCATAACAATTCAATGTGTTTACATACTTTCTGTTCTTGAACTTGATGGCATCGGATAATTCAGTAGGTCGCTTATAATAAGCAAGTTTTTTCCACGTACTAAACTTGGCCAAACACGCAAATCTAGCATACTTAAATATCTACTAAAATAGACATTATGGAAGACGAATAACAGCTAACTCTTATAGTTAATCATCTGAATGTGAAAGCAGCTGCGATTCTTCCTCTATTTTAAGCCTATCTAGCTACCTAACCAGATTGCCAATGCAGGGGCAACGTTGCAGCTGGCTAGATGTATCATAGTGACGTTAACGCTACACTGAAATGATGAAGGTTTTCATTGGGTTATTAAGACGAGCTGGCTAGGTTCTGTCTTTAGTCTTTACCCTCAAGGCAAACAATCTTAGAAAAAAATCACAACGTAGCCAACGTTAACTAACAAACAGAACCAGCAAACCAGTAGTGTACTAATCTATCTTCCAGTCGGCTGCCTAAACTGAGTTTACGTGTATTGGCAAATTAGCAATCATTCTGTGTAAACAGTAGAGATTAGCTAGCAAGCTAGCTAACCATCTGGCTTGCTGCCGCTATCGTAGCTATTTGTGGTAAGTATAGCTGCCAGAAAGTAACATTTTTTTTTCAGATTGTTTTCAACCGTTTCTTACGTGCTTACTAGATCACAGTCAGAAATAGCCAAATACGTATTTTCATATCGTTCTTAAATAAATAAACCATGCATCGAGCTGACATTACAGGTAAGTTATATAGTTGTGACCTTTTACATCGATAGCTAACGTTAATCTAACAGTTACATGGCTATCAGGCCTGCTGCAGTAAATGGCCAACAAGCTAGCTTGGTTCGCGGGTCTTTCCCTAATCAACTTAGTTACAATGCAATAGCTACTGTTAACAAGTTTACCTGAACAAATTTGTCCTCTGGTAGTAAAAAAGTTGATATTATACAGAACATAAACGTGGCGAAAGATGGACAAAACTCCACCAATGTTTTTCTTTCAGTCTTGTGAAGCGGCGTCGCTTCTCGTTACCCCGACAACCTCCACAAAGATTTGCTGGGAGGAGTTACGGAAATTACCGAAGCAGTCGAATTTGATTTCGGGAACGTTCGGAAAACCGGTAGGTTTTCAGTCACAGACATTGGCGTTGGTAGGACTGTCCCCGCTGTTGCGGTCGAGCTAAAAAATGTAATTAACCAGTAATTTATTTAATTTGAAGGATGCAGTCGTTCGTAACGAACTAGTTGCATTTGCTTAAAAATTCTTGCTCAATATCTTAATGTTGTCTTTTTTACTATTATGTAACCCACCTACAGAACTATGACAAAAGGACTTTAGTACATAATAGTAAAAACTAGTGTGCATTACATATACTGAAATTTCTACTGGCAGCGTAGGCAACACTTAGCATATCATGAATATTGTATCTCTCACAAGCCAAATGATAAAATATCAAAGAAACCTGAGAAAAACACAACATGACTGTACTGTGAGATGACCTTATGTAATAATGACCAACCTTCAAATTTAGACTATCCTTCAACTGAAGTGCTGATGCACCTTTTCGATACAGTGAGTGGGTTTAAATTCATTCTGAGCATTTTTCAATACTTTGTATCATGGCACACTGGTGGAATCCACCACTATTCTTATAACATATTCTATCCAATATACCACCTTGCTCATCTGCATATCTAACCTGTTACTGCAGTATGGTGACATTTAGTACACAAAATAATTGGTGTCGACAGCAGCAAAAAAAAAAAAAAACACAAAAAAATCTCTTCACTTAGAAAACAATGAGTGCAATCATATTTTCTTTATTGAAAATGTCTTTCTGTTCTACACAAGATTCATTTTTGGTTTTTATACATTAATTCCATCACTTTACTGTTGGTATCACTGAAGAAAAATAAAAAATTAATTGCAACGCTTACCATGAACAGCAAAAAAAAAAGGACACACTTGAGGGGCATATAGAACATACACATTCGTTTGCAGTAAGGAAGAAGGATGTGACTGTTTGTGGGGGCAGGGGGTGACACAACTTCCTCTGTAAACACCTGTACAGAAGAAGGATTTTGGGCCAGATCCTCTGGCACAGGAAAGAGAGAAAAAAGACAGCCTCCTTCCTTGTTAAAATTCCAAAGGCTTATTTCTGTCCCAGTGACTCCCATCCTCTTGACCAGTCTATAAATATTTCGGCAAGAAAATGGCTTAGAAGCGTGCGTACTGTGTGTGGTAGCATTCTGGCTGGACACACTGTTCCGGATGCGACAGACCTGTATGAAGACCCGTTTACGAGAAGGCCA
Organism: Anguilla anguilla; assembly: GCF_013347855.1. NCBI lineage: Eukaryota > Metazoa > Chordata > Actinopteri > Anguilliformes > Anguillidae > Anguilla > Anguilla anguilla. The sequence goes on from NC_049202.1 coordinate 43,521,961, forward strand.
CCCAACCCTCCGCCCCCCAAGCCCCTCTTCTCCACCTTTTTTAGCACCCCCGCCCCCTGTTATGGCTGGAGAGCCATGGTTGGGTGTTCCAGCCCTGCTTTCAAACTCTTCTCCAGCATCACTAGGCACTGCATGGCCAGGCTCCTGCAGTCAGAGTCTGGGTCCCTCTCCGCCACATCTGCCCAGGACAGACGAGTCAGCACAATCAGTACATTAACCATTTTAAAAAGGAAGCAGGAGACAGAAATGAACATAAAGCATAGCAACCAATCATGGGTAAGGAAGCTAAATCTGACCCTGAGCCACTGCTGTGGTCCACTAAAGGCTAAACAGACCACAACTGCAGAATTTAATGGCAATGTAACTCTAACCTTCCTAGAAGGCGTGTGAAGAGAGACAACACTGCTTCTGTGTCTGTTCGACCAGCAATGAATTGAAAGAAACACGATTTAATTACTAATTTAAAAATGTGGAGAAACGTGAAAAATGTGTATATTTAACATCTATTATATTATAGATTTAATATACAATTAAACCACGGTCCATTTTACAGTGCTGGAATTTACTCAGCAGGTAATGAAAGATTCCCGGATCACAAAGCACGTCACGCAGATAGTCCCCATTCAGAGGACATCCTGAAACCTCTGCTGTACTTCCTGTCCCCCATTTCCGCTGAAGCCCCCCTGTCAATACAGCTGGGCTGCCGCTCTCCAAAATGAGACCAGGACATCCCCGATTGACGCAGAGTTTCCAGATGCCAGGAACCAGCCTTGAGTAGCAGGTTATGAAAGGTGCACGATGACTGCGGTCCCCGTCATTTAAGAGAACCAGTGCAGCTGTGAAGCTCTGTAGTCTCCCTTCCTCCCAGTCCTGTATTTTTAACCTGACTGAACTGCTACACTGACCAACCTCTCATGTTACTGTACTATGCTGAACAAATCTTTGACCTCCACAACCTGCTCTGGTGAAAAGCTATTTAAGTTATATCCTGGGATTGACGGCACAAAAAATAAGAACATGGGAGAACATTAAATATATCTGACATGAGAATGGTTATACATACTAAGATACGAATGTAAATATCTAATTGAAAGACAATCAAACAGAATTACTCAGTCAATATGATAGTAAATATTGATACATCATTGATTATACACTGAACACAATATATGTTTTCTTGTTTTTAAAGGAGAGCAGACAGTCTGCCCTCCTTTCAGTTTTTCTTTTGCTTTATTGAGGCAGGAGAAAGGGTAATGCACTGAGAAGGGATCATAATCCAGACGGTGTGATTGTGGAGGATTTTATATACGGTTCGAGAGGCCTACAAGACTGAGTCACACTCGCCAATATATCCGTTTTTCATATATTTGCAATCGGCCTTGGCTGTCATAAAAATATCCTATTTCTACGTACATATAGGCTCCCATATGGCTATTACTCCAGTGTCTTACCTGCCAGCCAGGCTCTGGTCTCCAGCAAATGATCGCTGAGCTCTGACAGTAGGTTCGGATTGGGCATGCTCAGGAACACCGAACAGATAGCAAACAAGACACCCCGTCGTACCACCCTGAGACAGGAAGTGACAGAGTTAAACAGATACGATATGTGAGGAGCAGAATGTCACAGCAAGACTAAATAATCTGGGCGATACAGACAGTAAAGCATTAAAGATCTGTGATGTGAGAGGAACAGCTCAGAATTACTAGGGTTTTTTTTGTTGTTTTTTTGCATGTTCTCCTAATTTCTTCTAAGCACATTCCATCCCACCCACAACAGCGGCCTCTGCCCCTGGCCTACTCACTGGTCTGCATGGTAGCGCACAGCCCACACAAAGTCCAGCAAACTTCTGCCCATCTGAGTGGCCACCTGCAGGACATAATGGGTATTACACCTGACACTGCAGAAAGTGATAAGGCTCGGTTTGCATTGTAAAGAACCACTTATAGCTGAAAAGGAAAGGCCAGTTTAGCAGTGCTGTACCGGGGCATTGACTGCCAGGTGCATCAGGAGCCCCAGTGTGTGGATAAGTCTCCCAAGTACCAAGTGGTCACTTCCCAGCAGGTCAAAGGTAACCTGAGGCCTATGACAAAAGAGACCTGCAGTTACTCCGGATTGATGAAGATGGGTAATCAGTGATGCAATAAATTTAGCAAAGTTTTATTAATCAGTGTTGACAGAAAAAACGTCATGCTGATATTCATGAATTAAAAAACAGAGATGCTCCAGCAGTTACAGTATTGTGTGAACCACGGTGGACTCCTCCACTCTTTCAGGATCCAGTAAGTACCTGTCGTAGCTGCGCAGCAAAGGGAAGAAGAAGAATCCAGCGACGGGGGCAAAGCGGTTTGGACAGGCACTAGCAGGGGGCTGAGCAACTCCCTGCCAGACAACAACAGGCACCACCGCTCATCATAATCATGACCCAGTCTGCCCATGGAATGGAATTCTATATTAGCACCCCTAGCACTTCTTTCATTTGTGTTGGGAGATTCAAGGCGATCTTATAAAAGACTGTCGTCAGAGGCAGTTCAGTTGCTTTCACAGTTAAATGCGATTTCCATGAATGGCAGTGTGATATATAAGAATATATATATTACTGAAGCTTTACTCACAATAATAATAATACAATAGTATTAATACAATTAACCTGCACAAATTCAGGCCTGCGCTGTAGCTAGGTTACCTACTTTAGCAAAGCGTCTTGTCTTGCTCTGAATCCGGCGCTCCACAACCTTCTGCCAGTGCAAGGGAGCATCAGAGGGGTCCAAGGGCATCACTGTGCTGACTGGCTGATTCCCCTGGGTAGGCCGATTCTTCTCTGTGATTGGCTCAGACAGCTCCTGGGCTGAGAGAGCCAAGATCTGACAGAGAGGACACACAGAGGGAAACTCCATACACTGTATACAAGAATGACAAAGCGTACAGCACAAGAGACCTGAATTCTGTGGTCTAGCACTGACTCTGCTGCCTCACCTCTAATATATCAAGCCGCTGCCGCAGACTGTAATTCAGACTGTAGAACTCTGTGGTCAAGAACTCAGTCACCTGGGAGAGATTGACAAAACAGACAGAAAGAGTTACATAAAATTGTTTGGATGTCAGTAAGGTCTCAGTGCAGACTGATAGGGGGACCATGTCCTACCGGAATGCAGTCCGTTACAGTCAGTGCGATCATGGCAGCCTGGCGCTGGCTTAGAAACCCTGGGAGGTTGTACTTGTTCTCCAGGTGCAGCAGCACTTTGGTCAGCTGGACACTCACCTGCAGAGAAGCACAGTGAGTATTCACACCCTACATACTGAGCACACCCTGCACACAGAACATTCCCAAAGCTTGCACATTAAACACTGAGTATTCATACCCCACATACTGAGCACGCCCTGCACACACACAGCATTCCCAAAGCCTGCACATTAAACACTGAGTATTCACACCCCACATACTGAGCACGCCCTGCACACACACAGCTTTCCCAAAGCCTGCACATTAACACACAGAGTATTCACACCCCACATACTGAGCACTCCCTGCACATTAAACACACTGAGGCCACCAAACGGCACTCTGGGACAGGAGGGGTGAAAGCAGGCGCGTCCCTCACCTCTCTGGCCGTGGAGACGTTCTTGCGCACCAGCCCCGCTGCGGCACGCAGGCTCAGCTCCACCTTCTCCGGGTCCTCAGAAGTTAGGAGAGCTGAGGGGGGGAGGAGAGAGAGAGGTAGAGCGCTGAACTACACACGGCTCTACCAGCAGGGCCCGGCTCTACCAGCAGGGCCCGGCTCTACCAGCAGGCTAAGGCGTGGCCCCACGCTCACCCTCCAGGCAGTCTCTGAGGTAGAGAGGTGGCGTGGCTTTGGTCATCTCCTTGTCTTCAGACATATCGTAGGGGGTGAGATCATCATCGCTGTCAAATACACAAACACAAATTATGAATGAATTAGACCCACGGGTCAGTTTAAACATGCTAATCTTACTCATTGCACAGAATACATTATCACATGGATATGCAAACGGACATGCAAAACCTTATGTACAAAACACAAGCACAAAGCCTGAATAAGCCACTGGATCAGTTTAAACATGCTACACTTACTCACCACAGATAAACACATACAGTACAAACACTACCACATGGATATGCAAATGGCGAAGCAAAACATTTGTTACAAAACTTCATTCATCGGAATATACAAACATATACACACATGAACACGCAAATACATGCACACACCTACAGTATACACACACAGGTCAGCACATGTAGGACTTTACCAAGGGCCTACTTATAACAGAGATACTCAAATTCGGCCCTCAAGATGAGTAGTGCTGCTGGTCTCTCCTCTGCCAGATAGTCCATAGTCCAATAATGTCACTGATTGGCCAGAACTTGTGCCTGGTGCTTCAGGTTTAAATCAGTCCCTGATTAGAGGGTGGGAATGAAACCAACAGTACTACTGACCCCAAAGGCCAGATCTGAGTATCCCTGGCTTATAAACAGTCATAGCAGTGAGTGACTGTGGTGCATGAGGCTGTGTCAGAATCCAGTCTGTCCATCCTCACCTGTCCAGCTCTGAATCACAGTCCTGGTCTGCTGGTGGTAATGATGAGGTCTGGGGCGTAACGACTTCAGGTGAACTCCGCTCTTTGGTCTCTGACCTTTGGTTATTCTGGAGAGGGCTCGGTCTATGAAGGGTGACAGAGGCAAATTGGATTAAAAGGGGTACAGGGTTATGGAGCTAGAGAGCAGACAGGAGTCTGACTGAGTGGGGGCAGACATCACCTGTCATGAGGCACAGCGCCCTCTGCTGGGAGCGGCTCCATCATGGACAGCAGCTCCCGCGCCTCCGCGTCCTCCTCATACTGCAGACCAGAAAGCAGTGGTCAGAAAACACAGGACAGAATGAGCACAATACACCTGCTAACATGCCTTCAAGGTCTGCCACTGTAAAAGATACCACTGGGAGAAATAAACTCATTCAACAAAATGCATTCTGTACTTGTTGCTTCAGCTTCCAAAGACCCTAAAGTCAAAAGGAGTCAAAGCGTTCCGCGGATCGGAGGGTACCTGGAATTTGAGTCGGGGTCCGCCAGCGTCCAAACGGGCACTCAGACACTCGCCTACAATCATGCCTGCGCGGCGCACCCGCACCACACTGCTGTCGAGGTGGCACTGCATCCCACCCAGCATGCACTGCAGCAGTTCTACGGGTCAGGAAAGGGGAACTCGTGAACTGAGGTCATCCTCAAGGTCAGCGCTAATCTTGCTAACGGGGGCTAAAACTCTGTATTGACCGTATTGAGAGTGACAGTGCCTGGCAGAGAGATGCCTGGGCGGTGGTAGCAGTGATGAGGGTGACGGGGCTGACGGGGCTGACCTGGGCGGAGCTCCTGCAGCTCGGACTCGCTCAGCAGCCCCAGGCACAGCAGCAAGGCCCGGCTCAGGTACAGCTGCTGCTCCACCGGGGTGTGCCTGACCGCGCTGCTGTTCGCCCACGTCTGGCACAGCGACCGCAGGACCTACCCACACACACACGCACGTCTATATACATCCATAAGCTAAACAGAAATACAGAGGTACACAGAGCATACTCGTACACACCATTACGCAAAGTACTGTTACTCAGGCTAACGCTTACTGCCGCGTCACAAAACACCATTCAGCACGGAAGAAAGCGCTACTGCTCCTCTGACAAAGCGCAGGCATTCCTGACCTGAACAAGCAGCGGCCGTCGTTCCCTGTCCTGTGCCAGATATCCCACCAGGGAGCGCACTGCTCTGGTCTGAGAGAAATGAAGAGAAACGAGAGTCTCATGGTCAGGCAAATTGTGAAAACACACACAAGAAAACTTGCTTGTATTGCACCACCCAGTGTCTCACCTCATACTTATACTGCAGCAATAGGAGTTTATGAGTGATGACAAACTGAGCCTTTTTATTCTTCACCACAATGTTCCCCATAATCCTGGACAGAGCCCATGGTCTAAAGAAATGGAAAAGAGGCTACTGGAAAAACCACACACAACAAAAACTGCAGTTTTATTGTGCTGAAATGCAGTTCTGGCCAGACTACTATAGAAAAATATCAGATTAATCTCTTAAAAACACTTTAAAAGGAAACCGAGCAAGAATCAGAGCCATAATGGAGTTTTGTGTTCAAGGACATGATTATCATGGGTGGCACCACTCACCCTTCCACAGCCTGCACCAGCCCTGTGACCACGCTCTCCATCCAGCGCTCTGGAACGTCCTCCATCAGCCGCCAGCACACCCTCTGCCACACCATGTCTGAGCGAGTGTGAGTGGAGAGGCGTGGCACCAGCTCTTTAAACATATGCTCTAATAAACAGAACACACAGAGCACAAAGTCATATATATATATATATAAAACACAGACGCTAACACAAATGTTTTTCCCAAGCCAGACACAACTTACCACTATGGCCCTGCATACAGGCCTTCCCCAGAAGTTGTGCCACAAAGCTCAGGGAGCAGTCCTGTTTATCTGCACAAATGCCCACAACACCACAACAGAGGCATCAGACAGGGTTACACAAGGTACCATTCATGTGAAAGCATGTATGTGTGTAAGCAGGATTCTGTGTGTAAGCAGGATCAATGGCAGCACAGCTTGCATACAGTCACAAAAAGGTACATTTAGAGCTTCTGCCTCACCTCTCAAAGCCTGGCAGGTCCTCTCCAGTGTAGTGCTCAACACCCTGGCCAGCAGGGGGTAGTATTGGTCAGGAAGAAAGAGGGGTCTGTTATGCGGATGCAGTCGGTTGGCTGTGAGGTCAGGCAGAGACACCAAGCGTCCCAGGAGCGTCTCTCTGAGCTGAGGGGAGTCTGGGGAGAAGGATCCCTGGCAGCGAGACCACAGCAAAGCAGCCAGGCGGCCACTCTGCAGGTATCGCTCCAGCACACCCACAACCTTGTCTAGACCTGCACTTGGGCTGGAGGACAAGCAGCCAGAACAGAACGGTATGTGGCATGTGACCCCCAACAGCAAACCGCAATGGCATAATCATTTTAATATTCCTTATTCTCAAAAAAAAAAAAAGTCTCACCTGGAGGAACCAATATAGTCCATTAGCACCAGCAGAGCCTGGTCTGGTGGACCTCTGAGGAACATGCCATCCCACAGCTCGGAACATTGTGCAGAAGTGAGGATATGATATTTGGTTTTCAGGTTACTAAGAAGAAATTTCAAGATACCAGTGTACTGTGTCCGGTTGAACTCTTCTCTCTCACTGGGTGAAATCTCCTCATGGGATTCAGTGTCCAAATAACTAACTAGTTTGCGAAGGGTGTCTGTCACCTCCTGAACATCCTGGGAGGTAGACAGAGATTTGATATACTGGCTAACCGCCAGACGCACCTTTGCTTCTTTGTTCGTCATTTAAAAACAGTCCTGCAGGCAAAATGATATTAAAAACTGAAATTTTCATGTATGGTTTACTAACATATCAAATTAATGATCTGATCATAACTCATACCTGCAAGTAAAGTACACCTTCGTCAGGTGTAGTGCTCGTCTTATTTGCAACATGCGTAAAAATTTTTAACTGAGAATGGAAGCGACTCAAGAAAAATACCGAAACCCAATTTTAATGCCCGGTGTTGTAACTTTCAGGTCAGTAAAAGAAAGCGAGGACATGGCAATTCACAACTGCGTGACAGGCGAATTCGTAAACAAGCGTCTTAGATTTGCCTATTATTTTTACGAGGCGAAGCCTGGTTGGTTAGTTGGTTGTACGTTCGTTAAACAGCTTGCTAGATGCACCAACATTTTATTTCACTGTTATTAGGCTACTTGCTACTCGAACACGACGACTACTACTTGCTACTTGTGAGCGATCTGTAAAGCCACGTTAACGTAATGAACTTGCAACTCAACCACACATATAACAGTTATATCTGAAGGCTGTTAAGTGAAACTTACTTTAAAACGATGACACATTCTAGCACAAAAATATCGATATTCCTTTCCTAAACCCCATAACGGCATTCTTAATGCGCGCCGCCATTTTCAAAACATGCCGGTGCAGCTGCTAAAAAGACCTGTGTTAGAAATCTTAAATCTAAATAAAAGGTTCCGCAGGCAATGTGCTTGAGAAACGAAGGCCTACCGTAATTATTGATATACATGCAAGATGTTTCAGATGAGGCTGTATTTCCAACGTTTTATTTCCTGTACATGTATTTGCACTACTTTTGATATTAAAATGTAAATGTTAAAATCTGATTCGCATAGGCGCTCTGTGCTGACAGATAAGGTCAGGATAGATTTTCCTAAGGTGTTTTTAAACCGGCCTGTATCGGATTTTATTGTATGATTTTACCTTAGTACTCGGTTTTCATCATGAGGCTTCATCATTGATGCGTTACTTGCACTGGCCTGTATGTATGCAACTCTCCCAAAGTGAACCATATGAATATGAACTGGGAGCTGTGGTCAAGTTTATGTTCATACGGTCTATGGGTCAAGTGAGCAGTGAGCAGGCAGTTGAGAGCCGCTCGAGTATGTGCGAATATTATGAAAACTACTGTAATAAAGTACATCACGTGTTAGTCCATGACGTTTTATAGACATTTAACAGACGGTGTTATCCAATGTGATTTATTTAAAAATGACGTTCATTATACGCTGCTTACTTGCTTATTGTAGTCATTATATCGTTGCGTGCTTTACACTGTTTTTATATTGTAAATTGGTCATATGTTTCCCTAGGAATTCATTTTTATTCAACTAAGCACACGTCGTATTATCACTTATAGCAATATGGAATATTTTGACTGTGGAAATGAAAGGAAATAGACTTTTTTGGTGCTGATGCAGACAGCAGTATGACCATTTACGTAATACAAGGCTACACTAAACATCACAAAAAATTTTAATTATGACACGTTTCCTCATTAAATAATTTTCATTCAAGTAATCATACTATTCATGACAGTTTAAATAGCACTCGTGATATCGTTGAAATGTGATTGAAATTTAAAAAATGGGGTAAAAATGTACCCCATGTACATGTTTCTACAAAAAAAAAAAAACACTTAAGTTTGAACATGAACAATTTGTGTGAAAACAAGCATCACTTTTGCTGTAGATTTGCAGCAAAACTGTAGTTCGCTTTAATCAATAATAAACAGTGGGTACTTCAAAATGTCAGAAAGATTTTCAAAATCTTAAATGGAACTTTGTGATGGTGTGTTGTTTTGTTCAAAATTTGTGACACTTGTTCACAGCAACAGGACGCTGTTGTTTGTATGCTAAAGGTTAAAAATGATTCTGGCCTGATGAGATCTGCAAATTTGCAATGGCTCAGTCAAATGTGGCATTGGGTTAAAGTGCAGATGTGTCAACAGTGGCAATTCTTGTGATGTAAATTTCAATGATTAACAACCACACAAAAAACAGGAGACATTTCCATTTGATTTCAATAAGTTGATATTTATGTTTTTCTCACCTTTTACAGTGAATTGGAAAACCTATAATTCTCCAGACGATGATTAGGCCTACATATTTCAGGATTCCTTCAAAAGATACAGTAACATACAGCAGTAAACAATACTGATCATTTAATTAAAACAATATCTCCCACTTCAGTTTATAATACAATTATTAGTCATATTGTGAATGACGCGTTTTATTTCTTCATATTTTCATGTTTTTTACAGGCAAGTCATTACTGCAAAGCTTCATTGTGATCTTTCTGCCTCGAAGACTTTCTTTGGAGTGTTGGAAAGCTAGGCTGTGAAGAAAAGGCTTTGTCCTACAGACAGAAAATGATTCATATACACAGTTCATTTCAGTATATAGTTATTTAACAAACTGAAAAATGTTGACACTGCTCACAGTCTTTTTCAAACTAGCATGAGGCTTATCCTGAGAGAGTACTGGACCCACAAACCAACACTTTGGAGCAAATAAGTTCTGGCCTGGAGTGATTTTGTGAAGGTAGTATCAGGTCAGTGAAACCACTTCCACGTAGACATACAACAACTATGCTCATAGGCTGCATGTTAGGAGATTGTGTACAAAAGTTCAAGATATTAAGATCAAAATACTCAGGATATAGCTTGGGAAAAGAATATTTTTACAATCCACTTCCTGTTAGTCACTTGCAATACAGACTATACCAGTGTTCACCCAAATTGATTCATTGTGCAAAAGTTGAATCATTCTTTGGCAAAGTGAGAGCAGGATTTAAATAAACTTCATAATAAGGATGATTAAAGTGCATAATGCTTTGGAAATACAAGTTCACAATTCTGTAACCAACTGCTCTCCTTGTACAGAAATTGCGTTACTGGTCTCTCCAGCAATTAATAAAACAGGTATTCAATTTCCAACTTAACATGAATGGTTTATTGTAGCTTATTCCGATATACTGTAGCTAAACCCATATTGAAGAGACAGTGGTTGTTTTGAGATGCGAGATCCTTTCGTAGTCCTGCGTCTCCATGCATTATGCTCCAATATGTCTTGACAATATGCACATATAGATTAATATAGATTATGAAATTAGGTAGTCCAGTCTCTCTCAGTGCAGCCTTGCCCCCAAATATCAGCAAACAAACAATTTGTCAAAGGCAAACATTGACTGTTTTAAGTCTGTATTTCTATCCCAAAGACATTGCGGTGAGCAGTTACAGAACATCGAAGAGCCAAGAGAAATAAAAAGTAATTGAAGACAGACCTGGTCTTCAACGTAACTAACGTAGTCTGTAATTACACTGGCGACCGCAGTGTACTTTGCCCACCAGCTTCCCTCAAGTAAGACATTGTGGTGGAGTAACCTGCCTACTCGTTTGTATTTGCTCAGAAAGCATTTCCAATGGGTCAAGACACTTACGAATTCAGTTCCCTTCAGAATCCGGAAACGCTAATACATATTTACATACAATCCCATCCCCTTCAAGACGCTGCTTTTTACATAGATGCAAGGGGATGGGTTTGGGAGAAGGAAACCAAGATGCTTTCCCGCGTATCACGTCTATTCACATTCAAATAAACAACGGGGGAGGGACACAGTGACATTCCAATGGGAGCGGGAAAATTCCCAGAGAAAAACAAAAGTCATTCTTCCTTCTTACAATAAAAAAATAGCTAGATCTACAGGTTAGAAAAAACTTGTTTGCATGTACAGTAATTTACATCCAAGGCCATTTTATTTAGCGTTGATTAAAGGAAAAGGTGTAGTACTGAGTGCCTAGGCGCGGGAGTGGGGATGTGTCCTAATACTGTGATATGTCAAACCGCCATGTGGCGCATCTCGCTCCCATGGGGAAAACCCCACAGCTCTCTACATCCTCAGGGCTACGGCTAAATGTCAACACGAATATACATCCACATATACAGATACAGCCTCAAAATTTCCAGACATGGTGTGTCAATCACAAGCGATATGCAAAAAATATAGGAGCAAGTTGTCTTAAAGCTCTTGAACACGTAAATCAATCCACTGGAGTTGCGTAAAGACCTAGTCAGATGCCAAGAAGGTCTGTTCTTATTTCTTCCGCCCAGGTTTGTGAACCTCATTTGTGTATGGTGTTCTAAATCTCCCTCACGGTACTAGTTATTGCAAATATTACATTCTTGAAAATTGGATCTTTTTTCCTGTTTATCTAAGCATTACAGTTTTGTGTTCTTGGCTGATTAACTGATCAACTGCTTCTGAATGCATCCCTAGGGTGACCTCCATCACAGAAATCAAGATACCTACACTATTACTAATGTAGTTAAAAAATAAAATGCCCGTGTGATTTCCGCTAATAATGTTGATATTAGTTTTAAAACTATGCTATGGAAGAATATCCAAGCCTGTAAGAAAATGGCATTTGCATATGGCGTGATAATTAGAGGGTAATATTTACTCAAGTTATTTAGAGCAAGATACTGACCAAATTATTACTCCCAGAAACTTCTCAGTAATGTCTCTTTATAGCCTCTCAGCATTCAAGAGAGTCAGACTGACTTACCCCAAAGAACAGCACTACCCATATTGCATCTCTCAGCTCAGGGACAAAAGACAGCTTTGTTGAACAGGCAGGTGGGTGACTGAGTGGCTTTTAGCTGACAGGGTAGGTTATAAAGCCTCATTAAATAACAGATATAAATGATCCTGTTAAGTCCTTACTCTCTGGGGTGTTTTTCACACTTGACCCTTGCTTGGTTCTTGTTTCAGAAGTTGGCAGAATGGTTTCAGGCTTTCACAGTGTCAGTAAATGAAACCCTTCCTGTTCCTCAAAGCTGCCAAGCCCTACAATGTTAGCACTTACTGAGCCACATACACACTGTGAGCACGTCTGAGGAAAGATAAAAATCAGAGACAGAGTGCACATTGTCTTTTAGAGCAAGGGAAACTGAGGGTTTTCCAAGGGAGCGGACGCTTGAGAATGAAAAACACATTCCTCTCGGCCTTCCAGAGTCATTGATACTTTCTGGAGAAGAAACTGCTCCACCCTTTGCTGGGAATCCTGCCTCTTCTATGCTAATGAGTTACTGGGAAAAAGAGGGGCCAGTGCACAGAGATTACTGCACCCCCGTTCCTCCAACAACTCCACCCACGACAGGCTTGCGCTGCTGTAAAATAACAGATTCGGGATGGAGTCCATCCCCCTCACAGACACACAAAACACGCAGATGCACACACAGCAAACGGGAGTCCTTGAGAAGAAAAAACCACAGGACAAACCGACCCTCAGGGCACCTCCTCCTCAAAACCGCCCCTCACTTGGGTCTGCTGGACTCGTGCGGCTACGTTACAATCCCTCACAGACAAACGTAAGCAAAAACAAACCGGGAGGAGTGAACCTGCGGGAAAAGGAGCAAACTGAACACGATTAACTACGTTCAGCGCCGGAAGCCCGAGTGAGAAAGGCGGCTCTTTCAGATCATTCTCCCTGTATGAACAGGGCTCACTTAAAACAGCTGCTTTCTGGGTCGGCTTCAGCTCGCGCTTCATACATTTTTAAATAGGTCTGCTTCAAAACGGGCTGCTGGGGCACGGCGGCACGCTTCTGAAGGACACGGCAACAAAAGACTTTTCCAGAACCCATGGCGCCTATAAATATGGCAGAACCTGCACGTCCAGAGTGAACGGCTCCAGCTCGTTGTCTGATATGTTATAGCCTGCAACCCCCATTAGTATATTCAAAGGTAGGAGTAACAGATATTTGTTCATCCCCGTGAACCTTCACATCCCTGTGAAGTTACCCTGATCATTAACACAACAAAGAGAGCGAGCCCCAGGAGCAGAGAGGACGTTTAACACGTGGGGTAATGCACCTGTGGAGAGATCACGCCGTCCACCATTAACTGCGCCAACTCATCAAAACTTATAGGGTGTGTAATACAGTGCGCACAATGACTGAACACCTTCAGCGTCTGAGGGCCGGCAGCGGAAAGCACACGCACGCATGTACGTATAAATAGTAACACGTAGTGAGAGAGCCAGAGGAACACCAGGCCCCTCCGTCCCGTACGCAGGGAACTCACAGGAACCAAAATGCGAAACACACACACACACGCAACAAATCAAAAAAACGCACACAGGGCACAGTGTTTCCAGGAAGCCAAACCCTGTGAAACTGCATAGGGACAGCAGCAACACTCAGGCACAAAGCAGACATCTTCTAATTCGTCTTCAGAGCGTGTAGAAAGACTATTTCCCCCTCTTCACTTCACGATCCGGGCGTGTGTTGGGTCCAGCCCCCAGTGTCCATGGTGTAGCGGGGGGGGGGGGGGAGCAAGTGGGGGTTCATTACTTCACCTCCAGGATGGAGGGGTTGGATTCCATGATGGCGACGATGATGCGGTCAATGTAGTCCTGCAACCTGTAGTTAATCTCTTCCTGCTTGTGGATGGCTTCCATTAACTTAAAATAGGAAAAAAAACACCAACAGAAACCTTCAGTAAGGGACAGGCAGGGATTCAGAACCATAAAATAAGTATTGGAGATTAATTTGATTTGACAGATGAAAACTATAGTACAGTAACTGAAACTCTGAGAGACGAGGGAATGAATGGTGACAGAGCTCCACATGATTATTTTCATATCCCTTTTAGGTATGTGCATGAGGCTGTATTCATTGGCTAAAAATCAGAAAATTTCACCCATTGTAATTCCATTATCGAGTGCACTGTAAATGGATCTTTCTGCAAATCAGCAATTAGCACAAGCCGGCCTCACCTCGTCTCGAGACACAGAGCTGATCTCTGCAGCCAGGGAGTCGGAGAAGGAGGTGGCGAACAGGTTCTTGGCTCCCTGGATGCTGAGGTTGATGATCTGCCCGTTGAGCTCGTCGTTCTGCTCTTTCAGGCTGCGGTTGTCCTGCGGGGAAAGGTCGAGCCGTTATGGCCGACTCCTCTTCCAGACCAGTGAGCGCGCGAGCCTCTCTTTCTATCACATCATCACTTCAGCCGGGGTCAAAACCCCTCTCATTCGGACTTTCTGCCAGCGCTAGCGGTTTGTGGGAAGGAGCGCGCACGGGGGCGCCCTCAACGCCCGCGGCCTCGCCGTGTGAGCCCGCGCCAGCGCCCTGCCGCCTGAAGCGCTTTACCTGCTTGAGCCTGCGGACCTCCTGCTCCAGCTCGGCCTCCCGCGTGCGGTTCTGATACTCCTGCAGCCCCGCACTGGGGGACCGCCCGCTCTTCGCCTCCACCTCCAGCTTGTACAGCTGCAGGTGCTCCAGCTGTCTGCGCAGGTCCTCGATCAGCTGCAGGAACACACGCGTCAGGCACCGATAGCGCTATTGTGTTTCTAGTTTTGCTCGACCAACAGCAGGAAACCTGGTCTCCTGACAGCATATAGACTGACAAGCTTGTGAAGGAAGAGTAAGACTTCATGGACTCCAAAATGGGTGGAGCTATTCAGCATTACTAAATGATTCACCGATCTGAACTGATAATGATACTTATTAGTTGAAAGCAAGGACGTCTGATTGGTTAAGAGTAGGGCTTTAAACGTGTAATTTTGAATCATGAAATAATATGGCATGTGGAAATTACATAATAACTGGACTGTAATTTAGTTTGACAGAACATGGCAGCTGCAGTATGTATGTCAGCCCGCTGCCTCACCTCCTGTGTGCACTCCTTCTCTTTCTGATTCTTATGCCGCTCGTGTGTCAGCTTGTCCGTCATCTTCCTGCGAGATTCCAGCTCCTCGTTCAGTCTCTCCGTCACGTCTTCCACACTGTCCTGCAACTTCCTCTTCTCCTGCGGGAGCGGGGGGGAGACGGAACGCCAGTCTGTTAATCACATTCAGTCTTAGCGAACGCATGACAGAGGAGATGATGCGGTAGGCCTCGGGGGGGGCGGGGCTGTGAAAGCAGGCCTCACCTCCTCCAGCCGCTCGATGTTGGCGCGCAGACAGGGCACGCAGGAACGCAGCTCGCTGTTCTCCTCGTCCAGCTGCTGGAGTCTGAGACGGCACAGACACACTGGCGTCAGAGCAGGGCAGTGACACACTCGCATCAGAGCACAGGCACACTGGCTTCAGAGCAGGGCAGTGACACACTTTTTTTTTGCTGAGACGGTATTTACACTGACCATTGCCTGACCTGGCAGCGATGGTCAGGCGATAATGTTAAATTTCCTAGCATTCAAACCTTTATGTGCTGCCACTGTTGCCTGTCAAGAGCTGCTTTCTCTCAGAATTCTAAATAGCAGTTGTCAATGGGAAGCATTTCTATGCAAGAAAACACAACATCTAACAAACACATAGGCTTAAAAGCCATTTCTAGACAACTGTCATCTACTCATACTTTGGATCACAAACATTATTTACCATTGTACAAGTGCAAATGAAAATATAACAGAGTGACCACCCTACAAACAGGCTAATGTTCATCTGAATAACTATGGCAAAACCACTGTGAAAAATATGACTAATATAAAGACTTGGAGATCTGTATTCCTTGTGTTGGTCTTGGTTTCAAACACAAAGACAAGGACAACGCAGACAGGCCTCAGTGTAGACAGTTCTTTTCTACGCCATTGGGTGGCAGTAGTGTGCCATGGCACCCAGAGTCAGTTCATTCTAAAAAATTCTCCAGCAGTTGAACACTGACATGTCTGCCAGTGACTGCCATGCCTTCAGCATCAACAGTCCATTTTTCACTGTTTTTAAACAGCGAAGCAGTTGCATTCCATTTCAGTCAGCGGCAAACAACGCAAGCACCTCTGTCATCACGTGACTCTCTCCCTTGTGTTTGTGAATTCTGTGGTGCTGTTTGGCAACCAGGGTAGGAAACCATCAGTAACCTGCAAACCCAGTCTAGGAATCTGCCACCCAAATGGTTGCACGGAAAGGCAAGGCTGCAGCTGCGGCTATGGAAGACGCCCCATTTTGAATGTGTGAGACAGACAGCTCCTCTTGAGCGTGTGAGACAGACCCCCCTCTGGAGTGTGTGAGACAGACGCCCCTCTGGAGTGTGTGAGACAGACTCCCCTCTGGAGTGTGTGAGACAGACGCCCCTCTGGAGTGTGTGAGACAGACGCCCCTCTGGAGTGTGTGAGACAGAAGCCCCTCTCGAGCGTGTGAGACAGACGCCCCTCTGGAGTGTGAGAGACAGACGCCACTCTGGAGTGTGTGAGACAGACTCCCCTCTGGAGCGTGTGAGACAGACGCTCCTCTGGAGTGTGTGAGACAGATGCCCCTCTGGAGTGTGTGAGGCAGACGCCCCTCTGGAGTGTGAGAGACAGACGCCCCTCTGGAGTGTGTGAGACAGATGCCCCTCTGGAGCGTGTGAGACAGATGCCCCTCTGGAGTGTGTGAGACAGACGCCCCCTCTGGAGTGTGTGAGACAGACGCCCCTCTGGAGTGTGTGAGACAGACGCCCCTCTCGAGCGTGTGAGACAGACGCCCCTCTCGAGCGTGTGAGACAGACTTCCCTCTGGAGTGTGTGAGACAGACGCCCCTCTGGAGTGTGTGTGAGACAGACGCCCCTCTGGAGTGTGTGTGAGACAGACGCCCCTCTGGAGTGTGTGAGGCAGACGCCCCTCTGGAGTGTGTGAGACAGATGCCCCTCTGGAGTGAGTGAGACAGACGCTCCTCTGGAGTGTGAGAGACAGACGCTCCTCTGGAGTGTGTGAGACAGACGCTCCTCTGGAGTGTGTGAGACAGACGCCCCTCTGGAGTGTGTGAGACAGACGCCCCTCTGGAGTGTGTGAGACAGATGCCCCTCTGGAGCGTGTGAGACAGACGCCCCTCTGGAGTGTGTGAGACAGACGCCCCTCTCGAGCGTGTGAGATAGCGTGCACTGACCTGCTCTGCAGGTTCTCCAGCTCCAGGCCCCGCTCCCGCTCCAGCTTGCACAGCGCCTCCTTGTGCCTGCGCACCTCCAGGTGCAGGGCCTCCTCCGCGCGCGCCTCCTGCTCCTTCAGCTGCTCCTCCAGGGCGTTGGCCCTGTGCACCAGCTGCAGGTTCTCCTGCCGGAGGCGCGCGTGCTGCTCCCCGTTGCTCGCCGAGTCCGTCTCCAGCTCCGACACCCGCTTCTCCAGGAACATCACCTGCACCGGACGACAGAGCGGCTTCACCGAGGGCACCGTCCCGGACAGGGCGGGAGGCCCGCAGGGGGAGCCGTTTTACAGGCGGGAGGTCTAGGCCAGAGCCAGAGGCGGCCTGCCGTACCTTATCGGTGATGTCGGTGTCGGCCAGGTCCAGCATGTCCCGGGACAGGTCATCCATGCTGTCGATGGTCAGAGTGCTGCTCTGGAGCAGGTGTCTGTTTATGGAGGGGGAGGGAGGGAGAGCGGGAGGGAGGTCAGCACACAGACGCTGACTCTCCTCAGGTCTACCCTTCTGCATTCAGCTCACTTAGCTCTCTTCCTCTCTAGTAAGGTCTCAGGCCCAGTTTCATGAGTCTAGGACTTTAAAAAGTATGTCCCCAAATGGCACCTGCACTCCCTCTCAGATATCTAGTATATGAGTGCACTTTTTCTCTCCCAGAGGAAGCAGATAACTGACTCAGAGAGATTAGCCTGTGATTCAGTGTGATGGTCAGCAAATTACACATGACCAACATTCTGAACTCCTCTCAGGGTCACATGATTGATAAGGCCCCTCCCACATTAAAGATAAGGTATTCATGTGTAATTTCCCACCCGCTGACAGCTGGCACCCTCCCTGCACTCCCTGCGCCCCCAGTTTTCCCGCTGTCAGCCATGTGAGAGGAACAGGCTGGCTCTAATACGTACCTCGCCACCTTTTTACTGGAAAGTCTCTTGCTGGAGCTGCAGGGATGAAAAGCAAACAGGAAGCGTTAGTCAGGAAGTGAGGAGGAGGGAGAGGAAACAGAAAGTTCTCCCACTGATCTATCCCTCTGACCCCCCACCCCCCCTTCTGGTAAAGCAGCCTGATGGCGATGGAAGAGGGTCCAGGGTCTGACTGCCAGGAGGAAGACAGCCAATCACAGCAGACCACTGCAGCACACACAATGACACAGCAGTCCTGCATGCAGTGGAGGCCCTCGGCTGCACTGTCAGACACTGGACTCGACCACACCAGAGCTGTCTGTCTCCTGGTGTGATCTGGACAGGTCTCAGGTCAAAATTCACATGGACTGGAACGCATCCCACAGCCTCTGTTCAATATCTCTTGAGAATGCTTGGGATACATTTATTTCCCCTCATAAAGTAATAAATGAACACCATTACTATAAAAGGGGAACCATTAAGGAAAAACTTATATTTGGTTTGGTTTGTGCTCGTCTTTGTAAAGTACCGACAAAGGGATAACATCTATGCTGAATCATCCTGGAAGAGAGCCATCAAATGCTTTGTACAGGAACTCCCCTCCCTTCTCAAAGAGAGCATTCTGAGGTAAGACAGGCTCTGAGGAATTCATCTCAAAACTGGTCCTGACACCTCTGTGTGTACATGTTTTATTACTATCGTTTAAAGCACTGCACAAAATGTGCTGTCTGAATATCAGACTACATCAACAAGCCATTTACACTTAGACTTTAAACTGTCATAAGGCCACACTGATAGAAATATGTGTTTGAATGAGTATGTGTATATATGTGCTTGAAGACTGAGTACAGAAGCCATTTTGAATGATGGGTGGAAACACAGTGGAGTCCTGAATGCTAATATTTAAGACTGGAGAAGCATGACAATGGGAAACATAGAGGCAAACCTTTGTTCCAAGATAAAAACTCATGGAAAATCTTAAGGACAGATTTTCAACGACCATATTCAGAACATCAGCACAGAAAACTGTCAAATTCTGTCTGTAATTTCACAGCAAAAGTTCCACACAGCAGCAAAGCATTAATGGCTACTGCACTTACCTGCAAACTTTCTGTGAACTACAATATTTACAAATAAAAGCATGACAGCAGCCAAAACAACACCGGTTTCAAAAACGTCCAAGAAATGCGATGAAATGCCCACCACAGCTCACACACACGAAAAAACACACGCACACACACACAGGGAGTGCGGGTGACTGGGGGGGGGGGGGGTGGGTGGAGCAGCATGCGTTACCTATTCATTTCAAGGAAATTCAGGCGTGTGGAGAGGTCCTCGAGGCGACTAATCTGTTTGTGACATTGGCTACAGAAAAAGTCAAGCGCTTCCTCCCTGAGAAAGCTCTGAAAGCTGGCGGGGAAAGGATCGGCTCTGAGGACAGCGAGAGAAAGAGAGGGAGAGAGGGAGAGAGGGAGGAAAGCAGGGAAAGAGGTGTGAGTGACAGAGAAACCCCCGGGATGCTGGGGATTGACACTGGGTCCCCGTTCCCTCTGGGAGCGAGCGTGCAGGCAGGGGTAAGCTCAGGGGACAACCCACAGGTGCCAATCTCACACTGTTTCCAGTTCACACATTCCTCATTAGGGCATTCCTTAAGCTTCGGGAACACAAAGTGACACCAAACAAACAACCTGGCAGATGTTTGGACACAGCCCTGGCAAATTCCCTAAACTCATTCCAGAGAATCAGCTCGATATAGAAAAATGAATTGATCCTCCAGGCAGACAAGGATTGGTAATGAAAGGAGACCAGAACTACTAACTGGGTCACCCAAGGTCTGTGCAGTCCTAGGAAATGTGATGTGCAATTTCAGGACAGAGATGCAATGAATCGTGAAGTGAACAGTGCAGAAAGTATTACTTGAATGAAAGAGGTCGCTGCACAGAAATTGAGAAACAAAGATGAATACAGGAGTAGGTCTGAGGAGACGTGTGAGCCGCAGCCTCCTTTAAAAGGGCTGCAGGCTGTCCTCGCTGCAGATCTGTCCTGCTGGTGCATTATGAAAGCGCTCCGCCGCGGTTATGTAATATCCCTGCGTGCCTCGGCACGGCGTTCGGCGCGGGCGGGCGGGAACGGTCCGTCCCAATCGCGGCGCTGCCACGGGAGCGCTCACCCCCCTTCGCCGCTCTCCAGCGCCGGGCCCCGCCCCCGCGCCCGCTGGCCGCACCGCTAGCGGGCGAACGCGAGAAGGCAGAGAGGCGGCGGCGCGTGCGTCGGCCCCGCCCGCTCCGGCGCTTCGGGGCGACGTTCTCCGCTCCGTCTCTCGCAGCGTCCTTGAGGAGAGACTCCCGCGCGCGGGTCTGAAGGTCCCCGCGGCTCCGCGGCGCCGCTTTCAGGACCGACTGCGCGGAACGGCAACCCGCTATCAGCGCGAGCCGTGAATTACACAGCGCGTGGTAAAGGGCGCTTCACAGCTCCGTGATGTACGGGTGCCCAACGGATATGACTACGCAGGGATCACCAACATCCCAATATCGCTCGACTGATACTAAATGCAGTCACTCATAAAACGTACGAGCACATAAATGATAAAGGAACAAATAGCCAGCGTGGCGTCAACGCTAAAGATAGTTGATTTGAAGGGGATGAGAATGTTCCAGAACGTCACGACAGCTGAGCCAGTGACGGGGTCAAAGTTCGATACAATTTCAGTCTCAGTGATGGCCACAGCTATGGTCGCGACGATGAGAAATCGTCCGTCACTCGAGTACAAAGCAAAAGTCGCTGCGACTGACCACCAAACGTGATAATTGCTGGTTGCAAGGACTATAACATCGCCAAACTGTAAACTGCCCTTAGCAGTGTTTCTGCTAAGAGAGCTGAGGCCTTCATCCTGCCTGGGAGCACACTGGAGCCTCACCCTAACCCCTCACCCTGGGGGGGAGATGGAGCGGCGCCTGGTTCTCCCGCAGAGCGGGCGGGTGATCAGCGGGCGAGGCTCCGCTCCTTGGTGCCCCGTACTCCCCTTGGCCGCGCACACTAATCTCCTCACAACGCCCTGCGCGGGCGGGCCTTTAAGGGCGTCATTAAAAACGCATTTGCTCCCCCCTGACGAGTGCGTTCCGGCCGGGCGGAGCAGGGAGGCCTCTGCTTTTTTTTAGCTAAATTTGCATCAATAAAAACGCCCGACGGCTCCGTACCGACACGATGCTCTCGAGGGCTAAACTGATACCGGCCGAATCGACGCGGGCTGCCATTCTTCTCCATTAGCGGCCAGCTAATGCTGCGAAATTACTTATTCTGGCAGAAGCTGTTAGCCGGACAGTTATCGGCTAAGGACCTCCTGGCAAAACAGATGCGGTGAGCGCTCAATAACATTTTAGAGCTCTAATAGGAATTACACATTAGCCCAGATTACAGAACGCGGATAACAAACACGGACAGTGCATGCAGGGAGAGTGGGGGTAAGAAAAGGGAAAATAAACACAGAGGCCAGTGTGGAGAGGAGCAGGGGTGTCAGAGTTCAGGGCTGGAGAGGAGAGAAGAGGGTGAAGTCAGAGTGTATTGTGCACCGTGTTGACAGACACTTAACAGACCTTACTGCAGCTCTAATCTGAGCAGGAGCCCCTGTGAACAAGAGCTTTTCCTTCACCTGCGTTACGGACTGTCGCTCAGTACCCGAGATGTGCTCCTGCATGAGACCGACGGCACTACAATCTCATCTGCGGTCACATTATTTACAGGGTCTTCCTGTGAACCTTGCTACCACATTTAACGCTGTAACCTTTCAGTCAGAGTGAACAGCAGCCGGAGTGGGTGCTTCTCTGGTGGTCAGATCCGTATCAGAGACACTGCAGCCTTTGGCTTCCACACAATCAGTGACTCATTAGTGCAAGGGCAGCAGTGTTTTGGGGGGGGGGGGGGCAGAGCCAAGGTGCAGTGGCAGAAGTCCAGATGCTCCGAACCACATGAATGCACGGGGAAATTCATGCTCGCCATTACACAATCCCCACACAGGAAAGCCCAATTGGGGTATGTCCTGCCGCAGGTGAGGAACCAGATTTAGTCCTCTGCCTGTGGCTCGGGAAGGCACACCTGCTTTAATGTGATATCCCCTCCTCGTTCATTTCTGTACTAGTCATGCTTCATTAATGGCCATAGATTTACTTTGATCATTTATTCTTCTATCAACCTTTGGGCTATGCCACATACAGATAGTGTTATGTGGCCTCTTTGTGATCTGAACTGTATCAAATTCCTATTTCTATTTTAGATGTGCTGAATTCTTATAAACAGAAATAATCTGTACAAGGTCAACACTAGTTTTAACAACAAAAAAAAACCTGAACAAGCCTATGGTCTTCTCAGGCCTCCTTACTTAGTATTATGTATAACAATATTATGTTTAACTGTCATTTTGTCATTTTCTGTGGAGACTATTTGAGTAAAAAAAAAGGACCTTTTTTATCATTAAAAGGCGGAGAATCATTCTGCTTGACGTGCTGGTGACAGAGCGGAGTGGGCGTGGCACTCGGTACCTGGGAGAGAGCAGCAGGGAGGAGCAGTGCAGCTGGCCGGCGGGGCTGCCCTCCCCCAGCGGGGCCCCGGGGCTCTCCAGGAGCAGGTCCAAGTCGTGGCTCTCCCCGAAGTCCTCAAAGTGCTCCTCCTCCCCTCCGATCACCGTCACCAGGGAGTGACTGTTGAGCTCGGAGCCCAGAGACAGCCTGCGAGAGAGACGGGCGTGAGAACAGAGGAGAGAGAGAGAGCGGGGCAGCACGCCGCATCATAGCTGCTAATGTCGCTGAAGCGCTTAAACAGGGCACCCTGGTCTCCTCCGGCGTCTTGCAGCGTCCGCCTCATTTCCGTTTGACATTTCGGTACAGCAGATAAAACCGAACGCGTGTGATGCCGAGTGCACACATCGCTTCAACCCCTCCGCCTCTGAAAGACTTCGGTGTTACACTGTATAACCTTGTTCAAGTAAAACGGACGGAGTGTAGCACAGTGGGTAAGGAACTGGGCTTGTAACCGAAAGGTCGCAGGTTCGATTCCCGGGTAAGGACACTGCCGTTGTACCCTTGAGCAAGGTACTTAACCGGAATTGCTTCAGTATATATCCAGCTGTATAAATGGATACAATGTAAATGCTATGTAAAAGTTGTGTAAGTCGCTCTGGATAAGAGCGTCTGCTAAATGCCTGTAATGTAATGTAATGTAAAACCCCACTTACACCAAGATGTATGACTGCAATGGAGCTACCGCATCCCAGGATTAATGTCCTCCCAGCCTGGTGGAGAATGACTTACTCAAACGCACTGCTATGAAGTGCAGCTGGATCAAACAGTAAATGGCCAGGTGGTCAAGGAAAAGTGGGCATGTGGTCAGAGGGAGAGGAGAGCAGGCGGGTAAAGCCGGGTGATATACTGCGAGGATAATTGCTGAATGCAATAACGATCATCTCCACCGTGTGGTGTATTGTCCTTCTTTTCTTCTTTTTTCTTCTTAAATTATACTTGATGCGGTAGTAAACATCCAAACTTCAGAGGCCGCGTGAAATGCTTCCTGGCAAAAAATGTCATCACTGTTATCTGTTGGGTGTTGATAAGCTTCCATGTGATAGACCTAAACACAACACATGATCACACGGAAGCTGTACGACCTTGCTGCTGATTGGCTGTCTTATCAACGCCTAACAGTGTTGACGTGGAATCTACTTCACGCGGCCTCTGCAGTTTGGATGTTTACTACAGTATCAGGTATAATTAAAGAGAAAAAGACAACAAAAAAAGGCAGTACACCACATGGCAGCGATGATCCTTACAGCGTTCAATAATTATCATTTTATCACTGCGGTATATCGTCCAGCCCTACAGGCGGGAATAGTTATCTTTACTGTGCTGTAGGTCACCCTGCCTGGGGCACTTGATTTCAGTACGCTTAATGTTCCCATTAGTTTTACTGCTCTCGGTTCCATTACCCTAATAGTGTACTTCACTGCTCCAGATGCTCCGAACCCACACAATCCTCCAGAGGACCACAGTCGAGATATAAACGGCCGGCCGGGCGGGTTATTTGGAAGAAGAACAACGAAACAATATGTGCATACTTGTTAACTGCACTGGCTGTCGTGCATCAGTTCAAGTAATATCCATGTAATTCTGGGTTTTCACTCTTGCTTTGCATAAAATTGTCCCTGTAAAGGCCTGCGTTGGCCTGCGTTAACCTGTGTTGACACACAGAAGACTATAAAAAAGGAGACACACTGAGGCATTTTGGGAATATCCACCTGCAGCAGCAGGCACTGGCAGGAGGGCCTAAATCCGACACACCTGACAGCTGAGGACCAGTTAATGACTAAAACACCAGCATGTTGGTGGAGAACGATGAACGTCTCTACATGCTGTGCCAGGTGGGAGCCTTATACAGAACATTACATACTTAACACTAACAACATGCGCAAGAATCAAAATCCTGAGAGCAAACGGTTTGTACCTCTGGAAACAGCCCTTCAGTATGGGCAGGAGGACTCTTCCATGCTTTCCATCTACTCTCAATGGCCTGGTATGGCCACAAATGGGAACTCGCAAATGATGCGCATGCCCTTGACCACCAGCCAAAGGGGGACCACCGCTGTTACCGGAGAACCGGAGAGGTCGTTCATCTTCACTAAACCATCATAATTTTCTAGTCGCGGCACAGACTGCCACGGGTCAATGTTCGCAGTGTCAATTTGGACTGTATCCTGCATACTGATGTGAATTCTGAACAGGGCTCCTACCGTTCTCAAACACTGCTCGGGAGGTACCGCAGTATTTATCTTCACTGCTAAGCCCATGAAAACCTCTGAGCCGTGTAGGGTTATACAGCAGGGCCTGGAGAGATCCATCCCAAACCCTTACACAACCTGCAGCTGAACTTACATAAAGGACGGATTTGGCTCTCTCTGAATTAATAAGGTACCACTCCCAACTCTGGACCCAGATAAGCAATTATAAAAACAAGTGGAGCAGAACCATAAAGGGGAACACCTACAATGGGTGACCGGTCTTAATCACAGGACACTTCCGTTGAGTACAAAGGTTGTATACAATTACATTTTTAAAATTAAAATGTCATCTGAAAACTGCAGATTCTCTTCTTGGTGGTTGTTTACCAAATAATGTGGACTTACTCAGCAAGTTAAAAAAAAAAAATCAGTTGCAAAACAAATGGCACGTTAACAGATAAAAGCAGGCGGATGGTACGGGTTGACTCATAAACCCTGGAAAGTGACAATGTAAGCAGTGATTCACATCACAGCTGACGGCTGTACTCGGTACAATCTGGAGAAGTTTCGCAATCGTTTGTCTCACATGGCAACCCGCCATTTCGCCTAAATCCTACAGGCTCCCTAGCAACAACAAAGCCTGTTCTTTACCAGTTATTAAGACTTAATACAGACCCTTAACCTCCCCTGAGCTGGGTTTTCGCTCTGAGAACAGCCCGTTACTTGAGAACATCAGACTTGTTTATCAGCTGTGATGAAAGCTGATGGACTGTCAGACTTGTTAAACGGCAGCCATTTTACATAATGAATAAGCAGTGTGTGCAGTGCTTCAGCACCCACAGTGCCAGCGCCCACAGGCCCGTGTCAGAGGCAAAGCCGCCGCACGTTTCCCATGAGCCTCAGCATCAAGACCATGATGACGACGACCCTAGCCCGTAGCGAACTGCAGGGGAAGCCTCTATGCCCGCACTTACCCACGACCCAGCCCTGCACAGGTACTGGGGTCCATGCCACGCAGCGCGGGCAAGGGGAGGTCACGCATGCTTCAGCCTGCCAACGCTTCGCACGTCAGCTACGAAGGAACCGGGCGGCTCTCCACAGAGTACGGGCCCCGGGCTCTTCCTCCACACGCGACGCAACGCCAGCGGCAAAACAAACAGCCGTCTTTGGCCGTGCCTTTAGCCGTACCTTCCAGTCGGAGGCTCGGTGAGACGCCGGCTGCGATTGGCCGAGGGTTAATCAGATTTACCGTTAAGCGGAACTGCCCTATCCTGCGAGGGGTCCAGGCATTGGCTGTGGAAGGAGGAGGAGGAGGAGGAGGAGGAGGAGGAGGGGTAATCCTGTTTAACCCTCTTAAGTTCATGCTGTTTCCAGCAGTTTTTTGCTCTCCTTGTTTTACGAGAAATTCTATGATATAACAGCACAGTAAGTGCAAGATTTTCTCCAGCTCAGCCCCACATGACTGCTTCATCACATAAAGCATGTTTTACTGCACACATGTTTGTGTAGTAAAATTGTACATTTAGCTGTAATGTTACTCTATGCTTAACAGCAATTTACAGCAATCACAGAAAAATCTAATCAATTGGTTCTACCAAAGAAAGCACATTTCCCACTCATCCCTTTGATGTAAAACTGCACAAAATAGATGAACAGACAACAACAGAAACTAAACTACATAATTGTTTAAACTCAGGTGACCGAATGGTGAACAGGCCAGTTTTTCTTTATGCCAAGTTTCTTATGCCAAGTCATTCAGCGTTGCCACAGGACAATGGAAGTTTTTCCTACTTACAGACAGGTATCCTAATTTAATAATAGTAAAAAAAAAAAAAAAAAGACCTGGCAACCTATCACTGAAAGTCTGTTTACCTTAAACTTAACCTCATATTTCTGGTTCATAGGAACAGCTGTGAACTTAAGAAGGTTAACTTCTAATGACACCCATACACACACACACACTGCAGTCAACTATTCGTCCAGTGCTAGAAGGTTCTGTTGCAATAGCAGGTAATGTTTACAGAATCTAATACACACCTACTGCGGCCCCTCTACACTGTGAGTGGTAGAGGTTACACAACGGAGCATGACTGGAAAAGTGCTGATCGGATACATAATTAGCATCGCTCTTCAGTCACTTTATCACAGGGTCACCTGATGCACCACCGCTACAGCTTTCAATAAACATAAATCTAACCTGAAACTGGACATCACATGATAAAAACAAAAAGATTGGACTGTCTGTCAGCCTGTCTGATCACCTTGATAGAAACCATCAGCCTGTTGGCTAGTCAACCAAAAGCACAACACATAATAAACTCTTGTCCCAAACACCATTACTTTGGAGAGGCAGATTGCTCTTCAAAATGTGTTCCTGCTGGACACATTACTGCCTGGGTAGCGCTAAACAATTGGTATTCAGAACAGCTGCAGCTTCTGGAACATTAAGGATAATAATCCCAAGGAGAATGCAAAGACTAAAGACTCCGACAGGAAATCATGAGATGAATCTAAACATGAACACATCCACAGACTAAAGGGTTATGGGCAGGATCACGGTGTAAGTCAACTGTCCACGAATCGCTGAGACAAACGAAGGCGACAGGCTCAGACTCACCACTCTCTCTCACTTTTTCCCATTCACCTGGCCAGTTCGTATCAGCAGGGCTCGTCCGCCCTTCTCACTGGACGGCACATCTCAGTCTGCAGGGCAGCCCAGCTCTCACTCTGCCGGAGAGGCTCGTAAAGGACCGCTCCGCTCCGAGTGGCCCCATGAGGCTCGAGTCTCGTGTCAGCGGGTCATTTATTTTTTGTAAATCACAGGGCCGCGGACATAAGTCAGAGAGAGCGAGATACGAGTCAGACCCTTCCGTCTGCATCCTGTTTAGACCCAGAGCCGGAGATAGCGGGACGACCTTCCAAAATTTTTGCTAAGTGCTGAAAATTCGACATACAAAACCGCCAGCTTCCTCCTACGGACAGAGGAAAGGGGCAGAAGCGTACGGGTGCTGAGCTGTAACTGGTACCTTACAAAAAAAAGAGAGAAAAGAGCCAGCTATGCACTTCCTGCCATTCAAGGCCTTCTGTGGCCGACAGGAAACAAAAACACACGTCCGTCAGCCGGCGCTGCTCTGTCCCGGGAGCCGCGGGTCGGCCTGTCAGCAGATAAGCCCTCTCTGCTGCCTTCCTCTCCCATCGCTCGACCCCGCGCCGCACGCAAAACACAGCGCTGCACAGCTCAGCCCAGCACAGTCCTGCCTTATACAGCTCTGCACAACACAGCCTTGCACCGCCAAGCACAGTCCAGCACAGCTCTGCACAACACAGCCCTGCACAGCCCAGCACAGTCCTGCACAGCCTTATACAGCCCTGCACAGCCCAGCACAGCACAGCTCTGCACAACACAGCATAGCCATGCACAGCCCAATACAGTCCTGCACAGCCTTATACAGCCCTGCACAGCCCAGCACAGCACAGCTCTGCACAACACAGCCCTGCACAACCCAGCACAGCCATGCACAGCCCAATACAGTCCTGCACAGCCTTATACAGCCCTGCACAGCCCAGCACAGCACAGCTCTGCACAACACAGCCCTGCACAACCCAGCATAGCCATGCACAGCCCAATACAGTCCTGCACAGCCTTATACAGCTCTGCACAGCCCAGCACAGCACAGCTCTGCACAACACAGCCCTGCACAACCCAGCATAGCCATGCACAGCCCAGTACAGCCATGCACAGCCTTATACAGCCCTGCACAGCCCAGCACAGCACAGCTCTGCACAACACAGCCCTGCACAACCCAGCATAGCCATGCACAGCCCAATACAGTCCTGCACAGCCTTATACAGCTCTGCACAGCCCAGCACAGCACAGCTCTGCACAACACAGCCCTGCACAACCCAGCATAGCCATGCTCAGCCCAGTACAGCCCTGCACAGCCCAGCACAGCACAGCACAGCACTGCACAACACAGCCCTGCACAACCCAGCATAGCCATGCACAGCCCAGTACAGCCCTGCACAGTACTGCCATGAAGCGAGAGGAGTGAACTCCCCACTGCACTCTGAGCCCGCTTATACAACAAACATTTCGCAGGCACTGAAGGTTAAACATGTATAGGAGAGCACTAGTTATGCGTTTATAGTGCAATACATGTTGCTAGCTGGGTAGCTTACACATTGACTCAAGGAGTGTTTGGTAAATACAGGATTGTTTTCTAAGATGTTAAGAGGTTAGTCTGAGGCTGCTATCGAACAGGTGGTGTCCATCTATCCATTTAACCTAACAATTAGAGTAATTAGAAAACAGGGTTTTCCTGCATGGAGAATTCTAAGGCGGTCATCTCGATCAAAAATGTCGACATGAAACAACATTAAAAACACAAGCGCTGCGCTGTGCGTTTCTGCCATTTGTAACTGCAGCGGCGGCAGTACTCTGATGTGGCGCTGTATCGTAATCAGCACCATGCACCAGGAAAGGTGCTACTGAAGGAGAACGCAAAGCTACAGCAGCTGTATCCACACGGTGCGTAATCACACGCAGCTTCAGACAGCTAAATCTTGTTTTGTTTAGCACCCGAGCACGTCCGATATTTTCATAAAAGTTTCCTAAATTACATCCTATTAGTTTAATGCTTCCAAATTGCAGATATGGCCCGGAGGATAACTTTTTTTTATTTAAAAAAATTTTTTTTAAGAAAGAGTTTATGAGGAGAAGCAAAAGAAAAGGCAGTACAGTCATCATCTGATCATTAATGGCTGGTGATAAAAGTTGCACATTAACAAGATGTGGTAAATCTGATCATGTGATCACTATTAAAGTACCGCCTCATTTTTAGCCAGGAGCTCCCATTTGAGTCCTACAGATCATTCGAAAACAGTCATCAAAGGGTCTGAATGCACACAGCAACTACACGTCACAATCAGTACATTAAAATGCCTTTTTTTTGCTGCTTTATCAAAGAACTGAATAAACGCAAACATGCTAGCAAAGTACCGGCACTGAACCCTACAGTACATTGAAACAGGAAAACGTGACTTGCAGGAATTAATTCAGTAATCATAAAAAGCTGTACTGACAACTCCAAGAGCAAACACTGAACGCACAACTCCGTACCAACAGCTAAACTGTAATGAGCTGAATGGGGAGGGGGAAATCCAAACACAGGGTCTTGTATGCGTAAAAGCTTCAGCAAACAAACCTGCAAACACAGCACCGATCGATGCTAAATTGTACTCTGACTGTGCTGGAAATTTCTAGACTTTTATAAAGATCTGGCTCAAGGCCTCTAATTTTTACATAGTATCTGGACTTCTGTTAGAGGAGATTTCGGTGGCAGCGCAAGACAAAAAAAACCACTCACAATATACTGAATTAAGCAAATGCATACGCACGCTGACAAATGATTTAAAAGAGTTATCTACCCTTTTATTCATAACACATGAGTCTGCTGCCTACTAAAAGTCTGCATAAATGAGTTGTTGATTTTAAGTGATCAAGTGATTTCATTTTTGATCCTGTTCTGTTGTGATGTGAAGCACTATAACAAATGCGCACAGCTGAACTATTTGCATGTCCACGAAAACTTCTTCGGCTACTCATAGTGCCAAGTCCTTCACACTGTCAAGTCTCTCCAGATGGCAGTTTGTTAACATGAACCGTATCATTACATAAACACAGGCCAGCGCAAACACAGATAGAACACACATCCCAGCACCCGTGGAAATTAAGACCTTGACCGTACTACTGGCCCTTTCCTAAAAATAACAAAAAGAAAGGTGACCAAAGGTGGCTGGGGTTCGAAAGTATTTCACAGGAATAGTGGAGTCAGCCTATCCCAGGGAGCAGCGCTAAGAAAACAAGCTGAATAAGTCATAACGGACTGGCCCACAGTGCCCCGGCAGCGTCGCGCAGTGCAAAGTCAACCGCTTTGACGACGTGTGAAGTAAAACATTCACAGGGTCTCCGCTGCAGCTGGTTCTCATGGAAACCAGAGGCCCGAAAGAAGGAGAGTGGCCCTGTAGCCCGGGCAGGCCCTGAGGGGCCGGGGGGGGCTCTGCGGGGTATGGGGGGGGCGGGGCCCTGCGCTCACCTGCTGCCCGTCTCCTCGGGGTCGTGCAGCGCGGCGTCGATGGCGCTGTCCGTCTCCACCTCCTCGTGCAGCTCGGGGTGCACCAGCGCGCCCGAGTCCTCGTCCGTGAAGGTCTCGCATTCGCTGTAGGTGCTCTCCGAGCCCAGGTAGGCGCTGTCCGTCACCTCGTTCTGCTGCAGGAGGAACGCCCACAACATTACCAGTCGTTTCAGGCACATCACGTCATATTTCAGCCATAGGTTCCATGTATCTGCGTGTATGTGTGTGTATTACACACGCATCCAGATAATAAAAGTAGACATACAGTGTACATATAGTATACTGTGTACGTGACTATGATTATGTTACGTAAATACATAGGCTACAATATTTTGTTAATGCGAAAAAGGACGTCATATTTTGCCAAAAGGGAAATGGGTTTATCTATGAATTGTTCCAAAGGAACTGATAAAAACATTTAATGAGACGGCTGTAATGATTAACAAGTTCTGTAACAAGTAATAAACTTGCTTTAATAATGACTTTAATAAAAGCAATAAGCAAGGGAGCATACACCTTTGTTGTTTACACCTTTATAAACCTCTTCCAAGGCAAAAAACAAAGCTAAAATATCCGGCTTCGTAGGTTCTGTTCAGAGTTAATGCACACACCACTGCACCACACAATGTCTTTGAAAATGTGCCTGGTTTATGTACAGTCAAAACTGTTGATAGATAACGCAGTCTTTTAAACTCCCTCAATGATAATGCCAATGTGAAACATATGAGTGATAGGGCAATGGATAGACACGCAGCTTGGTACAGATGGCGAGTGAGAACATACTCCGAGTGACTCATACGCTGAAGCAGGCACTCAGAACAGCAGCTATCGTCATCATATATCAACCACCAAACCCATCTCAAAGCACACAATGAAAACGAATCAAATCACTCAGCCTAGCAGGGCTGAAAGCTCGCAACAGAACCCCCGTCAACAATTGAAAACACACATCTCTGAACTCATCCATACGCACATTTAACAGTCCGTTTGAGAAACTTCTGCCTAGAAGCACTGAAACACAGAGATGAGCAGCGAGATTCTGCCGGTGTGTCAATGCGCAACGGTTAGCTTAGCTTAGCTTAGCTTTCCTCAGGTGTGTGGTCCAGGCGGCCGACCCGTCGCTGGAGCCGCAGACCCTACCTGCTGGTGCGGAGGCTGCGGGGGTGCGGAGCCCTGAGGGCTGGCCGCCGTGCCCAGAGCCATACTATCCTCCAGGGGTCAAGGACAGGAAGGAAAGCCTATCATGGGGCTCCCTTCCCTTCTGAGCGGAGAGAGCGAGAGCGAGACGGAGCTTCGTCCCGCACTGGGCTCTGACAGGGGAAAGTCCGTAGGGCAGGAGGCGTACAGCGCTCCTGTGGAGAGCGGCGGCGTCGTCACAGAGGGGCGGGGCCATAGTCGGGACCCGCCCCTTTCTTACTCTGAGGTACAAACCAGGGCACCTTGGAACCTGAGGCTGCATGCTGAGATCCACTCAAGATCAGACACTAGACATGCTTTGACAGCTCCCATGGTCAATACTTGTCCATATGAATCACTCAAATGCATATCAGAACAAAAGTATATGCCAAGCATACACTCTCTATAAATCTATAAAAAAACACAATTCCTAAAACAACTCTTTGCAGAAAATTAAACCGATACCAACTTAAACGTATACATTCACCAATATGTTTCACAGAACCTAAACAAGCCACATTTCAAAGCAATGCAGCCCGTTTTTCTGTGCTCAATAAATTACCTTGACCCTGGCAGAACTTCCCTCTTCATTCTGCTTCCACCAGCAAGAAGCAGGTCCTGCTTCATCCGCGTACATTTAACACCGGTATCCCGCTTGTAAATATTCTGAGGGATTAATCCACAAGGCACAAGCACTGAACTAAGCCAAAACCAGAAGATATAAGAGTATTTATTAACTGGAGTTTGATTCAGGAGTGTCCAGCAGAGCAGGAAGTCATTAAGCAGTCATAATGCCACCATGGCATTCTATTACACTCATCCTGACTGTGAAATGATGCGACTGCTCCCACACCAATGGCAGAGAACAAGGAAGAGAGTCGGCTTAGCAGAGGCATGTCCAGTGCCCTGTGGAGAGAGGGCTGCTGATAAACCTCTGTTCAGACTGACTACACTGCTTCCTGGGCTCAGGCTAAATCCTCACAAGCTCTTCGGGTTGAGATGAAGACCGAGGAAAAAGCTAAACTAATACGGCAGGACACGCAGTCCACAGAGCTGCAAACAGCATATAAACTCGCGCATTCGTCCAGATGAGCTGACTTCTGTTTTCCAGCCAGAGACGCAACAACTGCGGTGTTGTGACTGGAAGGGGCTGGGTTACCGTGACAGCGAAAAGGGCAGCCTACGGTCGGGGGTTTACTGCAGCCCAGAACAGGAGGGTGGGGTTCTCAGCAGGTCCTCCACCCAGCTACCTCACCCAACTTGTTTTGAAAGCAAACAAAGCCAGACAACAGGCGCATTGAGGCCCAGAGCGAGGCGCAGTCATGACCCAAGCGTGATCAGACGCAGGTGTGGCATCCGGGTAGAGGCGCCCACTTCCCCCAAACACCTAAACTGATGTTATTGAATGTCACTGAAAAGTCCTTATTAGGACTTTTTATTGGCTCTACACACCACAATGCAGTCTTTTCAGAACCCCAGTCTTCACAGATAGCAATATGAAAAAGTAAGGAGAACTAAGTGAGTCTTTATAACCCTATGTGCACATTTACATCATTAATAGCAAAACCAAGTTCTGCTTGTAATAAATGAATGTTTCCCATTCAGTAATTTCTATGGCCCACTTTGTTCTTTAATGCAATGGTCACCTGCCAGGCCAGATAAGTAATTTCACAAGTCGTTTTCAACATTACACAATGGCTGCCTTGTATTTCAAATGTGCTTCCACATAAAAAACTGAAACGAAACCTTCAATGACGTCAAATTTAACTTCTAACACAGTAATATGCATGTAACCAATAAATTACCTTATTTTAAGCGCATATTTTTTATAAAGGAAATTTTTTGTCACCAGTGTCAACATTATGGTTGAGAAACCAGAGAGGCATATTTCAGGGATTCTTTAATGCTCTGGACTGTGAACGCTAATTTCTAGTACATCTTTTCTTGAGAATTGTAAGCAAGTGTACTGCAAGTAAAAATCCACAGAAAAGCGAGGTTAGAGCTGACACAACATGCTTCATAGTAAATTACTGTACTGTCACCACATCAGATTTGGAAACAATTTTGGGGTTGTGTCATGCTGCCCAGTGATGCTGCAGAATAGTGCATTTTCATTTTCATTTTCACATCTTCATGGGAAAGATATATATAGTAAGGTGCACATAAAAGATTTCAGTGCACTAAACAAAGTCACCAGCTGTTACCTGGCTATTTTCTACTACTACTATTGTTTGTAGTGGTAGCTCTTTGCAGATAGATTCAATAAACCCCCAGGGCTCTTGCCAAGGCCCAATAAATTCCTGATCTTCTGATACTGTCCAGTATAGTGAGGTGGGAAAATATGACAAAATATAACACTAATATATGACAATATGACAACCACTACAGTATACAACCCTGTTGCTTAAAGCTGGAGCAAGAAATTAATTAGATTAAAACACGTCTAATTGGCATCCCTGCATGACACAATGAAGTCCTGCTGATTACACTTAAATTCAGCTATCATTCTAAAAAAGGGTACCAAATACATTTACAAAAGCATTTTTTAAAGAAAAATTCAAATTGTTGAAGTATAGTTGTTAATTGAAAAGGGCTGATAAATAAATACTATTAAAATGATAAATGTATATTTTAAGCAACATTTCATTCGAAAGTAGTGCTGTTCAGGGATTAAAAAAACATAATTGTTTACCTTATTGACAACAAAACTGTAATAAGTCCATATATTAACTGCATATATTTATTATTAAACAATACATTTTGACTCTCTGTTATTATGTTTAGAAATAACAGCATTGTTAATAAGAGATAAATAATATAGTGAGTAATACTGTGTGATTTAACAACTTGTTTAAGGGCCAGATCTTATTGAAATGGTACATAATATGTTGCCAATGACAAATATATAACCATTTTGCTAAACACACCTCGACATTTACAATTTGTAAGGTTCAATTTACCAGTGCACCCCACTTAGCTGTTCACCGCAAGTGCAAAAACCCCACTCGAATTAGACCTAGGTCCTGAAAACTATAACTGCTTTTTACCTTTCAGGTGATGAATAAATACACTTTAAATCTTAACATCGCAACCAATATCCTACTTTTGCAGAAAGAGCCGAGTAACAGCAAGGACTCAAACGATTTAAATCACTCATTTTACCACTCGGGATTCATTTCATGTAAGCAATACAGCTACTCTTTTAGCGAAATCCTATTGCTTGCAATCCACTTGATTTTATTTTAGGCATTAAATGGACTATGAATATAGATTAGCCTACCGCGAGCACAAATAGTAAGTAAGTGAGCAAGTAAATAAGCAAATACATAAATAAATAATTTTTCATAAGCCTATAGTGACGCACATTAAGTTACATATGTACAGAGGGGGAAAATGTATTTATTATTAATTCATTCATTGTTTGGTGGAACACTCCAAGTAGCATTTTTTAAGAAACCTTAATTGAAGCTTATTGCCATATATGACCTCACCAGAAGGGGGTACTATAGCTACACAAGCCAATCAGCTGCTCCGTAACACAGCAGACGTAACAAATGACACACAGCAGTCTCATGAGCGGCAGGTCGTATTACAGTGGTCAGAACTAACTCTTGCACACACATAAACCAGGAAGACTTAAACCCAAATAAATTCCACAGAAATTGAAACTAAATATACATGTCCGCGCACTAGGCAGGCCAGGAATTCCAGATATGCTGACGAAGGCTAAAACCGGTAATGGCACGCGTATGTAAAGTACATCTCGACTTCAACAATTCAATATTTGTAAAAGAAATTCAGCCAGATGTCAGGCTATTCACCGCCAGACCTTTCTGTTTAGCCTGTCGAACGGTCGCAGAATCATAATTACAGCCCAGCTAGCCGCAGAGAGAGCAGCTCTGAGTGCACGCGGAGTTCAGCTGGCAGACACAGATCAGCCGGAGGCACAAAAACACAAAGGTCGGGTTTAATTTCCTCTGGGCGGTGCCAGCCGCGGTGGCCGGGCAGCGTCGCGCGCGGCGACGTTCCGCGCGGGCGCGAAGAAACGCGCGGCCGTCTCCGTGAGTGTCACGGGAGGCGTCGCCCGCGATGACGTTCCGCGTTAGCGCGAGGAAAAACAACCCCGCTGTGATATTTTGCTCGAGTGCGTAAAGGGTAAAGTATATGCTGCGAGTCCGAGATGATGACACGATAGATGCGTTTAATGCGAGAACCAGGAAGCAAACTGCCCGTGATGACACTTCGCGTGAGCGCGAGTTAGCGTGTAATCTGCGACGCCGCTCCGCAGGCGAGCGTCCGGCGGCAAGCGCTCGGCCGTACGCGGCGCACTCACCTCGAAGGTGGCGTAGTCGTCGTACTCCCCGGGGACCCCCGCTTCCTCCCCGAGGTCAAAGCCCACATCGCACAGCCGAGGGTCAGGGCCTGCGGGCGGGGAACCAGACACAGGGCAATGAAACAAACACAACTCCAAACAACAACGGCTCCAACTGCAAAAAACAAAACAAAACAATGAACGGACAGATGGACAGTGTTACTGAACAGATATCAGGCACATCGGCAATTCTGTTAGGCCACTCACAGACTCACACGACAAGATGAGGCCCATCTGTCATTGCTTCAAAAGTACCATTTCTCAGCCTAGTCAGTCTTTACGGTTTTTATTTGGAGAAATCAGAATGTGACAGGAGCTTGATTAGTGGGTGACTTGACAGCAGGGGTATGAAAATTTCATGTCAACTGACAAGAGAATCTATCAGAATCATTTTTTCATTAAAATTGTCATTAAATCAGTCCGTCATCATCCTTCGTGATGAAGGAATCAACATATAAAAAGTGCCACTTGAACCCAGTACTTCACCTTTTGCATTACATTTAAACCTGCCTGTCTCCATATTCATCCTGAATATTAAATAAACTGTTTAGAAAAGCAGACGGCTTTAACAGCACTTGACTTCTCCTCAAGTGCATAACTGAGGATGATCTAAGCAGGCTTTGTGTGGAGCTGTGTGGTGAAGTGCTTCCCTCATCCCAATCAGCCTGGATGAGGCAACAGGGAACACTTCAGAACCACAGGTGAGTACACCTCTGACAGCTAAAACACAGATACATTCTGCTGATGACAAGCCCGGAAAAAAGTGGAGCAGGTAACATAGCCAATAAGGTTCTATGATCTTGGTAAAGTCTATGCCCCCACCACTCTCTGCACTGCACATTATTTGGTGAGACCAACGTGGAGGGGTCCGTTTAATGTGAATTTGCATATGAGGACAGCCAATTTCACAGCAGACGTCCATCAGCGTTAATTCGTGAGAAACTTCGTCTTGGCAGATATGCACATGCTCAGTTTCTGATATGTTCCAAGCCAGACAAAAAAAAGTGTAGCGTTTCAAAGCTCCTGTCACCCATCCATCTCCTCTGAGTCATGGGATTATGAGTTCCCGCTGGCTGATGCCATCAACTGATCAGAGAAGCTTTACCCCAAAGTCTCTAAGGCCCACACACAGGTCAGTGCACACTGCCAGGGGGAGCTTTGCAGTTTAGTTCTACGCCGGGAGAGGTCATTCTGATGCTGTGCCTCGTGTCAGAACATTGCATAATAATTACAGTACCTGGCGGTATTACAGGGGCGCTAGTAAGGCTACGCTGGCGTCTGTCTGCGGCTCTCCCATGAATCATCCCGTCTTCCTGATGAGCCTGAAACCCGAGCCGGATCAATAAGGGCAGGCTGGAGATGCACCGAGGACCCCGAAGAGACCGAGCAGCCAATCACAGCGGCACTCAGCTCACCCGATCTAGTAAACACAGCCTTCAACCGCCCGGCCTCACAGGCATTACTCTACGGTGAGTGCAGTTTGATTTACCGCACACGCTCAATCCCGCCTTTCCTCTGCTCGCGTAGTGCAACTCAGAGGACAACACTGTGAAACATTAATAACCTGATACCAGTGACGACGTGAGGAAATCCTTCTCGATGCGTCTGCTGATGGGAAAAACTGCATCTGCAAGCGTTTCTCCGAAGCCCGTTGGCACGCCCAGTGCAGGGTTACGGGTTTCTGCACGGACAGAATTCCGCACTGTAGTTACTGCCTCGATCCTGCCTGCCACAACAGCCTCAAGGACCAGCTTCTATTCATTGTTTCTTTCTTCCTAGAACATACCGCAGCCGGAGTGGCTTACCGGAATGCCACAGCCACCACTGGGGGTGAGGAATTTCAAATGTCCACAAGGCGCCTTTTATTCAGGAAATTCTAAACCTGGACCCTTCAGCAACAGCTAGCTAATCAGACCCACAAGCCCCTCCAAAAAAGGCAGAAAGAAAAAGAGGAGTAAAAGGGCCTTTCTGTATGTTTCGGAAAGGTAGACCAAACCGCAATTTGACTCGACAGGAACAAAAACTTGCACGGTATTGGGGTAGATGTCCATACCATCTACGCTCCATGCTCGAAGGAGAGAGCAGAAGCAGCCAAAAGAGCCTGGCAGACTGGAATTCTGGCAGGAGACTGTGAAGAGGGTTTGGAAGTCACGGCAACATTCTGACATCCACAGCCCGGTGGCGAGAGGACGGCGTTTCCGAGAAAGCAGCGACGGCTTCGAACGAAAAACGTCAGGCACTCCCTCCACACGCTCACAAAAAACAAACACGCGGCCCCCACCGAGACGTCCTCACAAGCCACACGAGAAACGCGCAGCACAGGCACCTCACCGCATTCTGCGATCTTTCCCTTTGTCTTCCAGCGGAGAGCGGTCCTCAAGCCTCGCTCCTCAGCACGGGTGTGGGAGTAAACTTGGGAGCGTGCAGACGCTGTTACTGCGAGGGCGATAACAGCACTGACTGGGGGGGGGGGGGGGGCGGGCGGCTTTGCCGCTGGAAAGGTCAGGGATCAGGGGGTCAAGATTCAGGGGGGGGTCTACGGTGAATTTGGACAGCTAATGGACAGGCCCAGGATACTTAACGACATGTCGGCCTGGATGTCCTCAAACTGACAGTCCCGACAGAGAGAGACGCAAAGGGCTCCACTCAGACTGTAAAAGCAGCACGCGAACCCCCCACACATTTCCCCTTTCTCAAAGCACCTCCGCCGCCCAGTCTGGGGACCGAGCGATGGCGGGTCGGTCTGGGAGCCCCCCCCCACCCCCGGCCTAAATCTCTGTCAGCCCACTGCTGACAGACGTCTCACAGGAAGAGCACAGAAGGTTGGCCGTACGCAGAAGCAGCCCCGCCCCCCCACCCCCGCCCAAGACGGGTCCGAGGGGGTCACGGTATCGAGATAAGACAGGCGGCCACAGACCGCGAGGAGGCGGGCCCCGATCCCACACAGCCGAGCCTTTCTGACAAAATGAAAAAGCTTCTCGTTTCACGGCGCTGGTGTGTGTGGGCACGCACGCAACGAGTGTGTCGCAGATCTAAATCACATCTAAACCGAATCAGGACACGGTAATGGGAAACGGCATCGCAGCTACAGGGGAACGCGCTAAGTGCATTTCTGCCCGAAACGTAATGAAAATGGCGCTAGCGCCGTGAAGGAGCTGTCCTATGTGTGGAGGCCAGTCCTGGAGAGGCCGGGGAAGGGCGGTGAATTATTCAGGAAAACCTGAGCAGCCCTCTCTATCTGAGACATGCCCAGAGGCCCTTGTGCTCCTGTAACTCGCGCTCGCCGGTATATCATTAATTGAAAAGCTGAGTAACTGAAGCTGCGTAACCTAGAAAACAGCCAAGGCCCCTGGAACGCAGGGGGATTCTGGGTAACATTTTACCCGCCTAATGAAGAGCCTCAATGTTGCAGGGTCATATTGACATTGCCGCGGAATCTATTTCAGACGTTCGCAGCTTCGCATTCACTGCGCTCGTGGGGAGGACGTAATGAGTTGGGGGATTCACGTGCCATAACGGCTTTCTTCCGTTCTCAATAAGGAAGGCAGCTTTCCAGCCAATTACATGGGCCGTCGAGAGAGGATGACTTACTGGGTGAGAAACGCAGCCGTCTGCACAGAAGCAGGTGTTAGAGGTGTAATTTGTCAAACGCATTAGCTCTTATACGCTTAATTACATACCTATAGAAACCTGTGCACTGCAATTCAAGCTATCTCTGGAAAGAACTGGGGCAGAGGAGAGAGCACGAGTCCATAACCTAGACTTACAAGAAAACACTTAAGAGAACCACAGAAGCGCCCCTACTAGTTATCCACTGAGGCATGCCAAGCGCTGATGGAAGAAGTGGCAGCTCTAAATGAAAGTGACTCTGGTTTAGTCCTCCAGTGGCTGTCCGAGCACAGAAGAACAATGCCCTGACTCACCTCCATTGCTGATGGCTGCAATGCCTCTGTAGAAGTCTTCAAAGCTGATAACCCCCAAACCGCTGGGATCCAGGAATCCTGTCAGATCCTTAACCTGTCAAGACAAATCAGACAGGGGGTTTCATTAGGACACTGCAGCGTAGGAGAAGCGCTCTCTGCCGCCGACGCTGCGTGGTCTAGTGTGGAAACAGATCTTCGCACTGATACACTGGTAATCAGAGCTGAGCAGCCCAAACGAGTCTGCGGTCAGGCTGAACGATAATCACAGATAAATTTACAATGAGTCATTCACAATGAGCATTTCATGTGACGGGGATTCCATTATGTGCCCCAAAGGCTGGGACATAAACTTTCGCTTCGCACTGAAACCATTCAAATGAAATGAATAAACAGTGTCTGCCCCGGCCAAGGCCACCGCTGCCACAATACAAAAGTTCGCAGCAGCTACTGCAGAAGGGGAGGGTGTGGCCAGGGCCACTTCTTTTTATGTCCAGGACACAAGTTGTTCTCTTGAGTACAATACCTTTTTTTAAAAAAAAAAAGAATGCGTACCCAAAAACAAAATGAAGGCCGTAAACTATCTGCTGTTGTACAGCCTGCTAATCTCCGATCGATAAAAATGTTCCTGTAGTCACCTCTTGAGAGAAAATCAGCAGTTTCCTGAGGAACAAACTACCCGTTAAAATGACTTCGACCCAGCAAGCTCCGACCTCCACGCTCCTAGGAGAGGGCCAGGCCCATATAAGCGGTCTCTTTTTTTTATGAGGCTAGACTCCGCGCGTTTAGGAGATAACTGCTGACATAAGCACATTCCCGAGGGGGTGACTGCCTCGAGCTGGTGTCCCCGCACCAGGCCTATGCAGGGCCTACAGCCTGCGCGGGCGAAGGGTCTTAGAGGACTCCGATGGTCCTCACAATGCAGGTGCAGGGAGGCGTGCGTTACACCCGAACTGAGCTGAGATTCCGAGCCGCCCTAGAGCTCTGTAAGAAGGCAGCTCACGGGCGGGAGGCAGAAAGCCTTACCATGGGGGAGCGGGTAGGGAGTACTGGCCACCGCTAGTCAGAATGCATCATTCAGCCATTAATCACCCTTCAACTACCACAGTCACTGGCTGAGGGCGCAGAGCTCAAAACTCTGAATTAACATTGAACATCCTTCTAAATTCACTCCATTATTCAATGAGCTCTTTGACAGCCATTTTAAAATATGGCTGTGTTACGTCCCCTGCCTCTGCTTGCCTGGGTAGTGCAGGTGGAGGTAGTTGCTTAATTACCTAACTGCCTGATTGCCTCCACCTGCCTGTGGCCCAATATAAGCCCAGTAGTATGAGGCAGGGGAGTTTTTCTATTGGGGCTTGTAGTTTGTGTGGAGATCTTTGGTTCTGTGAACTTTGTGTTTTCGTTTGTGCCTTAGTTTGTAATTTAGATTAATAAATGTCTGGGTTTGTTTTTAGATCAGTTTCTGTCTGTTTTTGGTGCATCTGGACTTGGTTTGTTGCGGCCAGTCGAGCCGGCCATAACAGGCTGCAACATCATGTGACATAATTCACTTTCTATGGGAGAAACAATAAGTATACAAATAATATTAGAAAAATGAAACATGGACATGAAGGGCCAAAGATCGGAATTTTTCGGCATGAAATCCCAGTTCCTTCAGCATTACACAAACTGCAGACATACACAGGTCCGGTCTCCCACACTTTATGAGCAAACTGCCATCCTACACCTAATGAGAGGCACTCACATGACACTCGATACAATCAGCTAATCGGTTTCCCAGTAACCCTCCGCTCTGTAACCTAGCAACGCACGAACAGTTACTGAGCAATAGCTACTGAGATGTTGGGCCTGACAGAGTGGGAGG
The DNA here is from genome assembly GCF_013347855.1 of Anguilla anguilla. NCBI lineage: Eukaryota > Metazoa > Chordata > Actinopteri > Anguilliformes > Anguillidae > Anguilla > Anguilla anguilla. The sequence continues at coordinate 43,564,392 of NC_049202.1, forward strand.
GCTCGCATGCTGTAACAGAGGATAATCATTCTGGACAAAGGAAAAGCAATAAAATTCTTAATAGCTACACTCAGAATGGAAGGTTAAAAACAAAGGGTGGATAGAATAAAGCATATAATTCAAACACAAAACAACCAATCAAATCAAACACTTCTAACAAGAATGAATTTGCACTGTGAAAGACGTCTATTGTGAATCGGAAGCACAGACTATAACTCTGTTTACTCTATAAGCTCAGTCACTCGCAAAGCTTGTAATGACAAGGACAGTGGCTGGGATTCAACGAACCCTTTGGCTTCCAAATAAAAGCACGTACTTTCTTTTTTCCTCACAAACATGTTTTGGCTCATTAAATTAGGTTATGGAAAAATGACTCAAAATAATTTAATTGTGAGTGAATCCCTGTCAGCATGTTTTCTTAGGAGACTTAAGGTTCCTGACCAAATAATCTCCTAGTGGAGATCAACTAACTCGACAACAGGGTTGAACTGCATTGAAGTTAAAGGGACAATGACACATATATGAGTGCATGTAGAACGTTAAAACACAAAAGGTGTTTTCGTTTATGCAAAGACGTTACAGGCACAATAAAGGTGGTTCCTGAAAAGTTCAGAACAAGTGCAGAGTAATATCTGCTGTATGAATGCCTCTCCGGTTGTAGAACAACATTAGCATAATCCATAAAATGAGATCACCGTGTTCTGCGGTACATTGTGAGAGCAAACTGCGATAATGACTTTTTGAAGTGGGAACAAGTTATCACTGTTGTGAGCTGATAATGTCCAGCTGGTGTGCGAGTGTGTCAATATGCATTGTGCATGTGCGTATGTGTGTGCGTGTGTTTGTATGTGTGTACGTATGCATGCATGTGTGTATGAGTGTGTGCCTGCGTGCATTTGTGTGTATGTGTGTCTATGCACGTGTGTATGAGTGTGTGTGTGTATGTGTGTGTTTGTGTGTGTGTGTGTGTCTACTTGTGCGTTTGTGTGAGTATGTTTGTATGAGTGTGAGTGTGTATGTGTGTAATTGTGTGCGTATGTGTGTATGTGTGTGTGTGAATTTGTGTGAGTGCGTGTGTGTGTAATTGTGTGTGAGTTTGTGTGTGTGTGTGTGTGTTTGTGTGTATATGGGCAGTGCTGGGTGTTTGTGTGTGTGTGTATATGGGCAGTGCTGGGTGTTTGTGTGTGTGTATATGGGCAGTGCTGGGTGTTTGTGTGTGTGTACATGGGCAGTGTTGAGTGTTTGTGTGTGTGTATATGGGCAGTGCTGGGTGTTTGTGTGTGTATATGGGCAGTGCTGAGTGTTTGTGTGTGTGTATATGGGCAGTGCTGGGTGTTTGTGTGTGTGTATATGGGCAGTGCTGGGTGTTTGTGTGTGTGTGTATATGGGCAGTGCTGGGTGTTTGTGTGTGTATATGGGCAGTGCTGGGTGTTTGTGTGTGTGTATATGGGCAGTGCTGGGTGTGTGTGTGTGTGTATATGGGCAGTGCTGGGTGTTTGTGTGTGTGTGTGTATATGGGCAGTGCTGAGTGTTTGTGTGTGTGTATATGGGCAGTGCAGGGTGTTTGTGTGTGTGTACATGGGCAGTGCTGGGTGTTTGTGTGTGTGTATATGGGCAGTGCTGGGTGTTTGTGTATGTGTACATGGGCAGTGCTGGGTGTTTGTGTGTGTGTATATGGGCAGTGCTGGGTGTTTGTGTGTGTATATGGGCAGTGCTGGGTGTTTGTGTGTGTATATGGGCAGTGCTGGGTGTTTGTGTGTGTGTATATGGGCAGTGCTGGGTGTGTGTGTGTGTGTATATGGGCAGTGCTGGGTGTTTGTGTGTGTGTGTGTATATGGGCAGTGCTGAGTGTTTGTGTGTGTGTATGTGGGCAGTGCTGGGTGTTTGTGTGTGTATATGGGCAGTGCTGGGTGTTTGTGTGTGTGTATATGGGCAGTGCTGGGTGTTTGTGTATGTGTACATGGGCAGTGCTGGGTGTTTGTGTGTGTGTATATGGGCAGTGCTGAGTGTTTGTGTTTGTGTGTGTATATGGGCAGTGCTGGGTGTTTGTGTGTGTGTATATGGGCAGTGCTGGGTGTTTGTGTGTGTGTATATGGGCAGTGCTGGGTGTTTGTGTGTGTGTATATGGGCAGTGCTGGGTGTTTGTGTGTGTGTATATGGGCAGTGCTGGGTGTTTGTGTGTGTGTATATGGGCAGTGCTGGGCGCTTGTTTGTGTGTATATGGGCAGTGCTGGGTGTGTGTGTGTGTGTATATGGGCAGTGCTGAGTGTTTGTGTGTGTGTATATGGGCAGTGCTGGGTGTTTGTGTGTGTATATGGGCAGTGCTGGGTGTTTGTGTGTGTGTATATGGGCAGTGCTGGGTGTTTGTATGTGTATATGGGCAGTGCTGGGTGTGTGTGTGTGTGTGTATATGGGCAGTGCTGGGTGTTTGTGTGTGTGTATATGGGCAGTGCTGGGTGTGTGTGTGTGTGTGTATATGGGCAGTGCTGGGTGTTTGTGTGTGTGTATATGGGCAGTGCTGGGTGTTTGTGTGTGTGTATATGGGCAGTGCTGGGTGTTTGTGTGTGTGTATATGGGCAGTGCTGGGTGTTTGTGTGTGTGTATATGGGCAGTGCTGGGTGTTTGTGTGTGTATGTGGGCAGTGCTGGGTGTTTGTGTGTGTGTATATGGGCAGTGCTGGGTGTTTGTGTGTGTGTATGGACAGTGCTGGGTGTTTGTGTGTGTATATGGGCAGTGCTGGGTGTTTGTGTGTGTATATGGGCAGTGCTGGGTGTTTGTGTGTGTGTATATGGGCAGTGCTGGGTGTGTGTGTGTGTGTGTATATGGGCAGTGCTGGGTGTTTGTGTGTGTGTATATGGGCAGTGCTGGGTGTGTGTGTGTGTGTATATGGGCAGTGCTGGGTGTGTGTGTGTGTATATGGGCAGTGCTGGGTGTTTGTGTGTGTATATGGGCAGTGCTGGGTGTGTGTGTGTGTGTGTATATGGGCAGTGCTGGGTGTTTGTGTGTGTGTATATGGGCAGTGCTGGGTGTGTGTGTGTGTGTATATGGGCAGTGCTGGGTGTTTGTGTGTGTGTATATGGGCAGTGCTGGGTGTGTGTGTGTGTGTATATGGGCAGTGCTGGGTGTGTGTGTGTGTATATGGGCAGTGCTGGGTGTTTGTGTGTGTATATGGGCAGTGCTGGGTGTTTGTGTGTGTATGTGGGCAGTGCTGGGTGTTTGTGTGTGTGTATATGGGCAGTGCTGGGTGTGTGTGTGTGTATGGGCAGTGCTGGGTGTGTGTGTGTGTATATGGGCAGTGCTGGGTGTTTGTGTGTGTATATGGGCAGTGCTGGGTGTGTGTGTGTGTATGGGCAGTGCTGGGTGTGTGTGTGTGTATGGGCAGTGCTGGGTGTTTGTGTGTGTATATGGGCAGTGCTGGGTGTTTGTGTGTGTATATGGGCAGTGCTGGGTGCTTGTGTGTGTATATGGGCAGTGCTGGGTGTGTGTGTGTGTATATGGGCAGTGCTGGGTGTGTGTGTGTGTATGGGCAGTGCTGGGTGTGTGTGTGTGTATGGGCAGTGCTGGGTGTTTGTGTGTGTATATGGGCAGTGCTGGGTGTTTGTGTGTGTATATGGGCAGTGCTGGGTGCTTGTTGCAGACCACAGCACACAGGAAACCCAGCGCTGTTCTCTCCACTCAGGGGGGAAACACACTACTCTCACGCACTGCTCTCACACAGCCCACAAAGAGAAAGCTTTTGCTTGTGTAGGCAACAGTGCACACGTTTTCAACTAACGAGGGCTATTTTAAGATCATCACCTTCACAATGTTGCATCAGAAAAAACGGTTACTGCAAAATATTTTAATTAAATTCAACAGCAGCACAAATTTGGCGAAATAAATGTATGATTTATTTCTTATTTATCATGAGTTATTCACATGCCTTGTGCAAACTTTTTTGGCCACGCTAAGCTGAAGTTTAGCGTTAGAAAACCTGGGCAGGGGGGAGGGGGGGAGGGCGGGAGGGCTTCCCCTCCTCCTTCAGAAAGGAGCAGAGCTTTGATCGGGACTCCTCGTGACAGCTGAGCGGCCCTCAGAGAGGCCGGAGACAAAGGAGGGAGCGGGGGGCGCTCGGCTGCACCGCGCCCCAGACAAAGACGCCCCGCCCGGGGGGAGAGAGGCCCGCTCGCTGGCCGTTGGGGCCCGGGTCACCGCTCAGCGGGGCGGAGTTTTCGGGTTTAAAAACGGAACAATGGGGTCGCCGCGGCCGAGAGGGGCTCACCATCTGACCCCCCCCCGAGTGCGCCGCGGAACCACGGGCCCTTTGACGAAGCGCCTCGAACGTTACGATCCTCTCATAGCGAAAGCAGTGCCACCGCCACCGCCGCCACGGGCTCCGTTTAACGCCGGCGAGCTGGGCAAGCAACAAAACCACGCGGCCATCCCTCTCACCCAATCAAAACAGCGTTCTTAAAGGAGCATGTCTTAAGGCTTCATCTCGTTTCCCTTTTAAAGGGCTTTCAAGAGACGCAAAACGAAGCAACCGCCAGCTTCCCTGATACTCATTGAATTGATGAAGCTGATTAGAGCTGCAACACATGCACTGCTCCCGTGTGCCTACATAGGCCTACACTTAATCCCCTTATTGATATTACATAAGGCTACAAAGCAGCCTACATGAACAACCGTCAACTTTATTCAGAACAAAATTCATACAATACAATTTTGAAATAGGCTATACAGATGAATCATACTAAATGTTATTTACTACTAAATGTACGTTGTTGCTCTGAAACACTGACGTAGGCCCACATATCAGAGAGGACGATGGCAGCTGTGGGTACAGAGGTGAAGACATTCCACCAGTGCAGCTCAGATAGGATCTCACCCTATCTCAGTGAGCATGCCAAACACAGGACTTGCTAAGCGGCCACAGGGACGCAACGCATTTCCATGCAACGTTTCCATGTTTTCAGGCAAGCACCGTACTCCTGTCAGCACACATGCTCCATGTGGAAAGACTCTAGTTGTGACAGGTTCCACACCGTACCTCCAACTGTGCCTCCAACAGGGCTCCGACGGCGTGCTCATTATCATTTCAAAAGACTCAACAAAAGCACCGAACCAAGTAGTGGCTTGGGCACAAAAACAGAGCGCGAAGCCTCTTTTCTGAAAGGGGTCTGGACTAGAAGGCAGCGGTTTCTGGAAGTCGCGACAGAACAGCGTCTGCGTGTTTACAGCTCGGGGTACAAACGAGGACGAGTGAATTACGCACGCTGTTTTTCTAACGTCGCTCCCGCTGCGGACCGGCGTGAGTACAAAGAGCTGCCGCCCCAGCCAACGGACAGCTTCATTAAGCTCAGCTCCCGAAACAAAGCCAGAGCGAGCAGGACTCCTGTCTGTCTGAGCCTGCTTACCAGCCCTCCGTCCCTGCCCCCCCCCCCCCCCCCCCCCCGAACGCCTCACTCACATGCTAACCGCACATGCGACACTGCACGCACCCCTTCCCGCCAGCGTTGGGGCGGGGACGGCACGCACGGGAACCGATCGGTTTCTGGGCTGGTTCAACAGCGCTTTCTGTCAGGGTAAGGGATGGGTAGTTCCTAACGGGATGCCGTTTTTGGCAATTTACCTTCCGGGTGCTACGCTCTCATTTCAAGTGTCTTCTGAGGTGGTTGGAGTACAGTGGGGATGCCAGTGTCTGGGACAAGAACTCTCTGACCCACTCCAAAAACAGCCAGGCAAAAAACTCACAGAGGCATGGCAAAGCCATGTATTTACTAGAGCCTGTATCTTACACCACAATGTTCCCACAAGCTCACAGATAATTCCAGGAAAAAGAGAGAAGGAAAGGCATTCAAAACAAAAGATACAGTTTCATCAAGTTTCTTATAATCAATTACATCAACTGAAATGGTTTCTGTCTTTTCTGCAAGTAAATGCAACAAATAAGGGTAGAAGAAATTACAGAAATGCCACACAGATCCAACAAGAAACCAAAATCAAACTGTAATGATTACGCCTATAAACAAGATTAGTCTGGTGAAGAATCATGATATTCAGCACGTCTTCAAATACACTCATTGTTAAGACCCAGAGGTTGAGATTCCGCATTTTTTACGTTTAAAGAAGAGACAAAATAAAGAGAAAAATATAGTGCGTTCTAAAAACACAGGTATTGCCTGGTCGTTGTTAGACAAAATTTCAACAGGTTGATGACCCAGACTTGAACCAAAACAAAATTGATTGAGCCAATCTTTCTTCTGTGTTGTTTATTGATCAAAACATTTACACAGCCATAAGTAGCATTGCGAGATTCAAAGAGAAAGTGAAAGTCGAAAACAAGATAGGATTTGTTTTCTGTGCGTTTCTGTTCACTTTGTATTGAGGGAGGCCAATTAAAACTCAGGAAACAATAATTTAAAAGAATAAAAAGTTACTCCGAGTCGTAAAAAAAAGAAGTTTCCTGGTCTTTTAACTCAACTTTGTTGAGTAAATATCAGCTGTCCAATTTTAATTCAGCCATTTCCTCTTAATTAAGGCTAATAAGTTAAAATTACAGCACGCACTTTATAGGGAAGGGAGTGTCAGTTGGTCCTATGTGAAGCCTGTGCTCCAAGGAACACTAGAGCAGAGCATAGCGTGTGTGGAAAATATATTCTGAAAAACCTGCCTTGTGAGCCTACCCACTTTTTCACAGGCCTGTCCAAAATATTGTTTCTGCCTACCCCACTGCAGCTGGTGCAACAAGAGTAAATAAAACAGAAATCGCTCCTGGGGTTTTTACATATTAGCCTGTGTGGCAAATCAGTTTTTTTAGCAGAACGTAAAAACATTAGCCTACTTCATCCTGCTTCTGAACAGCATACATTCATTGTGCCATTATTGTGATGTGAAAGTAGTTATTTTCACCATAAAGCAAGTGAATTAGTGTAAAACGCAAATTTTGCTATGTCCTGCATTCCGGAGATGTAGCATTCCATGGGCAGGCGCGACCACATGGACCCAAGATGTTTAACGAGATCAGATGTCACGTTTGTTACTTCCAAAATAGCTCCAGTGCTCATTTAGTCTCCGTGCAGGATTTATCCCAACTCTGATTGGGAAAGACAAAAAAGGGTAAACCCACAGAGACAATTATGGCGCAGCGGAGGCTGCTCTGCGAGAGAGTGCGGATCCCTGCGGTGAGTCCTGTTCCAGAGCCGCACACCCAAGCCTAGGAATCAAACAATGGACATTCCGGCAGGGATTTCTCACCACACCCCCCCCCCCCCACCGCACATCAAAGCATCCCGACCTAACACTGGACAGGAGCTCACAGCCCATAGAGCTGCTCGGCTCAGAGCTAACGGAATGAGCCCCCGCTGCCACATTCATGAAGTTAGAAACCTGCTGCATTACAGGAGCAATAACGTTTAATGAGCAACCTCGGTGCAAATCAACCTGGGTAATCACTTCACAGTCAAAGTTCAAACCCACTTTTTAAAAACTACTCACTCCATCACTTAGGTTCCTATGTTACAGAAACCCTTTCAATGGCACACAGGCTAGACTTCGTTTATTGCCATTTTACTGTTCATGTAAGCTTCTTTTTTTTTTTTTTCAAAGGAAGAATTTCAAAGGACTCGCACTGTACACAGCCTTGCCAAGTCTGCGCATAGTTTTACAGCGTACCGTCAGTCTACAAACACATTCAGCTAATGGAATACAGAATGCAAAGCCTAAGCCTTCTTTGGGTTGAACGGTCAATACCTCTTTACCACAATGCCAAAAAGCAAGCCTTTTCGGTTTTCCCCTTTCAATACTGGAGGAGGAAGTGGTCTTAAATCAAAGTATTTGTGCTGATTATTATTTAACTTCTACTGTTCGCTTCCAATGGCTAATCCCACATACACTCTGTACATATCTCTTTCACAGGGGAATTATGCTCACAATGGCAAAAAGGTCACTGATGTAAAAGCATTTTACGTTCATAAATCAGGACAATTTTGAGAAACGGTGTAAGATGGGAAAAGAGAAATGAATACAGGAAGTGTCACTGACACACCAGAGCACAAGTTACCCAAGCTGCTTGAAAAAGTACAAAATGGTCTAAAACCATTATCTAGACCTCTAAAGTCAAGTCTCAGTTCTCTCTCCTGAAAACCAGCCTAACGGCTTTGCTTCCTGGAGCGCTTACTGGAGGGGATTTGCATGGAGAAGCTGGCTGGGTAGGGAAACTGACACAGCAGCACAGAACCAGCTCTGGAAACCTCTGGAAACGATAACAATGTAGGCTACTACCTCATATGGTTGGCCCACCTATACAATTCATTTTGGCTCAAGACATAGGCTACTAAATCAGACACTTTTTGCCAATAATGTCTCCATAGAATGCAACATTTTCAGAATACAGCTTTGTCATTCCATCTTTATTTCTTTTAGATCTATCTTGATCTTAATCCTTCTTGGGTGGGTTATTCTTAAGGAAGTGATTCAGCCAGTCATTTACTTTAGTCTGAAGATGATCTTTAACAACTTTCATGTTCATCACAGCAAATGACACACAACTACCTGCATCCAGTCAGAGAGGAACTCAAGGGTTTTCATTATGATTCACAAATTTAACTGAACAAACTTTGCCTGAAATTGTTCCAAGCTTGCTTTCTGTTTCACACTTTACTTTCAGACAGAAGTTGTGAAGGGTGTAACGAACAAAACGCTGGTCCTGAACACCAGGGCTTAGGCTAATTTAAACCCTTCTCTGATGGGGTGAATCTACCATAATCATCTTCCTACTGCTCCTGCTGATCACACCCCCAGGAATTTGGTGACAGGGATTGGAAAACGCTAACGATAAGCTGCATTAGGCTTGGAGAGCTGGAACTCAGGAATATTTCCCTGCTAATTAAGAAAGAGGAAGTTGGTTACATGCCCTCAAAGCAATTGTGAAGATAGTGCTACCCGGCTAAAATGGACAGTTAAGGCATATTAATAGTTTGATTATTATTATAATAATCAGTCGTCTTTCTTTGATTCTGAGATTAGAGTAAGCGTGTGTTTCTGGGTCACAGTGAGATGGAAGCACCAATTCTTAGAACTTTGACTGCACTACATAAATCACAAAAAGCACAAAATGCATTCACCAAAGAGCCACAGAGGGAGATTAGATTTGGAGTACCAATGGTCTGCTCTGGTTCTGGATGAAATCATTGGATTTTTCACACAAAAGAAAGTACACAGTTATCATACTTAAGGTATAAAACAACAAAAAGCTGGACTTTCCTGTGGTATTCTCTTTTAAGGAACTGTCCTTTCTTCTGTGAGCCTCTGAAACCAGTCTCAATTCAGACAAACCAAGTCTGGGCCTGTTCACATTTGTAGTCTTAAAGCCTTGGCTCTCAACAGTATCAGCCAGCGGGAAGAAGTGTCTTTCTCTGAAAGCTTCATCCAACCACACAACTGCGGGTCAATTATTTCTCTCCCTTTGCGCCATTTCTGGCTGCAGTCCCGTTTAAAGCAGCATAAAGTCCTGGCTGCAATCATCGGTGTATTGACGCGCCTTCGAGATCTGACCTCAGCTGTGACAGAGGTGAGTGCAGCGTGCCGTTCGCGGCTCACAGCAGCCGAAATGAGCCGCGTCCTGTGGGCAGCTGGGAGCGGCGCGCTGAGGTCAGTCAAGGTCAGAGCACACCTTGCCCTCAGTCAGCCTCAGGTGTGCACGGGCTGACTTCAGCGCAGGCTGGGCACGCTGCCTACGTAGCCTGCCCTGTTTACACGCCTTCAGCACAATGTGTATTTTTGAGACCACTCAAGATCACTTAAACTGATTAAAGCCCTCAAGGGTTTGAGAACATGTGACTGGCTTTGGTTCGCTCGGTGATAACAGCTCAGGCACAAAACTAATAAATACTTAAGTCTTTAAGGCTGTCCTCACTGACTGGAATAACACTGCAAGCTAATATTACTTCCTGAACTATCCATATTGGGAAAAGCTCAAGTTTACAGCTTCCGTTCTGTTTGCTGTAAACAGCCGTACTTTCATGTCGTATGGATATTTCCAGCAAATGAAAGCAGCATGTCCTCTGCTACAGCTCAGGCTCATACATCAGCCTCAGCTATGCAGGTTAGGCCTGACAATAATAAAAGTTATATTGCAGAGCAAACAACTCAATAAAATTTCACCTGAGAATAAATGTGCTCCCACGACAGCCCGCTATTTAAAATTATAATTGACTTCAACCGCAAATATAACCGACAGCCTTGTTTTCAATTATCTTTACAGAGAAAGAAAAAATCTAAACAAACCGTGAAAAAAAAACAGTTTTCTACCTGCATTTTCCCACGCAAAGCAAGTAAAATAAATTTGATGCGGTAGCTATATAGCATAATCTGAACCAGGACAGAAGTTGAGTACAATGTGGCCAAAACAAAAAAAAGTTCTATCTCATTATCCTGAAAAAGCTTTTTTTTTTTTTTTTTTAATACAGATGATAATACATAAACACAGAAGGGGAAGTACCATAGATGACTTGTTATTTATGTGTTATCTAACCTGTCATAGATGGATTGATATAGCCTAAAGCAAAACCACATATTTAAATAAAGAAATTCACTTCCTTTTTACTACCAGATGAGATGTCGCCCATGGTAGTTTGGACTTTAGTACCATGAATTTGCATCTCCATGAACCTCAAACATGTAACAAAAAAAATTGGTCTAACATAACACTACGGGAGACAGAAAGAGAACACTAAGGGAGACAGAAAGAGAGCACTAAGGGAGACAGCAAGAGAGCACTAAGGGACACAGATAGAGAGCACTAAGGGAGACAGAGAGAGAGCACTAAGGGACACAGATAGAGAGCACTAAGGGACACAGATAGAGAGCACTAAGGGACACAGATAGAGAACACTAAGGGAGACAGAGAGAGCACTAAGGGAGACAGAGAGAGCACTAAGGGAGACAGATAGAGAGCACTAAGGGAGACAGATAGAGAGCACTAAGGGAGACAGATAGAGAGCACTAAGGGAGACAGAAAGAGAACACTAAGGGAGACAGAAAGAGAGCACTAAGGGAGACAGAAAGAGAACACTAAGGGAGAAAGAAAGAGAGCACTAAGGGAGACAGAAAGAGAGCACTAAGGGATACAGAAAGAGAGCACTAAGGGAGACAGAAAGAGAGCACTAAGGGAGACAGAAAGAGAGCACTAAGGGACACAGAAAGAGAGCACTAAGGGACACAGAAAGAGAGCACTAAGGGAGACAGAAAGAGAACACTAAGGGAGACAGAAAGAGAACACTAAGGGAGAAAGAAAGAGAACACTAAGGGAGAGAGAAAGAGAGCACTAAGGGACACAGAAAGAGAGCACTAAGGGACACAGAAAGAGAGCACTAAGGGAGACAGAAAGAGAGCACTAAGGGACACAGAAAGAGAGCACTAAGGGAGACAGAAAGAGAGCACTAAGGGAGACAGAAAGAGAGCACTAAGGGAGACAGAAAGAGAGCACTAAGGGACACAGAAAGAGAGCACTAAGGGATACAGAAAGAGAACACTAAGGGAGACAGAAAGAGAGCACTAAGGGAGACAGAAAGAGAACACTAAGGGAGACAGCAAGAGAGCACTAAGGGAGACAGAAATAGAGCACTAAGGGAGAAAGAAAGAGAACACTAAGGGAGACAGCAAGAGAGCACTAAGGGAGACAGAAATAGAGCACTAAGGGAGACAGAAAGAGAACACTAAGGGAGACAGAAAGAGAGCACTAAGGGATACAGAAAGAGAGCACTAAGGGATACAGAAAGAGAACACTAAGGGAGAAAGAAAGAGAACACTAAGGGAGAGAGAAAGAGAGCACTAAGGGACACAGAAAGAGAGCACTAAGGGAGACAGAAAGAGAGCACTAAGGGACACAGAAAGAGAGCACTAAGGGAGACAGAAAGAGAGCACTAAGGGAGACAGAAATAGAGCACTAAGGGAGAAAGAAAGAGAACACTAAGGGAGACAGCAAGAGAGCACTAAGGGAGACAGAAATAGAGCACTAAGGGAGACAGAAAGAGAACACTAAGGGAGACAGAAAGAGAACACTAAGGGAGACAGCAAGAGAGCACTAAGGGAGACAGAAAGAGAACACTAAGGGAGACAGAAAGAGAACACTAAGGGAGACAGAAAGAGAGCACTAAGGGATACAGAAAGAGAGCACTAAGGGATACAGAAAGAGAACACTAAGGGAGAAAGAAAGAGAACACTAAGGGAGAGAGAAAGAGAGCACTAAGGGACACAGAAAGAGAGCACTAAGGGAGACAGAAAGAGAGCACTAAGGGATACAGAAAGAGAGCACTAAGGGAGACAGAAAGAGAGCACTAAGGGACACAGAAAGAGAGCACTAAGGGACACTTCCAGCTGGACAGGAGTGACAAGGCCCAGCCCACTCACAGAACAAGCAGGCTTCAGATAAATCATCTGATTACATCATCACCACAGGCCCTGGAGACTGCCGGAGGGAGTAGTCCTTGTTTAATGGTGTTTGGGACAAGCCTGCTACAAGGTCCTTGCAAAGTGTCCTCAAAACAAGAGATAAGTCAACCTGCTCCACCTGTCCTTGCAGCGCAAAAAGCAAGGTCCCATCTGCCTGTGTCTTTCAGTTTCAGATCCTGAATGTAGACTGTCATGCAGATAAATGACTTAGAGCATAGTCACAGTAGAACAAAGTGAAAGAAGGGGGAGCAACAACTCCCACCAATCTCTTCAGTTTCAGACTTTAAATTCCCTGGGAGCACACAGGGAATGTAGGAAAATAAATACACGTTTTGTTTTGCAGAAGACAATCCATTTCCCCCTTGGCATTATTTCAGGGAGAAAAGACAGCCATCACTCCGGAGCTGGCTCAACTACAATTTCTGTAACAAAACCATACTACTGAGGTTACCACATAAACACTTTACTGCTACCGTTACGTGGTCTTAAAAAAATTGGTCAATTGCCAGAGTGAACTGCAGACAGCACGCTGAGTGCAGAAGTACAGAATGTGACAGCGTGGAGTCATTGGGTGATTTCTTTTTTTTTGTTCTCTGTGGGGATGAGGATTTGTAGCATACGCTATCTGTGTGATTGACAGCCCACCCCCCCTCAGACAATGAGGCTTGCCAGCTTGGCCATATCAATGGAAAGCAGGCTGGACCAGTCGCCCTGACTCAGGGGAATACATTCTCCAGCTAATCTCCCCTCAAATCTGGCACACCTCGGGCGTGCACAGGCTGAGCGCGGGAGGCAGTGGTGGGTTTCGGGGGGGGGGGGATTAGGCAGAGCACCTGACTCGGGGGGCCAACGGTGTAATCGCTTTGGAATCCGGATGCAACGGCCCCTCCCAGTCCCACCACAGCCCCTGCCCCACGCTGATGGGGGCCACTAAAGCTGGGTGTGCCCATCGGTCTGCCCATAAGTAGCCACTGACAGCCTCAGTCTCTGGCCCAGTTTAACACCCTCAGGGCTGGGCGTATTAGAGGGATCAGACTAGCTGAGGCGCAGACAGTATGGCTAATCGAAAGCAAATACTCAACTCACTGCAGAGCCTTGGGTCAGACTCTCCAAAAAAAAAATATTTGAACACAAAAAAATGTAACCACAGTTCCATCTTGGCAATGGTCATGTACATAGCCTTAATCCTTCCGGACTCCCAAATTAAGTTGGGGCCTTCACAGCATCTGGTTTTCAGTGCAGTAAATCATCACAAAAAAAAACAGCAAGAGGGTACAGCCTTTAGCTTTCACATAGTGGACACCTGCACGCGAACACAGAGGGTGGCAACAATGAAAATGAAAAGCCGAGTAAAACAACTAAACCTGAGGACACCTGAGGCTAAATCAGAACTCAAGAGAACTCTGCAGCCCCAGCTTCAGTCAAAGTGGACTTGTTCACCTCAATCCATAACATAAGGATATCATTTTAGCGTGCTAATGTCCACCACAATATTCAGGCAAGGAATGGACAACTAGCACAACTAACATCATGCAAATGCTGGCCTATTACAATTCTTATGATAAAATCCCACCAATCCAGGTCTCATGAGTTTACATGAAGACATCTTCACAATGCAAAACACCTGATGACGGGCACTAAAACCTCAAAACTACTGAGCCAAGCTTCTCTTCAAATACAGACCAAAACACGACACGTATGGATGTACAGCCAGGATAGCGCTGTCGAGCTTTAGGTCGTTACACTTATCACTTATAATGCCATTAGGCTATATTATTTAGCTCCTTCCTTAGTCATGAGGTAGCCACGCTCCTTAAAGACTGTGCACAACACTGACATTGACATGAGATCATGTGCTGTAGCCTAAACAAAAGCCTGCCACTTTTATGGTTTGTCATGGGAATGTCCACAAAATGTTAAAAATGTTTTTCACTGCAACTTTGGCTATGTTCCACATTTTGTATTCCCACTACAACTGGACTAAAACCATACCGATGACTCCAGAAGTTACAAGAATTCTCAGTTTCTCACTGACTAAGAAATTAATGACAGGCCAAAGGAAACACACTGCTTATGTATCTAGGAGAAATGAAACCACTTCTGACATTTATTTCCAAAACACATTTAAACTTTTATCTGAAAATTTCGAGCTGTCACAGGCATTCATCTGAATAACTAAATCAACAGCCTTAGCCATGAACTGTGAATAAACATTGATAGCAAATCTTGCATTGCACTGGTAACTGGAGTCAGTTGCTAACAAGCTCAGAGACAGCAGTAAAGCAGGCTGGGGATATTTCATTTTTCCAAGCAAACAAAAGTGATAAAGTTAAGCAGCCACAGAATAAACTAGGTTAAGTTTCAGGAAACACAGTAGTAGTGAGAAAGTGCACAGGCATGCATAGCATAGCCTACATACACACAAAGACACAGCACCACACTTTCAATTTCCTGACCGTTTACCAATTTCAGATAGCCTATTCTTTTTATTTTTTTAAATAGATTTTTTTAGGACAGGACAGTGAGAGAGAGGGAGAGACATGCGGCAAAGGTCACATGACTGGATTCGAACTGCTAACGTTGCAGCTCATAATGAGTATGGGGTCAGTGCTCTACAGACTATGCCACGAGACACCCCTCAGATTTTCTTACTGAAATGTTCAAGGATTAGTCTAATCATCAGAAAAATTTGTAAAATATTAGCCAATACTTTAAACTGGTTAGTAGACAGGGCTAAATCTGATTGCAGAGTAAAGACATTTTCATGATTGGGTACACTTAAGTAGGCATGCTTGGGTACACTTAAGTAAATTACCCATTAAGTAAAGTCCTGTCCAATGCCTCACAAGTATTCTAACACGGTGGACATTCTGAACTACTAAGTGATAATACTCACAGCAGCCATTTTCTACATTTTGTTGTTTAGAAACATTTCTTATGAGGGGCTGCATTAGCATAATTCTGACCCAAATAGCATATTCCAATACTGAAAAGAAGAGACTTTGGATGAAAAAGAAAGATTGAATATGCAATGCTGACAATGTCAATAATTAATCATACACAAAAAAGACAATAGCATAATTAGCTGGCGCCAAATAGCCTAAATGTAGTGTTCTGGCCCAACACAATTCTTGTGACAGTGGGGGCTGTTACCCTTTCTCGCTGTCTGTCATCACTCTTGATTTCTAGCCAAACCATCTTCTTTTTGAAATGACTATACACTCTATCAGAAAGTACAGTTGGAGATTTCAGGCAGTCAAAGCAATCAAACAGACAGTCCACATTCAAATACTCAATAGGGTAGCACAGCCAAATCCACAAAGACAAACCTAAGGGTCAACATCCAATTTGCAAATCTCAAACTATACCAACTAGGCTACAACAACACTAAACAGAGTACTGATGAAAACCTTGGACCAGAATGAATCACTACGGTCTCGGTTTGATTTGAGGTAGACATAACATACAAGCTGGTATCTACAGTAAACATCAAACCTTCCTCACTGTGCCAACATCCAGTGGATGTAAACAGAGAAATAACCCCCTTTCACTGACTCCAGCCTCCGCAACTGCTTGAACATCATTAAAATCTCCTTATCGCTCAGAAAAGCCTTGCCTATAGTTATTTAACTAACATGTCAAGAACCGCAAAAGTATGACAGATGTGCAATTAAAAACCCAGGCTAATCGGGCTAACACAAAATAAGCCTGCTGAACACCAACCAATTTCACCCCCGCGTGCCCCTCAGTAGGCCTACACGCTAACTCGAAAAACCCATTTAAAATTCAGACTTCAGGCTGTATGCTAAATGGGAGCGGCTGGACAGAGGAATTCACGCCACTTAAGTGGCCGTTGAGGGAAGCGGTGTGCCGGGAAGCCAAGTGAAACATGTAGCAGTTGTGTTCCTTTCTGTTTTTTCTGAAAACACACCGCAGCTTACAGTAAGCAAAACTACCTCTTTTGTGGTCAGATGGCATCGTCGCCCGCACCTTGCGCAGAGCGCTCAGGAGAGACCGACCCCCGAGCGAATGTTGCATAAACAAACATGTGAACCGAGACGCCTGACATAGTGGAACAGCGCTATAATGAGTCCGCAGCAGGAAGGGGGGGGGGGGGGGGGGGGGGCGCAGAACTGGGAGGAAACGGTGAGGAAATTCCAGCACAGTGCAGCACTGTAGTCAAGCACAGTACACGGCTTGTGTCTGAGAGGGGCTTTTTCCTCGAGGAAACACAACACAGGAACATGGCCTGTGCCATTTCCAGCCCACCTCGAACGCCGTCATATGACACTGACAGAACGCTAAGCATCATGGTTAACTGCACCGAGGGAAGGGAAAACGACAGTGAGATGGTCGGAGTTTTAGTGGCGGAATTTAAACCATTCTGTGGCGAGGGAAACATTTGCGAGTATCATTTCACATCAAAGAGCAGCCAATCTAAGCATTTTTAAAGTATTACTTTATTACTATTATTATTCTGCATTACTGCAAGGTCTTTAAAACAATCATTTTGAATAGGGTATTCTTCTTGAGAGGCGCTGGAAGGAGAGTCCCCCTGCATAAAACCGCAAAAGCAAAGCACACCCTATCAGCCAGTAACAGCCTGTACAAGAATCGCAGCCTGAAAAAGAGAAAGAGTAGGTCGCATCAAAGACGTGATGCAACACCCACACGCGGTTCTCACTTATTCCACTGCCGCTTTGACTGAGCGGGCACAGACAATGACACAAACATTCCCCACCCAGTATGCTTCTACACAACGAAAATATGAATGTAAAGGAAGTGCTTCAGTTAACAATGAAATCAGGCCCTGCATTCAAATATTTTCAGCCCCTTTCAGGTTTCATGTCTGTTGCTAAAAAAGGAAATAGAACATTCTGCTTATTAAAGGTACCGTAAACAGGTCCGATGGGATATTGTCAAATGATGTAATAATGTTCTTTGTGCATTGAGCGTGCGTCAGAATAATCCAGTCTGGAAACAAAGTTCCTATAGAGCCAAATAAAGAGACAACTGCGGACTCACTGAGGTAGGTCACGTTCACACTGATAAACTCTATGTAGACCTTAAAATTCAATACCCATACAGCCAACTTATTTAGTGTAACCCAATCATGACCACAGAGTTTGTAATGCTCCTACTCAGCAGGGATTCATAACACAAATGCATGTTAATCCTCAGCACTGGGTTTGCTGGTAAATTTCTCCACATGGCCCCTACATAATCAGGGGAAATAATGCTTCACATTAACAGGACTACAATGTACTACACCGGTTTGTGACAATAACATTATTTCTTAAAAACAGCTTCAAGGCTGAATGAATTCAAACAGTGTGATTAAAAAAATAAAATCTGCATATCTTGTCCCCTGATTGCACCTTACCCTTGTCCTCGACACAGCACACCTGCACTAAATGGCAATATTTAACTTCAACTTGTCAACTTCATGCTGACAATAAAACATTACATTGGCAATATGTGTAGTGCAGTTTAACATAATATTAACAAAGGTAGCTAGCTGAAGTTGACAGCTTCCAGATGATTTTTTAATAGAAAAGCAAACAATTACATCTGTAAAAATGTCACAAATTCATTAAACCTAGTACATATTAAAATAATATATCAGTAAAAATTAGTAATAATTGCCAGGTAGACTTAAGACAATACTTCCCAGTCAACTAAAAGATCATTAAAGAAATAGCACATAAAGCAGTGCGACACAACCTAAAAACAGCAACCTAAAAGACAAAGCCAGGCCAACTAAAAAAAGCAGCCACCTTCCAGTCAGTCCCAATTGGGCGTGATGAATAAGTGATAGGGCTGATAGGATAGGTTCAGGTTTTGAGCTGAGTCTTTGGAGGTCATTCTTCAGAAATGGCATGAGTTGAAAAACAACTACTAAGGAGAATATACAGTACATTACCACTGTTTGGGAATAAAAGAACATGACAGACTGCATAGCAAAATAAACCAAAATTAACAAACCTTCGGCACACAATAATGGGCCTTCTCGGTCTCTGTTATAATAAAGCAAATGGTGCTTCGGCACTGTACACTGAATTCCATGTGCTCAGGTTTCTTTAGTGCCTTTGTGTTTAGTGGTAACACTACCCCACTGTTGCCCTCTCACTTTACAGGCAAAGGTGCCGGATGAAGTTAAAATAATACAACTAGGGCCTATATTCCCTAACCCGCTTCATCAGCACAATTTTGAGAGTTTTTTTTTTTTGCCCGAATACAGGCTTTATGCAAGTGTTGGGGCCTCCCATTGGGCGAACCTGGGCAGTCCGTGTACCATTTCTGAGACAGTGTGTGTTTATCCACTTTAATCTGTGCAATAACCATTCACCAAAAATGCGTTGTGCCCACAGCATATTGCACTCATCTCTCCCTTTTAGAGGAGACTACCATTTGCACTGGCTGGGGAAACACAAATATCGGTATTCTAATGGTTTCAATGACTTTCTCAGTTGGTGCAATGAGCCAGATTTGATTGGATTTCTTCTGGTGGAAACTAGTTTGCTGATCTCTTATTAGAAAGTAAAGAGCCGCTCTATTACAAGTTGACATAAGCCTTCGCTATGAAGTGTGGAAAGTAGTTAGATTTGATCAAATTAAATGCAGTGGAAATTACTGCTCAGGTATTGAGCAAGTGGAAACAGTCTTGGGTTTACAGCCTATGAAAAAGAAGTGTCGCAACTGCACTATTTCAGGCTAGGGGTCTTGAAGAACATGTCAAACCAATCACTGTGTAGCATTCATTTCAGCCAACTGCTGGAAAGGCTTCAGTAACAAAATACTACGGTTAAGCTCTTCAAGCTGCTTTAAACAAAACTAATTTTCAGGGCTTTTCAGCTAATAAGAGAACAATAATACTGTGATATTGTGGCCACCATTCAGACACATTATAGCCTACTACCTGTTCATGAAACTGAAATTGCCACTTAAAAGCCTAAATGGATTGGAATAAGTGCAATTGTTTCAAATTCTGTTGACACAACAATGGGGTCCTTGATTAAAAAGCAATTAAAACCTGCCAGGCACAGAAAGATGAGACGAAACTAACCAGAGGTAGTCTTACCTGTTCAGCTCCGTAGGCAGTGGCAAACTGCAGAAATTCCTCAATACGCACAAAACCATCACTGTCCTGGTCCAGGGCATTAAACACAGCCTTCAAAGAAGACAGATCGTCAACCCCTTCTGAAACACTGCCCCCCATTGGGAGTGAATTAGATGCCCCCACTTCCGACAGCAAGAGGCCTTCTGCAGTCTCTTCAGTCATCCACAGATTGCCAGAAGGCAAACCATCCAACTCCAGGGCTAGATCCTCAGGGCAGTCCTGAGTGTGAAGGACTGCATCCAGGTCAAGCTCTGCCTCTCCACTCCTTCCATTCAGCTCCAGACCAGGAAGTCCTTCCTGTAGGGTGCTCTCAGGGGGTTTTGGATCGGGTGTTTCCTTGTCGTGCATTGCATCAGCAGTCGGGCTGCTACTGCCAATCAGCTCTTTGTGTTCTTCTTGCCGGGCTGAACCCAGAAAAACTTTCTCCTCCATTAAATCTACTGAGAGAGCCCCATCCGAGCCCTGGCCTCTGAGCAGTTCATCCTGGTGTGCGGCGTCTCCATCAGGGCAGGATGCGCAGGCTTCGGGTTCCTCTAAATAACGCTGGTGCCCAGGGAGACAGAAGTCACCCTCACAGCACTGTTTCAAGGGCAAACTAAAGGTCAGAGCGTCCACAGGAATGTTCTCCGCGGTATCATCCACATGCGAGCTCAAGCACCCCTCTTCAGAGGTGTGCAAGGCATGATCTTCAAAGCTAAGGCTGCCACTGATGTCATTGCTGGCTCCATTCTGTACGAGTCTGGATCCTTCCTGAACATTCAGTGTCTGGCTGTAGGCAGCGGAGCTGCAGGTGTGGGAGGGGCTGCTCGGGTGGCTCTCAGGTGACCCTTCCAGGATAGCGTTACTCACTGTGAGCGGATCCCTCACCAGCTCTAAGAATAAACCTTTGTCCTCAGTCTCAGATGACAGCGTCTCTCCGCCTTGTGACACCTGACTGCGGCTGCTCTCCTCGTGGTGTGAGAGAAGAGATGGCTCCTCACTGACACCCTGTGGGCTAGCCCCACTGGGAAGTGGGGCAGAGGGTGAGGAAGAGGAGATGGAGGAAGAGGCAGGCTCTGAACACAAGAATTTTTCCAGCAGAGAGAAATTGGTCTTATTAGATTCTTCATTCCAGGCTAAAACCTGCAAAGGTGGAGGCGTATTATTGAAACTGAGATGTTCTCCAGGACTGTTGTGAATATTCATCAGTTCCATGGGTACTTTGTCTTGGAAATCTAGTTGCAAAAAGGATGAATTGTCTTTTTCAGCAATTACGCTGCCTGCCACGGTCTGGACAGGAGTAGAAACTCTAAAATCAATTTGTTCATTAGAACTGACCTGAAGATTGGGCGCATCAGCAGGTTCACCCTCGGTGAGCTGCAAGGGTGGAAAGGAGTGGTTCTCCCACTGCAGCACAGGGCACTCTGACCTTTCATTCCAGGACATGATCCGATCAGCATCGGAATACCTGGAGTTCCGTAAAAGGTTGTCCAGATTTAAGGCATTTTCCTGGAGAATCTCATCCAGGTTAAGTGACACCAGCTCCTTTCCAGTCTCTCGGAAATCCAAGCCCGACTCCAGACTTTCTTTGCTCCCCTTAGGCAAAGCAGCCACTTTATCAGGATCTAAAACTAGAAATCCTAAAGAGGGCTTCTGCTCCAATTCCCAGTCTGCATGCCCACCAGGGCTGGACAGCAGAAACTGGTCCATTTGCTTTTATGATTAACGTTGCTTAGTATCCTGAGACAATTTGAAATGTTATTAACTTGGAAAAGGCAAAGACTGAAAGCTATCCTTAGTATGCCTGAATATAAGTTGTTGTGATTCGACTTTCAACTGAAATTATCACTTCAAAAGTTGTTCAAAAGCATTCTCACGTTTCAGCAACGATTCAAGGAAAGTAGTCCAATATCTCAAATCCATTGCAGAAAGAATGACGCGGTTTTCCGAATTCTTATTTTTCCGCATTCAAATACCTTATTATGCGAGTTTATTTTCCTCTCGAAAACAGTAAAATGAGTTGCGTTTATGCTTATATTTTCCATTAGTATTAGAAAATGCCAGTAAGCAACATTATTAGCTGCTCATTATGGTATGAAAAAAATGTAGCGAATACAATTCATTTTGTTCGGCGTGTTTTCCATGGGCTATATTCATAAAACTATTTAACAGACCAATTCATGTCCTGGTAACCTCGCCAAAAAAGGTAAATTGCATTGTTTTCATTCGTTACTGATCATTGATAACACATGAAAGCCTCAACACCTGACTGAATCTTTCCAGTTGGCAAGAAAGCTGAGCCGAACAGCCCTGATGGTTGCTAAGCACCACCTGAGTGATATGTAAACCCAACAGTCGTAGCCTGTGTCAGTTGACGTAGGCTAAATTTTCGGTGCAGTTTCTGAAATCACACTGATGAATCTAGCCGCTAGATAGTTCATGTGCTAGCTAGCTATCAATACCTAATTCAAACATTCTGGCAGTACAGCCCCCTCCCCTTCCCCCCACGCCAAAGACGAAACATACCATGCGAAAACTAGCTAGACAGCTTGTCAGTCCTCGCCTGCCGTATCTTGTAAATATGTAGACTAATTCAACCACATAACGTTATCAACGAAATATAGTTAACGTTGCTATCTAGACAGTTTGCTAGTCTAGCTTTATAACAAATTACCTAACGTTAGCTAATAACCAACCCCTGGCGGCACAGTAAAATATCTGGCATTCAAATCCACTTACACCTATGTAAAACGTGAATAACGCAACAATCACGCGATTACCTGTATAGCTAGCTTGCTAATTACCTAACGCGGTGGTGAAAGCTAGACTGATATTAGTTCCATACAAGCTAGACATTCACTGATAGTTATCGATAGATACAAGTATCCCGAAAATGACACGAACTTAGCTAGGTAATATTTAACTTGTCCAGCTTCCGTCTGTTTTTACTTTCTCCTCATTTAACAGGGGAACAGAAACGGCCTTCTCTGCGGTTCTCTTCTCAGTCTTCTTTCTGTTTATTTTCACGAGAATTCTGTTTGTCCCACTCAACCCTTTTCCCAAAGCGTCCGCAGACTCAGAAGACATCAGTGGGCCACCTGTATAAGAGGCTATATCTTACGATGTTTTCTTCAAGCCAGCTGTAATCCTTTCACGGTCGTGGGTAAGTCTTTCGAAAATGACCATCAGCGTGAAAGTACGAGTAATACAGTTCAGCTAGTTAGCGCGTAAGCTAGCTAGATTCCCAGTGTTGGTTCCGACCACACATCCATCGCTCTTTCTTGCTCTCATCAGCAGCTGCCCTGTTACCAACCGCATTCACAGCTACGTCACGAGACCTAGAGTACGCAGGCGCAATGAGCACGCCGCAGTGTGTCAACAGACCGAACACCGTGGCATAAGGGGAGGCAACTACATTATTATATGGAATTTTTCTCCGATTTTGTCGATAAATATAAATTAAGAAGGGTACATATTAAGGTTTCTTGCCGGCTATTGTTATTATGGCACTTGTCGTAATAGACGATGCCAGAAACCCACTAATTACTGGTGAGTTACGTTTAAGCAAAAACAGCAGTCAATAATAAAGAAGTTGTGCTGAATTGAATTTGTTTACAAATTATATGTAATGTGGACTCCCCCAAATAACCCCGTATTACCTGTTGGTACAGTATTTTGTACAGTAGTGCCCCCATGTGGCGATTCCTGGTAGTTGAGCTGGCTTTCCCGTAAATTATTTTCCTTGAAAGTACTACATACAGACCCCTCCATAACGTTCGGGACAAAGACGTATTTTTCTTTTCTTTATTTGGCTTTGTACATAATTTAAGATTTGTAATTAAATTCACCCGTGGTTAAAAGGCAGATTCTCAGCTTTCATTAAATTATATTTATTTCAGGACACCAATATGTTCAGAACAAATGATGTAACAGTTGTTTCTGATTAGTTAGGTGTGTTCAATAGCTTCCTTAGAGCAGGTATTAGAGAGCTTTCAGCATATAGTCTTGATTCTAGGCTTTTGGTTGCCTTTGGAATCTGTTATTGGCATTTGTCAACGAGGACCTTAGTTGTGGCAATGAAAGTCAAGGATATCATTGTGAGGCTGAGAAATAATAATAAAACAGTCAGAGACTTAGGCCAAACCTTAGGCTTTCCAAAGTCAACTGTTTAGAACATCATTAAAATGAAAGAGCACTGATGAGATTAGTAAGTCCAAAGGACCTGGAAGACCTCTACAGTTGGATGATTGAAGAATTCTCACCATAATGAAGAAAAACCCCAAACACCTGTCTGACAGATCAGACACACTCTCTCAGAGGGAAGTGTGGATGTGTCAGTGACTGCTGTCTGCAGAAGACTTCATGAATAGAGCTACAGTGGCTACACTGCAAGATACAAACCATTAGTTAAATGATGATGGCCAGGTTACATTTGCTAAAGACCCTGCAGAGTTCTGGAAAAAGATCTTGTAGACAGAAACTTAAGGCAACTAGCTCCCGAAACAAGCAGGAGCTGAAGATGCCTGACGTACAGGCCTGGCAGAGCATCACCAAAGATACTCAGCACCCGGTGAGGTCTATTGGTCATAGACTTCAAGCAGTCATTGTATGTAAAGGATATGTGGCAAAGTACTAAACATAACTACTTTCTTTTACATAAAATATGTCCCAAACATTGTGGTGCCCTGAAATAGATGGGCAATGTATAAAAGCAATTTCTACACATAGAAACCAAAATGTATAAAAAGATATGTTTGAATAAAAGCTGAATGTGTGAATTGTTTAATTACAAATCTAGAATTGTGGAGTACAAAGCCAAATCAAGAAATGTCTTTGTCCCAAACATTATGGAGGGCACTGTAAGTATTGAAACATGATTCTTTTATTGAAAGTCTACTGTAGTTTCACTCGTAAGATCTTCAAAATAAATGCCAGGCGATGCTTTAGATGGGACTCTCATGTCCAGACAGATAACTATCAGCACTGTGCAAATACATCTTTATAGTTCAAAATACATCAAATAGTGGAGAATTCATGAACATGATAGTTCAATTTTACCCACTATTTTGAAAATAACTGTAATTTTTTTTTCCTCATAAACAAATTTCACTATTCTTGAATTATTCAACTTTAATAATAATAATAATAACAATAATAATAATAATAATAATAATATTGTTATGTTAATTAATAATGGTAAGATAACCAAAGGAAAATTGATGTAAAAAGGCACAAACACAGAAGGTTAGATATTTTATTCAGGGAATTAAGACTCAACGTTTTGCATGCTGTAAATCTAAACCGAAAATGAAGTCCAAGCCAAAAAAGGTACCTCATACATATCAGAAAATGTAACTGTTTGATCTTGGAGGTATTCAAGAAAGATTCTTCCACTTACATGTTGCAATTTAGCAACAAAATTACTTTTAAAAGTGATATTGAGAACATTTCTGATGCTAAAGACAATAAAATCGTTACAATAAACCGTCTGGTGCCAAGATGTTCTCTGTGTGTGTTCTCTTTCTCTCACTCTCTCCCAGTCCCGTTCTACTTATTTTTGGAAGCTTAAAGTATTGGGAAACAGAAGCATCCATTTGATGTTGCAAAGGATTTAGTTAGTGTAACTTTCTTTAGTCTTTTACTTGTCTTTCTTCAGTGTAGATGACCAGTAATCTAAAACAAAACAAGTGACAACATTTCATCAGGAGACAAAAAGTACTATTCTGTGTATTACACATTATTATAAAACAAAATTACGACACAGTAAATAAGGTTATACTTGCCACTGTAGTTTAAATGGCAGCATCTACGAACATTGCATGTACAAGCAAAAGGTCCGTAAGAAGGAGTTAAGAAGGAAAAATGGAACATGACTATAATGTAGTGAACTGTAGCTCTGGCCAAAATAATCAATTATAGTCATCATACCATTACCACCTGTATAAAAACTATTTACATTCCTTCAAACATTACCAAATATTGAACAAAGACTTAGTCACTCACAACTGAATGTTTACTAAACAAACCTGTAATATATTATAATGCCATAAAAGTTTAATCTTTTTAGTCTTATTTTGGAATATTTATTCTAAGCAGGGTATATAGGGCTACATAAGATTAATTTCTTCCAAATACATGAATGTCAGTTTGAAAAATATTATACATGCACATATCCACAAATGACAGAGATCCATTAACACATTATTTTAAATACACCATACTATCAATACATCTTCAGCATACTAGAGTGATGGGAATGCCAACAGACCTGACAACTGTCATAGCTTTGTCTTTGATCTTTAAAATCTAATTAAATGAATCAAAACCAGATTAGTCATTTTATCCCAAATCTGTCCCTTTAAGCACAGTTTCAGTAAAACACGCAAAAGAGGTAAAGTTGGGGGTTGGGATAGGGGTACACCGCAACATTGTCTATACGGTGGTCTATTACCCAGCCCACTCATGGCTTAAACAACATCTCCACAACGACCTCCTTTCCCTGCCGTGCCTTGGCCCAATCTCTACTTCCTTCTCCTACACACCTGGGATGGCCGAGTTGAGAGTCAGAGTTTAGCAGATTGGGAGAAGGCTATACCCAGGAGTGCAGGCAGGTTGTTCGCAGAGGTGAGCCAGCTGCCCCCGTCCGCCACCAGGCAGGCACCAGTCACGTACGAGGATGCCCGGCTGGCCAGGAACAGCACCCCGTGGGCCACCTCAGTCTTGTTCCCGGCCCGCTGCAGCGGGATGGTCTGGAAAGCACTGCTGGTCTCCACCCCCATTCCACCTGAGATTGATGGACAGGGGGAAGAGGGTAGCGGAAAGGATGTGGAGGGGTGCAGATGTAAAAGAGGGGTGTGCAGATAAAAAAAACATTAAAAATAAAAATCAGAAGGGCAAAGCAGAGACAGTGGAAACAGACTGAAGGCGGGATGGAGAAAACGACCAAACTGATGGGAGAAATTTTCCAAAGTAATTTCCTCATCCGATTGGTAGATCTGTTCTTCACACTGTTCGGGGGACCACTATCATGCACAACCTCCATTTACCCAGGCGGCGGAATCCCTCTGTGCCTGAGATTGGACCAGGTGCCAATGTGTTGAGCCTAACACCGCTTGGTCCCCATTCTACTGCAAGGTGTCTAGTCATGGCATCTGTGTCAGAGAGACAGGCAAGGCATGAGAGCAGGAAGCACGGAGAGAGAAAGAGAGCAAGAGCACAAAAGTAAGGAGAGAAAGAAACATTATCAGTCCACTATGCAAACTACGAAAAAATGCATTTCATGTGTAAAATGATCCATGGATGGCTAAACCCACTCCTCACCATTGGCAGCCTTTGCAGACCCAGCATGCACCTGGAGAGCTTGGCCCTTGTAGCCCAGAGTTGCTGAGATGTTTACAATGGAGCCACCATGATCCTGGATAATCAGACACATATACAAGGCTGTTACTAGATGCATTTGATAAAACCAATTAAAAAAACTCCTTTATGATTTTTATTTTCTGATTATTGTTGACACGTTAAAATGTGAAGATTACAAAAAATAATTCTGTTTGAATACTCATTCTAATACTGTTTTACATGTGAAGGACAACATAGAGGGTTGCCTCACATTTATAGCAAGCATCACTGTACTCTACCTTGAACCACCTTTCATAGACCACCTTGCTTGTGTTGAATGTGCCCATGGTGTCAATTTCCATCACCGTCTTAAAGGCATTGAAGGACAGGGAAGTGGCAGGGCACAGGAAGTTACCTGCAGCATCTAATGAAAAAAACACAGATCTGAAAATAGCTTTTCAGTGCTTCCTGATGACACATTTCTCAACAGAATCACTCTTCATGCAAGATTACATTACAGAGCAACTTACACAACTTTTACATTTCATCCATTTATACAGCTGGATATATACTGAAGCAATTCAGGTTAAGCACCTTGCTCAAGAACCAGTGACCTTTAGGTTACAAGACCAGTTCCTTACCCATTATACTATACTGCCACCCCAAGATCAAAGAAGCCCAGGAAGGCAAGTGCAAGGACAAACAAAATGACATTAATATTAGGGAACATATGCAATCCATCTAAATGATGAGCAAGCTCGTCGGAAGTAAACGTCAAAGGAATTGTTTTTTGAACATGGTGGAAGGCAAGGCATTTCTAATGTTGGCCTTCAGCACACTGATGCCATGATCCTGGCAAACAGTCAAATCTTAAAGAGCAGACAGCCATGTCTGAAATGATAAGAGTTATGATACAGAAATATTCAGAACATGAACATGAACAACCACCCATCTATGTAAAACTCCCATACTTCCACCTTTTTCTAAGCAATAGAAAGCAGTGCAATCAAGAGTTTGAGAACTGATATCTGTAAGTCAAAGCAACTATCACCAACTTCATGAGTAAGGATTTAAACACATGATAAAGTCCATTCAGCCACTGAGATAATGTTTAAAGAAGGCAATTTAGTTAACCCTATCCTTCCAAAGTTCCACTCAAGTTCCATTCCAGTGAAAAACAAACTATTATGTCCTTTCTGTGCAGTAAATCAATTCCAAACAGCTCCAGCAAATGTAAGGATTTTCTAGAAGAAATCCCTATGTCACCACAGTCTTAAAGTAATTTCAAGCAAATCATAAAAAGCTCTTTGCTTTTTTGCTGAAGTTTCACAAGGCATGCATTCAGAGATGAAATGTGCTCTCCTATGGTGTGGTGTGTAAGCTACGTGGAGGTACAGACTATTAATGAGGATGTCAATTCTTCCAAACTCTTTCAATGCCTCCTCGACAGCTGCGGAAATGGTTTCTGGCTGTCGGACGTCCATGCGCAGAGCCAGGCAGCGCCGCCCAGTGGCAGAACTTAACTTCTCAGCCGCCTGTCAGGTAAAAAATGTGTCAATTCGCTTGAATAACACAATATGCAAATTCAACGTGTAAAACACATCTTTAAAACTGAAACCAGAGTCCAGGTTAATGCTACTGAACTGTAATCTGAAACTAGAAATTGAGAATCAAAATTCTTATTATGACCTCATGTTTTATCCAACTTTTCTACTCTGAGATATCATCTCTCTGATTGAATGAATAATTAATCAGTAAGCCTTGAGACCTCAGTGAGCCTCTCCAGATTCCTGCTGCCAATCACTGTGTCACAGCCATGCCTGAAAGGGTAATGAGTATGGTGAGGCAGGTACAGTTACAATTTACACACATGCATGTTTAAAGTGGGTGCAAAGGTAGAATCCTGGATTAGAAAGTGTTATTACCTCATTAGCACTTCTGAAATTCGGAATCCAATTCCAGATCCACCGCCAGTTATGAAGGCAACATGGTCTCTGAAACCGAAATTTATCTTGTATTTATTCTGAATTCAAAAATCATAGCTACAGTCCCCTCAGAAGTATTAGAACAGCAAGGTCAATTCCTTTGTTTTTGCTATACACTGAAGAAAATTGAGTTTGAGGTCAAAAGATGTACATGAGATGACAGATCCAAATTTCAGCTTTTATTTCCTGGTATTTTTATCTAGATTTGTTAAACAACTTAGAACATATCACCTTTTGTATCAGACAACCCAATTTTTAGGTGAGCAAAAGTATTGGAACATGTGACTGACAGGTGTTTCTTGTTGCCCCGATATGTCCTGTTAGATTGATTGGTTAAACAATAAATAGTTCTGAATATCTACTCTTGGTTTTAGCCTTGGGTTTTGCCTGTGAAAACTGCACTTGTGTTATAAAAGATAAACTAAAATGAAGACCAGAGAGCTGTCTTTGGGAGAAAAGCAAGCTTAGAAAAGAGGGGAAATCGATCAGAGCCATTGCACAAGCATTGGGGATACGACAACTTGGAATGTCCTGAAAAAGAAAGAAACCGCTGGTGTACTGAGAAACAGATATCGAACAGGTCGACCAAAGAAAACAACAGCAGTTGATGACAGAAACATTGTGAAAGCTGTGAAGAAAAACCTCAAAACATCAGTCAGTGACATCACAAACAATCTCCACAGGACAGGGGTGAAGGTATCTCAATCAACCGTTTAAAGAAGACTTAGAGAGCAGCAATATAGAGGCTATACCACAAGATGCAAACCACACATCAGTAGTAAGAATGGGAAGACGAGATTACAATTTGCAAAGTAGTACAGAGATGAGCCACAAAAGTTCTGGAACAAAGTTTTATGGACTGATGAGACCAAGATTAACCTCTACCAAAGTGATGGAAAGGCCAAAGTGTGGAGAAAGAACGGATCTGCTCATGATCCAAAACATATAAGCTCATCTGTGAAGCACGGTGGAGGAAATGGCTTGGGCTTGCATGGCTGCTTCTGGAGTGGGCTCACTAATCTTTATTGATGATGTAACTCATGATGGTAGCAGCAGGATGAATTCAGAAGTCTACAAAAACATTCTGTCTGCCAATTTACGGAGAAATGCGTCCAAACTAATTGGGAGGAACTTCATCATGCAGCAAGACAATGACCCAAAACACACTGCCAACACAACAAAGGATTTCATTAGGGAGAAAAAGTGGAAGGTTTTAGACTGGCCAAGTCAATCACCAGACCTTAACCCAATTGAGCATGCATTTCACCTCCTGAAGAGGAGATTGAAGGGAAAAACCCCCCTGAAACAAACAACAGCTGAAAGAGGCTGCAGTAAAAGCCTGGAAAAGCATCACAAAAGAAGAATGCAACAGTTTGGTGATGTCAATGGGTCGCAGGCTTGATGTAGTTATTGCAAGCAAGAGATATGCTACCAAATATTAAGTGTTATTTGCTTTCATTTACTTAAATACTCTCTGTTCCAATACTTTTGCTCACCTAAAAATTGAGTGGTCTGATACCAAAGGTGCTATGTTCTAAGTAGTTTAACACATCTAGGTGTAAATACCAGAAAATAAAAGCTGAAATTCTGAACTGTTGTCTCATGTTCATCTTTTTATCTCAATCCCAAATGTATTCAGTGTATTGCAAAAACAAAGGAATTGGCCTTGCTGTTCCAATACTTTTGGAGGGGACTGTATATACATTTTTGACAGACACTGCACACAGACAGAGTAAATGTGCAGCGATTTTTTACTTACTTAAGCAAGTCTGGGCTGTAAATGTAAGTGTAGGTGGTCATACAGTCATCTGTTTCCACGTCTTCGGGCAACTCAGATATCTTCGTGTGTTCCTCTGCCATCCTTGCGCTGCTGCCCAGCAGACCAATATGCAGCTATAGTTCAATGGGTCTTTGTTTGGACACACTCGCGCTCCAGTTAGAGAAACTGTAAAAGAACATTATACGTAGCATATCATCTAACCACCTGCATAAAACGTTTGTACTTTTTGATGTCTTACATAAAATGTAGCAAGCCAAATAAAAATACACTAGCTGAATGTAAGTTTTGCTAAAGTTAGATTTTAGCCAATGAGCAGTGAAATATTGTGCTGCATTTCAGGATCTAGTTCCATGCATAAAAATATGGTCAATGGCCACAGACATATCTTGTAGTAGATGGATGACAACCTAGCTAACAGTGATTGGTGTGATTTGAGTAACTAGTGACAGCTATCGATACCTTGCTCGATAACAGAAGGCAGAAAACAGAAGTAAACGCAAAAATAACATGCAACCGCATCAAAGTAACCCAGAATTAAATAGCTACAGCTTGCAAAACAAGAACTTAAATATTCAGAAAATGTTTAAAAACTACACAGACGACCTCATTTTGCAAACTAACAATGTACTCACCTTGTTATCGCCAAAGAACTTCGGTCTTCAAGATTTTCTATATTTGAATCCCTAGTGCATGTTGGGAAATGTAGTGCGAATGAACAATTCCGTTCGTGCATTGTGGGCGTTGTAGTTGTCTACAGTCACCGACAATAACTCCGAAGAGGCAAAGTCTCTGATAACACTGCAATAACATGCTCCTTTCATGTTCTGCACATGTTCTTATATATCTCGATGGCTGTTGCACAAGTATGTGTGTCTTCCATAAAAGTGGAACATACACTTTCTAAAGTAGCTAATGAGATATTGTGTTTAATGTAGAGTTAAATGCAAATGTACTTGAGAAAAATAGAGCAGCAAGTTAGTTCTTATTTAAAAAAAAAAAAAACTGGTTTATGTTTTCAGCACTAGAGCTTCAGTATACAATAATCTCTTAGGACTGAGTACCAAAATAAGGCAAATAATAAAAAAGTGACCCATCCTGCACCCTTTTGTGTATACGAGTACTAAAAGTGCATTTTAAAAGATCACTTAAGTTCCAAGATTTACAGTACAAAGACTGATTTGTATTACCATTGTTCTTCTTGTTAGGCATATTCAAGCCAATATAATTTAACATTCCAATTGTTGAAGCCAACACTTAAATTTTAATAGACAGTCAGATAGATTGGCTATACAACTGCCAAAAAAATACACTAAAGGACAATAAACACACAGCCAATGATTTCAGTGGAAATATATAATTAAAAACAAATCCAACATAGCCTTGCCGTAATTAAGGCAAATATTTACAATATTATATACTGAATTGGTTCTTAATTTGGCACAGTTTATTCAGCATGGCCAGGGTGATGGGGTGAACTTGTCAGTTTTTCTTTTTATCTATACACCACTTTCCAGAACTCCGACTTTTCCATGACAATGTCCTTGACAACCGCAGAAGTCCAAAATGATGTTTAGGTAAATATTTACAGACAAAAATTACACCGAGAGAGGAAAAGTTAACTGCTTTTGTTCAAGTTTATCAGGTGTATTTTCTTTGACATTCTTTTGATGTTTGGCAATGTAATTTATGGATAACATTATCCATTTAAACAATTCAGTAAAGTCCACACACTGAAACTCATACACTGATATACCTTTATCCAACAACAAACTTTCAATCCTATGTAGATCTTCATCAGGCAAAACCAGTTTTATCAGACAAAGATATACAGAGGATTGAGATGTTCTTGTTGAAAAAAGGTGTATATTGATTTTTAGTACACAGGGTTCACTGAATTGTTTATGTTGCTCACTCATCCCAACATGATTTTGATGTGAGTATATTCACCATTATTACCTAACATTATCAATTTCACATTATTTACATCTGAAAAATCAATCTCTAATCTGAAGATTAAATTAAGATGACAATAATCCTATTAAATAACTAGAGCACATAAACACTTTATATGAATTGTAAACATTAGAATGCAATTTTATCTGATTAAAATGTAGGCTATCTTGTGAAGGGTTCATCTCGGTCCATTGTCTTTTTTTGTAGCTTGTGGTACTCTTTTTTATTTTGATCTTCAAGCACAACTAATATGGTCTAGCAGTAGTGTTTAGAGATAAATCACAATAAAACTGCAGGGAGGAAGTTGCATTGTAATGACAACATACCTGTAACAGTCAGAAAATAGAGACCTTTAAATGGCTTATTAGTAACAAGTGTCACACAGTATTTGTGAACATATTCCTGACAAGAGAAAAACTGTGAGAGGAAAAACCTGACTGTTTATATATTTGTCTCCTTTTGTTTCACTGTAAGCAGTATGACAGGCTCAAGAAACAATCCTGATTGGGTGCACTGAACCTCTGTGCCCTTGCCAAAATAAAAATGTGTACTGCATAGAAACCATGGCTATAGACTTTGAAACCTGACACAAATTACTCAAGCCATTAAAATGTTGTTTTTGAAACCCCCATTCATGACTTGGAAAACCTAATACAAACCTAATGAGTGTTCTGATTAATTATTTATTCTGAAGTAAATTGTACTGAATTGTACTGATTGTGGTGAAATTATGGTTAAAGGATTAAGAGTTAATTTCACGGATGTTTGGGGGGGGGGGGGGGGGGGGGGTAATGCTGAAACAGAGAATGAAGAGAGGTGGGTGTTGTCCTTGGTATAGATAGCAGCGTGCAGGGAGTAACAGAGTCTTGTTCAATACTCTCATGGCGAAAGTATTAGTCCCACAGAAAAAAGAAGTTGTGGGACCAGGCTGCAGGTTTAGTCTGATTCCCTGCTTTATCTGCATTGGACTGCTGGGTAGTGGAAACACAAGTGTGACCTATAATGACACAATTAAAGGTAATCCTAGTGTTGCCATGGTGCAATTCTGGTAGGCAGCACACTCTGCTCCCTGTCTCTCATAGCTCGTATATTTTGTTGTGATCACAGCAGTCCCAGTCCATCAGCTCTTTGCAGTCAAACCACAGCTGGATCTCCCTTTGGGCTCCCTCTACTGAGTCACTGGCATGAACCACGTTCCTGAGGGAAGCAGGCAGACAGACACCACACAAAAAAGAAAGGTCACCATGAGCTGGAGACATGGAATGCACCATTTGCCTAAAGCAGTGGTAACCAACCATATTTCTGGAGATCTACCATCCTGCACGCTTTCACTCTAACGAAACAAAGCACACCTCATTCAACAGTTAGAGATCTTGTTGAGTTGCTTATTAGTAGTCAGTTGTGCCAAAGTAGGGTTGAAATGTAAACCTACAGGATGGTAGATCTACAGGAGCAGGTTGGTTACCAGTGGTCTAAAGCCTAGAGCACATTTTACAATTTGAGTGAAATAAATTAATTGTCGAGTGAACCTGACACATGCTACACGAACTCCAAACCTGGCAAGTCTGGGTTGACAAAACACACATTCACCTCACAAACGTTAAGAATCCGATTATTCATATACCCTTGAAAAGATTTAGAGCCATACAGTCCTGCCTAGTTATCACTGGTGCTGCTATATAGGGCTACAATGCCCTTACTATATTTCCAGGAAACACAGGAAGTCACAAAAAAGTCCACTTGTTCTCTGTGTATTTTTGGCTGAATGAGTATGTCTCTGTCACTGTGTTTTTCTTTTTCATTGGTTCTCTCAGTGCTAATTTCTTTTGCTGTGGCTGTACAAGAATTAATAATAACTTTTCATGAGTGGTTATTTCACACTGGCAGTTGGCACATTGACAATGCTAAACAGAAATTGGCAAAAATGTCAAAAATGTTCGGTATTCACTTGTAGCTTGTAAATTATCATCTCTCAGAAGACCTGATAGGCCACAATACCTGATCTGTTAAGCCAAGTTCTGATTTCAGACTGCACATGCAAATTTCATCACCCATCTTGCTAAAGAAAAAGAGAATTAGTGTAATTGGAATTCAGCTCAGACAAGCAAAGCACAAAGACAGGCTTTTAAGAAAATAATTGTGCTGATATAGTTTAAAGCCCCAAAAAGACTCTGGCCGGGCATCATTACCGGCTAACATGGATGCCAAAGTCCCCTCGTACAGTCCCAGGGTCTGCCTCTGCTGGGTTGGTCTTCCCCACCATCATGCGACATGTTTGTACCACATTGTATCCCTCCCACACCTTAAAGGCAGAGAATTGGACATGTACAGAATTCCTACAGGGTAAACTTCTATTGGCAAGGCTGCCACAGAGTAACCTGAAACTGAACAACAATATTTTAACTGGAAGAGGTTACAGTGATCACCATTCAGCTACAGCTGCCTTTTCTCTCATCTGTTAGAGCACTTCTCGCCATCTAAATTCTGTGTGCAGATTGGCTGGTTTGGACAAGCAGCCGATGAAAGTAGTTACTCAGTCTGGACATTTAAGATTTTAGCATTTACGTTCCAGAAGGGAAGAAAGTCAAATAAAGATTACTGCTGACTATTCATGTTGTCCTTTATGTGCTGCTATAGAGGACTAATAATCAAACAGACAGGGTACGAGAGCTTTAGCCTATACAGTATGAAACAATATTCGCAAGCCTGGAGTGGAGGCACTTGTACGAGATGGTTTTGTTCTGGCCAATTTAATTTTTTATTATTTTGATGGAGCTGCTAAAGGACCACTCATCTGACAGCTAATTGCCACTGAAGGACTTTTCTTAATATCCCTCCTGTAAACAAATCTGTGCTCCAAAACAAATTAATGGCTAACTAGTATAATTTATTATTCTGAGTACCAGTTTTTTTATTTATAATTTGTTGGCATTAATTTAACATCAATAAAGAAATAGTTTTTCTTCTCTTTTCTAAGGACACCAAATCACATATAGGAAAAACCTATAAGCAGATATGAGGAGTATTCACAATTTTGTGAAGCAAATCGTCCTGTCAGTTAGATTCAAAACCAGCAGAAAAAGTCCTGCTCCCAACCCTGGACTCACCAATTGATAAATGCTGTTCTCCAGGATTAATGCATTGCATTAACCCAAAGGTTCATTGGAACATGCCAACTGCCTGTAACTATGAATTAATTTAGAGCTGGGGGTTGTGAACCTGCTTTCCCACCTCTAAATTAATTCTTAATTACAAGAAGATACTTCCCACAGATCTTCAAGAACTGTACCTCAGAATAAATACATGAGACATGCATCAGAATGAAACCTGAAATTGTCCAAACTCATTAACATTGAATTTGATGACAAAGCTCATTTATAACTGATTATCAAATAATCAGCGTGGTCACTCACCATGACAACCACAGGGCCAGAAGACATGTAGCAAAGCACTTCAGGGAAGAAGGGCTTCTTCTGGAGGTTTTGGTAGTGCTGAGACAGCAGGTCCTCTGGAGCCTAAGGAGATAAATGAAGACATCACTCCAAGGGTACTTATTCACTTCACTGCCCCGTAGAGCCACCATCAAAGCCTCATGCCACTATCAATCATAGCATTGCTTCTATAAGGTCCCCAAACTGAGCTTACTGCAGTCATTGCTTAACTGTAGTCTTTAATATGTATCACCATATGATCTCACCTTCAACATCTTCAGACCCACCAATTTGAAGCCCCTCTTTTCAAAGCGTTGGACTACCTGGCCCACCAGACGGCGTTGTACTCCATCTGGCTTCACTGCAATTAGTGTGCGTTCCCTCAAATCTGCAATCCCTGCACCACAAGTGCGCACATACACACACACACACACACACACACACACACACGTGTGTATGTATACAGTGCACAAACACACAAGCACACACAAATAGTTTGAGATTGATATGTGGGTCAACATCCCCATTCTAATTTATTTTTAGGCCGGCACCTCTGTCACATGCATAAATTCCTTTGAGCAGTTTTTCTTCGTACACGCTGTTATTATATATACAGTGTGAGCTGTGTCAAGATGGTCAATTTAATTCTACTGATCAATTAATAAAAGACACTGAAGCCTTCAGAAAGTTACATCCTGAGCCAGTGCATGCTCTTTCCAATTTAGTCCAGCTCAATTACTGGAAATCCATTTAACAAAGTGCTCAAGAACAAATGGCCTCTAATCTGAGCTGGCAATGTGATTTTCATGAATTGGGCTCAACATTGCTAACCACTAAATGCACCCTGTACGTTCTGTTCTCAGTGAAGTGTACAGCACCACTGCATGGTAACCAGCATCTCAGTCACAATATGACCATAATGTAAACCTGTAAGAAATGTTATCAGGACTTTTTTGCTAGTGGTTGATGGGGATTTGCAACAAAAAAGTACACTAAATCATAAAAAATATTATCTATTTTGTACTCCTGTATTAAGCTCATTTAGAGATAAAAACCAGTAAAGACGTCTATAGCTACTAAGTTATAATAACTGAGTGTATGTCTACTGTACTCAAAATGAAGCACTTTCAAACTGGGATCCAAGGGTGATTTGGGTTTGTGAATGCAAAAAGGGAACGCCAGGTCTAAACAGGTACAAGTTTCTGGCTATATGAACAGATAAAGTGTATCCGATCTCCCTCAGGCCACCCATTGGAGTTTCTGTGACAGGTTCTACCAAACACTACTAAAATCACAACATAATTGTTGAACTAAAATGCTTTCTTAACCTCGAATAAATAAATAAATAAATAAATAAATAAATAAAAATTCAAACGCATCCGATGTTGAATTAATCTAAATGATCTGTTCTGAAAACAAATATTTTCCAAGTTGTTGTGACACCACATAGCTGCAAAGGAAGCAGGAATTCTTATAAGGAGAATCACATGTATTCCATACAGTCTCTGCTAGTATGCTTTATATCAGTCTCTAAAACACACATAACCAATGACACGTATAATAACAAACGATTGCATGGCAGTCGTGAACGAGACAAACCTGCCGTGGTGCAGTAATAACTGAAGCCAAAGTTACTGTTCTGACATTGATGGAATTTGGTTGGAGTCCGCGCAGGAACATAACTTAACTTAGAAACACGCTGACTAATTACAAGGTGTCTCAAACAACGTTGGAACAGCACCATGTTCGAATATTGACGGATGAAAAGCAACCCTTTAAATTACTGCAATTAAAAAATATCAGTTTAAGTTTAAATAAAAAATAAAAGCCTGTTCAGAGCACAAATATTTGTGACTTTGTCCCGTCCACCCTTTGCAATGCAAATCCACAGACACCGCAGTTTTAAATTTGCAACATACAACCTCAAATAAACTCTCGAATGCTGGTGTTGGCTGCCTTTTGGTCAACAACTCCACCTCCTCTCGGAAGCGCAACTTTCCAAGGTGGTTAAAGGGTCATATTAACCCCCGAGCAGCCAAGCTTCAAACATCAGTAGTGCAAGCCCTCGAGGCTATGTGCGACAGCTACAGCATGTCTATTTCATCAGGTAATTTTTTTTTGTCTGGAGATTATTCACGAGACCGACTAGTTTTGCATATGTTGTTTCACTACTTGTTTAACTTTTCCAGCGCGTTTCAGGTTAAGCCTTCAAATACCTAAAAAATCAATAACATTACTTGCGCAAAACAAGTGATGTTAATGATTGCTCGATATGTGCAATATTATAAGTGGCAATTACTGGCTACATCCCTGTATTTTTATAGGGCAAGTCGAAACACATTCCTTCGTGTTTCTGCTTACTACATGCGTGTCAAAGGCGTAATCACAAGGAAGACATTTTGAACTCTTGAAACATATGCTGCATGTGTATACAACATTCTATATGTGAGGTACCCATCTCATAAATAAGCAGAGACAGACAAACATGTACCATTGGGTAAAAACAAGAACAACGGGTCATTTACCTCAGTGTCAAGGCCAATGATAGATCACCCGTTACTGCCTGAATATGACACTGCAAACGCAAGCTTCAGCTGAACCAAGTTGAATTGATTAGCAGAATAAAAAATGTAGTCAATTATACATAAATAACAGAATCCTACTGGGGGCACATTCAGGAGAGCAGTTTGGGAATTTCCTATGACAATTAGCCATCATACACACCATACCTGTCGAGATATATTTTTAAAAATGGTGACAAGCTGGTAACGGCAATTTTCCAAATCCATAGCATTCTCATAAATCACATCTATAATTCAAAGAGCACATTATTGAAGTACTTTTAATTGTAATGAAACAGATCTACAATTTGGCTGTTTGGCAGACACTGAGCAGCTGACTACCAGTCTTACACCTGAGCTACTTACTTGATTCTGTATGCATTTTGCCCTTATATTGTTTTTTTTATAGTGTGAAGCACTTTGAGCTGCTTGTGTTTTTTGTTTGAAAGGTTTACCACTAGCATCACCATGTGCATTGAATTGGTGCACAAAAATGTACAGATTGTTCTGTACTGAGTCTAACACCACCTTTCTTCTCATTCCCCAGTACGGCAAAGGTGACTTCTCAAGGACTGGACGGCACCATCTGGGATTTCTGACAGACATCTCCGTCACACATCAACCGAAAAGACAATGACAAGTGACACCCACCTGCAGTTTCATTTAACATACCTTTCACACCAATTCTCAGGCGCTAAATATACCACCATATTCCTTGTACTGCACGGTGTCTCCTTCACAACATGTTTAAGAGCTGAGCTAGATGGTTCTTGGTACAGTAATGGGGCACACCATGTCTTCCACAACAAGAACACTTAATGTAATCTCCCATTCTGAGGTTAGCGTGCAATAATTCATTTATGACAGCCAGGATATGACAGATCTACACAGCTGCACAGCATCATTAT
This sequence comes from Anguilla anguilla, assembly GCF_013347855.1. Lineage (NCBI taxonomy): Eukaryota > Metazoa > Chordata > Actinopteri > Anguilliformes > Anguillidae > Anguilla > Anguilla anguilla. The sequence continues at coordinate 43,603,879 of NC_049202.1, forward strand.
CTTCCCAAAATTTGGGGGTCGGCCTGTGGGTGTGTCTGCTGAGGCTATTGACTGGATTAAATTATTTTTATTTGTAACTTGTGATGGGCCCAGCCACAAGATGGGTCTGGTGACAGTAATGACATTATAGAAGTATAACAAACATTTGACCACAACAAAAGCATTGACTACAACATAATTTGACTGCATTTGACTGCATAAACCCGTAAAAACTGACAGCTGGTGCAGAAGGCATTTCACGCACTACGTCTCCCATGAACACCACAATTTTCAGACATCTTAAGACAACACATTTCGCATAACACCACACCATCTTTGTTCATATAGTTTATTCCCTGGGTTAATCAGCATAAAAACGTGCCACCGAGGGCTTAAAAGCTTTCCACACAAAGTCCCTGCAGAAGGTACACAGGCATCCAGTTGTGTTCACAGAAGTTTGGACATTTAGTCCTCTCAAAAAAAAGTGGGGAATTCATCCAAAATAAATAACACACCCCATGACAAGAATTATTATGCAACACTGACATTATTTTCTCAGTGATCTGTTCTCTTCCATCTGACTGGAAGGCACAGTGGCATTCTCTGGTCATCTTAAGACTTTTCATTTTCCCTAGAATTTCCTGTCTGGAAAATGTTTTTTTACATTTTCCTGATGCAAAAAAAGTTCTCAATGTATTCAATAAACCTTAACATAAGACATGTGTAAACTATACAGAAGTAAAAAATAAAAATAAAAACACGAGTTAAAATAACAAAATACAAATGAGTCAATGAAAAACGACCAATAAAACCAATAAAATCTGTCTTTGCTTTTTACAAAAAGAAAAGTATGCACAACACATTTTATTTAGGAGTCATTTCTGTACCCTCTAAATGGAATGGAACTCGTCTCTCAGAGCATTTTCTCAAAGTGGAAACGTCGAAGGGAAGGAGGAATGTGCCGAGCTCCTCACAGCCCTGCCTGAGGGGGCTGGAAAGGGTCCTGCAGCGTCATAATGCCGTTTCCTGTGTGAAACTGGGGGAACGTGGTGGACAGTCCAATGAAATTTGTAGGTGACAAGGTTCCAAACCTGCAGGGCAGTCCCATTGGAACCCTCTCCCCAGCCAGAGATGAGCCTGTCAGGGACAGCGGTAGAAGGGTTGCTGCTGAGCGACAGTGTCCAGGTAACGGTACAGGAAGGAGGACCTGCTATAGCCTGACACTCCCTAGGGGCAGACTGCCATTGCACAGCCTGTAGTAGCGCAGGTCATTTACCAGCCTGTGCACACTCTGTGTGAAGGAGGGCAGGTCCTGCACAGGGAAAACAAGCACAAGAACACAGTCATAATGATCAAAATGATCACATACCCATGATGGCAAATCGTATATAGTGCTTGCATGCCAGAGGTAGAGGTAATAAAGCCATCTGAATCGTACGTACATCTAGTACACAAAATACCTGAAACTGGAAGGTGTGTAAAGCCTATTCAAGAGAGGGCACCTTACCCGCTCCATCTTGAAGTTACACCCCAGGACATTGCGCTGGTTGGCATCGATGCCATGGCAACTGCTGAGGAACTGAGGCAGGAAGGTGGAGTAGAATACGTCGAAGTCCACCGAGGCCATGTTGTACACGGCCAACACGATCTCCTCCTGCAGCAGGTCATGGCTCCTGCGCACCAGCACCAGCAGCAGCACATTGAGGAAGTGGAACAGCATGGAGGTGCAGAACAGCTTCTGCAGGAGGAAACGCGAGTGAGTTTAGGGAAGGTTGCAGGAGACAACCCCGCACTAAAAGCTGACCCTGAAAATATCTTGAATGAATTAAGGTGAAGTGCTGTAGGAGTGCCAAGGAGTTCCAATGGAAAATAATATTATTATTATTATTATTATTATTATTATTATTATTAATAATTTAAGAGCTTCAATTTTCCTTTGTGATTTAAAAGGTAAATATACTTATAATACTGAGTAAATTCTAGAATTAAATATAAATACATCACGAACACATAGGAACACAAAACAAGAACACAGCATTACATGAACATGACAGCAACATAAAAATACAAGAAATGGAAGACATGAAAACTGACAGCATTAACACAAGCTAGAACACAAGGAATAAAGTTGAGTATGAGAAAGACAGAGACGGTGCTTGAAGAAGTTTAGGGAAGAAGTTTCCGGAGGACGTTTTTCTTAAGACAATTAAACTCGGAGCGTAAACAGGTCCGTTCCGTCCCTGAAGATAGACGGCATGTTTACAGATTCCAGCTTGTATCTGTACAGCAATCATGGGTGGAGAAATTGCAGTGTGACACTCTGTTCTTAGGGTGTTGAGATTGTAGAGAATGGACAGTCAAATCAAGTCATCAAGGGTTACTTACCTTGTGATACAGCTTGTGCTTACTGTTGAGGGACTCCAGATAGAAGAGATTCTGCTTGAAGATGTGAATGTCTGGCTGTAGAAAAGACTGCCCGAAAGCCTGGGAAAGCAGACCATTAGGAAAGATTCAGAGAATGCCATTTACAAGGGTTTAACTCTTGCATTTTCAGTCAAGTGGATGATATAAACATGAACATGTACTTCTCTGCAGTTGGCATAAAAGTACAGTAAGTACAATGTAATAATTATCTTAGCTACAATAAAGCTGATGCTATTCTTAGCAGATCAGCCATAAATATTTTACATCACAGCTCTTGATCAACACAGACTCAACATTAACTTCGTCACACTGTTGTAAAAACAGTTGTGATTGGCTGGCTAAAGATGGAGGCCACAGACCTGCATGGCAGCGGTGAACTGGCCCTCGTTCTCCACGGGCTCCTCGGGGGCGTTCCTGTGCACGCTGGCGAGCACAGAGCTCTTGAAGTAGTACCTCCAGTTGTGGTGCAGCACCTGGTAAAGCAGCTCAAACAGCTCCGCCTTCACGTCCGGGGAGGAATGCTGCGGACGCAGACGTGCACACGTGGGCATGTACGTCACAACACTCATTTTTTTGAAACACGCTTGTTGGTCAGAGCCATTTCCTATGGCCATACAACCAAAGCTCAAGGAAATTAAGGCGCAGCTTCTTACAGTGATATTCCTACACGGGTCCATGGGAGTAAAGAACCTCACTGCGTTAGAACTGAGAAGGACAAAGGTACTGGAATTATATAAAACATATATTTACTTTTATTATTGTGACTATGCTATAATATTATAGTCATCTGTATAACCTCTGGAAGGAAGCATGAAGCTACCGCACAAGCTGCTTTGGAGTTACTTGATGTGCATCTCCTTTGCATGACCATGAACACAGAATGCCCAGATACTCACCACTTCAAGTGTCTAAAATACCCTTAATTACACACGAAAGCTGTCGGGGCTAATCAAAAGCAAACACTAAAACTGAAATGACAAAAATCCCGAGAGTGAACTATCCCTTTAATCTTCATTACTAGGAAATATACTTGCGCTATTCACTAGATGCCTCACTTCAGTAACCTCACAATGGGACTGATTAGAAAGCTAAGCAGCATGAGTCACAATACCAGACATATCACTGTGACACTGCCAGGCTCTCAGAATTGTGACATCACTTCCAAGACCCCATTGAGAATGTGTGCTAAATGAGGGCCTCGTGCTCACCTCGGCCAAAATGGGATAGAGCTGCTCCATGCAGAGGGAGATGATTCTGGGAAGGAAGGGTCTGAAGGCCTGGCCCGGCTCCTGCACCACCACCTGCAGAATCTTCAGGAACCTCTCCACCACCCGGCAGCCAGCGCTGCCCTCCCGCATGATGCTCTCCGCCAGCTGCTCCCTGCGGGCCAGACGACAGCGAGACGCGATGCTCGCGTTCACAAAGCCAGCGGCGCGCCGCGAGCGACGGGACATCGCCCAAACGCGAGAGAGACGCCCATCCTCCTGCCGCTCCGCTCAGCACAGCTGGAACATGTGGCCGTGTGACCTACTCGCCAGCTTGTCAAAGGTATGACGGGACTCGGATCAACTTTCGTCATCGCGGAACACAGGTGTGACAGTGTAGCATAACGGCAAGGAAAATGGGCTTTTAACTGAAGTTGTAGGTTCAGTTCCCAGGTGGGGCACTGCCTTTGTATCCGTGAGCAAGGGACTAACCTGCATTGGTCAGTAAATATCGTAAGTGAAAATAACATTTGATTAATCGCCCAGCCCTACTTTCCAGTCACAACATGAAACAAGGGTAGCATAAGGAACAGGTTCAGTCCAAAGGCTTCACGCCCAAAGAACACTGACTCAACACAGACCTGCAGTCTCTCTCTCATTTCCACACTCAAAGACTGAAAGACTATTTACAAGGACAGATACTGGTACTGCCTTCACAGCCCTTTGGAACAATGAAATAAATGTGCAAATTTGTACCAAAAATATTCCACTCCAGTCTAGTGAGGTAACCCAGGAGTCTTAAGCAATATAAATGTACTGTATAATGGCAATGATTCAATTACCAGCACAAAAAAACTCAATTTAAAGTTCAGGTCATGCAGCAATCAAACCAAATAACACCAATTTACATACATTTGGTGGCGTGAGAGGCACAACCTGATGTTATATGCGAACAAGACCAAGAAAATAGTCTTTGATTCCAGGTCTGTTGGTGACCATGACCCTGTATCAATTCACAGGGAGGTAATCGAACAGGTTGCAGTGTACAAATATTTAGGAGTGTATTTTGATTTTAATCAGAACTGGGCCAGACAGGTTGAGAGTGTTTGTGCACAAATCAATTAACCTTTGCCCTTTTTGCTGAGGCGCAGGGTGTATGGAGAGGACCGGCGCGTTAGGTTATCATTCTTCAGAGCAGCCACTGAATCACAAACATAAAACTTGATTAAAAGGGCAGGGAAAATCATTGGCATGTCACCTCCATCTTCTCTTCGGGAAATATTTGAAGAGGCAGCGATGAAGTAGGCTGTCAAAGCCATCCGGAAGAAGGTACAGGCTACCAAACAGTAAGCTGAATAGGTACAAATTCTCTCTGGTTCCACTGTCAATCAGGTTACTGAATAGTAAAAGCTTGATTACTTCTTTTGAGCTGCAATTTGCAATGTATTGTTAAGGCGCAACATACTTGTGTGGATGTGTGCATGGATTGCATGATATGGTAGGAAACCGGCAATATCCTGTGAATGTGCACAGAATGTATACTGGATGGATACTGCATGGGAGGAAATGTGCAATATTTTGTGGGGAATATGTAATATCTTGAAGTGATCTGTGTGTTTTTACCCCCTTAGTAATTTTTTAAAATCTGCTATGAGACCAACGGTAACTCGGGAATGTCCAAGACAAATTTCTCCTGGAAACAATAAAGGCTTATCTTATCTCATTTTTACCTAGTGAACATGTTGAGGAAGGTCTGGATTATCTGCTCTGTGAACGACACGCCCATCTGAACCCTCAGGCCGCGGAACAGGGTGAGGAAGAAGCTGAGCATGTCATCAGTCACATCTGAGAGACAAGCAAAGAAAAGGACATTCAGAGGAGTGAGCGCAGGCATCCACTTTACACTACGTCACAGATAAATGTCTATGCCTTGCGAAACTGAGCCCTAGGTTTAGTGACAATATGCAAAGGGCTCATTTCTACTGATTATTTTCAATGGACACAGTAAAAATATTTACTTGAAATGAAATATCATTACTTTTCATTTATGAGAAAGCATGATAGCACCGATTTGGCAACATGAAAACATAAAAGCTTACAGACTGATGAATGAGGTCAATATAATGTAATAAGCTGATAAGCTCATGAGAAAGCGGAGGGGGTCTGAGGATATATCAGCTTAGTACCTGGCTGATGGATAAAAGCAGGGAACAGGGCCAGAGACACCTGCACAGATTCCTGTAGAGACTGGTAGCAGATCTGCCGGGACTTGGTGGACTCCCCCGAGATGCTCTCCACGATGTCCCTGAGTATCCACAGTGTCTTGTGCACCACCGATTTCACTAAATAGACACACACAGAAACTCTAATATGAGCTGCAGCCAGGCTTTACTCATATACCCTATCAGAGATCAGTTCCCTTATACTCAAACTCATCATACAGTTGTGACAAACAGAGTCCTCACAGAGTAACACTCTCCTTACTGCTGTAACACACAGTCCAACAGCCCTTTCCAATGAAGCCTCACACCCCATTTTCTAGTCCCACTCCTGAACAATGAACAAACCTTACATTGGACTCAACAAAAGAAAACAGTAAAAGGAATATAATATGCAGATAGAAATGAAAGTTGGTCCATGAGCTGCATGCATTTTTAGTGTTATTTTTTTCTCTTTATTGTCATATGTGTTGAATAGCTTTTGGGAGAAGGAGGCCATTTTCATAGGCTTATTTCTACGATGAAAACCAATGCTTTGTTTGAAATGTTCACAGATTTTATGTGATCTAATAAACATGTTCTTTTATGTGTAAATAGTAAAAGGAAAGTTACTGGTTTCATGTGTGGTTCACGTTGATGCAACACAGATGTTATTCATTACTATACTTTGCTCTGCTTAAGTGCGTCGGCCAAGTAATTGAAACGATAACTGGGCTGGGCTGTGAGTACTCATTGCCATTATCGACCTGGAAAGCCCTGCTTTTAGTGCGCTTTTAGCACGCGCGCGGTTAGCGCTGCTCGGGCTCTCCGAGCAGCGAGGGGAGCGCGGCGGCCTGCACTCGCCTTCCTCCAGACCCGGGCGGCCATGCTGGGGGCCGGCTCCGTCCCTCAGCTGGCGGTACTGGCGGGTGAGCGCCGCCAGCAGGCTGCAGTGGTTGGCGGAGCGGCTGTGCCACTGCTGCTCGCTCTCGGGCAGGTTGGGCCAGGGGAGCAGGAGCACGTTGGACAGGGCTCTGCACACCAGCACCAGGGCCTGAGGGAAGAGAAGAACAGCGCTACCGTCTCGGCTCAACAGTTCAACAAAACGCACCTTTCACTTCGCGTGAGAATCATCTCTCTGTACCGACAGCAAGCAGGTCAGCACCTGAACATGAACATGGGATAATACTACCTTTCACGAGAAACCTGTGAAAGTAATGTTTCTTGTTGTTAGAACAGCAGGAGTTCATATTTGAACAACTTTTCTGGATGCCCTGTGCATTAGTATGGGCGCTGAATGTTAAATTTGACATTTCATAAGGGAAAAATGAATGTCAAAATTATAGTGAGATACAACAGAGGATGTCTACCGTATCCCTGTGATACTGCGCTAATATAGAGTTCATGCTGTGGTGTCAACAGTGACAGAGCAGATGCATTTTTGTGTTCTGACCTCCGGGGGGAGCCTGCCAGCAGAGTCGTTGGTTACCAGGTTGAAGAGGTTCTGCACCGCAGGCAGAGTTATCAAAAAAACTGGCCGTACTGTAGTGGTGAGAGACACCATCAGATGGCAGGCTGGTAAGAGCAGCTTCTCTGGGACCTGGGAGGGACAGGAGAGGGAAAAGGTCCAATAAACAGGAGCCTGGAAACTTCGACCTGGGATGACTGCCAGTGTACAAGCCTCTCAGTTACCTCTGATAACTTTTTCCAAGATCTACAGTAAGGCAGGGAAGTGAAACTCAAATCCTGGAGGGCCTCTGTCTCTGCTGGTTATTGATGTGTTCCTGCACTTAAGTGCTTCATTTAAATCATGGATTGGCTCAAGTCTATACACCCTGTTTCCAAGGCCTACATTTGCTGCTGACTGAAAGGAAACCGCAAAAGCCAGCAGAGACTGCAGCCATCCAGGACTGAAGTTTGAGAACCCTAATCTAAGATGTGCGTTCAAAGGACATTTCAATTCATTCCTTTTAAATTGCTTTCAATAAACAATTATATGTGAAGCCACAGCTAATTTCTTCATTTGAATTCTGTTTCTCCAATTTAAATTAGAGATTCCATTTTTACACAGGCCTCTGCTGTGTTAATGCTCACTGCTGTTTGAAACTGTAAAGCTAGCAAAAGGCTTGGGGGCAGTTCTACAGCAGAAATAAGGGCAAGGGAAAGGGAAAAAAATATCCTTGACGTCAGCTTGATTAACGTTTTTTTTTTTTTAAAGCGGGACCCGATTCCGTACAGCGAGCTGTAAAGTTTACGACCCGCACGACGCAGACGTCCTCCGGAGCGCGATTAGTCACCCAAGCGGCAGGGCCGTGTCGTTAGCCCCGAAATCGGTGACTCATCGTGGCACTCGCGCACTCCCTTAGCGCTCCCTGTTTACGCTAAACAGGAACCCGCGCGCTAATGAGGGCGCGCTGGGCTCCGGAGACCCTCGCCGCTCGAGGACGACGTGTTCTTCAGCTTCCCGCAAACGAGGGAAAACCAGCCGGATCTGCACCGCACCGACACTGAAGACTCCCGCCACGGTTTCATCATAAAGCCAATTATAATGCTGAATGAAATGAGAGATTCATATCCATATGCATGCAACAGCGCAACAAACCGGGGCTCGGAAGATTCATTCGCATACTTATGTAACATCAGGCCGCGGTTTGCGCGAATTGGGATTTTCTGAAAAAAAAAAAAAACCTAAATCGCACTCTAAATTCTGCTCTCTCAGTGAATAGACTGGTGCTGCGTGAAAAGCCTGAGTCATCTGACTATGAAGCATTAACATGCTTTTATCCACGCTTTTATTATCATCATATTTTGGCAGTAATGCAATTTTATTCTGTTCTATTCAAACTTGCTTGTAATCAAAGCTGGCTGAGCAACAGTGTGAGTCAGAGGGCCCAGATATTAGAGGCTGAGTCCCATTCTCCACCCCGACAGGCCTTGAACAGGAAGCAGAAGGGAGTACGAGGCGTAACAAAGGGGGCCGACAAAAAGTTTTATTTTCCCGCCTAATGAGATGGATGCAAATGTAATTCATACGGTACCCACACAAAGGGGCGCGCAGCCTCTCTAAGAGGATATAAAAGATGGCTGTAAATAACACCCTCTTTAGCACCGCGTTGGCGCTGTCGACAGGCGTACTCTTTCGGCTGATATAAAAGACCCCCGTGATTGGATCTGGTCTGAAGTGTTTTCCTGACTGGATTGCTTCTCTGTTACAAGGCAGAGGTGGGTTTCTCCCCCTCGGCTGAAAAACAACACGAATCCGAACTCATCCGAGCGGCGTTTCGCGCGGACGCCGCCCCGTCTCTGAGTTTGTGATGCGAGCGCTACGCCGTGACGACAGGTAAACGGCAGCGGCGCTTCGGGGAAGACGCGCGCCGGTACCTTGGCGCTGATGAGGGGGGCGACGGCATCCATGGCGGAGGTGACGAGGGCGACGAAGCGCGTCTGGTTCTGGTGCTGCACCTCGCTGTAGAACCGAGCCAGCCAATGGGAGTAGGCCTGAAGAGCTGCCAGAGACTGGGCGTGGCTGCGGCACAAACGATCAAGTCGTTAAGAGGAGGAAGGAGGCACAGTTAAAACAACCCTCCTCTCCTGAGCTTCCCCTTGAACCCTGATGCAGTGTTAAACAATAACACTTTCACCACCAGTCTACACACGCACACAGGTCTCCCATAGATACAAAAGTATTACAAATAAGAAACATCAAACAAGAGCCTGGCAAAGTAAATAATAACACCATCTAGATGGCTGATTGTCTTATTATTATCATGTCAGACTTGAATTATCATTAAACTGCCTAATAGCACAATGCATTTCCCTTGGGCAAGTAATTAAAAGCAGGCCTATCAGGTTTTCCAGGTGCACACTCCCACAGCGAGACTCATGTGGGGACACAAACACAGTAGACTCACACATCGATGAGATCTGGCCTCAGCACAGAGGCCATGGCGGTCTGCAGGTCATGCACACTGGTCTGGGAGCTGTAGCAGGCCACCTCAACCAGCCTGTGTTCAAAGAAAAAGGCACACAACTTCCATGAAAACCCAAACCAACCGAACAGTAAACACTTTGTTCCCTCAGCTCGGCTGTCACGAGGTCTTTGTACATCAGCTTGAACTTAATGAACCTTACTTGAGGTACTTAATGGACTTTATCGAATCTCTTTGCAAAGTCAGGAGAAGCGCAGCACGGGGCTCTATCTGAGCATGTATTTACATCTGCATTTATCTTACCATTTGATTTTGGGGGGTAATTACACAAGATTAAGTTGGAGGACACTGTGTTCAGAAGGACACGCAGACACACCACTGAAAAGCACAGCAGGATGTAGGAACTGCTGAGATATGGCCTCTCAAAACGTACGCTCAGAGAATGTAAAATTATGCCATGGTGCCATCATTACCCTTTCAAACAAACGAAGTATTATTTTAAATATACATTCTGTCAAATTACATGTACATTTAAGCTTATTGAAAGAGCTTTAGTCTACAATAAGCAAGAAAATGAATACCCAGTATTCCAGGATTATTTTCTGAGAGGCTAAACGGATCTATGAAATAAGCAATGTATATCTGCACAAAGCCATGAGGTAATTCCCACGGACTTGGCAATTTAACAGAACGTTCACATCTACTTTCTTCAGAGGACTTTTTATAAAGCTACTGAAAAGCTTTTAGGGTGAGAGGGCTTTTGGTTCTCGTTCGTGTGAAAGAAGAAACGTTCATCAGTTTGAAACGGGCAGCGGTGAACACAAACGAGAGTGGAGAAGGAGAGAGAAGTCACTGCGTTCGCCTCTGCGTCTCCCCCTCACCTTTCCACCACCGTCAGCGCATCATTGAAGCGGGTGGCGAAGTCGAGCCCGATGAAGTGCTCGCCCAGTCTGCCTGTGGCCCGAAGGAGGGAGCTCAAGTCCCGCAGTGCAAAATGCAGCCGCCGGCAATCATTTTCTGTGCTGATGTTCAGCCTCCGGCCTGCAGGGGGGTGACAAACATAAGCATAGTTCTCAGAAACACTGATGAAAACACAACATATACATGAAGAATGCTCTATATTTTCCATGCTAGTTACACATTCTATTACTCGTCACATTTTGACAAGTAAGGCGGTCAGAAACCATCTTAATCCAGGTCCTCCTTACCTGTGCTTGTGGAGACAACAAACTGCTGCAGCCCCAGGTACACATTCAAATTCTCCTGCAGCAATGGATACTGAGATAGGAAATACAACAGAAGTCAAAACACCCACACAGTGAATTGGAATAGGCAGAATTAGTGCAAATTACACAAAAAAATTGAATTTTCAAGCATCTTATATTTTTAACATTTATTCTAGTGGATTGAGATGACTTTCTCAGAGAAGGCTCATAGCAGAGACAACAGGGAAACCATTTCAAAGCAAACAGCCATCTGTAGGCTGGATGAGGAGGCAGAACTTACCAGAGTAGAGAAGGCATGAGACGGCAGCAGCTCCGTCACCTTAGCAACAATATCCAGACTCCGATGCAAGTACTGCTGCCACTCAGTCTGTTGCTATGGAAATCATGAAAATACAAAACTTTTGGATGTCCCCCTAAAATCCTATCTAAAGCTTTATTGTTCGATTAAAGTGATTATATCAAGGACAACATTTTGCACAAGAATGGATGGTGTTGTATTGCACTGGCAGACATGTCTGTGTTTCAGAAAACATCTCCAGTTCTGCCAATTGTTCTTACATCATCATCCAATGTCTCGTCATCCAGTTCCTCCAGCTGCGACTGATTATATCGAAACTGGATATAATTCAGCACCTCCTGCAGCAGTATGGCCAAGACATCCTTATACCTGAACAGAGAGAAATAAAAAAAGAACAGGTCCAACAGCAGGAACAGAAATGAATGGGTCACCTCACACGCACACACACATTACACCACAAATACAGGGAGAGGGCAATAACATTATTTGATATTGTGTAAGTATGACGCATACATAGTAACAGAGGAATACTGACGACTATCAATGACATACATGTCCTGAGGCTACTGACGGATGTGGCAAATTGAGAAAGCAGGAAGTCGTGCAAAGCACCGTGAGAGGCAGACCACAAATAGGTATCACTTATCACTTGAAAGGTTACAAAACACGTACATCATTTCCTCTGTGTTGTAAGCACGGGCAGGGGAACAGCAATTCCTACAAACTCAAACCTCTCACAAATAAAAGGCTTACCATCTCTGGAGGCTGTTCCACTGGGACACAAACCCAATACATTAAGCATCAGTTAGGTTCAATTATTTATTAACATTACAGATGCCCTTAAGGAGTGTCACTCAGACTTTTACATCTTAGACATACTTGTAACCCATTTATGAACCAGGGCTTTTACTAGGGTAGGATACAATAGTAGCGCTCCCTCAGTGACTTAAAAGACAAAGGACCAGGTCCAAATTACAGTGCTCTTTTTACTGCACCATATGCTACACCTTGCCATTTGGAGTTATGGGTGTGTTCTTTTCAGAAATCCACAAATTGTGCAGAACATCTCAATATGCTTCATATAATTACATGAGGAATTGTACACACAAACATAATTCAAGTTTAAAAAATGTTTTACGTGTTCAGCATGCCATCTCTGTCGGTGAATCGGGTTTTTATTTTTGTGGTCAGGTAGTCCAGGAAGATGGCCCATATATCCAGACAAGAGAAGTATCCCTCGAGAGTGGGCTGTAAACAGAGCAATATTAAAGGAATAAAAAATTACTCACAGGAATGTGCTTCTTTGCCAACTTTCAGACTGTTACCCTGCATGTTACATTTCCAAGATTAGGATCATTTTAAAATGAGCACAATAAGTATGTGGCTAGAGACAAATATAATTGTGCATATAAGGTTGAAAGTTAATTTCAGTAAAACAGTAAGCCTGCATTACATTAGAAAGTCATTTGAAAGGGGGTTTCCAACAGAAACAGGAAGCTGTGAAGGCATTAAGGTTTTTTAAAGGCTAAAACCACTTGCACTTCCTGCTCTAGTAGGTTTTCTTCTCCAAGACACTAGAACATGAAGTAGAACTGCTATGATAAGGCAAAGTTGTACAGCACTTTGGACATTTGTGGGGACATTCCACAGCCATGAAAGCTGGTAAAGACCATCCACTTCAGTTTTTCACAGCTCGGGAGAAATCATACACAGCACAAGGCATTCATATCAGAAAAGACAGCAGGCCTCAAAATCTTTCCATGCATGTACAGCATCTTTGGGCTTGTAACTGAGCGGTTCACAATAGCAGTAGTAGATTCTTCGGTGCTAACGGAAAGTATCACAAGAATAGCAAAACTATCTATAGGCACCCAGCTGTAGCTCTAAACAATGAGCCAAGTATTATGAGAACAACAAGACAGTGTTTAGTTCATTTTGTGGAAATATTGAATGGTGGGGCAATCAAGTATGAGAGACATAAATAATCAGTGCGTGTGTTACCTGGTTGAAGGTGTACTTGAACAGCAGTGCCAGAAAGTCCACCGTGGGGAACAGCGTGTTGGACTCTATCCGCTTCAGATGAACACTGATGAACTGCCTCAGGAACTCTGTGAACTTCTGCACATAGCTGAGAACAAACAATAAAGAGGACAAACACCACCATCAGATCCAATGTTCACAAGAAAAAGATGTTTAATGTACTTCTGAGCGAAGAAAACAAATGTTTACAATTGGGAAAAACATCACAGTTTCAGGCTCGATTTCAGCCAAAACAATAAGAAAAAGAAAACAAACTGAAGTATTAGGCAGCCAATAAAAGTAAAAATAAAATGAAACAAGAAAACATCTTAAACTAGAAACTGTTTAAATATAAGTAAAATCCCTTTAACATTTACCTAAGAGATGGGCAACCACTGACTCCAAACACACCTGAAATACAGCAGAAAAAACATGCTAGTCAAGGGCCTTTAGCAGCCAAGTGGAGAACATAGATAAATCCCTCGGAAAGATTGTGGGTGGCATGAAAATATTAAATATCAAACCTAATTTGGATTTCAAATGCACTACTGTATCAAACTCTCCTTCTGAAACCACCATTGCAGACAAATGGTGTGCAATTAATAGGTTAAGAATGCATTTTCTTAACCTATTAATGTGGCCCATACTGTGAAATGTTTCCCATAGTTCTTTCCGTCATTTGAAACTTAAAGCAGGTGAAACTGTGTTCAAATCCCATTTCGGAAATCAGTTACTGACAAATTCCTGATTGGAGGTATGAGCAAACATTATCAGTTGCTCCGATTTAGAAGGAATTCCAGAACACTTGAAGCAGAAATGGCTTTATCTATGATCTCCACATGGTGTGTAGGCATATTGCCGCAAGTTCTTGCTGATCTGCATTCTGAGCGACTTACGGAAGTAAACACCAAAAGATAGGAACTCCAAAGATAGTTCACTGAAACCTTGGGGTTTTTTCATTTTATATCTGAATGCACATATGCAAGATCACATGGGAACACATGGTTATTTGTGGGGTTGTACTGACCATTACTTACCATGTCAAATTCATATTGCCTACAGGCTTACCAGGCTTACAGTTTATTTATTAGTTTATTTAAAAGGAGAGCAGACACTCTGTCCTTCTTAGTTCAGTTTAATCAGACAGAAGGAAAGCAGAGGGTTGCAGATAGAGAGGGAACTACAATGCAAAGAGCACCATGAGGAACTGAACTCCATCCAAAAAGGTAGATGCCTATATGGGTCGAGAGGTTGCTGCTGTACAGGCTGCACCACACGGTCTCCCTGTTAACATGCATTTAAAATCTAATTGCAAGTATTCCAGAAGTTAAAGTCCCCCCCCCACCTCCTCCATCCCTCTAAGTATTAGAAAACTGAGGGAAAAAAATCAATTCAAGCCACCATATCCTTGGAAAAATGAACAAAGGTGACCTCAACGCATGGACAGACAAGCAAAAAAAAGGACAGATATGATCCAAGAGGAAGAGAGAGCAAGTATGCCATAGTTTTACCCCATACATGTCACTGCATGAACTCTAAATCCTGGAATTGTGAGTAACAATTGGTGGAGACCATTAATTTCTCCAAATGGGTAGCTAGCCATGGAACCTCAATAAGTGGGGGTCACAGGATGCAATTACTGCAGGCGGTATGGAGCTTTTACAAAGTTCTTTGTCTTCCTAGCAGCGCTCTACCAGCAACCCCCACAGCTTGAGCAGCAGATCTACTCAAGACAGGAAGTGGCAGCCTTCCCCTTACCTCACAGACGTCTCCTGCTGTGGGCGAGACAAAAATGTCTCATCGAGCTTCCGCTGAGCTCGCCCTGGCGGACAGCACCTAGAGTACAACAGCAGTGGAGGAAGGGAGGGGGTTCTAGAAGGAGAGGAAGAGATACCTCACACGTGCACAATGCCAGATTACCTCCAGCACTCACCTGTAGGCAGCAGCTCTATGGGGAATAACCTGCAAAGAAGAGAGTCAAGGACCCCAAGGCCTTTGCTCTTTCCCTTTCAGACACACTAAAAACAAGCGTGACAAGACCAGGCTTGTCAACCGGCATGAGCCCATAACCCTCAAGGCAACAAAGAAGGACCAGGGACCCACACGCCTAAGATTTCCTGACAACCGGGCGCAAGTCAGTCAGTCTATCGACAGCAGACAGACTGACCAAGCACAGGGTATCTGCCAGAAGACACCGGAAAGCAGAGGGTGGGGGGGACGTGCCTCTGGCCTTACCTTTCATCAAGCTCCTCCAGCCGGCTCTTGAGACTATAGCCAGAGTTCTCCCGTGTCAGTTTCTGCAGCAGGAAGAAGGTCTGCTGGAACATTCTCAGGAGGTACTCCCCGAACTCCAGGGGCACACAGTTCTTGGACACCAGCTCATTGACACAGGTCATGGCCAGCACCCCAAGCCATGCCCTGTCGACCTGGCCGCCTCGCTGCACCTGCGTGCTGTCACTTTCGAGGCCAAGGCACGGTTTGTTGCCAGTTGCGGGGGCAGGGACGGAGGAGTAGATGGAGGGAGCCGGATTGCCCTGGTGCTGGTCACAGCCAAAGCGGGCAAAGTGGAAAATGGTGGCCAGCAAGGATAGAGAGATGTTGGAAGAAAGGGGGATCCAGCTGAAAAGATGGGCCAGGCACTCCAAGGCAAGGGAGCAGAGCTGCAGGCTCTCCTGGTCCAACAGGGGAAGAGATTGTGACAGCTGATTGGAGTAGGGTGGACCCTGGAACACGCTAGTCATCTGCTCCCCTACACAAGAGAAAGGAGCAACATAAACAAACCAACTTCTGCTTCCATGGTCACACGATGCCTACTGTTTATAAGCACAATCAAATTTTCATGTTTGCCAACTTTACACAATCACATTGCATTTTTCTTCAACATTTCCTTGATTTAAAGGCATACTACCCAGGATTTTCACCTTGAAAGTATTACAAAACAACCATACTCAGTTATTACTATGATGCAGTGTCAGTGTGCACTCATGCACAGTCCTTGCTTGTCTGCCTATACCATTGTTATACTAAAAAGTGTTTGGGACGTTTCTGGGCATGACCCTTTTTTGTGGGCTGCATCTGAAAAGCATGTGACCAATAGAAGAAGAACAGGAAACATGTATAGATTGGCTACAGTGGTGCATTTTCAGTTGCTGGGTTAGTACTGCAGAGATAGGGTCGCCTTGGTGGCAAACTAACAATAACCAAGTGGCTGGTCAGTGTTCGGTAATGTTAGGTAGCTGCCGTTATTAGCTAACTAAATTCAATTATGTTTGGCAACGTTAGCTGGCTGGCTATGATGGCCTGAGAATTTTCTGTGGGTCCGATATTATACAAAGTAAAAAACTTAAGGCTGGAGAATAAGATTCCAATCTACTTCTCTCGGCTCATATGGGCTAGCTAGCAATCGATAGCTAGGTATTAAGGGGATAGTTCACCAGTTGGAAAATCCTACTATCCCATAAAAGTTAGGGTGAGTTAAATGCAACTGCAGTTTGATTACTCGGGACTAATATCCGTGATTTCAGAGACAATGTATTTTTCGCTGAATTCATATCTTCGTGAATGTGCGGTCGTGTGCCTTTTATTGTCAGGAGGGTTGACTGGTAGGCCGCAGCCTGGAGGTCTTCTAGGCTACTTCCCTGATCTGCTGAAGGGGGAAGGTGGCCTCCTATCGAGCTAACCGGCAAGAGAGGCATAAGACTTTGCTGCAATAGATACTCAAAGCTAGACTATGTAAAGATGAAAAAAATAAAAGCGACAATGAATTGATGTGTTTGCGAATACACATGCTTATGTTATATTTTGCTGTGCTTCCAGGCTAGAGCAGACTGAAACCTGCTGGCTAGCGTAGGCCCATTCCATCATCATTCATCTAAACTTAGCTACCCTGCATATAACAGCAAAGTGGGAGTTATTCTATCAGATATGTCAGTCGAGCATTTTGGCTTGTGACTGCCTGACTGGTATGAACACAACTGTATTTTCGAAAGAGACATGATTCCAGCAGTCCGCAATATGATGTTATAAAGGTATCGACTTAGCTAGCCAGAGCAAAATATCTAGTCGTTCCGCTGGTGCGTCACAGGAGCAAAGCAAGGAAAGAAATCCTACGTAGTATGCCTTTAAATGTATGCAATTGTCAACGTGCCCACCCATCCATATGATAAAAATTCATCAACTTCATCAGCTTTGAAAAGATAACACTAACAGACCATGGAAAAGCCCTTTCATACCACTTTCTTCAGACGTGGGTGAAGGAGGAGGTGTGGTGGCAGGGATGCTGTGTTTATCCCAAATTGTTTCTAGAATACCTGTAGAAGGAACATAAATCCTTGCTCAGTATGTGGGAGGTAAAGGAAATTAGGCAGAAAATTTTGTTTTTAACATGTTATCCACACTTAAGCACTCCGCATTGTGTGAATGAGCAGTGTTCACCAAACACAACAACACTCTCCCACACCTGACTCACTAACAGTAGAAAATACCAGTTCAACTGTGAGACTGAATTGTATCATTATTAATGCTACAAAAGCTCCCACTTAATCTATAGCACAGGACAACACACTCCCTGCAGGAGAACAGGACACAGGTGGGATTAATAACAGATACATGTTCCCTGGAGAAAGAAAATACTTTTCCCAGTTATTTTCAACTGTGTGTAAGCTGGTGCAACAGCTAAGGCAGCTTACAAACTGTATAAAAAACAATGCATAAATAAAATCAACAGAATCAATGTTTCAATAAGCGCAGTCTGACAGTCAAACAGGATTTACATGGTGACACATGCATATCCACATTTCTAATGAGATGCACTCCTGAACATGACAGCTTAAAGGCCAAAACGGGTTGTTCTTTCGCACATTCATCTATATAGGGCTTGTGATATTTCCTGGACAGCCAGCATATATTTAAAAACCATTTGAAAGCATTTCATTTGGATGCTGGCCATTTGCATGAGCCATAAGCTACACCTCCAGCTTACAGCCACCGCAAAGCCACGGGTTCGGACGCAGAGCATGTCCAAGAACACCTCGGTTGGGTTTTAGCTCCAGGTAGAAGTCAGTAATGGGGAAAATGGCGGGCCCTCACCGGTCAGCAGGCTGAGCACCGTGGGGACCTGCTCCAGCAGCAGCCTGTGTAGCTCCTCTTTGCGGGTCACGCTGAGGTCCTCCCGGGGGCACGCCAGCTCCTCCGACGCGGTCTTGAGGAGGACCAGGCCCAGCGGGGCCAGGGTGGGGGACTGGATGAGCTGGACACAGCCACGGGGAGAGAGACAGCCATGGGTTCCTTCGCATGAGCACCTGCATTTCTGCACATCTGTCATCGCCCCCATCTCTACCCAGCTGAAGGTTGGTGAGGGAGACGCAGAATGAGGAAGGCTACACTGCGCGCGTAAGGCCCCGCGGCTCCAGGGGTGTTTTCGTTATTTTGGTGTTGCTGTTCAGACACTGGTCATGGGGACGTTCAAATGAGCCAACAAAAGTGGTTCATACAGCCCTCCCCTTTGTGACTTCCTGTTTTGGCCTTGCCCCCATATCACATGTGGTACTAATAATACTGTGCTCACACATGATGAATAAACACAATATGAATGTGAGCAGAATAATTCAGGCTATATCTCAGATTAGGCTCTACTGTTCCACAGCCTATGAAGAACAAAACTTCCCTTTTTTGTATACTTTCCCACGAAGTGGCCGTAAACAGTGACTGAACATGGTTGTTGCTGCTGTCCTATTCACACTGATAGTGGAGCGACCTTTCTTTTCCATATTTGAGTGATCCCTTGTGATGGTGAATTGATGTAGCTATATTTCTGTTAATATTTACCATGTACCAAGATCTCGGCTACAATGACAGTACATGCCCCAGAGAATACATTTGAAGAGTATGTTCAGCTGAGGCTAACATGAGGCTGAAGTCAGTAAGAGAAACTGAAGTCATTAAGGGTGGACATCACTTTCTCAAATGTGGATAACTACATCTGCTCACTGTCAGCAACAAACCACATGCACGATTTTTATTATGGTGCCTGATGGTTATTGCACCATCTGTTGAAACAAGCTTACGTTGGTAAGTATCAACACAATACAGAAGGAAGTGCAATAAATGATCTTGCATTCACTCAGCTGCGGGGTTCACTCTACCTGCAGAATGTTGGTGAAGAAGTCCTGGTAGAAGACGGGCCAGTCCTGCTTGCCGATGTCCACGATGACCTTGCACAGCTTGTTGCGGATGAAGTAGGGCAGGGACTTGTGCTCGGACAGCAGCAGCTTGGGCAGGCCGCTGCGGATCTCTATCTTGTCCTGCGAGGACAAGCCCAGCCACATCTTGTTGATGAGGTTCTGCAAGGGAGAGAGATTGAGAGAGATTGAGAGAGATTGAGAGGGCTGTCGTGTCCAACCAAAATCATACAAATGTATAGTTTGTATATTTGTGCTCTGGGCAGCACAGTCTTTTTGTTTAGGCAAGAAAAATAAGGAATTGCTAACATACTGTGTTTTATTTTATTTTTACTTTATTCATCTATTAATAGACACAAGACGTACAAGATCAATTCTAGTTTAAGACTATTAAGGAGTTAATCATTGGCTGCAGAGTTGTTACTTGACTTACCAGCAGTATAGTGCTGGTCTAAACAAATGGAGCATTGCATGCACAAAGCAGGAAGCTGGCAGCTTTTCCTCCATAATTCATATCATGCAGGCACATACCATAACTCAATATACAGACTATACCATATTCAGTATTGATAGAGTAGCAGACGGCATTGAACAAAGGCCAAATAATACAAAAATCCTCACACCACTCTGGCACCCAAGCAAAGTGTCAGAAGGTTTACAGGCTTGAAATGGAATGCATGTGTGCAACGAATTGCAAGAGGAAGTCAGAGCAGGACAATGAATGTATCTGCATGCGGCTGGGGTATGCCGTTCTCTCTGGCTCAGCCACATACATATTATACATCCAGTGTCTCTCAGGTGGTCAATTTTGTTCCAAAATCGAAGACCAGACTCTTAAATATCTTATGCAAAGTAAATGACATAGTTTCATAGAACCAATTATGTCAAATCCAACAACAGTAGATCATAAACAACCACTCCCCCACAGCAATTTGCATCTGTTCTGCAGAACTAGTTGGCGTTTCAACAGATTACACCTTGCTTCAAAGCACTACTACACTACTACATCAATGCACTCATATTATCTTAACTGTGGATACTGTTTGAAGTTCCCTTATTCACTCATCTCACGAGAATATCTGTAAAGTCCACATAATTGAGTGGACTGGGATTTCCTAAACAAAGAGATGTTTCACACTGAGAACAGTCGGTGACTTTAATTTGACATGTATGGAGTGATCAAAACGTCAAAGTTTCAGTGATAAAATGAAGAAGTCATTTTTCTCCTTTACTGAACAAGCAGATGGCCTTATTTTAATCTTTGTGGTTTATCTAGGGAGATATCAAGGCTGAGCTGTGTGAGCGTGTTCTCTTCCACACAAAGCCCTCTACAGAGCAACTGAAGCTGTGGTGTGTCATGGGCCAGTAGGGTCAGAAATGGACCATCACAACTCTCCTGGAGCTACACCCATGAACCATGGCCTTAAAACGCATACTATTCAACATCACATGCAACATCACAGTTGTTCTTGGTTAAAAAAAAAAGAAGTACATTAGCATACGGACACTTTTCATAGCTTTCGATGCAGTGTTTTTGCTCATTAAAAGAGGCCTATAAAAAGAGACATTGACACATCACATGGTACATATGTGAATGCAAATGTCTACATTATGCATCATTAAAAATATATTGTTGTAAGTTTTCTGAATGTCAATAAATGTGAAAATGTATGACAAAGCAAAGGTGCTTTCTGTAACTTAGTGTGGAATTTCTCTATCTAGCACCCCAGGAATCCTCTTAACAAAAGTCTACTAAGTCATAAGTGATAAATATCAACAAGGTATGTATAATATGTAGGACATGGTTGGTAATGCTGGATTAAGCTTGGGAACATCGTAAAGTGATCAATAATGCAATAATGAGTCAGCTGCGCTGTATGTTTTTAAAACCTCAATATGCCTGGTTACTTGGCTGCGTTCCTGGTCTTCTAACAAGTGGGCCCATAGATAACAGCTACCAGAACTGGGCATGGCCGATTGAGGTACCATCTGCATTCCCTCACTTTCCCACGTAAATCCCAATTATAACTGAGCACATTTAATAAAACTGTTTTCCTCCCCAGACTGCTGGGACATGTACAGTAGAAGAGAGACTGCGGCAATTTCTGCATTGGATTTGTGAAACCAGTTTGCTCATTGCGAAGCTCATTACTACAAAGTAACAGGGAACATGAGGAAAGGACTTTTCCAGTAAATCAGAAAGACATTTGTGAAGGTTGTCCGGCACCACTCACCTCAAATACTGTCAGACTGTACATCCTGATGTACTCGTTATGGGTGTTGGAGAGGAAGTAGAGACAGTGCCGCCAGGCCCCCATCTGCTGAGCAAAGTTATTCAACAGCTCCTCTGCAGAAAATTAAGGAGGGAAAAAGCAATTAAATCAAAAGTTCAAGGCCACAATGTAATAAGACAAAGATTCACCATTGAACAAACATAAAACAGATTGAAAACTTCAAATCAAATGCCAAATACTTGGCACTTCAAAAACATTTACAGCAGTGAGCAGTACAACTAGGGGCTGCCATGAAGAAATATCCTTTTGCTATCAATTAACTCAATGAACCTGAAATATATACATATTGAGTTATACAAAATGCCAAATCATTATGAATCAAGGTTTAATTTCTCTTCATGTACCCATTTTCATAATGGGTGTGACCATGTCTCAACTGGAGTTCGACTAAGTCTGCGATGTGGAGTGCAGGGCGGCCGTGACTCACCAATCTCCCTCTTGCGCTCGTTGGTGGTGCGGCTGTGAAAGAACTCTGACATTAGACTTTCCAGCGCACGCAGTGAGCCCTCCTCTGACGCCTGGACATGGCCAGTTTCGGCGATGGGATCAGGATGCGACAAAAGTGACCAGAAAGAACGGTGTGGAGGCAGAACAGAGACAGGCAGATGAGAGGCAGTTATGAACAGCTGACAAAAAATGCTTGTCTTTTGCACACAGTAAAACTCTGCAAACCCTCTTCTACCAACATAAGCCATGCTCATGGGATTACAAGCATCTATAGGGACGGGGAGAAATTCATTTGAAATCAGGATTCTGTAATACTATAGAAAGACATACATGGTATAGAAGCTACTTCCTCAGAGCACGCTCCATTTCAGCATCAGTGAGTCACCAGATACTTCACCTTTCGGAGTTCCTTCATTTCCACTGGTGCTTCTTTCTTTTTGATTAATTCCATAATTTGCTTAAGCCAGAGAGCACATAACATACGTGTGTGCATACCAAATGCATAATATGACAATAGACCACAACTAGATAAAAAAAACACTAAGCTCAGGCAGCTGCTCTTGTAGTTGGACTCATATCACAATGTCTTTGCACTGCAGCAAAGCTGTTAATGCAGGGTCACATGTCATTTGGCCAGGAGCCAGGGGGTGGAATTCAGTGTTGAACCAAAGGGCTGAAGGATGATTTGTGTGTGCTGGGGAAGCACAGAGAACAGTGAGGAAGAGGGATAATGGAATGCTTGCACTTCACACACCAATGCAGGCATCTTTCAAGTCAGCAGACAAAACCCAAGTTAAACGAATCTTTACTTGTTCAGGATGCTCTGCAAGATTAGCACCACCATGTAGCTACTTTACCTTCTGTGATGACACCTCTGATTTGGACAACGGCAGTTTTCTGGCAGAGGACACTTCAGTGCATATAAACCGTAACATACTGAAGGCCCAAATGACAGCACAGTTTCTTCAGCTGATTATTAAGGCAGGATCCCACTTCCTTATGTGGTTTTGGCACAACTGTTGACACTAGCTAGACACACTGTTGATAAAAAGCATCTACAGAAGCCAGAAGTAGTGTCTATTGCAGTATAATCAACCGAAACATCCGGATACAGAACAATATAGGCCGTTTGTTGGAGTCACATGGCACAGATGTATTAATCAAGATATATGCTATTTTTAACCCTTTGTCTGGCTAATACGACATGAATAAGGGTATGAAGACCACACTAAACTTGGTAGTTTTAAATATTATTTGGGAAGCTACTATTTAAGTTATTATAACTAAATACCATATGCAAGTAATGTTTATTATTTTCCAGGGTTGGTTGATATTTTACATTACACATTTCTGTTGAAAATGAACAGGCAAACACGATCGGTGGGTTGACAACAGGTTTCATTTTATTATTAGAAATGAGCACATTTGTTATATCTGAGCATAAATGTAGCTGCAGCTCTATGAACACCAAAGAAAAGGGATGGAAGGGGTGAGGGGGGACCTCCAGTTGGAGAGCTAGTCTCGCTAAATAAATTACAAGGCTAAACAGAACCATTTACAACAGTCGGTCACAAACAGCCACCTCCCCCATTGTAACTTGCACCTGTTCTGTGACTGAAGCTCAAAAAGTGTGTTGAAGTTCACAAACAGTTCTGAACAAGGTTGAGAAACCTTACAAGCATGTAAAATAAATTCAGTCCAGATAAATGAATGACCCCAAATAAGAACAAGGCACAGAAAGGAAGAGGATGGACGGTATTTGAGACATTCTTGAAATAGTTGCTCCCCGCGGAACTACGGAAGTTGCAAGTGATTTATCAAACGATACACCTGCTCTGGGTTCTGAAGCGGCTGGAAAATAGCCAAAGAATGCTAAAGTCAAGATCACCCAACACGCACATGCATTTTAGAGTTACAGACGTTAAGGACTTGTTAAGGAACCATTCCAGACCCAGTGTGCTGGATCTACTTGCATGCGCCCCAACACAAGAACACCTTAAAGCCCAATGGCTTTGAAATCAGCCCTCGGCGTCTAACAGTAACCTTCTCTGAAGTTTTTGCTTTTATCGGCCGTAAATTCAAGGTGTAGCACTATAAACAGTAAACCATTCTCTTTGCACTTTGATGCAAACAACCCACCGTGATCAGTAAAACCATGATATAAAAAATAAATACATAAAAAGGCAGTCCCCTTCCCCAAAAGAGGACTTAAATTGACCCCCCAAGGTGATAATTATAGTACTTTATAACCTCAACAAAAAACTTTTGTTGTTACTCAAGCACACAGAGCACACCCTATAAGTCATTAATTAAAACTAGGAAAGTCTACGCCTTGCATTAAAAATATTTATATGAAAATGAGGCCATGTTACAACAAAAAATATTGACTCAATATTAGCCCACACAAATTAAACAAGCTTTATTCCAAAGCAATGCATATGTAAATTACAGCAGCCTACTACTTACAAGCCTGACATACAGCAGCCTGACAACTGAGCGCAGGTCAGGGCACACAGCAAGGGAAAACCAAGTGGTCAGATTGTTTTAAATGAATTTAGTATGTGTGGTAAGTAACTATTATGAACACATTTTGTAGAAGCTCTCCAAAAGGACACCTTGTGACTGAACTACAGGCCTTTGTCAAAATGAGAGAATGGATAAATAAAGAATATCTGGTTTCGTCCAGTATCAGAAGTACATGCAACCACCACATAATAAAAAAATAGCAAACTATTTTTGGATTTATTTGTTGCTTTTCAGAATAAATATGTCCTGAAAGTTTACTGAGTGACACTCCGAAGGATCAGCTGAGTTGGTCATTTAGATACAAATGTGCTCTACATTTTAAGCTTTGAAACTTGTCTGTACTGCATGAATTTTCGTAGGTGACGGGGCTTGTTTAAGACAAAGGGGATTCTTACAAAAGATCTGAGCTTTAAATAGGTTTTAAGGGGTTAACGTATCCCATTTGAAAATACGGTCTGAAGTAGGCCAGCCAATACAGGTTTATAGGAAGAAATGATTCGAATTCAAACGCCTAACGAATGAAACAAGGTAAACTTATAGCAAAATAACAAAATTCCAATTAAGTGCCTGTGGGAAGAAGAAATTTAGAATTGGTGTTTGAATTCAACAGGTTTCCACTGTTCAACTGAAACACCAAGACGTTGAACACATTCAGTTAACATAGGGCTTTAAAGACGTAGAACCCGTGGCGTTGGTTGCTATTTGCCCTAGAGGTATAGCTAATTCTGCTCATAAGAAAATTATTCGCATTTGTCAAAAACAAGAATGCCTTTTTAAATACTCACCATGTTCGGAGTTAACGGATTCAATCGCACCCGGCTGGTTTGTAGGCGAGGTGTTGTCTAACTTACTCCGGCGATGTTCAGTCTGTCCATCACACTGGACAAGTTTAACGTTTAATTGGAAAGAACCTAAAATATGCGTTGGTAATATTTGTACTCGCCAGTCTCAACCAATATCAACAGCTCATCTGTAACAGTAATAACATCGATAAATTCACTGTTCTAACACGTAAAAGTAAACCTGGCCGCCGCATATTAGTTACAATACATATTTGCTCCTCTTTTCAAACTCCTTAAGGACGCTTCTGTCGTCATCTGTTCAGCTGGTTGCAATGCTCACGATTGTCAGGGCTTGTTGCTTCCTCTTTGGTACAGCAGCCCCTCCCCGCCGGAAGTGAAATGTACATTTTGAGCCGGATGGAATGGAATCGACTGCGGTTTATGGGTCTGAGGAAAGGTCGACCTGCAGAAATATTATGAAATTGTTTGTATACACGTTGTTGTTTTAGTGATTCTTTTCTAAATGTCAGAATAACGACTTTTTAGAGGTGAAAATGCAGTACCGAAGCTTTAAGTCGGAAGGGATTCACCGTTTTTTGTTTACTAAAGGGGATGCTACAGAAATAAAATGGTTTACTGCAAAATACGTGTTTGTAGTATATTGTTACCAGCGTAGCGGACGGTAGGCTATATTTAACGGTAAATTATCGAATAACCAATGCTACTCTAACCACTGACCACCCAATTCCTCCTAACCACAAATAACAATAAAAAATACATGTTTTAGACCTCTTCTAGATGAATAAACGACACGGCATCATCGAGTCTAATCTTTTTACATTTGCTCATATTATTTGCGTAGCCTAATCTAATGCCAAAATATATCTGATCATATATCATTTGAGAATGTTCATCATTGTCAAATCACCTACAAGTCAGCTTAATTGTGGTTTATTTGTTACTTTGTGTATGCTTTTATGTGAGTTTATGTAATTGAACAATAGTTAACTTGTGGATGTAACTTTTCATTTGGCGCAGTGATGAACAATGAGGTGAATTTCACCATCTGAACTTATGATTTTTATTCTATAGTGTAAACACCCTTTCAAAGTTGTTACATTTTCTTGCATTACAGACTGAAAATAAGACCTTTAAATAACACGAGACTTCCTTCTTTCCACCCTACTGTACATGCCAAAATTCTAAATGCAGCTGCTTCAGAGTTGCCATTGGTCTCTTAGTTGGCTCTGTGGTCAGTCTCCTCTTTGTTCAGACATGCAGTGTGGAGGACTAGACTACAGCTCTTATTGCAATTAGATAGTGACCAGAGGATTGACTTTCTGACCCTATCCTGCACTCCTGTTCCCCAAATCCTTGTCCAATCACTGCCCTCAATATCATTGTCCTAGTTTGCTGGCATTACTTGAATATTATCTGTGTTTACATTTGGTGTCAGTGTATCATCAAATCTGAACCTAGACCAGTTTTTACATCTGACCTGTCATCAGTTTAAAATCAAATCTAATTTCAGACCCGTTTTAATATTTGGTACCACAACACACACCGTGAGCCTCAGGAAACAAGACAAAATATATATAACAAAGACTTAAATGATGTGAAACATGCCTCAGTTACTATATTTGGTTAAGAGTTTTTAATCTTCGAGGAATTACAAATTCTTACGAATTATACAGTCATAAAAAATTAGCAAGCAGCAATACGTGCGGCTCCAGCAAATGGTTGTAACTTGGAAGAAAAAAAAACAATCATGTTACTTTGCAAACTTTTGCAACAAAATTAAAAATGGCTGAACATCAAGTTGGCAGGCATTATGGTTTATTGGGGCATATTTCTACGCAGTCAGAGACATGTATGTTAATATGAAGTTCAGGACAGTAGTTCATACAGAGTGAAAAATAATCTTGTTTAAAAACTGTTAAGTTTGAGGGTCACTGCAGCACCAGGTGTATTAGTATATTCTTACTGCTATTCTCACTTAATTTTGTACACTGGTAAATCATTAGCACCAGCTAATATGTAGCAAATTAAAAAATGCTTGGACTTCAATAAGTCTGTCTAATAAATGCTGAAATTTGCTTGGCTGATGGTGGCCATGTTTGCTTATTTGTCAATGAGTCCATGCAGCATATATCTTGAGCTTTGACCAAGAAACAGCATACTGAATTTCAGGTGATTTACTCAATTTAATTTAGGTTAAATTGGAAAGCTAATTATTTTAATGTGCTTTTAGCTAACACACATAGGTGCATAAGGACCCATTCTACTGATATTATTTAAATATGTGAAGTTCCAAGCTGAACACAGAAAGTTTGAATGAATTAAAATCAATTGTATATATGAGCAGAAACAGAAAGCATGTATAAGTATGTGGTTAATTTTTGCTCTTATACTGACATCCTGTTGCCATTCATTGCAACGGCAATGTTTATGAAATACATTTCTCAAAAATGTACTCATTAAAAATTAACTAATTAACATTCTATGTATTGCCGTGTATTTACACCACTAACATTATCAAACAATTTCTTAGCGAGCAAAGACAATTCAAATGAAATTTTTATCTGATTAATTTGTAATTCTAGAAACAAGATATGAAAGTAGAAGAAATCAAGTTGTTCTACTGTGCGTTCAATTATCAACAAATTTTTACATATGAATATATATAGCGAGCGAAAATCTGTATGTTTTGGATTAAAGTGCAGACAGGGTAAAGCACATATTACAGTGAGACAGCTATTAAACCTAAGACCAAAATGACACCAGATGCAGGCCCCTAATAAAAAGATTTTTTTAAAATGCTGAGATAACTGTGGTGACAACTGAACCCCTCTATCTGTCCCTGGCTTCCTCCATGAACAGTTCTCTTGATAAATGGACTGCATTTATATAGCGCTTTTATCCAAAGCGCTTTACAATTGATGCCTCTCATTCGCCAGAGCAGTTAGGGGTTAGGTGTCTTGCTCAAGGACACTTCGACATGCCCAGGGCGGGGTTTGAACCGGCAACCCTCCGACTGCCAGACAATCGGTCTTACCTCCTGAGCTATGTCGCCTTGTCACTTGAGTTGAGCATGGCAAGGGCCTCTGAAGCCTCCACTTCATCCATCTCCAGGATTCTTTCAGTCTCCACCTTGCCGTTGACCTCGCTGACTGTTGGTCACCAGCCACTCGGTGTCCAGCTGAATGTTTGACATCACCAAGGAGTCCTTTGAGAAATACTGAAAAGTTAAGTAAATACATTTATTGCTGAAATTAAACATGAGACTGAAAAGGTAATATGCAAATAAGCAATTACAAAGCAATACATAAATGTTCCTTGTACACTCCTGGGCAAAAAAAAAAATGGGCCAGGCCCAAAATGGCAAAAAATTAAGCTTTTAATGGTCTTAACAACAAATCATTGGTCAGAAAATAAGCAAGAATTAAACAAATGCACTCCTGAGACCTCCTGTGCCACCATTTGCTCGTTTATTTTTGCTGCAGTGAACTGTTTGGGGAAAATCTAGAAACAGGGAAATTCACTTCTACAGTAGACAAATTAACATAATGTCAAATAAAACAGTCATGTTTTGTATTTGGTTGCATATCATTTGCATACCATGACTTCCTGATGTCTGTGACCTATCAACATCATCAGGGTCAGGATATCTTATTTTCAGGTTGTCCTACAAGCGATACAAAAACTCTTTGCATTTGAATGGATCTCTGTGGGAATTGGGGGGTGGGACTATATTCAGCTGTAAATTATGCTGCTACAGTATGGAAAACATTTGTTGGCTAAATGGCTTTAAGTCATCAAGGGTCCAAGGTATCAAATGAGCCTCAAACCACCGTGCTGCTGCCAGATATGCAGTTGAAACTACAAGCATTGTTTCTCCTGATTAATTTTACTGTTGAACTCAATGGAAAAAATATTCAGGAGAAACAATGCTTGTAGTATCTACTGCATGTCTGGCACCGCACGGTGCCAATGATTTGTTGTTAAGACCATTTAAAAGCTTAATTTTTTGCCATTTTGGGCTTGGCCCATTTTTTTTCGCCCAGGAGTGTACATGCATTGGTTCTCTGTGGTGGGATGTCCTGTTCCCCACCTCCATGGTGATTCCTGGTGCTTTACATTGAAAGAGAATGTAAAAAACAGAACTACTACAATGTAATACAGCACCCACCATATTGTCTGGGACACTTCACATGTGGTGAAAGTATGGATTCTAAAGGGTATTTTAGACATTTTGGTTTCTCATAGAAATTACAGCACTATACATAGACCCCCCCCCCCCCCCCCCCCATTTCAGCACAATATCAAAATGTTTACGATAAATGGCTTCACAGGGGTTCATGATTAGTCGTGTGTGTCAATTAAATTGTCAATTGCTTCCTTAGTGCAAATGTAAGAGAGATTTCAGTATCTGGTCTTGATTCTTGGCTTTTAATTGCTTTTGTCTGTTTTAGAAGTTTCTCAAGATGAGAGTTGTGACAATCAGAAAAAAACTGTCAGGGACATAGGCTAAACCTTATGCTTACCAAAATCAACAGTTTGGAACATCATTTGGAAAAAAGAGAGCACTGGTGAGCTCAGTAATTGCAAAGGGCCTGGTGGACCAAGGAAGATGGTTAATGGCCAAAGAATTCTTCCCATAATGAAGAAAACCCCCCCAAACACATGTCCAACAGATCAGAAACACTCTTCAGGAGGCCAATGTTGATGTGTCAGCTTTCAACATAGCTTGGACCGTCAGAACACTCCATCACTGGGGAGTGACCTTATAGATAAAAACCAGGCTTTTGAAACACAAGCTTGTCAGTTTGCATTCCAAGGCTGCCATGCCATCTCCAAGACCTCAGCAGCCAGCCTGCAAGGAACTGTCATTGCAATTGGAATGCTTTTTAATGATTCCATGCATGGAAATTCAGTTATTACACTAACTTGGCAAAGTTGCTGAAAAAAAGCAGATTTTTGATGCCATTAACATGTCGAAAGGTCATGGCCTAACACAAATTAACCAACACTTACCAACTGCCTACCCAATCATCACAAAACCTTTGCTTATTTGTCGATCTTGTCTCTCCATAATGTTTTCTCTGTCTATATTTGTGATGGGTGCTTGGAACCCTATAATTGCTGCTTGCAGCTTTATTGAAAATATTAAACTTAGGTTTTAACAAAAGGTTCAATAATGTATTTGATCTAAAGCGCTAAGTGTGCTCTCAAAAAAAAGGAATGAAAAAGTGCTTATAAAGGTACAAGCACTTGCCACTGGGGTGGCCCCCAATACATACATTAAATTGTGCCCCTAGCCAGCAATACATAATTCATTTGTACCTTTTGTTTTGCCTGTAAAGGGTACTTATTAGTACCAAAATAGAATAGTATTGTACTATCAGGGTACATTTGAGAAATGTGTTCACTGGTTCAACATAATGGGTGCACAGGAAGGACAATGCCTGCATGGTACATATGGAAATGATTGGCCTCCCACTTTTAGAATTTGCATAGCTGTGATATGAAGGGATCCCTGTGATATGACAGGGTCAGAGGGATTTCCATACAATAATTTCATTAAAAATGTGTGCTCTTTAGAGCAAGCATATAAGTATTTGAGTACTCTTGATGAATATTAGCATCCAGAGGGAAATCAAATGTACTGTATACATTGAGGACAAGGAGCTTGTGGAGGACTGTAATATACTCAAGAGACTTCAATATTTAGTTCTGTCGTTAGTCTCTGATGCTTGGAAATAGATGTACAGCAAGCTTGTTTTTTCTCCTTGCACTGATTGTTCTGAAATTGTTAACGGCAACCAGAGAGGTCAAAATGCAGTACTTCAGCCTGCTCTAGAACAATTGTGAGGTTGTGAGGGTATGTACATATCTTACAAATGAACAGATTATGATTCTGCTCAGGTCTCTCGAACCAAACGAGCATGAACTGCATTGCAGCAGTACGTCTCCCCTGTCCCAATGATTCAAATTACTGGTTTTGTACATCTGACAAACACAAGTCATTTAATGGGGAATTAATTTGCCACTATATGCTGCGCTCAAGGGAGTTATCCTAAACACTGATTTGATAGCGAGTTTCAAACAGCCTAATGACAGAATTTAACCCCGTTGTGCTCATCTCTCCATTGCCCTAGTGAATCAGTTTAATACCGAAGCCACTTGAACTTGACGATGAACTTCTCTAGTGCTTTGCTGCAGCAGATACAACAAAAGTACAAACCAGGACTTCTGAAAACCTACCTTCAGCAGAGCGGAAACTTCATTTGAATCTCTGTTGCTTGGATGCTCTGCCAACGTGTCATCGTGGGCTTGATGGAAGGCGAGTGCATGTAAATGGACACCAGATTAGCTCTGCGAGTGCGGAACGGTCCTGAGATCAATACACATCAGAGTGCTTGGCGTGTACTAATGGAGCGTGTGGCCTCGTCTGCAACATTATTGTGGGGTGATGAATGCAAGAAGCCAAAATGATGCCTGCTTACTATTGTTCAGGACCACAGGTCTGTCAATACACTTAGACAGACTGTTACCTCTGCATCTGATTTCTGGTAAAATTAGCCCCTCTTTTCAGGGTGGGGTGCTTTTGCTGAGATGGGAGGTGGTTTTGGACAGTAATGGCATTGAGAAATAAGTGGGCAGCCACTTGAACGATTCATTTTATGTGTTGCAGCAGGTATGTTCAGTCAGATGTTTTGCCTTTAGACTCAGGGTTTGGGGTCTATTTTTATATCAGCCTGCATGAGCCAAAGAGATCTGTCTGATCTGAAATTCCCAACATATCATTTGAACCGTTTGTGCACGTATAGGATCAAAACTTTCCTTGCATGGGTAAGTATCATTTATTAAAATCTTTAATATATTTGCACTTGCTAACCTAAGTCAAATAAGTCACCTGGGAGGAAATCAGATTGAATGTGAGCTTGATTTAAATTCCTTTTAGAAAAATGTAGATAATATGTTGTTATGTCATTAATATGAAGAAATTCATTCAAATGGCGTTGTACTGGAAGGAGCATAGTGCAAAGCAGCTCAAGACAAAATGGCTGAATTGTTTATTGATACCTCAGTGAGGGAATTACAGATTTTGTAGTAGATGTTCCCTTAGATGCAACATGGGGCTCCAAATGCAATGAAGGGGTTAAACAGACTGGTGAGATAATTGAACTGTTATCACCTGACAAACACTGCCAATGACTGTAATCTGCCAAATTACTGAAATTAACTTGTCAAAGGTGATAAACCATGCAAAGCATCCTGCTCAGCAAAATCATTCGGAGCAAAGTCAGTGAGGGCACACATTCTGAATGCTCCACATTAGATTAATGTGAATGATTACAGTGCATGTCACAATTGACAGTTTGAAAGATATTATTCTATTGTTCTGTTCTTAAAAGCAATGCTGTGTTTTGGGTTCAAATTTTGTATTTGTTCTTTATCTTGTATAAACAAATTATATTGAAGGTATAATAATAATAATAATAATAATAATAATAATAATAATAATAATATGAATAAATGCAGTAATCATGTCAACTATTAATAATTGTGTGGTAAACACGAGAATCAGATTACCCTATAAAATACTGGGTAGCAACAAAAATTGTAATCAATCAGGACCATACAATTAATCTACCAGAATATTGCCCCCTACAGTAACATTATGGCTTGCCAATGTGTGATTTATATGCGGGGGCAGACTGTTATTAGAAAGGTTTTACATTCTTTTAAATCTTTATTCGACACAATTTGATTGGAAAATAAAATACTGGACATATAATGTACTTGCTTTACTCTGTACCGTGTTCTTTACGATTCCACTGAATTGAAAAGGAAAAGTTTGCTTGATATGCTGTTTAGCCCTATGGGCATGAAGAGAAATCCTTTCCCCCTGAGGTGTGAATGTGAATTTTCCACATCATGAAAAATACATTAAAATACATTTCAAATAAACTGGAGGTCATACTGTGTACGTGTGGCAGGAATGTGCCACCTCCATTGAAAGCCACATTTTGGCCAAACATTTGTACACATTCTGTGGAAATGTGACGTTTTTATGTCTACAGGGAATTTTTTGAATTTCTTTGAAAAAAAAAAATAGAGAGATGGAGCAGCAGAGACAGGGAGAGAGACCCTGAGGCTCCAGTTTCTCCTGGTCTGAGCTCAGGTCTCCTTCTCTCTGCAGAAGCTTGGGAAGGTCAGGGTGTCAGGTTTCTCTGTTTATCTTACACTGGACTGGAAATGAGCAGAACTGGTCTGTTGCAATGCAGTATTGTTTGAGAATAATCAGGCTGACGTCTGTTTACAACTCTGCTTAAGCAAAAAGGTTCGGAATTCAGGTTGGTTCTCCCAAATATTTGACCTTTGCATAATTATTTCGAAAAAAATAATGTGAAATCAAAATGTGAACACTGCAAATATAGTCCCATGTTAAATTTCAATTTTATTTAAATATTAGATTTGTATGAATTAATTAGTACTCAAAAATACATCTAATTGTACAAATGTGAGTTTCTTGCCCTAATATAATTCAGAAAGTGTTTTTTTGTATTATTAAATGGTTGATTATTCTTATTCATTACATTTGTGAATAATTCTGCACATTTTATTATGCACTGTAGAAATTCAAACATTCATCACTGTCACCACTTCTGCTGCAATTCCAACTTGCCCTGCTAACAAGCTCTCACTGGAAAATCTGCTTCTGAGCAGACTCCATGAGCGATTTGTCAGGGTGCTGAGCAACATACAAGCACAGAGTACCCTGTCGATCTGTGCCTTTCTTCTTTTTCTTTAATCTATGGCACCAAATGCCTCCAATTAAAATTCACAGAACATTCAGTTCCTGTTTTTTTGTTTTCTTCATCTAAAGTTCACCAACTCTCCATGGGTGTTTGAATGGGAGAGCGAATTTCTACGTGCACTGTGGGATAGAGGAGGAATGGAGTCCCTGTGTCTGTTCTGTTCAAGCACTAGAAACAGTAACCTTAACAAGAATTGCAGGTCAGTAAATGAAAACCTTGAGGTATGTTGAAGGTCTTCCTTTTCACATGACTGTTAATACATCTTTGATATCTTAACCATTATCAACACTTATCTCTATGCGCAACCTTTGTTAAGTGTGTGATACTCAGTGGTCATTATATGAATTCACAGGACACAAGGTAAGCAGTGTACAGTATTCATTTGGGTTTTGTTTTCCCCTATTTTCCAATGTCAGATTGCAATGTGATAATGTAACATGAAAATGTGTACAGAGGAGGACTTAAATGACATTTGATCATGCACAAGCAAAAACGAAAGTGCATAATCTCCCAGCCTTATTATCACCTGTTTCAGGGGTCAGTTGTTTCTTTCAGTTTGGTGATTGCCTTCTAGTGCATGTAGGCAAAGCGCAGACAATGGCTTCTTGTTATTAAAGTTCTCTCAACATAACTCACCTGCCCTTGTACATCCTTTAGTGTAGTAAATAGATTGCTGAAAAATAAATGGAAGGAATACCCATAATAATTCTATTGAGCTGACCTAAGAAAAGAAGAGGAAAATATATTAAAAACAATCCCTCCACCACCCTTTTCTCCAGCTGTCCTCATTTTCCTTGAAACAAACAATATTATATGGTAATGTAATAGGATTGTATAACACATTGTAATATACTATAAGCATACAGATCAATCCAAAAACTTAAGGTTCCCTTCCCCCGGTGACTCCTTCCACCCCTCAGACACTACCTTCCATGTATCCAGTCCCAGCATCCCCATTCTGGCACTATAGCGCTTAACACCTATACATAGTATTACACATATTGATGCGCCACTGACAATGATTGTCAGTATGGCATGAGCACAGTGGAAGACAAAGGCAATTAATTTCCCACAAAGCAGTGTGAACAGCTGTAGTTATTTACATTTGATAAAGGCACTAATGATAGATGATCGCACCTTGGAAAGATTTATGGTGTTGTTTTATTAATCTTGTGCATCTCAAATATAACCATGCAGGCTCTGATCTTGTGCAAATTATTGGATAGAAGGAAGATGGAGAGAGATTATGTTATGAGCAATCCTTCCCTTCTAAAGAAAGGACTCTCATGTGTGGCACATTTATGGATGTTACAGTGGTGTTGAGACCAGGATAACCCTGTTTTTTGTAAAATAGATACATTGTAAAATGTATCTGATTTACCGACGATATTTATTTTAAGTTGCAAATATGCAAGAACTTTTTGGGAAATTAAATACATTTTGGGAAATTAACTTGGCAATCAAGTATAAACATATCCTTTCTGGAGTGTACATTTTGTAATCAGCTGTTTAAAACATGAATTTAAATGATGTCTTCTTCCATGAAGCTAATTTTGTTATTTCACACTTTGATGAGACACAGAGTTTGAATGATCACATTCTCTTCAGTTGGTAAGATGAGAAAACACAGGTCCAAGTTATTGAAATAATTTAGAATTATGGGCAGTATTCCTTTGGAATACAACTTGTTTAAATTTCTTGTAACTTGGCCTAATTTTTATATAAATACATTTAACGGCAGGCCTTGATTTTTTTTAAATGAATAATTTATATTTATATTTATTTATAGTAAATGTATATATTTTGCCATTTCCCTGTAAGTTTGCTCTCCTTGACTCTGAATAATGACATTTTTTGTGATTAAATTTGTGCTTGATCTATTCATTAATATTACAGTAACAGTCAAATGTTGAGTGAAATCCCACATTAACCTGAGATGACTAGAGGCTGTCATATAGTTGCATGCTAAGTCGGTGACATTCATTGTGTTGTGCCAGGCTTTTCACCTGTGCTTCAAGTGATGGGGGAATAAGAGCACCAGACTATGCAGTCCCCTCATTTTTTTTCCTTGCATCCTCTATCACTCCACTCCTCTCTCCTCTGTATCACACAGCGGGGGGGAGGGGGGGGGGGGAGAGGTTCACCACTGAATCTGGGGCACCACATCTCTCTTATATACCTGGATTAGAAGGCAATAAATCATTTCCGCACTGCTGTCAAGAGAGCCGGGAGAATAGCGCGTAACCCTTAGCATTCTCAAAAACACAGGGAAGGAGGCATAATAATGTACAGTACAGTATGTGCTCTGCCAGAGTGCTCTGCTATGACACAAGCAGACCAGCAGCTCTAATCATGATTGACCCAATTCCATGACAACTTGTCTCTCCCCATGATACCCATACCCATACCCAACCCCCCACCCCACCCCTGTCAAAACAATGCAAAACATTGACAAATGACATGGAGCTGAAGCCGCAGTCCTATTTGATCAGTGAAAATGTATGAAAGCTGTATCGTCGTTGTTGCTGTTTTTATTATGTGGTTGACCTTTTATCTGATTTAGTTCTGTATATTCTATTTAATGTGTAGTTCAGCTTTGGCAACACACTGTAGATGGTGATTCAGAGCCATATGCTTGCAAGTGTGCAAACTAGATCTGATTTCAGTTTATCATATGTAGTCTTGCTTTTATTTGACTGTCAACCAAGGATTGCATGTTTTCCCATACAGAAGACTCATTTTCTACAATATTATTTCAAACACCACAAAATGATCAGAATTTCAGACATGCAAATGTCAACATGGGGTATCATATTAATACAAAAACAGATTATTAACATGTAATAAAAGTACATAATTTGGCTTCCGTATGGACACAGTAAAGAAGATAACACATCTAATGTCAGTATATTTCACATTTGGAGCAGTTTCTGAATCCAGTGGAAACAGCAAAAGGACTGTGAATATTCTGCATATCCAGATATAGGGATGATCTAAGAGGATCACTCAAACAATGCTTTCTCTGCTTGTAAGAAAAAGCAGGTTTTGTTGAACTGCAATATAATTTCTCCCGAAACATTTGAAGTACGGTATCTTATAATAAAGGCTTAATTAATGTTTTAAGATAATCAAGAGCTTTTTCAGACAAGGTATTTTCTTTAAATTTATAAATAAATTTAAATGTGCCTCTTGTTGCTCCAACAGTTAACTTATTCCCAGACAGAGAGAGGAGCACTTGAAAAAGCTATTGAATAAATTCAGTTATTCAGTGGTTTCAGCATTGCCAAAATGGCTGTACTTCAGATTTTACATCAAATTTCATATTTGAGTGAATAATAAAAAAATCATTTTTGAGTGAAGAATAACCAAAGGATGTTTTGTCTTATCAACGTCTGTCACCTGGGCTTTCTTCTGATGAATCTGCACAAGAACAGGACATCATCACAGCTTGAAGAGGTGAAATTCAGAGTAGGTCAATCGTATGAACCGGGGACAAAAGATATAGCCTAGAACAGAAAGTACGACAATGCAGGGATTGCATGAGAATAGCTCTACAGTCACTGCTTACAAAGACAGCTTTGTCTTCCTTCTTGGTCAATCCACACCACTGCGATGGACCGCAGCTGGGCTCCAGTATGATCGATCTAAAGCTGATTCCAAAGGACAAGGTCACCTTCAGGAGACAGCCCTACTGTTTTGCTTTCAATACGACAGAGCAAGGGGTTCTTCAGAAAAAACAAACAGAATCCAGAAAAATAATGTTTCCTACCTTCGCTTTCAGAACCTTCTGTGAAGATTGGAAGAATGAGGGGAATATCTGGAGGGCATTATTAAACCCAGAGCACTTTCTCTGCACTGGCAGGTTCCTATTCTTTCTCTGTTCCACCTAGAGGAGTCGGTTGATTCCTCCTTGTTCTTGTGGTTGTGTGCCTGTGCTTTGGCCCTGAGGGGCCACTGGGGGGGCATTGTCATACAGATTCCTTCTGATCATTAGCAGCTCCCTGACACCAGTGATGGTGACACATATGATTGGGAGGGTTTACTTACTGATGTCAATATACCTATCTCTGTAAAGTGGTTAAATTCTCCAGTCGGATCTATTTTTTTTTCTTTTTGGCATGGTCCTCTTAAGTTAGAAGCTATTCGATTCAGCTGCTTCTATAATCTACAATACTTAGTTTAATTTAGTCATTTATACATTTGTTTTAACATTGCGGAAATCTATCACTAATACATTTGATCTGCATTTCACAGAATATAACACAAACAACAAGCAGGGCACAAACGCGGATTCCCGCTATCCAATTTGCGTTTCTTACAACTATCACCCGGCACTAGGACCCAGTGCACGTGAACGCTCGTCAAATCGCCGGAAGGTGGAGACCATGAGACATATGAACAATGAAAAGGAACAGAAATTAAATTCTGTAATGAATGAAATAAGAACACGAGACTAACGTAAACAGTAATAAACGTTAAACTGATAAGAATCAAGGTGATGTCCACAAAATCAGTAGAAAACCAGAGATATTGAATTACTAGACATTTTACTCAGAATTTAATTGGATTGAGGTTCTTCAAAACTGGGGTTTGATGGACATTATTTGTTCTATTTTTCCTGTTAATTTTAAGGATAAATGCAAATTCATGGACTTGGAAACTGGGTTATGTCTTTGAAGAACTGAACTGGGTCTTCAGCCCCACAGACGAAAATCCAGGACAGCCTCGCGCAGGCAAGCAGATTGACAAGGGGGCGAGGTTGCTCCGCTACGAATGTTAATACATCTACTGTGGACAGTTGCCACCACTGTGATTTAACGCACGGAATTTGGCACACAAAGATGCTTCTGAAAATTGTAATGAAATGAACAAGTTCACATGATGGCATCTCCTACGAACAACGAAGTGACCCGATTCAAGTAACCGCTAAGAAATAGTACGGAATATTGGACCGCGCACTCGCAACCTGAACTCGGCAGAGCGTGAGTACAAAGACAGACAATCAAGCGAAGAGCACAGAGGATACGCGCAATGGTAGAGCGCTGTATGCATGTCGCAATTCATCTCCTTTGCACTCATAAAGGGTGCAAATGCATAAGGAGAGCATCATTTGGTGCTTTAGAAATATTTAGCTAAAACGAATTCCTCTCATTTCGAAAATTATTAATGCTCTTCTGAGAACTCTGATAATTAGATATATTCTACAACAAGTACATCGAGCCTAATAGGCTACCTGCACATCCTGTACATTTGACAATACTGTTCCATATGAACGCTTTGACCCAGATTAACTGAAGGCATAAGAAATAAGGAGCATTTTGGAGCATTGCCATTGATCACCGGGGAAGTACCAGGTCAGTGAACGAGCAAAGGTGCCCCTAGAGCGGCGAGTGAATGCAGGACCATGGGGGAGAAAGACAGGTCGCCAGCAGGTGAGGAGACCATGGGGGTCGTTCGATTAATCTTTTGCACGTTCGTGTTTTGTATTAAAGTTCCTCGCTCCACGTAACATTTTGAGCTGAGTAAGAACTATAACAAAATATTTTTGTTAA
Organism: Anguilla anguilla; assembly: GCF_013347855.1. Lineage (NCBI taxonomy): Eukaryota > Metazoa > Chordata > Actinopteri > Anguilliformes > Anguillidae > Anguilla > Anguilla anguilla. The sequence goes on from NC_049202.1 coordinate 43,643,762, forward strand.
GCAGATAGACTATATCAATCACCAGTTATTTAAATGTTGTTGATTTATGTAGGCTGGCCGCATGACCACAATCACTTATCCTGTGTAAGTTATTAAATGAATACCCCTGCGCATTATTTTCAAATGTATTAGACAATGTCAGACCGTTCAGAAAACTTGAAGAGGCATAAACTGTAAATTCTAACCAATTATGACTTAAACTTGCTTGTGTTGGCGTATTGGCCGTATAAATCCACGAGACGTGTTTTTTTGTTTGTTTTATTTATTTATTTATTTATTTATTGCTAAGCTCAACACTTTAACGTAATAATTAAACCAATACATCTAATGTAGGCTACTTCGATATTGTCACTTTTCTTTCTCTTATGAATTACAAGCTACTTAGTGTAGCCTACAGTTTTAACGTTACAGCGTAAATACTCGAAATTGCCTTTGTTTTCTATGATAAAATAAAGATTTGTCTTTCCTGTTTGGCTTTCATTGGGCTACAATTGCCAAATGATGTTTCTAATGTTAGTATCGCAGTGCCAAATCTGTGCATAACTAGACAACTGGATAGTATCCTGCATGTGTATGAGGATTTGGAAAGATTTGCGAAATAATTGCATGAGTGAATATTGAGTCTGTGTGTGTGTGTGTGTGTGTGTGTGTGCGGGCGCGCGCGTGCGTGCGTTTAAATAGTTTAATTATATGTGATAGGGTAGCTTCAGACGAGACTCCGTGCAATCGTGCAATTGAGCATTGTCCTCCATATTGTGTTAAGGTAGCCAAATATACAAGCAAGCATTTTATGCACAGAGCTTCGTTAAATCTGTGTTAAATCTGAGTTTGTGTCTTTGAGCTGAATGAATCTGGCTGAAGATTTTCTGTGACATAACAGACCTCCCTGTTGTGAATTTATGTTTGCTCCTGAAACTTGGCAAACATTTGAGGAACAGATGCACAGAAGGTCTTCTGTACTATTTCATTGGAATTATTAAATTTTAGATTTCCATACAAAAACTTGTTCTGATTTTCAAATTGCACATTGTGAAAAGGCCTAGTATGAAACAAGCATAATATATTCAACGTCTATCCATAGGTTTAAATTCTTTATTCTGGGTAGAATTTTGGTTGTGTAGCAACAAGGACAATCTGCAGGGTTTACCTGTAGTGACAGACAGATCTTTGGCCATGTGTCCACAAGAGGGCAATGAGTAAACCCTGTGACTGTGTCCCAGCTGTAAGAGCAATTTTCCATTGTGCCAAAGATCATTGTGATTGCTGTCAGCTGTACATGATTGCTCAAATGTAGAGACAGTTTGAATTTAACAAGAGAAAAAACCAGCAAGTCTAGGTTCTGTTTATATGATTATGCTGATGCTTATTCTTGTATGTTATTTACCCATATGATCCTCATTTGGCATTGTTATTATGACAATACTATTCATCTGGGTACTACTACTGCTACTTCTACTACTACTACTACTACTACTACTAATAATAATAATAATAATTATTATTATTATTATAACAACAACAATTATAATAATGTTATTTGTCATACACTTTTTTCCTGAATTGACTTCCATGACTAATATAACAGACAGAAAAACAACTCCGATACAATAAATGAAATGAAAAATGTGGAAAACAGTACTTACAATAAATATAAATTGAAAAAAAAAAAAAACAATTTGTAGAAATTGTCCTTAAGAGCAATATGCTTATTATACATAAAGACTATTTGAATGTAAAGCCTAACAATGGTCTATAAAAGCCATGTTACCTTTAATTACAATCTTTATTTGGTGCCATAAGATGATCTACAAGATGACGATAAACTTCACATCTCTATAATCACAGTGGGGAAATATTAACTTAAAGAGCTACGTCACAGTACACAGGGCCGCATTCTGGAAAAAAGTGAGTGTGAACAGGTGTGTATTAATCAGCACTTGAAGGTGAGAGATTCTGCATTTGTAACAGTTGAAGGTAGTTCTCTCTGAACCAATGGGGGGCATGTGAGGAAAAAGGGAAAGTCTTTGATGTGTCACTGCGTACACAGGACACAATCAGACAGCATGTGATTGCTGTTGCCATCGATCAGTGGCATAATGAGTACTGTAGTCCTGAAAGAGCATAAAGGCAGAACCCATTGATCTCAGGTCCATATTACTAATTTGAAGTGTAATAGGCTCTGTGCCGCCGAGCGAAGAAATAACCACCTTAGTGTGTGTTTTCTCCAGCCAGCACTGGTGCTCGCCAGCATATTGTCTGAGACTGAATATATTTGAGAAAGCCAGACATTATTCCCCTCCTGGTAGTTCAGTGAGTATTGCTTGGCCTTCTCTTATTACACTACATTTGTTTTCCCTCTAAGTGCTCATACACTTCAGACTTCGGGGAAATGATAAGGCGAAGTGGAAACTTACACCGTACAATAAAAGTTCCTATGCACTGCTGTCAGTGTTAATTTATTGATTGTTGATGCATTGTTGCCAAATTAAATACAGCAAAGTAGGCCAATTTTTTAATATGCCAGGTTCAGTATTGACTGTCTCATAACAGTGCTTTATTTATTTATGTATGCATTTGTTTGCTTGTTTGTTTCATTGTTTGTTTTGGCAATTCTGGCTAATATTCTCACAGGAAATTTGGGAATGAAGTGCAGTTCTGAGGTCCTGAAGGCCTAGGTGTGATCTGTAGGTTTTGCAGGCAGACACGGCAAGTGGAATCATCCGTGAAAGTGTTTCATTAAAATGAGACGCTGTAGATTAACAGTGGTTTATTTTTACATTTGGTTGGCTTGCTATGGAGTTACTCATCATTCCTCTCCCATGTCAAATGTTTTCCTGGCGCTCGAGTTGACTTATTTGGCACCAAATCATTCTTGAATGTGGGAAACCGAAGGCATTCTTGTACCCTCTCCCACGCGGCAGTGTAATCCAGGGCTGATCCTGAATACAGACAAGCACCTAATCAAATAAGTACAAGAGTTAGAGGCATGTTTCATGTGCTCCGCACATCAAATTAAACATAATAAGAGAGGGGCCATTAATCATTAACAGCGGGGCAGATCTTCATTGCCGTTTAAAAAGACAGAACAGTACAGGGAGGGGGGAATAGACAGTGAGGAAACAATGATGAGTAGATGAGCTGCATGTAACGTGTAAACGTGGAATGACACATGGGCTACATCTCGCTTCAGCTCTACAACGCAGCCCCCCCCCCCCAAAAAAAAAACAAAAAAAAAATACTTTGTAATGTACAAGAAGGGGATTGAGTTACTTTCTCTGCTGATCATTGTATCATGTCAGTTTCTGCCCTGACTGCAGAGTCTGTAGGCTCAGTTCTGTGCTGCACAGAGGGGCTGCATTGATAGTGCATTGACATGGACGCCGTGTCTGTTCACGCTCTGTGGGCTTCACTCGCTGTATCGATTCCAGGTTTCCGAGAGCTCGTCCTTCAGGAGTAAGAAAATCTCCTGTGGAGATCTGCTGTGAGAGCCAGTTTTGGTCTTGAGGCATGACTTCAGTACCATCAGGAACAAGGAAGTCAGGGTTTTCTTTTTCTCTAAACATAACCATGTTTTCTCTGAACATAAAATGGTGAATGTGGATTAACTGGTGGGCATCTCGGTTTTTGATGCGTGGATTACTGTACTGTGCTGGTGCTATGCTGTACACAGCAGAAATCGGTCACTTGTGGGCTCTGAAAAACAGAGCAGCATGCACAGTTTTACAGAAAGGGATTTTTTTTTACCTCAGGTTGAGAGCCCAGTTTTTTTTCATACAGCTTGTTTCTAGAACATGGAGTGCCTTTGTCAGTGCAGGAAAAAAAACATAACTATGTTATGGCGTGCAGCTGGACCTTTCCCATACAGAAAGTTAAGTGGCCCCAATTCTGTGGAATCATCACTGTTCTTTGTTCTTGCACTTTCAGAAAAAAATCTTGTTTCATACTTGCAATGTAGTTTTTAGAACTGCTGAATTGTGAGTTTTGGATGAGAGATTGGGTCATGAGTAAGTAATACCAAAAAAACCAAACCTCCAGTCCATGGCTACACCTCACCTGGTTTGTTCTTTTTTGTTATTCTTCAAGTACCAGTGCTCCCCACTGCAGTTCAGTATCATTACCTTTGAACGCAAACACTGTTAGTACATTTGGCACATTCGCACTTTGACGGTTTGTGGAAAAGATCAGTGAGTGGTGAGAGGCGATCATGTTGAAAACTCACGTCACGGGATCATAGCAAACAAAAACCACGGCTGGGAAAAGGGCATTTAGTGTAAATGACCTGCTGAGGTTCTGGTCCGAAATACAGCCAGCCCATGAGCGCCCCCTACTGGACAGCCATTTAAAAATAGATTGAGAGTGAGCCCAGAGTTGTGCTGAGCCTCTTGTGGCTGTAGCTCATTTGCACTCAGTCTCCTGTTATTTACACTTGATCACTGGTAGCAAGGGAACCAGGGCTGATGAGAATCAAGTTCCAGTTTAGCATTAGAAAGCAGTGTTGACACTGTGAGTATGGGGTGCAAAAACACATACCAGAATAATGTGTTTTCCATTCTTTACTTTGAGAGCCTGGAGCACAGATAGCATCTCCATTTCCGGTTTGCCAAAGCAAATTTTGAAGTTGGAACACATAAGTAAGGATTGTTATTTCCATAAGTACGAAGAAAAACACTTGGATGCCATGCCTCTAGTACAGTATTGGAAAGCAGTAATAAAGTGCACTGTGGAAATTCAGATCTTCGGTGTTTTCAGATGTTAAGTGGCAGACCTGCAGAAAGGACAGTCTTGGATGCTTTTGTGTGTGAGGAGGGTGGATGTCATGGACAAAGAGAGGTCAGGGCAAAAAGGATGAAATTCTGCCTGGCAGCGGATGGTGCTTGATATTTATGTTTTAGGCAGTAAATATTTCTCTGATCAAGAGGAAGAACATGCCCATTGCCGCATAGTTTAATTTCTGGGTTCGTCAATTTAAGGTGGCACTATATTGATCAATATTTTCCATACTGTCTGAGAGCAATTTCAGTAGCTGTCACATTCTATGATGCACGTTCCAGTTCTACTGATATGAGAAAAATGTAGTACATGCCTAAAGATATCCTTGCGCCTATATGGAAGAGAGCTTTGCTAAAAAAATCTTTTTATTATGATTTTGTAAGCCATAGGAATAGATGCCAAATCGCATGGATGGAGCATTGAGAAAATCTTATAAAGTGGAATTAAGCTCAAATTAATTCCATCCCTTATATTCCTAATCTCATGGGATCCACAGCATGATCCATCCTGCTAAGACCTGTTTCCCCTCTGGGGCGAGTTGCTCTTAAAGTACCCAGTCTGTGCAGTGTGTAGCTACAGCAGTGTCAGCAGCATGGTACTGTAAGTCCTCCATCTATCATCACTTTGTCTGGTAAAATGTCTCACAATGTCTTGAGGTAATTTTACACATCTATTACAGCTAGATGCTGACATACCTGAGGCCAGCTCCCAGAACTCACATGGGATTTTGTACATTGTCTGTTTGCCAGTTCCGTGGCAGTCAAAACATATTCTGTCAGTGTTGTGTCGTTTCTGGTTTCTCACCTTGTTTTCTTTGATTAAATGAAGAAAATTGGAGGAGAGGCTGCTGGTGTTGTTTCTTTGTCTTTGCTTAGTCTTTCCTTAGTCTGGGTTCTGTTAAAAATTAAAGCGAACCTCTTTTATCTTTGAATTTGCTCTTTGCTCCCTTATTTCCTGTAACCTAGCAACCTGGCAGATATGGCCCATTCTTAATTGGTGCACTTGGGCTTATTGGAGGTTGGGTAAGATGGAGGGCAGAGGAGAGGCATGCCCAGTGGTGTAGGTTGAGCAGTCAGCATGGTTAGGATCTTGTGACTGGTGGTTGGGATTGATCTGTGTGTGTGGTGTGTGTGTGTGTGTGTGTGTGTGTGTGTGTAAGAGAGAGAGAGAGAGAGAGAACTTTCTTTGAAATAAATTAGTGCTGAGGGGGGGGGGGGGGGGGGGGGGGGGGCTAAACCGAATGTTCAAAGCATTACATTTCAAATTAACTGTAGGATGTATCCTCCTTGCACAAAAGGCACTTATTAAAGTAATGTTCAAAATGTGCTTTCCCCTTCTGCCAGCCCCTACTGGCAAATAGCCTTAATAATCCTCAGAACAAACAGTGCTGTAGCTTAATTAGTATTACCTTTTATATACCTTTTTTAAATGCTGTCTTATAATTGCAACTTCATTTATGGTTTTCAGCTATAAAAGGTACCTATTAGCCCATTAGAGGATCGATACTGCATGCAGTGTTGACACTGTTTACTAAACATTAAGTCAAGGCAGCATGTCCATGGCCCTGGCAATTCTTTCAGCTAATCATCAGAACTGCAGATTGCTTGAAGATGTTCTTCTGACTATGCATAGGTTTATATTTAAACTGAATCTGCTGGTGGGCTGCTGGGTTGTGCCAGTCTAGTTATAGTGCATGAATGGCCCGGAACAGGAGGGTGATGCATAATTGGCAGCAACGTTGCCCGGGGTTAGGGAGGGCTCAGTCAGCATGGATCTGTATCTCCCTAGCGACCTCCACTGGTCAATCAGGCACCTGCAAGTCCACCTGTTAAGCCGCACTTGAAGTGCCTCATTTCCGTGCAAGCCTGACTTGTGAGCTGTGGTGTGGTAAGTGTTGCTTGGCATCGCATGCTCGGGCATGTGCTTGTCTGCGCTCTGCCAAAATCAGTGGCAGAGATTCCAGCAATGAGCGTTGATATGCACACAGTACAACTGAGCTTTCTGTATTGGGAAAGAAAAAGGGGGAATGAGCATAATAAAAACTTGCAGGTAGGTGTCACTCTCCTTCCTCCTCTGCAGCCTCTGCTAAATTGGCTGTTCCCAACTGGGCGAGTGGCATTGCTTGCTACAGTTACTACCAGCCCTTTTCTTCCCAAACCAGGGCAGTTCACATGGGCTGAGGCAAAGGTCAGAGCCAAGGCTTACATCATTGTGCAGCTCATTAAAATCTGCTCGAGTCTACATGACTGAAATAAAAGCATGTAAACCTCAATCAACAGCAGGGCTCTGGATGAGCAAAAAACGCTACAAATGGTCTTGCTGTAAAAGTCTCAGGAAAAGTGCCAACCAAAAAAAAGCTCTCCAACCTAGCCACATTCTTTGTGTCTTTCTCAGGTTAGTGAATATTCCAATACAGTCTCAGGGGCCCATTAACACCTAGAATTCTGGATGCTTTTTAGGCTAAAGATGGTGTAGCAGAAGCAAAGTCTTATGAGCTGTATAATCTCCTGTTTGTCGAGGCCTGGCTGGGAGGTGGAAGAAGACCTGGGTTAACAAGCAACCCTGGGTGGAGTTTTGAATAAAACTGCAGGTGTCCTACAGAGTGACAGCTCTTTCCTCGGGTATAATGAGATTTTGGATCAGAGCTGTGAGAAAGCTGACCATTAGTCCATTGCAGTACAGTCAGCTACACTTGTAAACCTGATTATCACCCTTTTTCATTGAGAAGGGATTCATCTTACTCCCATAATTCCCTGTGCATGCTATTCGTGCTACTTGTGTCCAGTGATTTTCTTGTGCAAATGTTCACATTTTTGACAAATTTGAAAGCAGACCTCATGGCCAAACCCCTCAAAGCTTTGTGGGAATCTGATATTAATACGATGAGGGATATTACAATTATATAACAGTGAAATGTCACACATAAGGGTACATTCACACAGAGGTAATAAGTTAATTAAAGGGGAAGTCCTCAGATCTTAGCTTTACTCGTTGTGCTAGAGGAAGCCTTCCTCATTGGCTGTTATCAAAGGTTCCAGGCCTGAGTAGTAGTATTACCATGCAGTATGACAGCCTGTTTACCCTTTGATATATGTATCTTCACTCTGTGAACCTACCCAGCGGCTGTTGTTCAGACTGCTGGATCAGCTAGCTTGTCCCTTAAAACATAGAGAAGACAACTGTTGCTGTACTTTTGGGCTTTTAGAGGGGAATCTCCGGTAGTACCACAGAGGATGTTTTGCATATGCAGGGCAGCTTGCTTGGCATGCAGCAGACAGTAAAACAGCACTTACTGTCGGGCTGTTGCAGGAACACATTGCAACAGCCTGTTGGACCATTTCAATCTCAGTTTATACACAAGCCAACCAGACTCGGTGCCCTATATGAATCATATATACGGACAGATGGGAGAGGTCGTTTCATTATTTATAAACACGTTCTCACTGTCATTATTTAGTAGGCCAGTCTTGTTTTACAGTAATTTATCAGAACATGCTGCCAGGAAATCTTTTGAGCAGTTTGTAACATACATTACTTATTGGATTACGTAAAAAAGCAACAAATATAGAATGGAAACAATCCAGATTGGAAGTTCAGAAATATAGTGTCCATCTTCAGATATTGAACTGAACATGAATATAGTATTCATAGTTGGAGTTGATTATACATACTACATGCATGTGCACTGTGGTCTTTTTTTTCATTTCAGGCTGAGAATGTAAATAAGGTGCCCACCATGAGTGCATTATTATTCAGTGCACATGCATTTGTGTCTTGAAAAACCCTATATAAAAAGTATAGAAATTAGCATAATTAGCTACAAGAATAATGTGGGGCAGAAATTCAGCACTATTGCTACTTACCCATTGTATTACTTGCTATTACTTTTTTCCTTATTGTAGGAACCTGCCCATTCACTGAATTTGTTAACATTCATGCATTCTCTTTGTGGAAATATGTTCGAAGCAAACGTGCCAGCTTCCCAGTTCCCCCATGGCCCTTGGTGCAATTATAGCAGATTCAGTACATATAGTATGCTCGTTTCCACAATGTGACTCTACAGCAGTCCTTTGTATCATGCACCATAGGAAGGGTGTGCATTCAATAAGTCAAGGACACTGATCAAACTTGTTAAGCCTCAGAACCTTAGGTACAGTCCCTCTGTTTTTTGTGGCTGTAGCAGTTAAGCAACAGTGGCCTATAGTGCAGTTTAATTGGAATTAAAATCTCCAGTGGCTGCTGCAGAGCTTGTTTGTGTGCTGTTGTTACCCTGCAGGGCTCTGAGGAGATAAAATGCAGATGTCAGTGGTTAAGCTGTATAATGCATAAAGATGTAAAAGATTAAGCATAGCACACTCTGAAATAAACAGAAATGAAAAACAAGTCGATGCTAATGAGTAGTGCAGTGATAGAAAACAACAGTCTAATTATTTAAGTAGTATATTCGGAAGCATCGCTTAGCCATTCAGAAGAGTTTTGGGAGTGTTTTCCCCTCTTAGTCTTTCGTACACTTCGCACGGATTATGAAAATTTTATTTTTCCTTGCTGTAGATTCAAACTTTTACATTTTCATTTTTGTCCTCATGGGAAATCCATCGAAGTGCTCCCATTCCCAGGTTTACTGAGCATGTCTGAGTTGACTGTGAAAGGTCTGCCCTGACCTGGTCTGAACTACATGCAAGAGAGCCTGAATTCCCCCTGGTTTCACAACAGCCATGAACATTGCAGCTGTTCTTAGCACAGCTGCAGCCCTCACGGTTAACGCTCCCGTTGGCCTCAAACCAAGAGCCGCGTCTTGGCCGGATGGGAGTGTCTATTCTTATCAGTCATATTTCACCGAGAGCATAAAATATACAAAAGGCACTTCCCTCTGAATTTAGGCACTGCAGCCGGAAGTAATTTAACACTTTTTTTTTTGTCCTTGACCAATGGGGACGCTTAGAAAGGATGAAAAGAGCTGTACGGAATGAGGACTTGCTTTAGTGCAGTGATACAGCAGCCGCTGGGCACGCCGGGCGGGCTACGTGCTGTCGGGACTGTAAGACATGAAGATAACCTTTCTGAACGAGCAGCGAGAGGAGCACGCTGCGTCCTGAAGAGGGCTGACAGCCACGGGGGAGGGCCCGGAGGCTGCAGCTGCTCTGTCGGGGGCCGCCTCACACACTGGCTCCCTTCATTCAGCTACTGCCGCTGTCCTGCCCGCCTCCCGGAATCCCTCCCCCCTCCCCGCTTCACCTCAGAACGGCCAGTTCCCTGGGACCACAATCATGACATGAATAACAAACAAGACTTTTGTTTAATCCCTCCCGCTTATTCATACACACACACACCCACATACACACACACACACGTCGACACACAGGTTCGTAGTTCACCGATGACACTTTCATTAAAGCCTGCTGAATAATATCCTGTTGTACTGCTTTCCTCTTTAGACGTTTATTGGCCTTACTGCTGAAACCATAAGCCTTGTTAAATCTGTGTTAGTTGAATTTGAGCTGGCTAAAAGGCTAGCCTGCTCTTTGTCGAGTTATGTTTTTGAAGGCTCAAATGCTCTATTTCTGATCCTCCCTCTGCTTCATTTTATGCTGCAAACATTGATTACTTCCCCAAATGACACTTTGCTGTTGGGGACATCTATATATAGTCTGCCAGCGCTTATTTATTAATATCCTCTGCTTTGAGGTGCTGCTTATATCCATCTATAGCTTAGGAAATCGAATGAGATTCACGAAAGGAAATTGCTTTATTCAAAATAATTTTCTGCAAGAGGGATATGTATTTGTTTTCCATTTCCTCAGCAATGTAATGTGATTAAGCCTGACTTTGGTGCATGTCATATTCTGTTGAGAACAGCGCATGGAAGACATAATACAGTGGCATGGTGTCTTTATTATGACAGAGGGATGAAAGGCAGCGGGCAGGGGCTTTGTTTTTCTTCTGGCTTTTTGTGTCCTCATTTCTTTCGATTTCATTTATAAATAAACACCAAAGTCAAACTGAGATGTGAAATAAGCAGTTTATATCCTAGCTGGTCTTGCTGTATGTTTGGCCTCAGCAAAGCAATGCACTAATTTCTTATGCTGTCCATGTCAAACAATACAGTGGTAGAAAGGCAGGTGGTTGGTTGCTGTGTTTGCTAAAACAAAATATTATGGACAATATGCCCCCCACAACATACACACAATCCAAGCCCAGGGGCAAGGAATGCTGGAAATGTACAGTAATTTTGCATTTTGTTACGGGATCTAGCAGCCAAAGAAATGAAGCTCTAATCGCATGTTTTTTCTTCTCTCTCTTTCCCCAGCTGATTGTCAGTGTTGCAGTATTTATCACTATCTGTGCAAGGAAAGCTGAGTAATCTTAATTGAAAGAGAGGGAGAGAGAGAGAGAGAGAGAGAGAGAGAGAGAAAAGAGGACAAAGGACAAAGAAAGGATGCGGAGGGAGAGGGAAGGAGCAGAGCAGGGAAGTTAGTAATGGGACATGCAGTCCCATTTGTTAGCTTTACAGAACACGACAGCAGGAATCCTTCAGCGCAGCACCTGGGACTGTGAATAATTGAGGGTGTGGTAGCCGCCGCCGCGTGACCCCCGCTCTTCTGTGTTCAGTCTGTCCCACTGTTCCAAGGTGAGCCTGTCTCCAGCGGGAGGAGGGGGCTGCGCGGGCGGGTCCCCCACGGGCAAGATGGGCTGCTGCGGGGTGCCCGTGGAGGACATGCAGGCCCTGGCCATCAGCTCGCTCTCCGCCGCCGACATACACAAGCGCTACGAGCACATCCGCGAACTGGGCAAGGGCACGTACGGCAAGGTGGACCTGGTGGCGCACCGCACGCAGGGTGAGTACCGAGGGCAAGGATCTGCGCGGGTGGGGCTCCCCACGCCCGTCTGTCATTCAGAGCGCGGTGATGCGTAATGCCTAATATAACATGGACCCACAGACCGCCGATGTGCTGCCGGTCCTTTCAGCGAACGCGGCAGGCGTAGGGGGAAAGAGCGATTCGATTTCCGCTGTGCTGTGGGAGGTCAGCCCACCCTCGAGTGAGAGGACGGTGGCGGTAACAGGCAGCGGGGCGCGACAGTCCTGCAACGCTCCTCACCCCTCCTCCTCCTCCTCATGTTCGGCGGAATCCGTAGTGACAAGACGGACCCCTGTGATATTTGTTAAGGGAAGGGAGGCGCTGTCAGGGGCTGATGGCAATCCAGGCGATGTCGCGCGGCGTTAGCGCACAGGACCTTTTCTCCCCGAGCCTCCGCGCCGGCGGCTGCGCACCTTATTAGCCGCTCCGAAGCAGCGGCAGATGGCGAACGTGACAGCTGACGAAGGAGGCGACGCTGGCCCGTGTCAGTGGGGATCTTTCTCTCCGCCTCGCAATCCAATAGCGGCGGCGGCGCTGCGAGCGTAATGGCATTTAGGATTTGCTTCGCTTTCATCGCGCCGACAAATAGGATGGCTGTGTGGAATAAGTAGTTTCCCACCAGCTCTCTAATGGCTCCCCTGGCCTTTCAGGTTGTTAAGGTGTTTGCCGGTAACAGTCTCGCCAGAAATGTGGGTCGGTGTTTGCATTGTGGCCGAGCGGCTCTGGTTATCGGCGTTTTGTGTTTGTGTGCCTCAGGTACCAAGCTGGCCCTGAAGTTTGTCAACAAGAACAAGACCAAGCTGAAGAGTTTCCTGCGAGAGTATAGCATAACCAGCGACCTCAGCTGCAGCCCCTTCATCATAAAAGTGCTGGACGTGCTGTTCGAGACGGAAGAGAGTTATGTGTTTGGCCAGGAGTACGCGCCAGCTGGAGACCTGTTTGACATCATCCCCCCACAGGTACAGCTCATCCCCGCAGGTTCATATCACCTGATGTCTGGCTTCTGATAACCCAGGAGGATCCTTTGACAGTACAGCTGCACCCTTTAGTTAATGAGTCTGTTGGGGCTGCCTAGTAGTCTTTTCTCAGGTGTAAGGGATTGTCTTTATGTCACATCATATTGGGAATCCAGGGACTGGAAATGCTAAAGCCAATGTCATTATTAAGCATACACCATAGATCGTTCCAGTGAATATCATCTTACTGAATATCACAACACTCTGAATATAATGCTGATATATTATCTGTTTGTCATTTTTTGTAATCCGTATAATCTGTTTGTCTGTTTTTCAGTCCGAAATGAGTTCTGTCCATACACCCAATTTTGTGTGCATTGCAATAAGGATATTAAAGCAGTCAGTTTGTTTCTGTTTGCTATGAACTTACATGACTACAGAATGATGCAGCAGGCCAGTGTGTTGGAGGAGAGAATGAGATGGCTGAATGTAAATGAGGCCGATGTAATCACGATGCCCCTCCCCTCTGCTCCGCCCCCCCCAGGTTGGCCTGCCGGAGGAGATGGTGAAACGCTGCATCCAGCAGCTGGGCCTGGCTCTGGACTTCATGCACAGCAAGAGCCTGGTGCACCGGGACGTCAAGCCGGAGAACGTGCTGCTGTTCGACCGCGAGTGCCGGCGCATCAAGCTGGCCGACTTCGGCATGACGCGGCGGGTGGGCAGCCGGGTGAAGCGCATCAGCGGCACCATCCCCTACACGGCGCCCGAGGTGTGCCAGGCCAGCCGCTCCGAGGGCTTCCTGGTGGACTGCAGCCTGGACGTGTGGGCCTTCGGGGTGCTCATCTTCTGCATGCTGACCGGCAACTTCCCCTGGGAGGCGGCGCTGCCCTCCGACGCCTTCTACGAGGAGTTCTGGCGGTGGCAGCGTGGGCCCTGCCGGCCCGGCGTCTTCCCCTCGCAGTGGCGGCGCTTCACGGACGACGCGCTGCGCATGTTCCAGCGCCTGCTGGCCGTGGAGCCCGAGAAGCGCTGCTGCGTCAAGGACGTCTTCTACTTCATCAAGTACGAGCTGATGAGTGAGCTGCGCCGCCGGGCCTCCTGCAGGGGCAAGCGGTCCGAGCGGGGCGTGGCCTCCTGCGGCAGCGGCTCCTCCTCTTCCTCCCGCCCCGGCCACAGACACCCCGAGCCCTCCACCCCGCCCGCCTCCTCCTCCTCCTGCCTCCGGCCCGCCCCCCTCAAGAGAACCGTCCTCTCGGACCCTCACTCCTCCCGCTTGGACCCCAGCCTGCACCACTCCCCCGGGCGGCAGGAGAAGGGCAAAGGGCAGGTGGTGATGGCTACAGCAATCGAGATCTGTGTGTGACAGCAGAGAGGGCGGGGTTTAGGGCGGGTTCAGGGGTAGCGGCATCAGGGTCTGCAGTAGGAACCTTCTTACAGCTAGAATTCAAAACGGTGTGCCCTTCAAAGTATCTGTTCAACAGGGAAGGGAACATCATGCTGGCTTGATACATTCTTAGAAGAAAGGGTTCCAAAAGGCTCCTCTGTGTCGGCATAGAGCCCGTGTAGTGCAAGGGCTCTGTTGGGAGCTGTGGAGGGTCGTGTAAAGAACTAAAAAGGGTTCCCCTGTGAAGACAAGCCAAAGAACCCTTTCTTCTGAGAGTGTAGTTCATCCCATTGTTTCTGATGCTAGTTTATCATGATATGAAATGTTCTCTACATGCCTTTGAATCTTCATCCCCAAATAATCTGCGTGTGCTGATTAACCACACTTCCTGCCTACAAGTGGGGACTTCTAGAGGAGAGTTTTAAAGAAACGCACTCTACTCTATAAAGACTTGCACCTTGGGGAGGCCTTTCTTAACTAGGTCATGTAAAGTACTCCACAATGCATGCCACTGTTTGGAAGGCCAGTGATTCCAGGGGTGCTCTGACTTTGACTGATAAAACGGCGTCCATACGATCTCCAAGCCAACCACCAAGTGGACCTTTCAGATGAGGAAAACCTTCACGGAAAGGGATGGTTTTAATGGGGCACGACAACATGAAGCGCAAATGTAGCAGTTTCCTAGGAGACAGCTGTCCGCTGTGTCCTTTGTGCTCTGATACTGTTTTATGTGCACCCAAATAAGGCTCTCCTCTGTTTGATCACGTCAAACCAATCTCAGGACGGCACTCAGGGGCAGACTTCCTGTTCTGGGGTTCTTTGTTCTACCTGTTATCTCATTACTGTCTGAGAAAGGAACTATGACAAAGACCTGTATATGCGCACTCAGTGGTTAGGTACAGTAACTGCTCATTGCTAAATCAGTACTGCAGGCTTGTGCCTCAGAGGTGTTCTACTGTATCTCCCAGTATAGAAAAGCATATGTTTGTATCTTGTTGAGTGACACACTCAGAACAGAATTATCCTTCTGTTTTTCCCCTTGATTTACAGGGGCATCAATTTTGGATAAGGGAATTTAATTATGTTTACTCTGTGCGTGAATGAGTGAGTGTGACCAAAGTCAGTTTTAGTATGCAAAAATGATTTGTAAAGCACAAGCAATTGGAGTAATGAAAAATTCTTTAAGGAGTTGCCTACTCCCTCACCACTTCCTACCCTCAAAACTAAAACTCTATACCCTACCATATGTTTCTTTCTGGGACAGTGAACTTCTGGCCCTAGTCATTTGCTACATTTAAACACAGCCGTTATTACATGCGTTGTCATTTTATGAAAACGAATAGTCAAACCCACTGGAGTTTACATTGCTGTAGCGCTGTTCACTGTAACTGTATGTGTAGCGATCAAAATGAAATGCATTTGTAAATTAGGATAGAAAAGGCACAGTTGGAATCCCATTAAAAACTCATCACAGGCTGTGGAGTATCTGTTAGCAACTCTCACATGGACGGACAGAGTCAGTAGGTCCTCCTTCCTAGAATACAGCAGCTGTGTTGGAGTACCTCTGGAGTAGTATCAAATTTTTAGTGTCTTAGAAGTAGAAGATATGGGTACCTGGGAAGGGTGGGATAAAGGGGAGGGTGGGGTTTTGGGATGATTTCCAGAAAAATGCACTGTATGTAGCAAAAACAAGTACTGGCTATGTATATTAAAACATTACACAAGGAAGGACAAATACATTTGTTAATCATTTGTTTTACTAGAAATAGCAGCCTGCAGAGAACAGTTGTGATGGACAGGAGGTGATAGGAGTCACAAAAAATAAGCAAGTCACCCCATGGGTTTGGGAAAAGCAGCTTGGTTTAATGTTTCCTGTTGTCCTGTCTTCCTGAACATGAGCTCATTCAGCTGCAGCTCAGATCATTATTCCACCTTGTCTGACTCATCATTGATTTTTCTCTCACTTTCCCATCTGTCCTCCCATCATTCATCCCCCCCCCCTCCCCCCCCTCCCCCGTGGCCTGGGACAGCGATCTCACCTCATGTCTGGAAAGCTTTGCCACTGTTCTGAAATGTTCTTTTTTTCCTAGACATCTGAGATTTCTACTTCTGTTTATGGCTTTGCAGAACATAAAAGGGTAGATCACATTCCAGGATTTTTTTTTTGTGTATGTTTTTTCTTTTGGTTGTTCAGATGGTTTTATGTGCAGTGAATGATATTTTAGATATTCACTTTCTGATGACCTCTCTGCTTTATAATGGCAGGTATAGGGGCATTGTATTTCCAGGCTGTACATAGGAACAGAACTATAATATGTTTTCACATTTATACACATAAATATCAGTATATTTATGCTGTGTCGGTAGTTCTTTCCTTGAGCGCATTCAAGCTCCATGTGCAGAAGGAAAGAGTTCCAACCAAAGATTTTAAGCATAATGTCTTGAAAAATAATCAACTCGTATACATACATTACGGGCGCAAATAGTGGAAACACTGCACTTAAAGAAGTTCAGTACTCTCAAACCTGTGCCCTGTCTTCTGTTGTTGCTTCTCAGAGCTATTTTCATCTGTAAAAATATATTTTGGATAGTTATCTTCTTGACCACAAGTGGTAAAATATACAAGCCAAAAAAGGTTTTCTTTGTATCAATATTATCATTTTATTTAGAAAAATACTGTACAAAGAAATAAATGTAAAAGCTGATTATAAAATTTCCAACAGTAAGATAAATAAGACTGCTCAATTATGTAGGCATGAACTAATACATATAGGAAAGGAAATTAATATAACACAAATGCAACTAATTTCTTAATTTTAGTTTTATGTTGATATTAGATTTATTACATATTACATTTATTATGCCAAAAAGAGAGACTGTTCCAAAATGTTGCATTAGTTGTCAAACTCTGTATGTAGTGTTTCCATAATTTGAGCCATTACTTTATATAGAACCTCTGCAGGCATACTGTCAATGCAAGCTGTGGAGTTCCTAGAAGTGTTCCTTGAATTTTCTTGCTTTAGACAACAAAGCCCCAAATGCCCTGTACCTGCCATTTTAAACCTGGTGTGTCATCCAAAACTTCTGTAAATGTCTGAAATGTCCTTCATCACACATAAAACGTGTCTGTGCCAATGAAATATCTAAATAAAAAATTTTTTTTAAAGCCCTTGGAAAGTGAACTATCCCTTCAGGTTCTCATAATCCGCTCGCTGTTCAGTCATGGTGAAATTAGCAGTTGGCTTGGCGGTAATGTTCTTTTTTTTAAAGGGAAAGAAATGGGGCGTTCTGATTGGCAATAATGAAACCAAACCTCCATCGCCCCCACAGTTAATTTATTCCTATTGAACCAGCTTCTTCACAAGTTCGCTATAGTTGCACTGAAGCTTGGTGTCACAAAATTACCTAAATTGAGTTGGATACGGCCTAATGCACCAGCATCTTGTGTTTGGGCTAGCGTATGACAATTGCGCCTTGACTGTTAAAACAGGGCCCACGATGTGAAATATGAAATCTCTTGGAGAATGATCGTGGAGTTTGTTTCCTTTGGCTCTGGTGTGGGCTGAGTGTGTGTCTACGTGCATGTGAGCATGCATGCCATCACTTTTCTTTGAGTTTTTGCCATCCTCACTCATGTTCTGTAGTCACTTCATTGTTTCAGTTTTTAAAAGTGCCAGCTGTCCTCCCAGCCACCTGCTTGTGTTTGCTTGTCCATTCACGCTCCTGCAGGGTTTTAGGAATATGTGCTATTTCTGCCTTAGGCCTTGGTGTTTCCAAATAGTGCAATAATATAGAAGATGACAAGGGATAGATTAACTATTTTGTGGTGACCACCTGTTTACCTCAGTTGTGTCCTGATTGTACCAACTCAGCTTGTTTTTCACCTGTGAATATGTATGTTAATTTACAATATACATATGTAGACCTGTTATATACTAGAAACCTTAAAACTAGAAAAGAAAATTAAGGATGCCTAAGGTTCCATTTTACAAACTGTACTAAAATTTAGTGTTTTTATTTTGATTTTGTTAGTGTGTTGGTTCTCTGTAGCCTTTGAAGCAGACCAGAATTAAAGTTGTGATAGCTAAAGTGCTCATTTGCATGTGTATTATTGTCCCGGCGTTTGGCAGAAGAGGTTGAATGTTCTGAAATGAGTGTTCCTCTAACCACCAAGCCCTCCACTTTTATCAGCGTAAGTAATTAAAAATGCATCACATTTTGAATGTCTTTGCCCCTTAATGTCGTGCAGACTGTTAAAATAGCCTGGCTGCCTGCTGAAAGCCCAATTAACACATCAGTGGATAGTTTTATCTGTTCCTTTAAAAAGAAGAGATGAGAATGAGGGCAATCTGAATGTGACACTAAGAATGAGAATCATTAGTAACTGGGCTCCACCACATTTTAGTTGTATATTTTCACAGCTGAAGAAAGTCATAAGGACGCTAAATTGGAAACTGGAACACAGTGCTCACCTATAGCTCCCGCTACCTTCGAACAATGTGGGTCATTGCCTCTCCTGTGTGATTGCTCATCTCTTGTGGGATTATACTTTGTGACATTGATATGATGAGCACAGACCTTAAAAATGGGGAATTAAGGTTTTTTTTCTACACATAGCTGTATTAAGTAAGCCCATGGCCATTGGATTCCTTTAGTTCTGGGAGGGGCAGGAATGCTGAGCCCATTCCTGCCACAGCTGTTCTACACCGTATGTCGCTCGCTGGACAGAGACAGAGTTCACTGTAGCCTTGAGATATTAATTTTGTTCCATATTCTAACCAAAAGGCATTTTACAGTGGTTCTGTGTAACTCTGTCTCTCTGTTCTAACTGAGACTCACTACTGGACTGTCCACTATTCCTGTTTTTCTGGGGTTAACTTGGTCCCTGTTTTTCAGCTATACAACAGTATAAAACCTTTCACTACAACACATCCCCAGAAGCTCGGAATCTAATCGATTCAATGTATCTTTGTCATATCAGGTCTACCTTTTGGTAATGTACTGAATTTATTATATGAAGCAAGCACACAGTTTAAATTGTCCATGAAAGATCATGCTGAAAGACATGTATCAATGATTTCTACTGTACAATTCCAGAAACAGGTGTTAATTACCTGGGTGTTAAGTGGCCTGTGCATTTTGAGAGTAGGCGTGGGATAATTAGATTTGCAGAAACAGTTTGAGTGAATGTAGAGAATGTTGATGTGCTCTCTCCTCTTTTCGGTATTGGAGCTAGGATCTGGTAACATTAGGCAGGCCTGTTAATTATTTCATCTCCTCAGGGAAAAAGATAGCTGGTATCACACATCTGAATGGGAAGCAGGAAATACAAACAGGTTTCAATGCGATGGCACCACTCAAAGATAGCGCCAGTGGTGGCCAACTGCTGGCGGGCGTTCCACAATTTGTCAGCTATAGAACTGTGAGAACTGTGAATGCTTGTATTTCACATCGCTGAAAAGAATCCTTGCTGCCTCTACTGTCAAATCACAGCTGGGTTCTACTGAGGGATGATTCTATTCCCCTTCACTGATCGTGACCAACTGATATTTGTCTCCTTTCACAGCTACTTTGGTTTTCTTTCCACGAGGACCCACACAGCAGCTGCGGCACTGAATAAATTCTTTGTGGGATCACTCCATTTAGTGGGAACAAACTCTGTTTTTCCTTCCAAGTTTTCTGTGGGGGTCGAATGCTCCCTTTCACCTGGTTTAAGTACAGTACAGATAGTTCAATGTTTTACCTGTATTCTGACCTAAAAGTGCATTTAAGCACATGCGAGCAAAACATAGCAAAGGTTAAATTAGACATGGTTATAACTTATAACTCAGGTAAAAGCTACCACCGATAAATTAACAGAGGTACATAAATAAAATTAAATGGCAATTCTAATATACCTTCAAAGACAAAAGGACAGGAGGATGTTGTGTTCATGTAAATTTGTGAGGCTTTCATGGGCACATGGACATTATTCATCTATACAGCTCGTATTACCATGAGATGTGAACAGCAATACACATGAATGTACGTGTTTGTGCGCAGGTTTGAGAGTGAGCAATAAATTTTAAGTTTCGTGACATTTAAGGCAACCTTTAAACAGCACTCACACTAGAGCTCCTGCCCTTTTAATGAGGAAATCCTCTTGCACTCGAAAGCTGCATGTGCGATCATGCTGGTAGATTGTGCAGTACTACCCGAGCCCACGCTGTTGTCTCGAACACCTCTAATGGTGAGCTTGTGCGGCAAGTGTTCTCAAAGCATTAGCCTTCTTGAATGTTGTACACTATACTTCTAGGTTACAGGGGGAATGAGGCTTTTCAACAAAGAAAATGCCTTCATTTGGTAGTCCACTGAAGCGTTCAATGGCTATTTGCAACCATGGTCTTGTAGATTAAGGACTAAATCAACTGAGCATTTGACCTGTGAAATTATGTGGTTCGTGTGGATCTGTGGTTAACAGATGTATCTGGTCACAGCAGAGAGTGATGTCAGTTCTGTGTCTTTAAGAAGCCCAATTCACTTCTGAAATTCAAACAGGGGCTCAGGCCAGAGAGTGTCTGCCTGCTGCTATCACCATAGCAACTCACTGGGAAGCACTCGGTTTCCAAAATTCCAAAATCACATCCAAAGGCTTGCTCCCAGTCACTCCTTGGAATACTAAGCATGCCTGTGAGTGTGTGCATACTGATAACTTTTATACACTGTATTCATAAAAGCCTGTTGTTTGAGGCATCCAAATTACCCGGAGAGGATTACACAGAAACAGGGTGCGACAGTCTGGTGATGTGCAACCATGCAAAAAGCAAAGAAGTTTCACAGCTCTTCCCCACCTCGCCACACACACCTAACCCCCTCTATTTCCGTTTGCTGTGATCAGGCTGTGGTGCAGGCTGGGGGAAATATGTCCTCAAAGGAAAGCTGGGAACAGCCTTCAGGGAGCGGCGTGTTTCCGCGGCGGCGCAGGACTTTGCCGCTTGATCGGCGCAGGAGCGAGGGGTAACGGTAGCAGAAGACTGACAGTCGCAGGCATGGAGCTTTATGAATCCCGTGATCTTGCTTAATAAGCCCCACTCCAGGGAGCCCTGCCTCCATCTGGCTAGCTTATCGTCCCTGCGTGCTTTGAAGCACCGGCCCACAGTGTTTCACTTGGAGGGGCTGAGATGTCTGACCATTCAGCACCAACCGGTTAACCCTTTCACGCCGGCCTGTGGCTGCACTACTGCTGCACTATCCTTGCAACAAAAACAAAAAAAAAATGAACTCAGTTTGCTAAAGGGATCTGAAGGGATTTATTTACCTTTGCGTACTAGTTCCTTGACTGCTGGGAAATATGCAAGTGATTGCTTTCTGACATTGATTTGTTGACTGAGAAGTTGTTGACTGAAAATCTTGTTGACTAAAATATTTTTTTAAATAAAATATGCTTGAAAAAAGCAGCCAGATTTCTTTTTCAGAAATCACTTAAAGCTTTTCAGCTTTGCTGTTAGAAATCTCCGACTGAACATGGTAAAGTGCTTTTTAAAGACTCTACATCTGTTAAGGATGTCAGCTTCTTCAATTTTTAAAATATTAACTCTTTCATGCAATTTATGATTCTTGTTTTTGTTTGTTTTGGGAAAAATTATCAAAAATAAATCCAAACAGGGCAGTGAGTGGCTTTAATTACCCAAATGGCAATCAGACTATCAACATGTTGAAGAAACAGGATTCTTTGGCCCAACAATACTCCTAGCTATAGGAATGCCTTTTTGGACTGCAGGGCTCCTGTATTATGTTGCAGCATTCCTGGCCTTAATTGGCCTCACTGTGTTTAATTACCCCATGAGACATTTGCATAATGAGAAGGAAATGATTGCAGCTGTGCAGCATGAATTAAATTTTGTTTATAGAGCAAGGGGATGACAGTAGAAATTGATCTCTGGTTTTGTCCAAGAGATCATCCCCTATTTTTTATTAGGAAAGCCTACCGATGTAGCCACATGGCATTGGAAACTGCGACAACAACAGGGAGAATTAGTAGTTAATTAGTATCTTTGTTGCTTTCAGCCCACAGTAACAACAATTCATCATATGATCTTGGCAAGTGAATGGTCGGGAGCTGGAGTTGATGGCCTGGCTGATAACAAGAACAGAGAGGAGCTCACATTGGCACCATTTTTTATAAGATTGAGAAGGACACAGCTCTCTTTTCCTTGGCCAGAGCTCTATTATTGTTATGAAAACTGCCAAAGATGTGCCAGCCCATATAACGTTTTGCTTTAGACTATTAACATGTGTTCCTAAAATATTTGAATGGTTCTCATGCAGGACACTGAACACTAACAGATAGTGGCCTTGGTCTGCCCTGGTGTAGGGTGACAGAAGGGGCTATGACCTCATGCAAAGCATCATAATTCTACACTTCACACAATGCCAATCTGAAAA
This sequence comes from Anguilla anguilla, assembly GCF_013347855.1. Classification (NCBI taxonomy): domain Eukaryota; kingdom Metazoa; phylum Chordata; class Actinopteri; order Anguilliformes; family Anguillidae; genus Anguilla; species Anguilla anguilla. Next base: position 43,666,153 of record NC_049202.1, read on the forward strand.
GCACCCACATTCTCTCCCTCCTGACAGCTTTGGCCCTAGCAGATGCAATGCCATCCTGCCATTCATCAGATCTGCTCGTGGCCAGGGCCAGCATCCAGCACTGGATAGGCTACAGAGTTTCACAGACTATACTCTTGCTGCTCCACAAAATATATGAAAGAGGGAAAACCAAGTGAAGACATATCAGGGGAATCATGTGATGCATTTTTTCCCAATCATTTAATCTTTTAATTTATATATAATAATTAATATATGTAATAATTATACATAATAAAATTTAGTAGGGTTCCAAAGATCTCCAGATGCACAGAGAGTAAAGTGAGAGAGCAAATTAAATCAATTTATATCAATTTATATGTGTTAACTTTGCTCACAATGATCTGTCAAATCCTAACAAAGTATAGTCAGGCATCCTTGTTGAAAATGAGGAAAAAAGGCTATATAAAATTAAAAAAATAATAAAAATTAAAAACAAAGATTATGAGCTATATTTTTATTGTATGCTCATTTTAAATGAACTCAAGTAAAATGTGCAATACTTGATATTTTAACTTAATCTCATCCTTAAGGGGCCAATTAAACCGGGGGATGATTAGGGGGCAGGCTGAGAAAAGAGTGATGTGCAGTGAGGAAGAGGGTGAGGGAGGCAAAGACGAACCCAGCCATCACAATCCAAGAACTGCAGAGTTTAGTTACTCCACTCCAACAGCCTCTTTGGAAGGGTTGCACACAGAATGCCCTTACTTACAGCAACCAACAAATTCAAGCATCTGGACTATGACTGGAATCATTTGCTATGGTCAGGCGAGATCAAAACTGAACTTTTTGGCCATGTACACCATTGGCATGTTTGGTATCAAAATTGGGATGAATACAAGAAAAACACCACATACCTACAATTAAATATGGTGGTGGATCATTGATGCTTTGGGTTTGGGGCGGTTTTACTGCCAGTGGTCCAGGGGATCTTGTTAAGACTGATGGCATAATAAATTCAAACCGCATACCTGGGCATTTTACTCAAAAACTTGGTCACCTCTGCTAGGAGATGGCTGTAGGTAGACCTTCCAAAAAGACATTCAGTGAAATTCAATTTTATTTGTATAGCATTTTTACAGATTTTGACAAAATCAGTGTTTTGCAATGGCCACCACAGCCTCTGTACTTAAACCCTGTGGGAACCTGTGGTCTGAATAAGAGCTCAGTTCATATGCGTATATGAAGGATTTCGAATGGTTCTGCATGGCCAAATGGGTCAAGATCCATCCAAAAGTGTTATCCAACCTAACCAAACTTTATATAAAATGGTCCAGTGATGTGATCCTAGTCAGGGGAGGTTGTACCAAGTATTAATCACAATGATGGTGTTATTTGTTTTCCATAGACTATGAAAATCTCTATTAAGGATACCAGTAATTCTGGACCTGACTGTCAATGGGCAGGCTGACAAATTGCTCAGTTGTACAATTGCTCACTTTAATGAAGATGTTTTTGTCCATGTACCATCTCACTCCCTGCATGCCTTTTGTTGCACCAGTGTATTCACCAGTCCCATAAGTCAGCATTATCAATTTGATATTTATAATGACTGTGGGTTATTGAATTTTGCTGATGTCTTGCTCTTTCTGTTTTTATTTTCCTCTGTCCAAATCAGTTGGGTGCTAGTAGTGGACTGAGGGGTTGGCATTTGAAGTGATGTATTAATTGGCCTGCTTTCCCTGATAGAAGCATTTTTATGTTCCAAAAGAAATAGGCACCCCCTGCTGGGGTGGTTGTTTTTCACTCGGCAGGACAGTTCATGACACATGATGCGGATTCTGGAACTCTTCCATTGACACACAACACTCAGTCACAGGATATGACTGGCTCTCTGTAAATCAACACCAATGTATTAAATGGATGTGTTTGCCCTGTTAATTTGATGCTTTGGGAGCAGATTGAGTAATTTTTCACGTAGTTATTACTGGCATAAATCGAACAGTTTAGTCACAGCCATAGACAGTGCTGCAGTATTAGTGGTCAGAGCATTTCAATTTCATGTTGAGTCCTCTGTGGAGGAAGAAGAAGAAGAAGAAGAAGGCATGCCTGCCTCCTGAAAAGTGTTTCTGATCTGTCAGACAGGTGTTTGGGGTTTTTTCTTCAGTCATCAACTGTAGGGGTCTTCTGTTGCCTACCAGGCCCTCTGCAATTACTGAGCTCACCAGTGTTCTCCTTCTTAATGTTGTTCCAAACAGCTGACTTTGGTAAGCTTAAGGTTTGGCCTGTGTCTTTGACTGTTTTTTTTCTTATTTCTCAGCCTCGTGTTAGCTTTCTTGACTTTCATTGGCACAAATCTGACAAATGCCAATAACAGTCTCCAAAGGCAATCAAAAGCTTGGAACCAAGACTAGATACTTAAAGCTCTCTTATACCTGGGAATGCTCCCAGAGTTAAGTTGCCATCTCACTTTCCAATTGTTGATTATACCGTGAAGGCTTGATAAACATAACGTTGTACTTTCCTTATTTTCAAGAGTTAGTCTATCAGCAAGAGCTAATTATTCTGAAATGCTTGAGAAAAGCGAACCAAACTTTGAATTATTTGCGTTGAAATATGAACATTATTATTTTACAATGTGGTCTTTTAATTGTGCCATACGTATCACTGGTGAAATATAGTAACTGGTTCATGCAATGTGAAAAACGTGAATATCCTAATTATGGAGAGAGACATCGGAGCACTGGCTGAGAAAATGTTGTGCTAAGAGGATTGTGATTGATGAGCCAATTAAAATCCTGGATTGATCCGCTACCACACAAATGTGCTGGTGATGAATGAGTTGTGCAATATTGCCTGCCGATGTGACACCTTTCAAGTTCATCTTTCAAAGCTAAAACCTTATTGTACGGTATGATGGGTACATTCTATAAAACAGCATTACTGTACAGAGAATTTAAAATGGGCCTTTCAGCCTGCCTCTGTCACTTGGTTAAGCCGGCTGATTAATGCAAGCCTGATCCACTCATCTGTTAATGAATTTTGAAGGAAAGTAAGGTTCACAAACCTCATTAAATTGGATCTTCAGAGGTTCCAGTCAGGACCTGTCAAAGCCATTGGTAGAAGAAACCCTTGAAGGTCATGTTAATTAGAAACAGATTCAGTATGAAGAATCCGATTCCACAGATCAGGTCTTTCACTTTTGTTACCTTGTGTAAGCAACCCCGTCTCTGCCAGGCTGAAGCTGTGTTCTTTCTGTTAGCTTGACAGGAGACCGACGGCCGGTTTTATTCCTTAATTCTGACATTCTTTTGACTATACAAATTCAGGACACACTGTACCCCTACTTGGCTATTTACAGCAGTTTTTTTATTTAAATAGCTGTGGTACAACCTGATTTGATACATTTTGTCTCAAACTTTGATAAATAGCACAGCATGAGTGTATAAAAAAGCAAATGAGCGTGTAAGGTGTTTGCTCATCCTTAAAAGTCTGGAAGGGACTGAATTTGCACAATGAAATTTATGAACAGGAATTTGCATAAAAAAGAAAATGTGCAATGCATTGTGCAACAGGACCCGATGAGGAATAAACTATTCATTTGACAGAGATAGTAAACTGGTCTCACGAGCCCGAGGCATCTGTTATGAGCATCATACTAATGAGATTCACACTCCTTGCTGTCTGATTCTGGTGGTCTATTACATCATTAGGACAGTCCGAGTAAGTGCATCTTCAGTTAGCTCAGTCTTCAATTTTTCCCAGGCTATGAAGGAACATTTTTGAAGAAATATCACATGATTTTATGCATGCGTGTGTGTATGAAAATTCACTTAGAGTTGCTGACTGGGCACACTGTGAATAGTCAGAGATTAAAAGGGCGTTTTTAGTTTTAGGTACAAGGAAGCACAAAGAAATTACGCTTCATTCATTGACAAATGACCTATTAAAGGAGATGCAAAAGGGGATGTGATTATCATTTTTAACAATTGTGTTTTAATGCCGGTTGCACGCTTATCGTCCTTTTTTACTATTTCTTGAATATTACTGAGAGGGGGGGTTTATTTAAATTTTTGTACCCTGACAAAAGCTTCCTGTGTGCGCGTCAGTGTTCATGACGTAGGAGCTCCATCAACGGAGTTATTTTTGTTTTACAGCCACAACTTGTACTGCCAAGTGAGTCACTTCATTATTCAGCTGGCTCAGACTCTGGAGGCCCCTGGGAGCATAACAAAAAAGCAGCTGAAAAGATGTTCTACTTTAGCTGCTTCAGGGCTGAACCCATCTTGAATAGTTTGTTAGAGGAGAGCAGACGACGCTGAATGAACTGGAAGAGGACTCTCTCCCTTCACTGTGGGTCTGTTAGGCTGAGGTTCACTGTGGTCTCTCCTAACGTTAGGATAGGATGCCATTTTGTGCACCCTCAACTAGTCATTGTAGGATGCCTGAGCCAGGACTGCACATCAAACAATCATTGGTTGATTTAGAGCAGTGGTTCCCAATCCCCCTTGTGTATGCAGGTTTTTTCTTCCAACCACAATCGCAATCCCATAATTTTAACAAGCTGCAAATTTTTCTAACAGTAATTAGGTGCTTTTCGTATGAGGGATTATTTTCCCTCTTAAGCCGTTATGTCAGAAATAGCTTTGCATGCCATGAAGATTAAAATTCACATGTTGATATTTATAGCACCTCTGATTTATAGCAAAGACCCATAAACAATTTTTTTTTAGATCGTATCCCCATTTACTGTAGACTGAGCATTAAGCAGGGTAAGTGACTATATTTATGTCGCAATTGTAAAAGTGGCCATATTTAAAAGCTCGGTTTTACTATTCAAAGTAACACACTGAAAAATAACCCTATCTTTAATATCACATTTTAAGCGGAAAGAGTTAACTTAGTCAGGGAACAAATGCTAAATGAAAGTCTGTGACACACCATGCTAGTCTAATGATGTGTTAATTGTTTAATTAACACTGGAAAATCATTCTATATTAAGGACAACAGACTGGGGAGTGTCAAAGGGTGGCGAATATGCAGTTCTCACTCAGAAATTGAGGGACTGCATTACAGGAACACACAGCGTGATACCAAATTTCATTAACTCCGCCAACCACCCCCCCCCCCCCACCCCCCCCAGAAAAAAAACAAATAAAAATTTAACCCATAAACTACATGTTAAGTGAGACATAATGGGGAACACCAAATAAATAAATGAATCAATAATTCACACAAACACCTTTTCCATTATCTTGACCTCTACACTAACAAATGGTAAATGGACTGCATTTATATAGCGCTTTTATCCAAAGCGCTTTACAATTGATGCCTTTCATTCAAGAGCAGTTAGGGGTTGGGTGTCTTGTTCAGGGACACTTTGACACGCCAAGAGCGGGGATCGAACTGGCAACCCTCCGACTGCCAGACAACCACTCTTACCTCCTGGGCTATGTCGCCCCAAGGTTTGGAACATAAAATTCTCTTATAACCTCACCACTGAACAAGCTGCTGAGGATTCAATTAAAAATTCTCATTTCATCAACAACCAAATAGAAACTTAGTTTGTCACCAGTCTATTTAAAATTAAGGTGTGTTATATTATTGTTTAAACAAACAGTTTAATGTGGTAAAACTGTAAATAACAAAATGCTAATATTTTCAATTATATTTTAACATCTACTGGATGTGTTTATGAAATCTTGGGGATTTAAATATTGGTTCCCCGCTCCCTAGTGATCTGGGCGCCGACGCCCACACAATTTGGACTCGTCAGATATGCAAAGATTTTAAAATAAATTGGACAAACACACTAAAAATTTGCATTCGGAGCCACCTGGAGAAGCTAACCAGGCCATTCGTTCCCTAATCTCTTCTTTAGCTTCGGGAAATATAACAAAGAAGCCTCCTCATCCCTGAATGGCCCATTACACTTTAAACCACATCAAAAATGTATTTTTAAAAATACTTTCTACAGTTACATTGTTGCATATAACTTTACATGAAAAAATATTAGTGTGAGTGTTGTAAGTGTTGTGTATATGTGTAGTCAGCTTCAAATGTTTCCACCGAGCAAGGTGAAGATGTGCTGCAAAATATACTGGGATCATTGGCCTATTTCTGGAAGCTAAAATACCATGTTAGCTTCATGGCTTAGCGTGGCCACACTTGTGAAAAATAGAGAAAAAGAACGACCACGATGCTGATTGCTACAGCTAGTCAATAAATGTCCCCTTAGTGGTTAATGCTATTACCATAACCATAATTTTAAAACCATAAAGCCACTGACTGAATGAGCATCACTCATAAAATGCGCAGAGCAAGTTTGGTAAGGAAACTCCTGCTGCACCAACCAATGGTTATCCTCAGCCATCACAATCTCACACATTTCCATAATCAACCAATCCCATATCCACACAACACATTTTCTCATATCCATCCAATCACATGCGCACACAACTAATGGAGCACCCTTTTAAGCCAACAGTCAGATCTATCCAGTGCTGCTTATTGGCTGCGCTGCTTTGCATGCTTCACTCACCCTCCGCCATCCCAGCTTCCACTTCTTGTTTGGATCTGGTTCAAGGAACCAGGGAGGTTTCTGGTATTCCTCCTGTTCAGTAGGGGAGATGTATCATGCATCCAGTTAGATAGGGTAGTGCACGCTGATGTGTGCACTGTAGTACATGAAGCAGATCTATTCAGCACCAAACCAAAAAATGTACTTACGTATTCATTAAAATATCTAAATATATTGTCTATGAAGGTGCTTTTTTATATTTTTAAGTACGTTATGTGTGTGTACCATGAATAATTCCTCATTCTGATACTTTAGTCTTGTTGGTACACTTGTGCCCTTCAAACCAACATCCATGGCATCATCCATGTTCCTGGTGTAAAGTTATAATGCTTTATTTAAGAGCAGTGTAAAACAGGTGAATTTGCCTTTTTATTTAAATTGTGGGCGGAGAGGGTATTACTGTTCCCATGTAAAAAAAAATTTTTTTTTAAAAGTTAAAAAATACATCGTCACCACTGGTCGTGGAATGGCAGACATAGAGATTTTTGGCCAAATGAATGGAAGTGCATTTAAAACCATTATCTACCAGATGAAAGGATTCCTCCTTTGAATAGATTTTGACACTTTTGCCTGGTAAATACTCCGGTGAAGGGCGATCAGTGCCTGACTCCTGCCAAAACGTGCATTGAAAATAACTGCGCCACAGGGGTACCTTGATAGGAGGGCAATTTGAAGCCCTGATATCTACTGGAGTACCAATCCATTAGATTGCCTGTCATTATGTGTTGCTAATATCCCTGAATGATCGGTTCCTAAATGGAATTGCCTCAGACCTTTTTTGTCTACTGCTCTGAGTACTTTCAGACCAGTAGGGGAAAAGCCAGCACACATACTACCCTGCAGTCTCATTCTGCTCAGTCATGTCATATCAATAAAACCTAAAGCTGGCCAATAGCAAAGAGACATCACATAAAACCTAGGTGGAAAAAAAGAGACATTGCATAAAACCAATTTCAAAACCTTCCAGATTTATGAAATTGATTTTTACAGTGGGCTATGCTATTGTTGAAAAGCATGTTTATGTCAAGAGCAGTGATTATGACAAAACTGTCAAAGATTTCAAAGTAGTCCTGCTAGACAAAGTAGTTCATATTTTGCAGGATGCAGAATTTTTAAAGCATAAAAAAAAAAAAAACACAGAAAACAAATGTGTGTGGTGCTTTGAAAATGCAAGTGTACTGTACATCAAGTTCAGTTTTCAGCTGAGAGTTATTGGTTTGTGAAACCTGCTCATAATTGTAATATTCACCTGAGATATAGGTGGATTCATTTGGCTCTGTCTGGCCCCTTAGAGTTGATTGAGTACACATTGAGTACTCTCTACCCTCAGACAAAGTAATGTGATAGAAAGTTTGCGTTCTATAAGCCAATCACAAACTGTCTATTGTATTGTATTGCATTGTACTCTTTTCTGTGAATCTTTACAACCTAAAGAGCACAAAGTGAAGTGATACAGAAAACCAATATACCTTGCTATGGGGTAACTGATTAACATGAATGAATTGTACGTTTGTGCTAAGAATATAAAAGTTGGACTGACAGCAGCTGATTGTGATGTGTTGACTAGGACCTCCATCAATGGACTAGCCTTTGCTTTATATGCATCATTTAAACAAACTGACGCTTTGACAAGCAGGGCTAACCATCCATATTCATAATTCTCTGTGTGCTATTTAAGTCCTTGTAGTGCATCAATGTCAGCAATGTCATTCTTCCAGAAAGCAACTCTGGTTCTGGCAGAGGGAAATCACAGATGCTTCCTTCCACAGCTGCCTTACTGATTACTTTCAGGGTGTATATTAAGTAATGCCATTCAAATTCCCTGTGGGCAACTGTAAGTTGTAAATTTTAATTGCAGCCACACCCATTGCTAACAGGTGCATAACATCAAGCATAAAGCCATGCCATCTCCATTGACAAACATTGGCAGTAGAAAGGTTGTACTGAAGAGCTTAGTGACTTTCAACGTGACACAGTCATAGGATGCCACCTTTCCAACACGTCAAATTTCTACCCTGCTAGAGCCCCAGTCACCTGTAGGTGCTGATATTGTGAAGTGGAAACATACAGGAGCAACAACAGCTCAGCCATGAAACAGTAGGCCACACAAGCTCACAGAACAGGACCGCTGAGTGCTGAAGTGTGTAGTGTGCAAAAATCATCTGTCCTTGGTTGCAATACTCACTACAGAGTTCCAAGCTACCTCTGGAAACAACATCAGAGCAAGAACTGTTTGTCAAGAGCTTCTTCAAATGGGTTTCCATGGCTGAGCAGACGTACACAAGCCTAAGATCACCTAAGATGTGCAATGCCAAGCATTGGCTGGAGTGGTGTAAAGCACACCACCATTGGAATCTGGAGCAGTGGAAATGCATTCTCTGGAGTGATGAATCAAGTTTCACTATCTGACGGACGAATCTGGGTTTGGTGGAATGCATAGTGCCAACTGTACTGGCCAAAATAGTGCCAATTGTAAAGTTTGGAGGAGGAGGAATAATGGTTTGGGGCTGTTTTTCATGGTTTGGGCTAGTCCCCTTAGTTCCAGTGAAGAGAAATCTTAATGCTACAGCATACAATGACATTCTAGAGGATTGTGCACTTCCAACTTTGTGGCATCATTTTGGGAAAGGCCCTTTCTTGTTTCAGCATGACAATGCCCCTGTGCACAAAGCAAGGTCCATAAAGAAATGGTTTGCTGAGTGTGATGGGGAAGAACGTGACTGGCCTGCACAGAGCCCTGACTTCTACCCCCATGAAACACCTTTGAAATAAATTGAAATGCCGACTATGAGCCAGGCCTTATGCCGAACATCAGTGCCCAACCTCACTAATGCTCTTGTGGCTGAATGGAAGCGAATGCCCGCAGCCATGTTCAAAAATGTACTGGAAAGCCTTCCCAGAAGAGTGGAGGCTGTTACAACATCAAAGGAGGGTTCCCCTCCATATTAATGCCTATGTTTTTGGAATGAGATGTTCAACAAGCACATATGGGTGTGTTGTTCAGGTGTCCACATACTTTTGGAAATGTAGTGTATGTTGAGCCCAAGATGAGGGAGAATGCTAAGCAAAATAACAATGTAAGGTATGAGAAAATGGGAGAGGTAGAAATGAAATTGTGTGTTGGAAATGCTATATAGGACACGGGTCAGTACCTGACCCAGCAGCGTGTTGAAAAAACAAAGACAGCGAGGCATTAATTTTAAAATATAAAAAAATAATTGGACGGAGCACTGAATTGCTCTCAGTCTGATTGATATAGGGACACATTTAATTGAGTCTGCACATGGGGAAGAAACAGGATAATATGAGCTGAAAGCTGATATTTTCTTATTTCTTCCCCTTGGTCCAAGGTGCTGCTTGTTTTGTGAGGTGCCAAAGTGTTATAATGACTAAACATGTCTCAGCTTTCACCAGCAGTCTGTCTTTGTCAGGAAGCACATAAACCTGAAACACAACATGCACAGACACACACACACACGCACACACACGCACATGCACACACACTCACACAGAAACACATGCACCTATACACACACGCACACATCCACACATACCCACACACATACGCACACACAGTAATGGGTCAGGGTAATGTGTGTCACCACGGCAACCAATTATTTCTCAGTGCAAGTGTCACACTGATAGCCTCTTTCTGTCTGTCTGCATTTCTGGACAATGTTTTGACATTATTTACCAGTGGGTACCCTCTGTGAATCTCTTACTCTCAACCTGTCCTGCTTGTTGCTTTCATTGCAAGCATAGCAACAAAGAGCAAAGAAAAACTGTCTGGAAGTTCATTAATGTTCATTATGTTTTTTTCCAAATGCATCTGAATATTATAACAGTCACTTGTTCTCGATTGTCAAGAATAGGCATATTAATATGTGCTGTAGAATATTCAGGTGACTTCGTCCATGTTAAAATCCACATACATCACATAAAACAATAAATAACAAATAGGTGCTGGTGTGCTCTGTACTGCCAGTTTATAAATATTGCACCTCATCATATCAGTGTTCCCCTATTACCTCTAAGTACTCAGAGTACTAAAACAGTAGTGAGCTATGAGGTACAGTATGTATACACAGTATGTACACACATTAAGAGGTGCTGGGAGACAGAGGCTGTCTGTTAACTAGGTATTATCATCTACAATGCACAGTATGTTTTGAGCTATTGGATTCGTATTGCTTTCAAATTGAACCTTATTGACATAGTCCATTGCACTTTCATTTTGATTCCCCATACACCCCAGTATCATGACACCCATTGCCAAGCCATCCTCCCTGGAAAAATAGCTGTGAAAAGCAGCTGGTGATATGTAAATTGACAACATACAGAATCTTCAGTGACTTCATTATTTCAGTTTATACTCTGCTAACCTGAGAACCATAACATATTATGTGGTGACCAACACCCCAGGAACAGACTCCAGGGACCCAAAAGATGAGACAGTGCCAGCAGGTCCAATAAGTGACACTTTATTACCCAATGCACACAGGGAGAGCATCTCAAGGGCAGTCCAAGAGAACTCAAAAGAACTTCCTAACACATCCACCTTTATGGTTTATGGTTGGCTGAAACTCAATACCCCATAAAACATTATCCACCAATTATCACCTTCTATGTCAACAACGCCCCATTCCCTGGGCAACGCTCCCTGCTAATTATGTTCATGTGCCTGCTATCATACCACAGGTCAGCATGGCCTTGAAGCAGTGACGCACAACTCCATTGGTTCCTCAAACATTAATAAGACAGTGGAAACAAAAGAGATGATATACACACATAAGAAGCTATAATTTGAATATATGGCCAAAGTCCCTTGTGGAGATATTCAAACAAGATGATTAAGTCCACCCCAGTGTGCATCGGATATACATGTGTTCGTGCAATTCATATTTGAGATTATGTGTAGAATGTATATGTGTGTCATCGCCATCTTTAAAGTGGCTATACATAATTATTACCTGATAACATCAGAACAGAACATGCACCTAGGATACCCCAATTACTTTCTATATCTGTGCTAGGCCTTTCACCATTGCGTAGGCTTCCGCTTCCAGGGGTACGAGCGTGAGCCCCAGCACACCACATCAACAGGCATAATTTTTCACAAGAGGCACAGTCATCTGTGGGTTCTGACGCCTCTCTTAAATTTGGCCCAGAGAGTGGATCACTGTGAGCCAAATCTGAGGCAGTGAACTGTGCCTACATACCTCAGAGATACGGAGAATGGATGGGCCATTATTGTGATGTTGCTGGGGACAACGGCCTGGCACGGAGAGATTGCATGAGGCAGGACGACCTGCCTGTTATTCCCATTAGCAGCCCCACCACTGGCATCTACGGAGCTGGGCCTCAGCACTTACTGCCTTCCCCCTCATTAATCTCCAATGAACCCACTCATTCAAAACAACACTGCGCCAGCAATTCAGCCCGCACCAAAGGCAAGGCTCGGCCAAGAGCAATTAATGGAGAAGATTGAGCTGATTGAGTTAAATACCCAGCCGCCCCTATGGGACTCAGCACATTTGGAATAGGAAACTCAGATCAGGCAGAAGAGTCAGAATAAAGAGTCATGTTGGGCTCATAGAGAACACACTGATGCATACGTTGAGATGAGAGAGACTATTTTAAAATATGTTTGTGCAAGAAAATCATGAATGAAGTAATGTAAATAAATTACAATTACAACACACAGAAGAAGACAAGCATTTGATGGGGTGTAAAAATCAGTAAGATGAAGTAGAGGCCTTTGGATGAAGTGGAAAAATGGGATGAACTGGATTTATTACAAAAAACAACCATCTGTCTGAGCGAGGTCTAGATGCTCCGGCTATCTTTACCCTATTCCCAGTAGAGGGTTTATTATTGGTCTACTTTTACTGTTCTTTTTTATCTGTATCCGGCACAGTGTCAAGCACTGGCCTCGATAGCCGCAAGTGAAGGATGCCTAGTTTTCCATTTTTATCTTTGCGGAAAGCTGAGAAAACTGAGAAGTAACAGTCGACCATTCCCCCTCTAGTGGAATAGGCTGTGCCACGCTGCGGGGGGGCATGTAACCTCGGGTCAGTCCTTATACCCTCCTTTACCTTCAGCTTCCCAGTTTTCCTCTGAGCGCACACCCCTGCGCATGCTAGCGTCACTGCATCCACTGCCCTGCGTCACTGAAGGCTGGGGGACTCAATGAGTGTCCTTGGATTGTCCCCTACCGCACACCGTAAGTAGAGCGCACACAGCTCAGCATCTGGAAGGGAGAGGGAGAGGAAAGGGGAGAGAAGGAAGACAGAGAACAAGGGTAAGCACGGGAGGGGGAGCAGGCGAGAAAGAAAAGGGAACGCTATTTTGCCTCTTGCAGAAAGGGAGTCTATTGTGCGAATCCACACCTGCCCTCAGGAAACAGAAGGTCATCGGACCTTCTCTTTGATCTCAGATATATCAGTCGCCTCAGACTGAAGAAAACACCCCAATGAAAATGAAAACCTTGAAAAAAGGTTGAAAAATACAGTCATAATGAAGGGCTTTGAATCTTGGGGCAATAAAATATTAAGACATTAATATTAAGATGCATATTCTTACAGCACTATTTAGGATGTCATTGTACTGTCATTGTGGGTTTTTTGTCATTAAAAGCCCCGTCATATCTTCAAGTGATGTATTCCAAGATGTATTAAATCCAGAACATCAATTTGAGATTGTGTTCCATTGTTCTGTGGTTTAAACCGGTCTCCAGGAACATTTGAAAAGCCAAAAAAAAATTTTTGTTATCCATTTCAAATGGATGAAAACCTCTTACTCAGGCAATGCTTTTAGTTTCTCCTTAATGACATTGCTGTCAAAAAATTTGGTAACATAAATCTCATGAGGAAAATAAAGTATCTCTGCTACCTTTTTATAGTGCCCCTGTCTGAATCATCACATGCTTTTGTCAATTGATTTCTGTTGACTAAAACAAGAGTATCTTTTAAAAGGCAGGTCCTTCCAAGAAAAGATATCAAAGGAAGAACGCTGTAGTACTGCCTGGCAGGCAAGATGTATCTCTCTCTCTCTCTCTCACTCACACACACACACACACACTCTCTCTCACACTCTTTCTCTCTCTTTTCTGGATGATGGCTCTTGTGAGAAACCAGAGGCTTATGTAGAAAAGCCATCTGGTACCACAATGCCTGGCACCCCAAACCAAGCCCCAAATAGCCATTTATTTTTAAAGATAGTTGAACACCATCTCTATAAATAAGCCCAACATATGGGCATTTGTTTGCAAATGTGTGGAGTTGCTTTCCAGCAGATTTCATTCTGGAATAATTGACATGCATCCCGGTCAGTAGTTCTAGAGGTTGCCTGGTATTAGAGGTTTTATAAAGGATAATGTTGGCATACTCTGTCAGAGGACAAACACATCATTCAAAGGTATTAGCATGTTTCCCCACTAGCTGGGAAGTGGTCTGAGGAAATGTATAGCTATTAAAGGTTTTAATAATCAGAATTGAACTTATGTTTGTTGTTTAAATTGGCATTGTACTGGATTCCAAATACTGTAATATTACTGTGATAAGTGTCTGATGGGATTGCAGGCAAAAAGAGAAGTGTTGACAAATTTTGCTGCCCTGGTCAGTAAGGTTATTAATGTTCTTTTTCTTGTTTATCTGATGCTGTCAGCCTCCACTATCATCATAAACCCTTTCTGTACAGGATTGTTTTAAAATACGTTTTGCACATTTTGATTATGTTGCTTTGCATAACTAAAATTTTCCTTCCGTTGATATCGTCGTTCTTTCTCTATGTGAGTCAGCATCAGACCCACTTTCCGGAGCTGCTATTTGCATGAGGAGCCGCTATATCCCAATGAGTAAAAGCCGGAATCTAGACGTCTAGAGGGGCAGAAATCTAGGTTGAGAGATGTTTTATCATAGACAAGGTTAACCACAGTATATCTCAGGTTTTCCTGGATATAGCCAGGCGACATCCTAGCCAGCTAGAAAACTTTCACTTTTCAACTAAATGTAGCCAGATTTTCAGCTGAATACCTAGACAGTGTTTCACTGACTCTTCACTGACTTTTAACCACAAACATATTCATGAGGAATTAGCACTGTGCCAGTGCTGGATGCATCTGGTGACTCACCCTGCTGGGTGTGCAGTAGAGCTGAGACATGTTTGACATCCTTGAGATTTTACTGCACTGTGATGGTCGACCATGTGTTTTACAGAGCCAGGCTGCAGGCACTGGAGTGACAGAGGTACACGCAGTGTATGGATGCTAGCCTTCAGCTGCAGCCCTCCTTCCCATAATGGGGAGAAAGGTCCATAGATTCAGTCCCTTAAAAGTCTCCCTGCAGCATGCTTCCAATTGTATATCAGGCCGAGCAATAAGCAGAGGCACTCAGGGCCCATTCTGTTTGGACTCAGCTGTAAAACTGTCCTGTCAGAAGCCAGCCGGGTGGATATGCCTGTATGTCTGGTCAATAGAATCTGACTTTAGCTCTGACCTCATTTTTGTTTTTCACATGTTTCAAATGTGGCAAAGTGAGAATAGTTCTAGCAGTCCTATCACAATGCTGGTTCGGCAGAGACAAACTAAAGCTGGAACATCATCAGTCTGAATTTTAAGGACACAGTTCAGCAAATGTGAGAGGGGATGCAAAATAACTGTTATTGCTCTTTAGGAATTTCATTTTTGTGCCTGTTAGTAAAATGCAGAACCAGCTGAGTCAACAAGGCGAAAACCCACATGCTAATCAGCAGTGAATAATTTGAATAAGAAAATTAATCCCCACATCAATATTGCTGCACTTTTCAATAGAAAGAAAGTGTTTGAAATAGAGTGAGGAAAGAGAGATGGAGATGGGAAAGGCAGGCATGGCAGGGCAGCTCTCATAACCCCCAGCCCTCAAAGCTCATGAAGCACAAACATCAGAGCCTTGCATCACACATGGTGCAACCTGGGGCAGCAGGATAAAGGAGAATCCGCCTTGACTTCATTTAACAGGTCATTAAAAAAGACACTGGGTGCCTTAATAGCACAAATATAAGTAAGCGGGGGGTGTGCGTTAGCCACAGATAAGCCTTGCATTTACGGCTGAAGAGACCTTCACAAAAAGAACCTAAATTAAGAAATGTTTTGAGAATGTATGCAGTCATGGGCATAGGACCCATTATAACTGGTGGAGGGATGGAGTAATACCGCTAATTTCAATACCACTAATTAGTAGCCATATGATTCTAGCTCTTGCGCTACCTAATGCTAACTTTGCTAGCTAGCTCTTTATAGCTCCCTATAGGCATATTACCGATTTCTCAGTGAAAGTAAAGGTTGTGTTCTTTAGTGGTCCATATTACAGTTGAATCAATATATGTATATGTATCATTAACATAGTCATTTGGAGCTGCTATTTATAGCCTATGTGGTGGATCTGTCAGATCCACCATATAGGCTACACTAGTCATATCACGTAGAGCACCATTTCAATTCCTCCGTCTTCATCACTCTCATCTCCTTGTATTTGCAGTCAGTGCAGGGCCGGCCTGTGGCATAAATGGTCTATGCGGTTGTATAGAGCCACAACTGCTAGGGGGGGCCACACAATCCAATGTTTATCTAAGGTGAGGTCTATCTAAGGTTTTGCAGTTACGTTATTCATCCTCTATCGTGGAACTAGCGGTATAAATTTTAAATGAAATGGCAACCAAACATTTCATAACAATGTAATGTAAGAAGGATTTTATAAAGCGACCCCCCCCCCCCCCCCCACATCGGACAGATTTGCTTAGGGCCACCAAAATCCTACGGCCGGCCCTGAGTGCATAACACAAATAATGCAGCAAGTGAAAAGGAAGGGCCCAGACATTTCTTTGAAAAACAACCTCAAAGACAACTAAAGCCGCGTTTCCACCGCAGGTACTATACCCCGGAACTAGGAACCTTTTGAGGAACTCAGTGCGTTTCCACCGCAGGAACTAGGGTCTAAATTTAGTTCTGGGGGCTTTGTTTTACCCCCCAAAAGGTTCCTGCTCGGGGGGTAGTACTTTCCGAAAGTACAGGAACCTTTTGGGTGGAGCTTGCAGCGCTGAACATTTCTGATTGGTCGAGTACTCACGGGATTTTTTTGTGTCTATTTTCAGGCGCCATGTTTGAAAATATGCAGGCGCAAACCAATTTATTTTCATAATAACTTCAAATCAAACTTGTATGTTATGCGGCGCGGTAGCCTACTTTTGGTTATAGCCTGCCAACGTCTTGGAATTATAACGTGTGCTCTTCTGTTCTTTTCTTGCTTTAGTATTCGTTTTATAAAATGCTAAGCATTCGTGCTGGGACAGCATATTACGTACTAAAACATTCAAACGGATTAATTCGGTTGCTGAATATTTTCTTCCGGATTTTCTTAGCCCGTTGTAATTGACTCAAAACGTTTGATACCATTATGTGAGGTGTGCGGTAGTTCTGCGTAATTCACATTGGTGATACAGTAAAAGCAAACTGGAAATCACCTTCCGCACTTTTTGTCAGGGTAAAATAACAGGTTAATTCTAGTAATCGTACCAGACTGCTGTAATTTTACTCTGCCATTCTTCAATTCCACAAAAAGACCAGGAAGACTATGGACTAATTTATGGTGCATGGTTCGCATCTGGAGGGCACACTTCGCTGCTCGGCTAGCAGTAACTTCGAAGGAAAACAAACGGTGGCTGTACCACTACTAATTTAAATTTTCACGCAAGTCCGAGTTTTCGTTCTATTCTTGTCATTTTGCGATTAGCCTATATGGAATTGATGATGAGAAAGTAATCAAACAGCAAATTGTTTACAACGTGTGCATGTTTTCTGCTGTTGTTGCCAGTTAGCCTATATTGGAAATGTGAATGCATTCTGTCGCTTCGGATGTCAAGACATGAAAGCGAATGTTCGCATAAAAAACATAATGAATGTATTTGAGAGGATATATAAAACAGTTACAATCTGACTATTAGCCTGTTATATCCTATTTGTTGCATAACGGTCCAAGTTCAACTACCAACGACAGTTTTGCTTGACAGCGGTAAAATATGCCCAAACGGCTGCAGAAGAATATTTAAATTCCATGTGATTAAATCGATAAAAATCAATAAATACAAAAGTAACCATATATAGTCCTTGTTGGTAACTCGTTGTATATAAGTGGAATAAACCCCTCCGGGCTGTCCCGGTTATTAGAAAATAATGTAGGCTACTTCGGTGGTAGTATGGGGTTACAGAAGAAATCATATGACAGATGGACCGACGACAACGCCGCTTTTTCATGCGTCAGTGGGCTAATTTGCCTAATCTTCACGGGACTTTAGACCCCGGTGGAAACGCAGACAACCATTGGCTGAAGGAACATTTTAGTTCCTGGTAAAGTAGTTCCTGGGACTGAAAGTTCCTGGTAATTTTGGTGGAAACGCGGCTTAAGTTGCAGGAGCAATCAGTTTGTGATCAAATAATTCCACAGTACAGGGGAATTGTTGTTGTTATTGACTTATAAATAATATCATTATTAAGACAATTATTTAATTTTTAGTGTTGTTTGTAGTCTATGTAATAAAATCACTGCACAGACATCTTTTCTGCAAAAAGTAAACTGAACCATATCAATTCTCGATAATAATACAGATAGAGCTACGCTATATTTCACCTGGAGGTGTCCTATGGAATAACACTCTGGCCAGGAAAATATGTCAGTAGAGTTTACTTCTCAGGGTGTATTGTAAAAGTTTTGCATTAATTAGCAGTTTACTCAGGAACCATTTGACCTTCTTACAACCACAGTAATTAGTATATTCTGTTCTCAAAAGTTGCCAGAAATAAGCTTTTAAGTGCATAATTTAAATAAAAAAATTCTTCCCGGGGGACCATGCCCCAGACCCCTCTAGCATTTATGGTTCCCCACAGGTTCAAAATTACTCCTACGCCCTTGTATGCAATACCTGAGTTCCATCACAAATACTACTGCCATGCACTACTGAAGAGGAGTGCAGTGGATTTAAAAACTGGATTTATATTAAATCTTTAATATAATTTTAACAAGATTGTTGAGTGAGTATGTTAATATGTAAATGGAATGGCAGTTGTGGAAAGTAGCCTTCTGGAAAGTTCACCACTCATGCCCTGCTCTTAATTCGGCTCTGTGAGCATGAGGTAGGGATGAGAAATGAGAGCAGGAAATATCTCCAGGGGACACTGGCACAGATTCACAGGGATTCCGTGACAAATGTTTCACAAGACAAAACAACTGAGGGGAAATATTGGAGACACCTTGTCTCATCGCTTCGTTTTCCCATGATTTCTGCCCTGAGGTTTCATGTTTTGACAGAATTCTCAGTTAGATGGTTCAGCTGTAATGCAGTCACATGCAAGGTGGGAAAATACATGAAACGGAATATATTGTTGCCATGCAACCTCAGTGGATATCTGCGACGGTCAGACAGTTGTGAGACTTACGGACTGTGAGCTTCTCTGGATTCATGTGATCAAATTACCCATGCATCTCTGCAGCGGTTGGAGCTGAGCAATGGACAGAAAAAGCCGTGTGCACTGCTTTCTGAAATCTGACCAAATAAATGAATGCGAAGAGCATGCATCCTTCTTGCTGGAAGAGTGTAAAGCAGTGTTGCCCAATCATGTGCCATGGAGGACCAAGAGTATGCAGGTTTTCATTTCAGCCAATCATTTCACCTCACCTTCAAGAACTGATTTAGAACGGTAACTGTAGGATATTATGACTTTAAGATCAGGTTTGTTGGGATTCACTCTGATCAAAGTTACAATGTATTTTGTGATGATCCATGTTGCCTATTTGAATACAACGTATAAAGGCCAAAGAGAGAGAGCTTTTTCCTACATGGCTGCCCTTCCTTGACCTGTGAGGGTTTTTGGTTGCACTGATAACATCTTCAGCACTGACAACTGTGCTGAAGATAACGGATCAGATTAATTAAAATGTATGGTAATGTCAATGTTTCCTAAGCTGAGTTTAAAAATTAACTAGAATTTCATTGGATGAATTTCATTCACGAATGAGTACAAAAAGTAATTTGTGGGGGAAAAAACTCCATTGCTAAGTGGCCATTAATGAGTTTTTGTAAACTATCGCAGCACAGGAAACATAATAAATATATTATATATCCATGGAGTGACTTTCAAGCATATGATTTTGTGCTTGCAGACTCAATATAACCATATTATGTCCTTAGAAAAAAACATTGAGTATGTCCACAGTTTATGAGAGCAAAACAAGGATATAAATGTAGCTCTCAAACCGATATGTCTTTGTGAGTCCTGTAAATGGGTGTCAGCCCTTCAGCAGAAGCATGACTTCAAAGGGGTTCTTTACCATGCCAGTCCACAGTAACTGTTTGACCAGATAATTTTATAGTTGAGGGTCAAAAGCATCTGAAGGGTGAGTACAATTGAGCAGTGCACACATTGTGACATGTGAGAGGACAGTACTCATGAAGGAATGGTCCTTCATTTGTGTTAATGGAGTTTAAAGACCAGGGAGTGAATTTGTTGCTGTTCATTTTTCAGAGAATATAGCTCCCCTAGCTCCATGTTTCTCCCGTATGACTGCTATCAAAAAGATATCTATTTATTTTGTTACTTCTGATTCAACCACATTCAAACTAGCCTCCATCTTGCAAGCTTTGAGCCCTTTGATATTTGCTTACTTGAAAAATATGCCCTCAACTGGACAAAACCACACATACTTGGGGCAGGAAATTCAGGAAATAGTTTGTAGTTGGATTAACAAATCTTACTATTATCATCTGGTAGAGAAACTAATGTCAGCTTGAAATTAGTATCTTCACATACATTTGCTCAATGCCTTTGGAATGGAAAGAAATATAACCTAAATATAATACTCAAATATTTAAGTATTTAATTTGACATTAATTTGAAATTAATTTGATTACATTTGTTCATTATATTCAAAGATATCAATTATCAATTAAATTGCAAATTAAAAATGTACAACTCACAACCATATTAAAATTAATAGATTTGTTAAGTCACAATAAGTTTGCAATATCTCATCTAAAGATGAAAGTTGACTGTGGTGTGGGGATGGCTGGTTTAAGCAGCCACACCTGCCCTGGGTCAAGCTAATTAGACCTGGCTACTTAGATAATTGGTTATTAATTAGATAATTGGCCAGGCTAATTGGGCCCAGGAACAGGAGTGGCTGCACCTGTGCGTAGTGAGGTAATCAGTGCGCACAGGTTAAATCTGCCATCCCCACTCACATGGGGGGGCCTCTGTCATGACAGTGTTTTAACATCTGCTCCTTGGCAGTAACATCTTGCCAAACCCTTGCAAATAAATGTGGACTATTTGAACATCATCTCCCTGTGTCTCTGTGCTGGAGGGCCCCTTGGAAAGCCACTTCGGTGGCCTGTGGCAGGCGTGTTTGTCACATTGACTTAAAAGCAATTAATGTAGCAGGTAATCTTGTTTAGTTACTGCAAAATGGTTTACTTCTTCTAGCAACAGAGGTGATGTTTGTAGATATTGCAAAATATTTTCCATGTAACAAAAGCAAATCTTACCACATTGGTTTCCCCTTGAAACTGGAACTGGTTCTAAAAATGGAGAATTCAGCTATCAGGTCTCAACACCCATTATCTCTACAGACGTTAAGATATTCAATCAGTGATTTTAATTAAATGTCACAGATTGAATTCAACTTAAAATCAAAAGGAACATGTTCTTTATGCGTAGGCAGCCACTATGGCTCTCACTCCCAATAATTATGGTGTGCTGTCTTCAAATAATACAGATATAAAACTTTCAAAGGAGAGAACATTCCAGGATACCTTTTTATGGCGGTCGTGGGGAGAGGGAGAAAATCAGACCGTAATAGTCACAAGGATGTTTCCTTTGATGATTGTGATGGGAGTAGGTGGGGGGGGATCAGGGATAGAGAACAGACACATTCTTATGGTCACATACAGCAGTATGATCAGTATGTTTCGGATCATTGTCTTGCTGTAGGATGAAGCACTGTCCAATGAGTTTGGAGGCATTTGGTTGATCAGATATAATACTTTAGTAAACTTCAGAATTCATTCTGCTGCTGCTATCAGCAGTAACATCATCAATGGAGATGGGTGAGCCAGTACCTGAGGCAGCCATACATGCCCAAACCACAACACCCCCACCACCATGTTTCTCAGATGAGAGGGGTGCTTTGGATCTTGGGTAGTTCCTTCTGACCTGCATACTTCGTTCTTGCCATTGCACTGATGCAAGTGACTTTTGATTTCATCTGTCCACAAGCTTAGCAAACTGTATCTTTTTTGTGTGGCCAACTATTGGTTTGCATCTTGCAGTAGTATTGCAATTCTGTCCATGAAGTCTTCTGGACAGTCGTCTCTGACACATCCAGGCCTGCATCCTGAAGAGAGTTTTTGATCTGATGGACAGGTGCTCACTAGCACTCTCTTTCTTCTTAAATATGCTCCAAACAGTTGATTTTGACAGGCCTAATGGTTGGCCTGCTTTTTTTATTTTTTCTCATAATTGCTTCCTTCATTGGCACTCTGCTCTGGCACTTCCTTCACTTTCATTGGCACTCTGATCCCCATGTTGACAAATGCTAATAACAAACTCCAAAGGCAATCTCAATAGCCAAAAGCAAGTGAACTGTTTGATCACAAATCTGAAATTGTGAAGTACAGAGCAAGATCAAGAAAAAAATATGTCCTTGTCTCAAACATCATGGAGCTCACTGTATCCTGATCAGCTAGCTGGTCAGCTAGATAACAGCCCAAGACATGTAACCCCTTTCAGAAAACCTGAACATAACCGACTCGTTTTACTCTCTTTAACTTGATTTTATTGTTACAACTGTAACAATGTAATTATACACAGGATCGTTTGAGGTCTCTGGCTCCCTGACCATGGGACTGACCCCCCTGTTTAGTCACGTTCTCCTTTACATTTTTCTGATCAACCAAAGCATGATTAAGTGCCTGTCCCCTACCTCTTATGACCCTATAATAAACTCACTGCTTGATCAATCAAGGAACCATCTTGGGGCAGGAACATCCCTTTTAGGAGGAAATGGAGGGCATGATTAAACATGTTGCTTAAGCAATTAAAGCAGTAATCAGTGGTTTATCTATCCAAGTTTTATTGATTGCAAGCCAGTCAAATGTTGGTGTGCCCAAAATAATGCACCAATCACGTTACAGTGATCACACGTGGGATTCTGTCACGTTAGTGACTTTTTGAGCATGAAAACTCATCAAAAACCAAACACAAATTTGCTCTGAGATAAGGCATTGTCTAAATGACCAGACGCATCTTAAGGACATTGCCGGACTTAGCAGCACTTTTTGAAATGCTTTTTATTTAACACTGACATCAAACCATAGGATAGCGTAAAACTTGTAATACCTGATTAGGTTATGTTACTGCTGTTTGCTCTTGTGTTTGTTTTGCTATCCGTGTGTTGGTCTGGAATAACAAATGTTTTACAATGAACTAACTCTGGAATGTTTTACAATGAACTAACCATGTAATATAGAGTGGCTGTTATTCTCTACCCTTCTACTTTGAAAAGTATAATAGATTTGGTGAAATATAGATAAATCTCCATTTAGATGTAGTTTTGCCTCAAAGATCCTCCTAGCCACTGCTTCAAATTCAATACACACTGTGCTGTTTCTTTGTTGGAAGAATTGGAGTGGATAATAAGCTCATCCAATGATGGAAGACTCATCTGGGACTTGTAGAATTGAAATAAAGAGGGCTCTGCATAGAAAAGGAGTTGATGCGCAAATACTCTTGGATGTCTTCCTTTTGTCGTGGGAGAAGAGAATGCAACTTGCATCCTCTGTGCACTCAAGCTGTTACCCTAGAACTGTGCGCTCATCCTACTGTGTGCTCCTCCTCTGCTGCTATGCTCACTGTGCCAGAATCAGAACCCCAAGGAGTGGTGCCGGCAATGGCCACTTCTTCAGGCAAATCACAGGAGCTGCCATTGTTCAACACACCTGCAATCCCAGCATAATATATTTCCAGGCATGAGATATTGCATTATGATTGTCACTTCTAATAAATCCCCTCCACTGGTGTAAAGTAACAAGGTATAAATTCTTCAATACTGTATGTAAGCAAAAAAAAAAAATTCATTACACTGTAGTTTGCAAATCAGATTTTCACAGACATTTGTTGGGGAAGACACTTCATGTGCAGCTCAACAAGCTGACTAGTGGGCGCCTGTTGGACTGGTGGGAGTTGCTGGTGGGTGATGAGATGCTGTAATCTTGGCTGACTGAATGAAACCCTCCTATCCCTGGGCAATCCTCAAGCCAATTATGTGTTGCTCTGTGGGCTTCTGGCCTCAATTGCCGCTGGCACAGTTTGGATTCAATATCAGGCCGATTAGGATTCATCTTTAATTTAATGTACTTTTACTCTTTATTTTACTCGTATTTTCAAGAGAATGCATCCTTTTTACTCTGATATACTTTCTTGAAACTAATTGTTATTCTCTGCAGTGAGAAATCTGTGTGACTCTTTTTGGCAGAAAATCAGATCTGAGTTTTAGCAAATCTGTTTTAGAGTCCTCACTCTGTTCACGGTGTAACTTTAAGCCAATGAAAGAAATTGATTCTCCTTTAGAACAGCAGCGTGTCATGTAAGAGCACAATCTACTGCCAAGTCAGCTTCCTTAAAAGTATCTCGCCACTATGACTGCAGATAAACCTACATCATTCTTGACTCTATTTAAGTAAAATGTCTGGACAGGTCTGTAATTACAGGGATACACATAGAATAAAATGCAATCGCAGCATGCACAGAGAACAAGAAATACAGTATCTACATTCAAAACTATGCCATCTAATTTCTAATAGAACATTGTGAAAAAATTGTTTTTCTTTCCCTATGTTATCATAATTTTGTTAGGAAGCTAGGTACGTTTTAGCCATTGTCCAGCCTCCAAACTTCACTACCTTGGTAACGAGACAACGCTGCCATAATCTGGTATTACTTAGCTGATCAGTAAATAGCTCTGAAGTTATAACATTAGCAAGCTTGTTAGCTATCTAATAACTTACAGTGTAGAACAGCTGCAACTTACAGCGCGGGGCACTTCCATGTTGTGCATTCTGGTTGAGGATATTCACATAATTGCTGTGCTATTTAAAATATGGGCTGTGAAACTGTTGTTATAGAGGGGTGTGGTGAATCCTGACATGTTTATTTATTTATTTATTTATTTATTTGGTGAGCACAGTTTTTGTAAATGAAATCCGCATTTATTTCTGGGCTCCTGCACATCCCTACCAAGTTGTGGAGCTCGCAGCTGCACTACATTTGTATAAACAAATAGAATTTTCCTATGATTTAAAGCATGCAATATAGGCCATTACCTGGACCATTTATTTTATACTGCCTTTGTATTAGTCATCTTTATCGAAGATGTGAATAAGTTCAGTTCTCATTCCACATCAGTGGGAAGCAAAAGATGACTAACATACTAGCTAAAAATAAAGCATTGTGAGTCTGCGTGGCTTTGTATTGTGCAGGGGGATCGTTGGCTTAGGTGGGCAATGTATAGTAAATAAACATTTAATATTTCAATGAGTGCTGTGTTATAGTACTAGGACGTGTATTGTGTGAGAATTAAAGGTAGATGATAGCTTGGCGGTAACTTGGGAGGGATTGCACATAGCTATCAAACAGATAGAAATGTGTAGCCTTTGATTAAATGGCTGTGAGATTTTAGGAATTAAACATCATATGTTGTGCTGGAATGTGCTCACAAATAGTATCTGCTACTCTGAAGATTACTGTCTGTTATCATCGCTTCTCCACCAGCTGTGTTTACCTCAAGATATATCCATTTCAGTAAAAAACAGAAGATGATCTTTGGCAGTGGCTTAATCCATATTGACATTAGAAATGTTTTCCATCACCAGAAAATTATAATATTTGACCTTGATTTATTTTATTTTCGTTAATACTTTCACCTCTTTTCATCTGACCTCTTGAATCCACAATCATGCATAAGCACTCATTGCTGGAACCTCTGCTATCCATTCAGAAAATGTAGATGAGCACGTGCTCTCCTCTGCACCACATAATGCCAAGCGCCACTTCTCATACCAATTCAGCTCACAAGCCAGGCAGACACAGAGATGAGTCCCAGGAAAACACAGCTTACCATGTGGACTTGTGGGAGCCTGAATGACCACCAACGGTTGCTAGAGAGCATTGAGACATGGATCCTGGCCAACTGAAACTGCCCTAACCCAGGACAATGTTACCACCAGTTATACTTCGCCCCATGGGGCTACCAACCACGTTCAGTACCTGTACTGTTGGGATACAAACCCAGACCATTGGCCCCATCCATGCATTATAACAGCGCCTTAACACTTTGTGCCATGTGCTTGTTCTGTTATTGTGGTAATAATATAATCTGCCCCTTCAGATATGAAACAGGAGGAGCTGTGTCAATGTTCCCCCTCTGATCTGACGGCCTCTCACATCTCCCCCAATGCAAGTTTGGTGAGGCTGTGCTAAGCAGACATTCCTCTCTGTGGCTTCCCTGCTGGAACATCTCCTGCTAAAGGCAGCTTCCACAAACATTGAACATAACTAATAAGGACCTGTTCTAGGACCACAATACAGACTGAAGTAGGAACACAATTGGTGTAAATCGCTTATCTTTGTTTGCCATTATATTTCTGTTAAATTTAGAGGTCTGCAGGTAGGCTTCCAACCTTGAATCTATTCTAGGATGTCTATGATAGGTGGACATTCAGATGGATTAAGCAACAGGTACATATATGCCTTAAATACATTTGAAGTGGAATGTAGTGTCATATGCGACAGGGACATTTCATTGTACGCCTCTCTCTTTTCAGCTCTGGAGACAATGGCCAAGCCAATGCCAAGGAACCGGGATATTTCAAATTTTAAATGTCAGACTGTTTTTGTACTGAAGGAGAATATAGTCAGTAAGGGGTTTCAGATCCCAAAGGATTAAATCCCATATGCATTTAAAGTTTTAAAGAAATGTGGATCACTTCCATCTTCTGAAGCTTCTGAACACCATACAGTGGGGCTGAGAGGAAGCTATTTCCTTCAAGAAGTTTTCTTCAGGTGTGAAGGATTGTGGGCATGTTGCTTATTGTGGTAAATCTATGAGTTATGTGCAATTAACTTCAGAATCTAAGGGTCCATGCAAATGTTTCAGCATGAGCACACACTAAAGCAAACCCAACACTTGAATACACTGACTGTATCCAGATTCCTCCCACAGACTCAACTCAGACAGGAGGAGTGAAAAGGGAACCAAGCTCATTTGAGAAATCTTTGCAGTACTCCCTCTGTGAATTTCAGAATCTTTCTTCATTATTATGTTATCTTTCAAAGATAAAGGGCCTTCCAGACCTATTTTGTTAGCTGTTGTACTGACAGGGAGGCCAGGAATACACCATACAGAACATTCAATACCATACAAAACAGGCTTCTTGACCTGCGAGGGAAGTATGCATTGGAATTGAATAAGTACAGTACAGTGTGTTCACTCTATAAATAAGGTCTGATGAACACTTGCATTCTGCATATTTATCTTCCTGTCCCTGCCTCGCCAAAGAATCCTATTAGTTAGGCTGTTTCCTTCATGTCGGGTTTCTTTTCTGTGCTTTTGGCTCTTTAATGATTTGCAAGCAGCCATACCACCATATCCTGCTCCTTCTGAATGGCTGTGCAGACATGGGGATACAGTGCCGTAGGAGATGCCATCTTTCAGATCAGATGGAAGAAACGTCTTTAGGCAATTAAAAGTCACGATGAGTTTCTTAACTCTGTATACAAATCTGGGGTGTAGCTGTATCACGGCTTCCTCGCTAGCAAGCTAGCAACAAACTGATCCCAAAACACAAGCTCTGCAGCCACACCCACCACTCCCCACACAGAAAAGAGGGCCAAAACCAGACATATCCCAAAAACATTTTAGAATAACAAATATAGGTGAAGGTGGACAAATTCTGCAAAAGTATGAAATGACAGTTTACCAGAGCATCATAGATATGCCTTAGCATGGTTATTTTATAATAGTTTCAAGGTAAAGATCCTGCATAGCATGCCTTTAAACAAGGGTGTTAGCTTTTGGTTTTGGAAATTGTCATAATTTAAACAAATTGTCATTCCCCAACACCCCTCATCACTGTAAAGCACTTTGGGTGTGAGAAAAGCACTATATAAATGCAATGCATTATTATTATTATCATTATTAATGGGCAAAGGGTGCAGTCAGTGTGTTGCTTGTCTTCTGTCACTCAGTACAACATTTTCCCTGACATACTGACGTACATATATACGTACACTCATTATGGGGCTAAATTAGCATGATGTACATGCTGTCTAACATGTTCTTATGTACATCTGTACACAACAGAAATTAGGACACAGTCCCAAACAAAGCGCTTTTGGTCTGTTAGTACATGGTGTGATCTTCATAATTTAATTGCACCTACAACTGCAACAATGTCAGGTTCAAAGGAAAAGGCTACATGACAAGCCTGGGTTCGGATGCAGTTTTGATCAAAACCATTTGAGTGTCTCCAGGTATTAGAGTCTAACTATTCTTCCTGTGAATGCAAGACTACCAAGGCTGCCCCCCAGAGGACTTGACTTGTCCCGGTTTCTGTGCTCCACTAAGGCTAAATCTGGATCTATTTTATCATAGAAGACTACCTCACAAAGGGCAAGCCTCCACAGGGTTATTATATTTAATTGCATTCAACATGTTTAAACAGAGAAGCCATCTATTTTAAGTATGGCGGTGTCTTTATTATTGATGTACTGGGAGTACAATGAGGTGGGAAACTTTTCCATGTGACTGAGCTCATTTCCTTTTGCCCTCCCTTTCTCCTGAAAATCACCAGAAAAATTAAGCAGTTAATGGAATATCTGTGCTGGAGACTTGTGAATGAAAATATCACCTCTGCCTTCATTACAGCCAAACATACGATTACTCATTCCCGAGTGATAATTTATGCAAGTAGGAAAGCAAGCAGGAAGGAGTATCTTAAACTGCTGGCGAATTGTGAATTTGTGCCTGAAAACAGCCTCAGTTTTATCTAAAAAATGTGAAGCATCAATGGACTTACCTGCCTTTGACATTTAAGCTTCGCAGTCCTTTTTTTTTTAGCTGAGGAGGAAACGTGCAGAGCAAAGAATGTTAGATTCAACAGAATATCATCATTTGATGAGGCATATTTTACCTTGTGAATAGAAAGACACAAAGTCAGTTGGCAATCAGACTATAATTCCATGCTTATGCTTCCCAAATGATAGATCATGGGCTTGGGGGTGAGTTTCTGGAATTCACTACATTCAGACCATGTGAAATTAAAGGCCTCAACATGGCATGCTTCAACGTAGTTCACCCCATATTCATCCTCATCACTACTTCCTGAAAGCTTGTCCTTGCAGATTTAACTTTGGTTGTAGCCGTTGCTCAGAAATGCTAGTTGTTGCTTTGAGAAATCTGAACTGATTGCATAACATTATACTGCTTACTGTATGTAATATAAGTTTGAAATAAAGAATAGGTTAATTGAAACATTTCCACCTATTTACTTTCTGACCTCACTCATTTGCTTAAAAGTGGTCAATGGAGTAACACATGAGACCATTTGGTATTTGTGCATAGTGTCACTTTTCTCTTTCCCTGTAGATAACCATTTCTCCATGGTTTGAGTTTTCCATTGCACAGAAAGCCTTGTTTAAAAATGGAGCCTCCATTTAGAATGGAGACATAATCAAATGTGACAATGCGCAACCCTGACAGCACTGCATGAATGAAGACCATCAAGAGTTCAGTATGATAAAGTTCATTTCCTTTCATTAAAACACCAATGTGATGTTAATGGCTTTGTAATAACACTAATGGCACTGTAAATCCAAGTCCTGTGTGTGTCATGTGCTGCTGTTGCACATGTGGATATTAGCTATTAGTACAGCCCAGAGAAATTCTCGGGTTGCTATTTCATATGTAGTTAAGTCATCCACCAGCCAAGTGGTTGATGGAGCCTTTATTTCAAGCTATTTTTCTAACAACCATTCAGTTAAATCATCTCAGTGTATCATTCAACTATAATTTAATCACCCACATGAGAATGGCAGCAGTGTTTATGTCTGTTGAAATATTGCTTACTGGACCCAGTTCAGTGTATTATATAATGAAGAAATAAATTAATACATTCATCAAGAACACTGAAATTTGACAACAAATATTAGAGAAGTTCAGTAGAAAATAGAGAATAACCTTACCATGTAAATGTGTCTCAATTAATCTTATTTTCCTGCTTTGGAAATGTTTACCAGTTTTAACACACGCATGTAAATAATAAATAATATAATAAATAAATAATAATCAAATAATTGCATTATTCTGACCGATACACTTGAAAGAGGACATCTTATTAGATCATGCTGCCTCTCACTACTCTCCTTCCTCTGCTTTTAACAGTTGTACTCTCATGCAGGACAATTTTATGCAGCTTTTTCTGTGTCTTAGTGAGCCAGTAAATCGTAATCATTGATATGTGGTTCTACCTTTCTACCTTTTTGGTATGTAATGTACCTGTTAGGTCTGGGTTGTAGGACAATGTAATCGAACATCTGCGATAGCTAGTTTACATCGCCACTTTGATTCTTGAAAAGCGATAGTCATCCTAGAATGCGAAGTAAATAATTTCAGTCAAGGAAACTCACGTATATAGATTAAATATTTTTTAATATAAAATGTTTTAGTTTTTTTGCACTGAATGGATCTGCTTTAGGTACTTCTATGAACACACCATCATGCACTAACCTATAAAATAGGGAGCATAATACATCTCCCCTGCTAACAAGATAAATATAAAAAACCCACCCC
Source organism: Anguilla anguilla (assembly GCF_013347855.1). Taxonomy (NCBI): domain Eukaryota; kingdom Metazoa; phylum Chordata; class Actinopteri; order Anguilliformes; family Anguillidae; genus Anguilla; species Anguilla anguilla. The sequence continues at coordinate 43,696,639 of NC_049202.1, forward strand.
AGTACCTAGAAGCAGATCCAAATCACAGTTGTAAATTGGGGTGGTGGAGGGTGAGCGCAATTTTGTAAGTATCAGCAAGCGAGCATGCAAAAGCAGCACTGGAGAGGTCTGACTGTGGCTTAAAAAGGCACTAGTGATGTGTGCATGTGATTGGTTCAATATGAGAACATGTAGTGTTGTGTGCATGTGATTGGCTGAGTATGAGAACATGTAGTGTACATGTGATTGGTTGAGTATGAGAACATGTAGTTACTAAGGCCAACCAATGGTCAGCTGCAGAAAGAATTTTCTGACCAAACGTGCTTTATGCATTTCATGCATGACACTCATTGATGCAAAGCCAGTTCATCTTTGCAACATTCTAGCTGAACTAAGTGGCATTTGGTTCTTATTGGGGAAGATGTAATCACCTATCGCGATATTTTCAAGTGCCAGCATCTTGATATCTTTTTAGAGATATCGCCCAGAAATAGTACCTGTAGGATGTATTGGATGAAAATGTGTTGTGACATTCTGTGAGCTTCTATTTCATGTGCTCCACACTTGCCTGCAACCACATCATCTTGTTGTTCCATGAACACCTCATAATTAGTAACTAATTGTATAATTAGTCATGTGTGCTTATTATGACAAGACTGCTGAACTAAAGGGACACCCGGAAGATAATTGCTGAAATTCAGCCCGTATGGTTTAGATGGATTAAGTTTAATTCCAGAACCCTAGTTATGAGGGACAATGACTCTATGTCAAAACACTGGTAGGCTACAGCTGCAGGCTACTTTGAAACCAAAGATGATCATCTAATTTAGCGTTACCAATAAGTGCACTATCACTGATTCTATAAGTACGCATTAAATTGAAACCAGTCACTTTCCATCAAAAAAACTCATTCTTCTCAAACTCATATTGTCACAGACAAATGGCATGTCTTAGCATTACAGCTAAAGCATATGATGTGGAAAAGTCAAGTTTTCCCATAAATTATGGCTAACATAAAGGGAAATACAATATTCTGGAAGCTGATGTAGAAGAAATTCAATCCTTCTCTTCCAAAGTTACAAACATTTCAGAGTTTAATTTAACATTAATGCAAGAAACAGGTGATGGCCAAGCAGACTATCACCATATGCTAACTTTTGTTGTTTTCCCAATCATCCTTGACCCTCTCTTCTATCAATATCACTGCCCATTCTGGTCCATTAGAATGTCTAAATTATGAAATGTTTTACACTTCGCGATTATAAAATAAGCAAGGACTGATGCAAGCTAAATATATTCCCTGATTTGCGACAAAACTTAAATTTTGATTAGTCTAACTGCCAGACTACCTTGATATATCGGACAGATATAATGACAGATGGTGGGGGAAGATATGTGTGTGTATGTGTACATAGACTACATATATAGGTCAGGTGCAGTATGGTTCATGGTTGCCATGGGAACCAGAATTCAAAGACATCTAGAAGACCACACCAGCCAAGCATCCTCTCTCTCCCAATACTCAGCTCCTCATTACCATTTTTTCTACACAGCAGGTTTAACCCCTTCCTGCCTTTTAGCAGATTCTTTTTTCTTGACCTAAGAAGTTCACTTTTATTATTCAACTTGAACAGTTACATTCTCAAATAATTTTATATAGAAATCGACTGTGCACTTATTTCACCCCTTTGGATAACAAACAGAGGTGGGCATATCTGAAGAATTCAGTAACTGCTTTCAGTGCAGATCCATACTGAAAGGTTAGTTAAGATGGGGTTTAAATTCCGAAATCATGGCATCTGTGTTCATTTCTTTTTGGGATTTGGGAATAACTAGATTGCCAAGGACAGGCATGGACATGTTTATGAGAAAAAACTGAGCACTGCAAAGACCTGTCCGGATTTGGAAAATCAGAGTCTTCCTGATTATTCCCCTTAATTTTATTCTTTATTTCTCCTTTCACTCTCTCCCTCGCTCGCTGTCACCATGTCTCTCCTTGGACCGGTGCCCTCCAGATGTATGCCAGGCCAGTGGTACAGAAAAGTGTCAGTTGTCAGTTTGGAGCCTGTAGGTTGTTCTGCCTGCCTCTGGCAATGTCAGAGCAGCACCAGACCCCAGAGACACGGAGGCCTCATCAGCATGCTGCAGTGAAGGTTGACCTCATTGAGGAGGGCTCTCTGAGGTGCCAGATGCAGACAAAAACAATGCCGCCGTGTTTTTTTTTTTTTTTCTGTGTTTGTGTAAAAAATGCAAGGTGACAGGTTTCCAAAGTAAATGAGCTCAGAATGAATTAGAGGGAAGGAAGGCGAACTGAAAAACATGGAATTAGTTTGCACAAACAGACCGTGTGTGTGCAGAGAGTTCCCTCGTGTTTCAGCAAGGGATACCTTGATTATAGATTAATTCCGAATCAGCACAGAAGCAGTATAGACTTGTCAGCTCCTTGTTAAAGTATTCAATCAGACAGATACAGGTTCGCACCTAGTCACATGCAAGCACACACAGACACACACACGCACACACAGACACACACACACACACACACAATAGGGTGCATTAATGGGAAACGCTTGGTGAATGCTGATGAGGTTTATGGGAACATGCGTGACTCACAGAGCTCAGTGTCTACGTGTTTGGCGGAATACCCATTTATCATAGACAGACAAAAGCATTATCTCTGTCCTTCTCCAGAGGAGACACAGGTCTGGAGGAGGGAGGGGCGCACTGTACGAGCTCTTCCTCCTGTGTGTTTACTGCTCTGCTGCCTGTTCTGGGAGGGGTCAGGTGGGGGAACCAGCTTCCGTTCCCGTCAGTGATTGCTGAGAGGAATCGGGTGTCCCACCGCAAACCCTTTTGATTGCTTGACGGAGTCCCTAGCCAGGCATCCTGTCTCCTTGTCTAAATGAAGAGAATAGCAGCTGTAGACAGGGCATCCTCCGCTCTGCTCTTCCCCACCCCCTCCCAGGCATTAATGAGGCAGAGAACTAGGCCGAAGCACAGCGCCGAAGCACAGCGCCGCAGTCACCGTGACACCGGTTTCCCGCAGGTTCATGACACGCTACTGTCGCAGGGGGAATTTATTGATATTTCAGCAGGGAAGCACCTTGTCTGTGTTTGTCTGTTAATCATTTCCACTTACGGTGTGTCAGTATGATCCACATAACTGTCTGACTCAACCTGACATCAAAGCCTGGTGCCCAGCCCACCCCCCCCCCCACCCCCCCACCCCCCCCACACTCCCTGTCACACTCCATCAGTTTGAATCTGCATATCCATCATTGGTGACTGGTGGTCCAATGAAAAACTTTTGGCAACACTGTAGGTAAGAGACTGTTACCCTTGGCAGGGTATTCTGAATACAGATGAGATACCGTATGCCTCCCTTTCCATCCATACTTTTGCTGAAGGTCTAAGGACAGCAGGGCTGTGACTAGGGTTAAGTTCACACAAGCTCTACAGAACTAAGACTGAGATTGAATCTGTCAAGTATTTGGTTTATATGGATCATCTTTTACAGAATAAGCCCCATTCGTATGCAGTAAAAGTCACAAAGAAGCAGCCACAGGCACAATGGTTGACAGCAGAGGGCTCCTCACATGACTCACAGTGTTAATGAATCGCGTATCCCTGAGAAATGATGACCCACCAATGTTCTTGCATTTTCTCTGAAGAGGTTTTGCACACAAGCCGCACTCAAGACAGAGGATGTCGTTACAGTCGAGTCCACTAAAGGCCTCATCTGTTCCAGAGCACAGTTCATTTTGAGCCTGGGGGACTGGAAGAGCTTCTACTGCTCCTGAATTATAGCAGACGAGTGGAACATGTTGACAGGAAGCATTTATTTTGTGCGCTTTTAGATAAATTTCCAACCTTGCTGCTCTGAGAAAGCGTTTTGACAGAATCAGAGTTGTACTGTTCAAGGGCTTCTATGAGTCTGTTCCTGATAAATGCTTGCGGGCAGAACTAGTATTTCCTTATGTCTTTAAATCTGGAGATTCCATTGCTTTTTGACAACATCCTGATCATATACTGCACAAATATTCTATCATATATATTTTTGACATACGTACATAATCTTTCAAAACTAACCTTCTTTATCTTACAGCTGTCCTCTGCAGCCAAAGACTGCAACATTCTGACCCAAGCATAAGTTAGGAACACGGCAAATAAGTGGGTCTCTCCCAGTTGTTTTTAACCTTGGAAATTTTCTTACACATTTTCAGCTTGACAGAGCAATTCACCTCTTAACCATGTTACAATGGAGGTGCACCGAATGGGTCTGACAGCTTCAGACTGCACATTTGTAAGACTCTTCCATCCTCTTTCACCGTCCCCAAAATGAAGATTCTACTGTGCTCAGACAGGGAATGTTAATTGCATGGAGCTCACCCAGAGGTACAATTATTTGGCTATAAACATAAATTGGCCATCTGAATCCACCTTATTAATAAGTTGTCCTCTTAGCGGTGAGCGGTAATGATGGTGTTTAGCATATGCAGGAGACAGATATGCGCTAACACCTTCAGACTATGAGGTATTTGTGCCAGGGAGGCAGCTGTCTGTCTTGTTAATGGACTGAACTGATTGGACATCATGGTGGTGGGGTTGGGGGTGCATGTGCTATTGTCTGTGAATGAATATACTGCAGCCAGCAAGGTGACAGACTAGCCACAGAATGGTGTAAATTGTTAATCTTTTCAAATCTGCAGCATACCTGGCTAAAATGTGCCAGCTTTTCTCTCTGATCTGTAATTCAATGCCTTTAATATCAACAGGAAAGCACAGCAAGTACTCAGTAAACCACTGGCCCTTTTCAGAAAGAAGAAACATTGTGGTTTATTACCTTTCGTTTTCATGCTGTTTGCCTGCTGATGGATCACGTAACTCTCAGCAGAAAAAGACCAGAAGATAATCGCTGCAGATGCAGAAACAACTCTGGGTAATTGAAGACTGTGTGCTGGGGGGGAGGATGGGGGGCTGACCCAGGGCAAATTATTTAAGCAAGACATGAGTCCATCCCCATTCTTAGTATAAAGTCAAATAAAAATACTAACTCCCAGATAAAATTATCTTAATCCACTTTCTGGGTAACATCTGGTTACTGGTTAAGATTCTAGACCTTAATAATTAAGGATAAATTAAGATACAAGCTTTTGTGGATGTCAAATATAGGACATTAGTTTGTACTTGACTCCACAGTGCACAAACCTAGAGAATGCACAACCCTGCCATCCCAAATCTAGAGAGTGTGCAACTCTGCCATCCAAATCTAGAGAGTGTACAACTGTGCCATCCCAGCTCTAGAAAGTGCACAACTCGTACTTAAATGGAGCAGGGACCCTGAGCAAAAGGAAAGGAGAGGCAGAGGGCCTGTTTGGCTAATGGCTGGCATTACAGTTGACTTGTCAGGTACAGGCAAGGTAAGAGAGGGACATTTCAGCCGCCTCGTACTGAACACACATTCTGACCCATTTGTAAACAGTGCCCAGACAGAGTATGCGCACATCGAGCCATTGAAGAGGACGTAAGGAACACTGGAAATGCTGAAGAATGCGAGAAATACTGTTTAAACTGAATGACAGTTAAATAGAAACTATAAAGAATAACATTGATGTCTAGGCACAGATAACTGAATGCATATATCAGAGCATGTGGTAGAAACCCCATTGTGGTTCACTTGTTAAAATAGCCTTTTACTGTGAATAAGCAGTAGACTTCAGAGCTATTCATAGCAGCAGAATGTTAAGTCATAAATATGTGTGGGTGTACAGTATGTGGAGGAATATGAAATCAAATTGCGCCAGTCTCAAAGTCGTGTACTCGCCAAAAAAGCAGCTTACTCATATTTTAAAAAATGTGTTGATTTCCAAAACAGCAATGGTACATGTTTCACAATGCTAATCCTTCTGACTGTGAAGTAGGCAAAGCACCAATACATCTTGAAGCTACTGCCACCCTCTGGATAAAAACTGTACACCACAGTTCATTCTCTTACCATTCAGCAAAGATCAAACAAGACCAGGTTAAAACCCAGTATATGGCTGGACCGAACCGGCCGATGTCACAGACATGCGCGGTGTAACTTTATCAGTTAGTCAGTCAGTCAGTCAGTCAGTCACAGACATTCGCGTTTGTAGGGCTGGCCCAGCTGTTGCGGTCCAGCCAACAAGACCAGGTCAAAACCTAGTATATGGCTCGACTGAACCGGCTGACCAATGGTGTAACTTCATCAGTCAGTCACTCAGTCAGAGACATGTGCGGTGTAACTTCATCACTCACTCAGTCACAGACATTCGCGTTTATAGGGCTGGCCCCGCTGTTGCGGTCCAGCCAAAAACACATATTATACACAGTCAATACTCAGATTCTATCTGATGCATTTTTTAAAACACTGTATATTTATTTCCTCATAATATAGTTTACCAGCGTCACTAAAACTACTAGTGTGTAACTGCAAACTGAAGGCTACAATTAGGGCATTAAGGACAATAAAATTAAATTGATTAGTGTAGGTTATGGTTCTTTTTCCCACAGCGCGCAAACGTGGGATATGCATGGCAAATTGTGGTCACTCACTCACGGACGACCTTTCAGGGACGTTTTGTGGGACGCGTGCGCAGGTGGTGCTTCGTTTAGTAGGACGCATGCGCTGGCGGTGCCAGCTAAAACGTGTCTTCGGAAGTGAGTTGGGCCGTTGCTCTGGACGGTTCCGTGCTTGTTACTACAACAAATTTGTATATTCTTCACTCTTAAGTAATCAAATATTTAAAAAATACAATCAGGACAGACTAAATGTAATGTACTTCTATTTAGAGTTTGACTGTTAGGAATTGAGTGATATGGTCCTTAATTAGTTTAGACTTTCGTACACTTGTGTTGAATATTCTTTGTTTTGGGTTCCTTTCTAGATAATGGCGCTGTAATTCTTGGTAGCAAAATCAAATCCCCGTTCGCTACCAAAATTCTACCAAGAATTGTAAGAAGTAGCTAATAGGTAGCACGTAGCACGTATCGCTACCAAGAATTTAAGAACCCGGCCAATCAGGGCGCGTATGGCTACCAAGAATTCTCAGAGACGGGCGAATCTTGACTGAGGTAAATTAATGTTTTATTCCCGTGCATCGGTAGGTAAAGATATTGCATATGATAACTGGGAAAAAGGCAAGCGGATTAACCCTGCCAGCTAGCTGGCTAGCTACTGTTAAGTGCGGTTACGTTAAATAATTGTTTTTTTAAAATCCAGCTAGCTATTTATAAAGCATCATTCAAAGAAATTAAATGCATACAAATAGTTAATTTTAAAAGTTAATTTAATAAAAACATATAAGCTAGAACAATTGATTTATAATGCCCGTGAAAATACATTTAAAGGTTATAAATATGTTTACCTTGTGTCAGAAGTAAATTAAGAACAGTGCCTCAGATTAGATGGTCTACCGTAGTTTAAAACGGCGAACGGTTAACGTTAGTTGACTACTTTGCTTCAGTCGCTTAAAAGTGACAAGTATTAACTAAGGTACGTTGCTGGCTAAAATAGTGTTTAAATTTATATTTATTTACAGTCAATAACGTTCGCACATCTTTCAGATTGGCTCATTCCCGGTAAATTCTTGGTAGCCAGATGCGCCCTGATTGGCCGTGTCCTTCAATTCTTGGTAGTGAACAGGGATTTGATTGGATTTCACTACTAAGAATTACAGTGACTCACGGCATAAACTGTATAAACGTAGTTTACAGGTTACTTTGGGTGGCCATACAAGGCACGACTACCACGGGTAAAAAAAGTTGCGTGCGCCCAACGTGGGGCTCGAACCCACGACCCTGAGATTAAGAGTCTCATGCTCTACCGACTGAGCTAGCCGGGCGGTTACAGTGTGCCAATGTCAGGTTTCTTAAAAACTTCAACATGTCTATGTAGTTTCAAAAAAAGAAAAAAATAATTTGATTAAATTAGGTTACTTGTTGAAACGATTATAGAACGTTTAATTTAATGTTAAACCAGCTGGTAATTTAGCGACAGAGAAATAACAGATCCTCAAACCAGGTTAGACCTTAAAACGAAAGGTGTCCTCGCAGAACAGTGTGCCAGTAGATGGCAGTACATCTGAAATATAATGTATCGTCGAGCTACGTCTTAAATGGCAACGTTAGCAGCAGCCATTATTAGAGCCACGACTTGGAAAGAAAAAAATTGTGTGAAGCTGCAAACGTTCCGTCTGTGGGAAACTTATTTTGGCTGGAAGTAAATGCCATTAATACAACTCAGGCCGAAAAGTCGGGAGGTAATGAAAGTGTGCGGAGGACTGCTTGGATGGTAGCTTAACACAGCCAACACGAACAATACGTTACGTTAGACCTGAGTTGCAAAAGGCAAAGACCTGCGCCTGGGGATAGACGTTTGATTTTTAAATGCCACTAAAATAGTCTAGTTAGAGCTAGAGATGCATGGTAATTTTGCGGTTGACTGAACGGTGTGCGTTTTGATCTTATGATTGTTATTTTTTACTTTGCAAACGAGCTAGAAAACTAACCAACAAGATGCTCGCCAGAAGTAGCGTTAGCGTTAGAACACAGGGCAACAAGTCAAAACATGAGACGTAGATAGCCTAGATAGCCGTTGTTTAACTTGCTAGCTAAATGTACTATGTTTGTAGGTGTTGTAGCCTACGTGTTTCCGATATGTTGCTGCTCTTACTAAAGTAAACTAGCTAACGTTTCGTTTCTAAGATGCCGTTGTTAGATGTGCCACTTCGGTTTATTACTTATTTGTACAGCATTGTCCCATTGCCTTCTTCTAACCCTGTTAAAGGAGAGCAAGATGATTATATTTGTGCTTCCCGAAGTTTACTAGTTTGCAGTACGATTTTTTTTTTTTTTTACTAATATCTTAGCACAGAATATCTTGAATTTACACCGACAACTCTTTACAGTTTTTACCTCCTACTATACATTTAGCTTGCCAGTCAGGTCGTTTTTGCTTTCGCGAAGTGGGTTGGGCCTACCTACCAGGTTAACGGCTAACACACCCAGAAAACACTCCTGCATTGGCCCATCGCCTCTTCTTTGATTTAATCGTTAGACTGCCGCGTTGGTCGCACATGACAAAATATTTCAGACACGCCTACGTTTGTTTTTCATAATGTAGCCTACTGATAACTATTTTGAGATACATTCGATAATCAGGAAAAATAAACGTAAACAGATTGTTACACACCCCTCAAAGATCATGCCCTGCACATGAATATAGCCAAAGTGTTGTTACAGGTAATATCACATGCTACGTCTGTGATGAGGTAAAGAGATATGTAGGGATGGAATGCTCCTTTCTCCTAAATTTGTCAAATTATAAATAAATAAAAATAATTTAAAAAAAACCGGTCCAGAAATACTAATCTATAGTCAAGACACAGATTTTCCCTGAGCATTTACCATTGTATTGAAACATTGACAGCAGCAGTGGTTTGTTGCAAAGCTGTAGTTTTGGCAGGACATGCCCAGGAACTAGCCTTTTCACCTAAATGTACATGAATGTACGCAAGAAATTGTAACTGCATCGCAGTACACTACATCACATTTAAATTAACATGTTATTATTTAAGAACAATGTACAAATTACATATGCAGATTACATCACATTTTCAAGGAACAGTAGCTGAAAACGGCCTATGGTCCCATTGTCATTTCCTGGCTTTTCTGTAGTTGCACAGTAAAATATCCAGTGTTAATTCAACTCTTAACAGTGTACACGTGTGTCCTATTGGGACCATATGTAATCTCTAAGAGTTGATTTAACACTGGACATTTTACTGTGCGTTCCTTATCCGAGAATTCCTGAAGAAAGTCAGCAGTTGACTGTTTGCTTGGTAGCCAACTAAAAAGTTCAGGAATATCATGTTACCAGCTATACATCTGTTAATGAAATAGTTAGGAAATAGGCTGTTTTCCATCAAGTGCTGTAGTACTGGAGCAGGTATTTGTAAATCATATTTGACAAAGAATTCAACAGCTGTGTTCAAATGATAAACATCATGATATGTGTCTATTTAGGGTAGAAGGAATACGTTTCATAATTTGTATCAAAGAGGCCATAGAAGCCATTCCTTTGTTTTGAACACTTCTTTGGTATTTATTCACAATGACCTTTGTTAATAAATGTCACTGTTTCTTCTGCATAACAGTGTTTTGGTGATTACAATGGCCAACGCTGGAGAAGTGGTCAGGGACGAAATAGATACAATTGAGATAAAAGAGGAAACTGTAGAAGATATTTCAGTGGAAATCTTGGAGGAATGCATTCTGGAAGAGGAAGACATCAGTGGCAAATGTAGTGAGTTGGACCACACCAGGTTGGAGTGCTTGGTACCCAAGGATAATTCAGAGAACACATGGCCTATTGATGTAATACAAAATCATCCTGTATGTCCAACAGACAGGGGTAAAGTAGCCTCATTCTTTAGGCACACTTCATTTATTTATGAGTTCATTTCATTAATGTATATATTTGCAGCAATTGTCATTTCTCATTGGCTTAATTTTACAATTTAAAATTATCCAGTGAATTTGAAACATTTAGTATTTGAAGTTTACTGATGGCCTACATACATTTTACCATTATTTTTTTTTTGCCCTTTGACAAATACTACACACAAACAGTACATGTGCCTGCTCTTTATGGTGTGCTTGTTAGTATTTTTCATAGAACATTTCCTGTAACATTCTTCCTTTTTTTATATATTCAGATAATCTCCGAAACCTTTCCTGTAGAAGATATTGCAGAGGCCAGCAAGCACTGGACAAACACTTGCTTGAGAAACACTGGTCTAGTTTTGTGAAGGAGGAAGGGGTGCAGCGTCAACTGCAGGTTAACAAGCACCAAGAGACAAGCCTGTCTATTGTGAGCACCACTGTCCTTCCTGGGGCTCTGTGGACAGGGGAGCGTGTTCTGACTTTCCACCACTGCCCAGAATGTCACCAGAGCTACCAGTGCCTCAACAGCCAGAAAACTGTGCACCTGACAAAAGCACAGTCTGGCAGGAAGGGGGACCTAGAAGGGGTTGCAGAAACAATGTTTCACTGTATGAAATGTGGGAAAACATTCCAACGTAAGGACATACTGAAGGTACACCAGCTCACACATGCAGAAGCTCAGCCTTATTCCTGTGCAGACTGTGGTAAGACTTTTGCTCAATTTGACTCTCTGAAACTGCACAGCACAAGCCACTTTGAGGAGACTCCTTACCAGAGTGGTGCCAGTGACAAGAGCTCCCTGGTGAAGAACGTGGTGAAGTGGACCAGTGAGCCATGTGCTGTGAAGCATTCTTACTCTTGTACTGACTGTGGTATGGCGTTTCACCTGCTACGCAGCCTACGCGACCATGAAAAGACTCACCATGGGAGTACTCTGTACATCTGCACCGACTGTGGAAAGAGCTTTCGTCAGTCACGCAACCTGCAGCGGCACCAGCGGACCCACACAGGAGAAAGGCCCTATCACTGCAAAGATTGCGACAAAGGCTTCAGTCAGATGGGTTCCCTAAAGCTTCACTTGCGCAGCCACACCGGCGAGACCCCATACCAGTGTTCCTTCTGTGACAAGAGTTTTAGCCAGCTGGAGAACTTGAAGAGACACCGTCGCACACATACCGGAGAGACTCCATACCCCTGCACAGAATGCGGCAAGAGCTTCAGCCAGCTAGGCAACCTGAAGGCTCACATTCGTATCCACACAGGAGAGACTCCGTTCTCCTGCTCGGTGTGTGGGAAGGGTTTCAAGAACAAAGGAAACCTCAAGGCCCACTGCCGGATCCACACGGGGGAGACTCCCTTCCAGTGCAAGGACTGTGGGAAGAACTTTGGCTGGTTGGCTGCCCTTAAGACTCACCAGCGCACTCACACAGGGGAGAGGCCATACCACTGCGAACGATGTGGCGAAAGTTTTGCATACTCATACAAACTTCGCACACATGGCTGCCAGGGCTGAGGGAGAGACCTGGGTTTGTTGGTAAATATTTTACAGAGGATAATTCAAAAGAGACTTCACCACAGTGTGCTTCACCACACTCAATTCAATTTGTATGTTGTTACCTGTGTTTAATGTGGTAGTAATCTAACCAAATATAATGATTCATATTGGTAATAAAACATACATTTTTTAAAATTCTGTCATAAAACAAGTCTTTCAGTTTGGCTTACGTTTTGGGTAAGAAACATGAGAAATCAAAAGATATTCATTCCGTACTCTGGCACCCATTACCCCTCTCGCACATCTCCTTTTGTAAAGACTTACATTTAGACTGACACTGCACAAATACAGAGAAGAGAACAAAAAACCTGACAGATTGGTTGCAGTGTGCGACTGCAGCACTTCTGGCCACAGTCAGCACTGGCTAGGTCTGGATTCAGCAGACCATGAGGCCCTTCCATACAGCAGAACTGTGCCTTACAAGAATGAGCCACCCAGAAGCAATTGTGGAATTTCATAATATTGAGTTGTAACTATAAATCAGTAAGCTTGAAGACTCATTGGATTTGTGATGCTAACTGCACATAATGATTAAGAAACTTTAATTCCAGCCTAACATCCTTTCTGCTTTTTTACTCAAGTTTTAGCATTTCCTTACTTTCATCATTTGTCATTGACCCAAACCTTCACCAAAAGTTGTAATCTCTCCCACTCACTCTCTCACCAAAGTTGGACTGTGGCTTACCACAGGTTTTTTATTCAAAGAGAAGAAAAATTAATAGTGTTCCTTGCTGTACAGGTGGCATGCAGTTAACCTCCCAACCCAATCAACATCAAAAAGACTTGCAGGGCACAAGCATTATTAGAGTATCCAATAAAGACATCCAATATCACTTTGTTTAGTTGTGATACTATAAGCAGGATGTTATAATTAAAGCCAAGGATTTAACCTTAAAAGTAAGCTCCAGGTTTACAAGCGTGAGGTTTTATTTTTCAAATTTCCACTTCTGTGGACAATAAAGTTATGTACTGTTCTGTTCTCCAGGATAAGCTGTTGAAAACAAAATCTAAAGACTTAATTTCTATTGCAGAGGTAAAACTAAATAAATGTTTTGTGGACAGCAACATCGGGAACCTTTGTCTTTAACACGCATACAATTCTACATCTGGATATACAGTATATCACTTTTTAGAATATGCTAAAGCTGAGAGAGTCTTGCATGTGGAGCCATTGTCATATTGAACTCACAAGCACCAGTTTAAAGCACAAGCATCGACCAACGTAAATGACGTGTCGTTCTATAACCTGACTTCCACAAGATTTACACATGTGGAAGACTAATATTGATGCAATTTACCTTTGTTTAATTTGATCAATACATTTGAAACAATTACACCTTGTATATTATAAGCCAATACACAGACCAGTAAATGTGTAGCCCTAAATATTATTTTATATTTTTTACATGAAAACATGGAATCTTAAAAAGAATTCACAAGAATTTCAGAATTCCCTAATTTCCTTTCCTTTCCACATTTTTACTAGACACCACAATTTTAGATTTGTAATCAATTCACAAATCTGTCATGGGATGTCATGGTTTGGTTATGTACAGTACGGCTGCCACAGGCACTGGCTCACTTGTGTTCCAGGAATTCTGAAGTGTACTGAAGTATTCTATCAGCTCAAGTTCAAGCAAACTCCCTGGATAGCTGTTCATCCTACAGCAAGACAATGATCGCAAACATCCAATTGAACATGCCTTTCTTATTCTGAAGAGAAATCTAGGCTGCATCCGAATAGTCTTTTTTGCTTAGGAAGGTTCCTAACTAAGTGAAATGAGCCGTAAGTATCTAAGTGGCAGCCATGATAAGAGCTTGATAAGAGCTGTTCGAATTCTCTAAATGCTAAGGAAAGGTGCTTCAGTGCTTCCTATCTTATCTCCTTTAGCATAGGGCACACTGGACCGTCCTTTATGAAAGGAAAGGAGATAATGCCGTCCCACAATTCCTTACGGCAGCAACATTTAAAGCGAAGCACCATTCGGCCGTTCACGAAAACAAATGATCAACTTGACTGAGTTGTGTCGTGGTTCTTAAGCTATTATATGCATAGGCTTATAATCAGATCATAATCAGCATATTAACCATAACACAGAAGTCTGTCTTTCAAGAAAAAGGGATATGAGACGTTTTTAGCCAGATTGTTTTTAATTCAACATGTTTGAAACTTATGAATGATGATTGCATTCAATTTAATGAATTATTAAATTTAATGAATTATTTTCATACAATCATACTAATTGGGATTCATGTCGATAAATATGAGTGGACAGGAGGGTGAGCGTGAGCAACCATTCTCAATGTGACAACCATTTCATTTCACTTTTGTGACTGGTAGCCTATATTCCTTTTTTATTTCGATTACAACCTTGGTAATGAAGTAATATTTTCACCGGGTTGTCCATGTTTATATAGCCTGCATGAAACAACACGGTAAGAACGCACGGGGTGAAATATGTAAGATGCGCTTTTAGTAGTCCGTCTTCGGAACATTGTGGTTTTACCACTGGAGACCCACGTCAATGACATCCGCCGTCGCATAATTACGTAGCCTAGTGTAAGTGCAGTCGGATTCTCTCAGCACCGCGGTTGTCTTTTCCTAAGTCCTTTTGAATTCTCCTTCACATCTTTCCTTAACCTCATGACGTTTTCCATCGAGGTCAAGGAAAAGTGGTTAGGAAAAGACATAGGACGTAATCTTTCGGACGCAGCCCTAGCCTCCGAAGGAAGCAGGAGCTGAAGACAGCTGCAACACAGGCCTTGCCGGGCACTATCTGAGAAGATACTCAGCACCTGGTGATGTCTATTCGAAAGCCGCGTTTCCACCGCAGGAACTATACCCCGGAACTAGGAACCTTTTGAGGAACTCGGTGCGTTTCCACCGCAGGAACTAGGGTCTAAATTTAGTTCTGGGGGCTTTGTTTTACCCCCCAAAACGTTCCTGCTCGGGGGGTAGTACTTTCCGAAAGTACAGGAACCTTTTGGGTGGAGCTTGCAGCGCTGAACATTTCTGATTGGTCGAGTACTCAACATTTGCGTTGTATTTATTTTCCGCCATTACCCGCCATGTTTGAAAATATGCAGCGGCAAACCAATTTATTTTCATAATAACTTCAAATCAAACTTGTACGTTATGCGGCGCAGTAGCCTAGTTTTGGTTATAGCCTGTCAACGTCTTGGAATTATAACGTGTGCTCTTCTGTTCTTTTCTTGCTTTAGTATTCGTTTTATAAAATGCTAAGCATTCGTGCGGGGACAGCATATTACGTAGGCTACCAAAACATTCAAACGGATAAATTCGGTTGCTGAATATTTTCTTCCGGATTTTCTTTGTTAGCCCGTTGTAATTGACTCAAAACGTTTGATACAGTTATGCGAGGTATGCGGTAGTTCTGCATAATTAACATTGATGATACAGTACAAGCAAACTGGAAATCACCATCCGCACTTTTTATCCGCGTAAACTAACAGGTTAATTCTAGTAATCTTCCCTTTAGCTTTTTCAGACTGCCGTAATTTTACTGACATTTTTCAATTCCACGAAAATACCAGGAAGACTATGGACTAATTTATGGTGCATGGTTCGCATCTGGAGGGCACACTTCGCTGCTCGGCTAGCAGTAATTTCGAAGGAAAGCAAACGGTGGCTGTACCACTACTAATTTACATTTTCACGCAAGTCCGAGTTTTCGTTCTATTCTTGTCATTTTGCCATTAGCCTATATGGAATTGACGACGAGAAAGTAATCAAACAGCAAATTGTTTACAACTTGTGCATGTTTTCTGCTGTTGTTGCCAGTTATACATATAAATGTGAATGCATTCTGTCGCTTCGGATGTCAAGACATGAAAGCGAATGTTCGCATAAAAACATAATGAATGTGTTTGAGAGGATATATGAAAATCAATAAATACAAAAGTAACCATATATAGTCATTGTTGGTAACCCGTTGTATAAGTGGAATAAACCCCTCCGGGCTGTCCCGGTTATTAGAAAATAATGTAGGCTACTTCGGTGGTAGTATGGGGTTACGGAAGAAATCATATGACAGACAGACCGACGACAACGTTGCTTTTTCATACGTCAGTGGGCTAATTTGCCTAATCTTCGCGGTACTTTAGACCCCGGTGGAAACACAGACAACCATTGGCTGAAGGAACATTTTAGTTCCTGGTAAAGTAGTTCCTGGGACTGAAAGTTCCGGGTAATTTCGGTGGAAACGCGGCTTATGGGTCACAAACTTCAAGCAGTCATTGCATGTAAAGGGTATGTAACAAAGTACTAAACAGGACTAATTCCGTTGATAGAACATTACGTTCCAAACATTATGGTGCCCGGAAATGGGGGGATTGTGTATAATTTCTACATGGTGAAACCGAAGTGTATAAAAATACCCTAAAATAAATTCTGAGAATGTTCATTTTAACCACATGTGAACTGTTTGTAGCATAGAGCCAAAATTTGTAGCATAGAGCCAAATCAAGAAAAAATATGACTTTGTCCCAAACATTATAGAGCTCAATGTATATCACATGGAAGAGATAAAAGAATGTGCACAATTAGCTTCCTTAATGAGTTATACTACAAACAAATAAATACTTTCACCTTCATTTGTTCCCCTTCAGTCTATTTTTTTAAATGAAGAGTCAGCTGTTTTTTGAATGAAGAATGAGTCAGAGGAGAGAATGTGAAGAGGAAGTAAGTTCCAAAATTTGCTGCAACACAGCTAAATGCTCGATTACCAAATGAGGTCAGGCGTGAGGAGGGGGTGGTAAGCAGGCCAGGAGCAAGTCAAAGAGATAGGTGGGAGCTAGGTTGTGGAAGGCTTCGTATGTAAGAGGGGGATTTTGAATTGAATTCAGAATTTAACTGGGAGACGGTGGAGCTTGTGAAGAACTGCACTGATATGGTTAAGTGGTTTTGTATGGGTCAAGGATCAAGCAGAGTTTTGAATTAGTTGCAGTTCATTGACAGCTCTGTTTGCCAAATCCATGCTCCTCTGCCTATATTTCATGTAAAATGTGTTTGGGATCTTTATGTGACTTTCTTTTCTGTGTGGTGTGGATACAGAGCCTGTGGGGTGGGATCAGGTTTCAGCAGAATATTTGTAGCTAGCAACTGCAATGGCTGACTTTAAGAAACACAAGTAACCTACAGCAAAGTGAAACGGCAAGCCGACAGGACACGTTCAAAAACCAGAGTCAACATTGAAATTGCTCCATGGTGACAGCTGAAGTTCACAACGGGGATGAAAAGTGACACAGAGTTATCCTGTTTTCTGTTGGACCAGTAAATAACGTTACTTCTAGCTATCTGGGTAGCTAGATGGGGAAAGTAGATGGCTGAAGTTGGGTACTCAGGATGAAGATGGAAGAGAAGAATTTTTTTGTAACCATGTAACCATTAAAAAAAAAAAACCCTGCGTAGTATGCCTTTAAACAGATCTGGTTTTATTCATGCTTTTCCTCTGGAACAAACGAAGCTTCCTGGTTTTCACCCAGAGCTTGTGCAAGATGTAGTCGTTACTTCCCCATTATCCCGATATGATGTTGAACTCAAAGTTCTGAGGAAGAATTAAATCACGTTTGCACAATGAGACAATACATTTTTAGAATCTTTGGTGGATGGGTTTATATTACAAATAATATAATGTTGTGGACATATTGTGCTTAAAATAAACAGTCCCCCCCCCCCCCCCCCCCAAATTACACAAGAAACCAAACAATAAGTTTTGCACCAAAAAATATGTAGGTCTGTGTTAAAATGTAGAAACATGAAAAGGAATAATTTGGGAATCGTAGTTTTATTTTATTGGCTTTCAGTAAAATATGCCTATTTTGGGATTCACCATACTAAAAGTATGACTCTCTGCTTTAAGTAAATCAAAACATATCCAGAAAATATATGTTCATTAGACTTTCGGGTAATGGAGATTTGTTCAAAGTTACAGATTAGATTTTTGAGTAGCATATCTCTATGAAACCACATTCGAATGCGAGTAAACATTTACAAGTAGGCTAAATATTCCTTACACAAACATAGCCTACTTAGTTTCCATGATCTGTAGTTATTTCTTATAATAATGGTGAATAAATGTGATTCAAAATATCGTCGCTACTCGTTTTATGTCCTCATTATTTCTCCTAATATTTTTTCATGTTCACGTTGTTTTACAGTTGTTTAAATATTCATATTTAATACAGCTGTAGCTGGTAGAGCTAAGTGGTTGGCGTTTTTTGGAAAGGCTAACTGAAGGCTGCTTCCGGCACAAAAATAGAAAATTAAATGGCATGAAAATATGGAATGTAGCCTATAAAGCACGTTCATACACAGGCTAAATAAACAGTTGACATCCAAAACAACTCGTATCAATTTTCATTCATTTTCCGACTGTGGAATTCCTCCAAACTTTTCAGAGACTGGTTTGGTAAAGTAAAAAGGCCTCCCACGCGCATCTCTATTAAATTTGGAAAGCTGTAACCACGAAAGAAATTCGTGCGTTGGTGCACAGAAGGGAATGATAACGTGAAAAGTAAAAAGCATTAGCCTAATTAAAGGTTGACGCAGTTCAACAGTCTTTTAATAGCAGTGGTGTTGCACTGCAGGCTGTCATTATTTCACCGTAATACATTTTAGCATTTTGGCCATGTGAAACGGATAGAGATATAGGCTATCCTAATGCAATAATTAAACCAGACTCCGCTTTGTCATTAGATCACTCGTTGACAGTTACCGTAAATGACAAAAAAAGTGAAGGGCGTGACAGTCGGTAGGTTATGTAGGGCTTACTCATATTTTGTGCGGGCAGAGGCGTATTGCGGCCGTAACTACGTGTGAAAGTAACAGCTACTTGAGTGGTTGGCTAAGATTTTGTGGAGGGTAGGCAACTCACCCTGGACACTCTATTCCATCACTGAGCATCAGTTTATTCCATCGCCCACACAGGCTGAGAAGGATACGTGCTGGATGGGTGTAGAGGAGAAAGGGATAGAAAAGTGTGCATTTAAATCAATCTCAAGCGAGATTGTAGCATCTACCATACCATTGGCGTGACCGAAATACGCAAAGTTAACGCTGTCTTGAAGATTTTATAAGCATTTAAAGCACCGGTAAGTCAATTTTAACAAGTCGTCTCAACAGGGATAAAATTGTTGGCGTGCATGCTGCTAGCTTGCTAAGTTAGCTTGCTAAGTAACATAGCCAACTTGTGCATTTTGTTTACTGGTGCATATATTCGATAAGTATTGTTATTATTTTATTGACATTATAGAAAATTGGTTCGTGTCTAGCCATATTGTATTTTGTTCTACACAGAATCAAACGTCATGTTTTTTTTTTCACGGTAAGAAAGAAGTGGACTGGTAGCTGGTAACGTCGTGATTTACAAGTAAATCACAAACGGGTAAAGTTAGCAGTTAACGTTAGCTAAACTTATTGAATGGACGGTAGACTTATCTAAAAAAAAAGACGTTCTGCCGTCTTTTTCAAACTTATTTTGTTAATTTCGTTAGCTAGTGACATAACTAACTATTTAAGATTATAGCCAACTAGTTACTGTAATTTGTTAGCGAGATAACTGGATAATGTAACGTTAAATTACATAAATTTTTACTTTTACCCAGATAAACCACCTACCGCGCCATAATGCGAAGATTACTAGGGGTAGCGAGAGGAAGCTAGTTTGATAGTCCCTCGTTCAAATTGACATCCTCGAGACATGTAAATGGAAGTAAACAACAAGCAAGCAATGTGTAGACGTCTTTAAAATCGCTAGCCAACTTCATCTTTACGCGACCTTGCCTTTAAGCATCCTGTCTGAATGGTTGCTTGTAGTACTAACGTATGTGCGGGGAAGGTGGATGTTTATGGTAACTTGAAAAAAATGCATCTGCATATCAATAATTTTGACTTGAAACATTGTTTACCAGTTCGCTGTGAAAGAAAGTGCATTCCTTAGAGAAAGGCCGTGACTAACATGGATTGGAGAACATGACGGGCTAGTGCAACAATGAGAAATGGCCACATGCAACCGAGTGAGAGACGGGCGCCACAAGAAAGTTGCGCGATGTTCCCTATTGTGCAAGAGAAATTTCTCAGAAATGAGCAGATGGAAGTGCATCTCATGCGATGATTCATCAGTTAGGCTTTCGGGTTAACAAGAGTTATATCCATCATAGCTATTACATTTGAGGAGTTTGCACTGTATCGGGCATTAACAGAATGCTCCTTTAACAGTCACAGCACGCACAATTTCTTCTGAGGCAATCATGATGTGAGAGAAAACAATGTGGTGTTGTGGTGACATTGTTTTATATACAGTAGATATGTGGAAGCATTCTTACTATACAGATTCTGGTTTACAAAGTAAGCTGTATTCTTTTTAATACCCCAAACCAGCTTGCCACCCAGTTCAATGTTGATAGAATATTTAGTGAAATGGTTATGCCTGCCAGTGACCCAACTGATACAACTAGATGATCACAGATGCTAGGAAAGTACCGCCTTGCTGGCCCAAGAAATAGGCTTAAGACTTTAGTGCACTCACAAGCATGTAAACCAGAAACATGTTTATGCTTTCTTTTTCTTGTGCACTAATTTAAATAAGTATTTTTCCACAGAAGCAATCAGTTACACATTTTACTTTTAACAGTTACTACTTCACTTTGCATGTTGTACTGTGTCAGTTTAATGAACTCTGATCTCCACTGACTGGAATTATCCCTTTTATTGCAGGAGCAGCCTTGTGTGCGTTTTAGTTTAAAGATTAGGACCAATTTTTTCAGAAAGGGGCCAGTAATGCTACTGGGACTAAAATATCTGACTGCAAGGCTAGCTGCCTTCCTTATCCTGGTTCTAATTACATCGGGAATGAGCGAGGCTTGCCTTATGATCAGTGAGGTAAACGCAGATAACCCCGGACTGGACACCACAGAGTTTGTAGAACTGTATCATACGAGTGGCCAGAGAACTTCTTTAGACGGCTACACCTTGGTCTTCTACAATGGTAACGGAAACGCAGCCTACAAAGTGCTAGACCTTAAAGGCTACACCACAGATGACAGGGGTTTCTTTCTAGTGGGCTCCCTTGACGTTCAGCCCAAGCCTGCCATCATCTTGCCCCCCAACACGGTCCAGAATGGCCCAGACGCCATTGTTCTCTACCACTCCAGTGCAGCGCAGTACAGCGAGAAGATGAATGTGACGGCTTACGGCTTGGTGGACGCCATAGTGTACACGACGCGCCGGTTAGGGGATGCAGAGTTTCTGGCAAGGACCCTGACCCCGGGGTCGCCCGCTTTTGTGGAGGACGAGTCCACCCATGAGGGCGACGAGTCCATCGAGCGCTGCTGGCTGTCCACGGCCACCTGGACCTTCCAGGTGGCCCCGCCTTCCCCTGGCCAGCGCAACCGCTGCACCCCGCCCAGGGGCCCGGACCCGCGCATCAGCGAGCTCAGACTCGGAGGGGAGCAGTCGGAGATCTTCGTGGAGCTGAGCGTTCCCCAATCGACCGACCCACTGGTGCTGGTGCTGCTGGACGGACGAACGGACACGGTCAGCTTCAGCATGGAGATCAAACCAGCCAAGGACGGGCTGGTCCTCATCTCCTCGGGGAAGAGCGGCGGTAGGCTTTCAGTCTCGCGGGAGCTTCGGCTACGATGGGTTCGCTGTGTTTGAAGTTGATCGGCCTTGTTCTGTAATGCTGCTGCTTCGCCTTTTTAAATGTGTATGTTTTCAGTTGAAGTGTGGGAAAGGCACTGGAGCTGAGGTGACATTTCTTCCTTCCCCGCCAGGTGACGTTGTGTTTCCACCGGGTGATTACTCCGTGCTGGCACCGCAGACGAGGTCCTCGGGTGCCGTGGCGTTGTACAGCGGAAACGCTGAGGACTTCGCCGTGGGCAGCCCTCTCAGCGCCCGGCAGCCGCTCGACGCCTTTGTGTACACCAGCCCTGAGGGCGTGGCCAGTGACAACCTTACTGAGACGCTCATCCCTGGCAGAGGGGCCTTCCGTCTCCACCCCAGGCAAGCCTGCTAAGTGACTGTAATTATTGTAAAGCCTAGTACAGAGCAAGCCATTCAATTATTTACAGAAACACAAAGAAACACTAAGAAAGACTCCTGTCTCCTGGTAAAAAAAAGACTGTCTGCTGGTTTGCTTTCCAAAATGGATAGAGGAGCTCAGTTTTTTTTTTGAGTACTACTGTGTACCTATTGCACAGAAATTTGAATCATTGAAACTTGAAACATAAGTGAGTTGTGACGTACTTTTTTGATGTGTCTGAATGAAATATTGACATGCTGGCATTTTTAGGTTGGAGGAGGGAGGCTTGACCCTTAGCCGTTGTGGCACAGCCGACTGGAACAAAGACCCTGGTGTTTTTATTGAAGTTCAACAGACACCAGGACGGCCAAATCAGTGCTTATGGCCAGCAACCTGCCCTCATAATGTTGGTGAGTAATATAACAGTTTGTGCCTTGGGGTCAGTTAGGGTCATTTCACATCTCTGCTTTGGTGTTTCTGAATTTTGGTTATCGCAGATCACAGATTCTGTCACAGGGAAGGACTGCAAGTTGAACATGCGTGTTTTAACTAATCACCTCTTGGATAATAGTATAGAGGTTTTTTGTATGAATCTCATGTGAGCTGATGCTGCATCCAGCAATCATTGGGAGTTTCACATTGATGTATGGTATCAAAACTAGAAAATTAAACAATTCATAGAGCTTTGGTTTTTAGGCTTACTTTTAATTCTCTTAACCTTCTAGTCATTCCGGAGGGCACTACCACGCCTCTCTACCCTTCTGAATTGGACCCGCAGAGCCAGCATGACTTTGTGCTGAGCGAGGTGAACGCTGACACTCCTGGTGCGGCAGAGGACATGGAGTTCATCGAGATCTGGCACCCGTCAGGGAGGCGGGCGTCCCTGGAGGGGGTGTGGCTGCTGCTCTTCAACGGCCAAAACAGCAAGCCCTATTGGAAGACCAGCCTCACCGGCTACTTCACAAACGCTCAGGGCTTCTTCCTCCTGGGCAGCGACAAAGTCACCCCGACCCCCTCCATACTACTGCCCCGCAACACCATCCAAAACGGGCCCGATGCCGTGGCCCTGTACCGCAGACCCTACGGGTCACCCTTAGCCACGGAGGCCGGGATCCCCACCCGAGGCCTGTTGGATGCCATCGTTTACCGGCCTCCGAGCTCCGACAAGGAGGCGCGGGACCTGAGCGACGCCTTTATCCCTGGCCAGATCCCCCTGCTGGAGGACCCCACCGCTCTCCCAGGGGACGAGACCCTCAGCCGTTGCAACAGCCTGCAGGCTGCAGACATGTCAGCTTTCGTGGTGAGACTCCCTCACTTCAGTCACTCACACAGGGACAGGTAGCAGTGTCTGTGTGCGTGTGCCTGGCACAGTCCTGTGTTGCTGGTTTGATTTTAAGCTTGTCCCATTGTGCTGGAATTTCCATTGCATCAGTAAAAGAACTGGACTCCGCTCATTTCTTTTGTGTTCCTGTTAAATGGAATGCTGGTTTAATTTTTCCTCACCTGTTGCCTAGGTGACATCACCAACCCCCCTGGGGAAGAATTTCTGTCCCCAGCCTCCCACTCTGGCTCCTCCCCCCAAGGGTGTCGTCATCAATGAGGTGGGCAGTGCCCAGTGGACCAATGGCAGTCAGCAGGAGAGCTTTGTTGAGCTGTTTGCAGCTCCTCTGACCGGGCTACAAAGCCTGGTGTTGGTTGTTTTTGAGCAGGGCCACAGCCAAGCCACCCTGGCGCTCCCTCTGACAGGGAAGACCGACCAAGATGGATACTACCTCATCGGGAACATCACTGGAGCTGGTGCGTACTGGAGAGCCAAAGTCTTCTATAGAACTTAGACATCCGGTCCTGTCATTGGTGGAAAGTCCTTCATATGCCTTTGTGTTTCTTCACTGTATCTGAACTGTATCTAAACCTTTAATACAGCATGGGTGCTTGAGCCAGGCTTTTAATTTACTCCTGGTGGAATTGCAAAGAGCCTGCTTTTGTGTATTTGACACCGATGAAACTTGAATATGTGCATTCCAATGATATTGTTCCCTATGTGCCCGTTTGCTCCAGACCAGTCCTTACCACTGGGGCTCAGTGGCACAGGCGTGCCAGCCCGTGGAGCTGTGGCGCTGTGTCACGGCACTGCCAGGTCCTGCACAGCCAAGGGGCCAGCGTTGAGCCACAGTATGCTGGACACTGTGGTGTTCAGCGAGGACTCTCACCTGCTCAGCACTTTGGCGGCCAGCAGAGGGCAGCAGGTCATGCCCAATCTCAGGTGAGGCCAGTGCACAGTACGAGCCTCTGGACTCTGCATTAAATACAGCCTGCAGCTGCTGCGCAGTACGTGACGAATGTGGGATGGTCTAAGGAAGAATGCAAGCAATGAGAATGTGCGAATGAATCCTGAGCAGACGGTCTCCAGTTTTCGGCTGTATGGCTCCGCTTGGATGTTTATCGTCTCTCACTTCCTGGTTTGCGCATAGGTCGGTGACGGGGCCGGCGTCCCTCAGCCGCTGCGCTTGCTGCGAGGCGAGGAGCCCCCAGGCCTGGACCCCCACTTCTCAGACTCCCCGCCGCCCCAACCTCTGCCCCAGCGCGGCCTTCTCCGGCAGCATCGACCTCTGCCTCGGGCCTCCCACCGGCGACGCGGAGCTGCGCCTGCCAAGTACTATTAGCGCACCTCCATTCTTATCTCTGTCCATCCAAACCCCTTTAGCGCCCAACTCTTCGCATTGAGCTGAATATGAGTGGTTAGGCTGGAAGTTTTCATTTTAACGCAGATCCCAGTGGAGCTTGCTGGCTGTGTTGTCAGGGAAAGCCTGTCTCAGAATTTTGTGATGTTACCTGTTGTGTGAGTGTTGGCCTTTTCTCCATGTCTTCAGACTGCAGTGGATGGAGGCAGGAGGGTGGCGGCAGGCAGGAGATGGAGGTGGCGCTGTACCTGGAGGATCAGTGTCATTGTGGGATCTCTGCCCTTAACCTAGCAGGTAAGCCACTGAGCACCATCCAGTCCGCTGGCCTCGCTTTTGCTTTGTCACTCCAGGCCTCCACCAGAGTATTCACTGTTAAGACCAAGATGAGACAAACGGGCCTAGGTTTTATTCAGAGTTTTATGTCCATACTAAATGTAAAGCATAACTACAGAAATGGTAAATGTAAGCATTTTAATCAGCAGAGAAGATGGAAACATGGCGAAGCGAAGAAGTTAGTTTTGACTGTGCAGTATTTAGCCTACAGTTGTCTGTAGGATTTTGTGCTATGTGCCGCAGTGGGTTTGGACAGCTTTACTCTCCGTGTGCTCCAGGGGCCAACTTCTCCTGCGTGGAGGGCTGGCTGCGAGTGCACGGAAGCATCCGGGCTCTGTCAGACCGCCAGAGGGACCTGATCGAGCAGACGTCTCGCGAGCAGCGCTCCCGCGTGCTGGGAGACTCCTGTTCCAATTCCATCTCTGACAAGTCTGTGGGAGCAGGTACGTTTGCTCTGCGCGCGTAGTGCAGACCACCACCACAAGGGGGCAGCTGAAGCGTGCACAGAAATATTGCCAACTCCTCTGAGCCTGTGTTGAGTACTTTACCGGAAGGGTCATTACGTTAGCTCATGCACCACTGCGGATTGCATGACTGTTTTGCCATTTTTCTCTAGATAGCCCTCTGGAATCTTTCTTGACATAACTCAGCATCAAGGACTTTGTGATTTGATCTGTACGTGTTTGTGCCACTGTTTGGGACTGTCTGCTAAAATACGTTCCTTTGCATTTGTTTCCCTCAGAGTCTGGAATTGTGTGGCAAATATGTCTGGCAGTGGTGGTGCTGTTGCTGTTGGTGTTGGGCGTGGCCCTGTTTACATACTTCTACAGAAGGAGGTGAGACCCCCTTGGAACAAACAGTACTTGCGTCTCCTGCTGGTGTCACACAGCGCAGAACAGTGTTCAGAAACACTGAAACTCGTATTTAACTGAACACTTACTGCTGAGGTATGTGTATGTGTATGTAAATGCCTTGGGGAGAAAACTTGAGTTGCCAAATAAGTTCATTAAAATGGAAAGAAGGCACTGGCCATTAACACCATGAGGTGATGTCAAGATTTGTTTTTCCTTTTGGCTGAACTATGCAAATACTTTGCAAAGATTTTCTTAATTGTCAAATGTCTTTTTCTAATGGAGCCCACCAAGGCACCCTGTGTGAAAAAACAAATCTCAGCATGGAAATCCGTACTCTCTGTTTTCTAATCCGTACATTCGGTTTTGTAATAGGGTGTAGCCAGCGTTCAATTAAATAGCTAAACAGCTAAACAGCTAACAAAGTTTGTATGTAGCCAAATAAAGTAATGTTAAGTCCAAACAAGAAATTACCATTGCTTAGTAACTTGAATTGCATTCAGCAGAAGGGCATGGCGCACAATCTGTTCCAACATTTTTTAAGTTATTCTGCTGTCTGCTGTCTTTCTTTGGTGAATTATTTATAAGATATACATAGACACCATTAAAAACTTTTTACGGCACTCAAACCCATGGTATATCATGAATATTGGCACGGCTAGGTGGTTTGTCACGGTTCTGTCTTCGCTTTGAGTCGTGCCTAATAACACCCCTTAGCTGTGCCACTATTCGTGATACAGGTTACCACGGTTTCTTGTGCCATACTGCTTTAATATTTATCCCATTTCCTTGAGTATGAATTGTAGCTATAATACTTCCGTGTTTGACTTTCCTGCAATGAGCCCTTCGTTTAGAAATGGATTTAACATTGCAAACCCGAGTGATCGCACTCAAAAGTTGTGCGCACAGATAGCAAACCTGAGTGTACAGATTGGCAAATCAAACACACAGATTGCAAAACTAAGCGTGCTGATCGGAAAACCGAGAGTACGGATTACAAAACCGAGAGTACGGATTACAAAACCGAGAGTACGGATTACAAAACCGAGAGTACGGATTACAAAACCGAGAGTACGGATTACAAAACCGAGAGAATGGAATTCCCCTTTGAGATATTTTTGCAGAGCTCCATAGTTTCTCCCATGAAGTTGTTTAAAACTAGACCATCTGACTTTTGTCAAAGTGGAGGAAATTTATCCTTGGTACATAAACAGGATGTAGACATTTCCAGCCTCCTTGACGTACATACTCATGGGGAAAGTACTCCTAAAAATCAACAGAGGAACCATCTGACTCCAACTATAAGCGCACTAGGGTATATTTATAATATGTAGCATTAGATTTCCTGTCAGGCTGTCAGCTGGCTTGTTATCACTGGATCTTTGTCTATGCTGACCATCTTGTGTGTGTGTGTGTATGTGTGTGTGTGTGTGTGCGCGCCTTTTCTTTTACTTTGAATTTAGGCATTCGCTGAACTATTTCTCCATGGAGCTGAGTGAACACACAGAGGGGCCTGGGGAAATCTAGCCCTGCTCAGGTACCAGCTCTGTTTCAGGTCTGCTGCCCTTCTGCAGTGGCGCTTTTGGACGGTGGCCACTGGCCATGGAGTAGGATGGGAAGGGAAGATACTGTTAGTAGCTGTTTCCTGTGCATCTCTGTAACCCCACTTTCATCTGTCCTCTAGTGTCACAGTCAGTGTTGCACTTGGCAACAGTGTTGTCGTGTACTTCAAGTATTAGCAGGAAGAAGGTACTGCTTTAAAGCTGGTATTATTTTATTTTGTATTGTGTGGAAATGTTAGTCTCTCTTTGGTCTTTGATGCATTCGGTAAACAATCAGGTAATCTCAGTTGCTGTTTCAAATTCAGTTGAATTCAGTTTGGTTGCAATCAAACTCTATCATGTTATTTAGAAGCTTAGATATGGGTTTTGTGTAGAAGTGAATGGAATAGCAGGATCAAAATGAAATGTTCATTTAAGGGTATGGATTTTTTCTAAAGTAAATAATGTACATAGACTTGTTAAGGGGCTTTCATAAGTGCACTAATGTGAGAATGTTTTCTGCATTGTTGCAGTTTTACTGCATTACCTTTCATGATTCATAAAACAGCTCAAGTACTTCAAATGGCAATTTGAAAACCATGTAGAATACACACTATATAACATTACAGCCACTTAGCTGATGCTCTTATCCAAGCCAACTTAGTTTTCTTTTTTTTAAACATAGTATCCATTTATAAAGCTGGATATATAGGGAAGCAATGCAGGTTAAGTGCCTTGCTCAAGGGTACAATGGCAGTGTCCTACCCGGGAATCAAACCCGCAAGCTTTAGGTTAACGGGCCTGTGGCTTAACCATTATAATATACTGCTGCCATAATAATACACAAAATTATGACTTTAGTTAGGTAACTTCATTAAAACATGCATTTCATTTTTAGGACAATGAACTACATTGTTCGTTTCAATGTGGACTATTTTCAGTATTTTTTTGTCCACATATTGAAAAAAAGCTATTTTAAATTTATAAAGTCATTTTCAAACGTACAAAGGCCAAGTTTTTCATAATGGTAAATTAGGATGACTAAAGCAACATTATGTTTCTGTGACTTATTTTAATTTTCTGGACAACAATGGAGTTTGTCTTGCGGTATATCTGAGTTGGCTAGATGACAGTAATTGTTTGTAGGATAAATTCACTGAAAGCTAGGCGGACACATTGGTTTTGGTTTTTTCATAGGATGTATTGATTATACTGAAAAAACGAAAATTACTGATGTTATTCTTTAAGGTGCTTTCATCTAATTTTTTTTTTTAATTAATTAAATTATCTGAAACTTAGTGATTGGAATTCATATAAAACATGGGCCAGGTGCCTTGTGAGCATTAAGTCAGTTAATTTCGAGTACGTATTCATTACTATCACAGTTGATGTCTGTGATAGTGAGTGGCTCGCTTCTGAAGTATGGGTGCCACATTCCAGTCCTGCAGAGCTGCAGTGTCTACTGGTTTTTGATGAGTTTCAGCACCAGTGATTCATTTCAGTTGTTGATTCATCATGTTCTCTAGGCTCTAATTGGTTGCTGATTTGAGGAAACTGTAAATATTTGCAGACACTGCAGCCCTCCAGGTCTGGAGTTGACATCCTTGTTTTAAACATTTTGACCATTTACTTCAGATGTACAGAGCAGGGCTGTCCAGTCCTATCCAAATACAGTGTGAGTACAGAGCAGGGCTGTCCAAACCTTTTGCTCTATTTTCTTAGGGTATACCAGCCCCTGGTGCAGGTGGGGTACCATACAAATTCTCAACCAATCTCTCATGGTCTGTTCCATGACCTACAAACTGGGGAAGTTCTCCTGGCTGTTGCTGCAGTCAGAACGTGGGTTTCGTTTCTTGTATTCCTTTTTTTTTAACATGTAATTCTTTGCACAGACTTGAAAAACAATCTGAATTTTAAAAAAAATGTTAAACATCAATTAATTAATATTAAAGATGCGATGGGGAATTAAATGTCATTAAGAATTTGTGTAAATGTATGGTATTTCAGAATTTTGAAACTGTATTGTTTATTGAATAAAGAACCTTATTTTTCATAAGAATGTTTTAGCAATGGTAAAACAGCTGTCATCCTAAATTATAAAGCTGTTTAAGACATGAGTTATGTTCTCCAGTAGAGATGATCTTTTACTGACTGAGATCATGTACATTAATAATGCTAGATCAGAAACCACTTATCAAGGCCATACAAGAATGATTTATGCATTGAAATGAAGTATAATTACTTAGCGATGTTCACTGTTTACTTAATCATGAAAACAGATTTTATTTTTCAAATAAAATGATATTTCCCAATATTGCTTTCTTTTGTGCATGTTCTCTGTTCTTCAACTTAGAATTATCTTTGGCTGACCATGCTGTAGCCTTCCAGTGCTTCCATTACCTGTCAGATTTTTCATGGCAGTTCAACCTCAGGATTTCACTTTCTGCAAACCTTGTTCTTCTATGACTCCACAGATATCCCATCTAGCCATGCTCTCTGTCTCCAGGACAAACTTCTAGTGGAATTTTGGAAAATTATTTGCAAGGGTGTTCTAAAATTCATGGTTTTGAAACCAGCCTCATCTCATTCCCAAAAATCACACTATGATATACAATGAGGGAGGGAGCAGACATGTCTATTTATACCTCATGTAATGGTGGAAATACAGTGCCTTGAGTGAAATAGTCACCACAAAGTTTCTATAAGTACATTGTGCCACCATCAAATGAAAAGATGAGAAAAAAGTTGTTGAAATATATCAGTCTGGAAGTTCTTACAAAGCCATTTCTGAGGCTCTGGGACTCCACCAAACCACAGTGGGAGCCATTATCCCCAAATGGAGAACACTTGGAACAGTGGTGAATCTTTCCAGGAGTGGCCGGCTTTCAAAATTTCTCCAAGGACGCAAAGAGGAACATGCAAAGAACTGCAGGCCTCTCAGGTCTCCACAATATGAAGGAGACTGGGAAAAAATGGGATTCATGGGAGAGTAGCAAGGAGGAAACGAAGTCTCACAGTTGCAAAAAACCTGGATGATCCCTGAGCCTTTTGGGATAATGTTCTATGGACAGATGAGTCAAAAGTTGAACTTTTTGGATGACATGGGGGTGCATTATGTGACATAAATCAAATACAGTATTTCACAATATGAACATCATACCAACAGTCAAATGTGGTAGTGTGACGGTGTGGGGATGCTTTGCTGCCTCAGGACCTGGACAACTTGCCATTATTGAAGAAACCATGAATTCTGCTCTGCATCAGAAAATTCTTAAGGAGAATGTCTGGTTATCCATCCATCCAAAACACAAAAGCAAGTCCATATCTGAATGGCTGAAAAGGAACACAATTTTAATTTTGGAGTGGTTTAGTCAAAGTCCTGATTGAACCCAATAGGGATGCTGTGGCAGGGCTTGAAACAAGCATTTCTTGCTTGAAAACCTACCAATTTGTCTGAATTAAAGCTCTGCAAGAAGAGTGGGCTGAAATTTCTCCACAGTGATGTGAAAGACGGGTAACAAATTATAGGAAGCATTTGTTCGCAATTATTGCTGCAACTAGTTATTAAGTTAAAGGGGACAATTACTTTTTCACATGGATGATATGAGTGATTGATAACTTTTTTAATTAAATAAAATAATTTAAAAAATGTGTTTTGTGTTTATATGTCTTATATTACATTTTGACTAAAGATCTGAAATTGTTCATTGTGACGAATATGCAATAATAGAGGAAATCAGGAAGGGGGCAAATACCTTTTCATGGCTTTGTACATTATATGAAGTGTTTCACTTCCTGTTTTGTCTCTTGCGTATGTTAACACTCCATTGCTTCCTGTCCATGGTCTCCTGTATTCTTCCGTACTCACTACCACCTATTCCACTTTAAGATCCTTCCTTTTCAGTTTATGCACTGAAAAGATGTAATGAATTGTATTAAAATGGTAGTAGAATTAACGATATTTGTTGTAACTGATACTTCTTTAACAATCCAGGCCTCTTGCAGATACTGCATATAAGGGATATTGGGGAGAGCAGACTAATTCTTTTCAAAGCTTTTTGAAGGGGTTGGTTTTCGTGTTCTTCCTACAAGTTTTGATGATCATCTTATTGTTGAACATACTATAGCAGAACATTCAAACAAATTGGTCAACTTAATGGCTTGTACAGTATACCCACAACTAAAAGTAATGCAAGTTGTTACAAAAAACATTAACAAATGTATATCTGTGCAGATGCTAAATCTTTGATAGGTGCTGAAGTGTATTATCATTTGCCTGATTATAATTTTCATATACATATGATGCTTGGGGAACTGTAGGTTTTCTTTGTGAGTTCACATTTTGGGCATCATGTATGTGGAAGGTGGAGCACACATTTTGCCACTTAAAGGAAGTGAGTCATGAGTGTCTGTATTTTTAAAAATGCTATTTATTCCCTATATTTTAGTAGCAAAATGTTTTTAAGCAAACTGAATTTTATGTATGTCAATGAAAAAAACGCACTTCTTTAACATCTGATATTGCACCATTTCACTGTGTTCCTCGGTCATCAGCTCCGCAGCCTCTGACTCTGTGGTTTTGCTTTTGACTGCAGATGCTTTTACAGCATGGTAAGTTCAAGTGTTGTGTTTCAAAGTGAAATCTGTGGACTGTGACACAGGAAGAGAGAAAGAAGTCAGACAGGAAGAGGTGCAGCTTCAGAGAGCGCTAATCGAACAGTCATTTTGTACAGAGCATGAGTGTACTGAAGAGCCACCAATGAAATAAAATAAAAACATGAGTTTATATTTCTTAAGAACTCCCATTTCTCCAAATGTGTGGACTTGAACAGAGTTACTGATGTTGTTTTCTCTGCCTCCTCTTGAAAGAACCAACGAGAGGAGCAACCCTCGAGGAGATGCACCTGCAGACTCTCTGAGGGGAAACACAGCTCAGTTCATTACCCTGGGTGAGTAAGGCTGCTTCTGCTTAAATCAGGCACAACGCATGCTATCAGCTGTCATTTAATGCAATTCTTACCATTTCAAACCATCACATATATAAAGGAAGAACTGTAATATATACTACTCTAATCATATACTTATCATTTGTGGTGCATCTACTCTTAGACATAGCGAAAAATCTCCGATTTCACAGCAAATGTATGATTTTGTGATAGTACAATTTGTAAAAACAAAAAACTTATCCTTATTCCGCATGTGAGGCTATTCTGATTAATTTCGGAAACACATTTTCGCATTTCGTAGTATATGATGTACTGAAGACTCTGTAAATGCACCACCTAGCAGAAAATGTTACTTTAAGCCCTATGCAAGTATACTGTGAATTGTGTTGATTGATGTTGACAGAATTGCCTATTTAATCCCAGGTTAATCTGTTATGCCAAACAGGGCAAGGAAATGTAAACTTAGATATATTTACAAAGCAAACTGAGTAGAATTAATTATGACTGCTGATATTGCCTTTATTGAAGGAAATAAGCACCTTTGCAATATTCCTTGGGTTATCTTGAATTTCGATGAGAAGAGGGTCAGTCAAGAGGGTAAACAGGACCTAGTAAATAGCAGTGCGCTATATCTTAGTAACAAAATTATGTATTAGCCAGGTTTGAAGTCTGAATGTTGGAAGCATTGCTTGGATAATATGCAGAATTTAATCTTTGTGAGGTGCCCACAATAAGGTAATCTGCTAAGCTAAGACATTACACTGAAAGACATTGGCCTCATGCAGAATGTATACAGTTGGGCACACAAGGCCTTTTTGTTAGTTTAGTTTAGTTTATTTTAGTTTAGCAGTGGACCCGGTGCTGAATTTTCTGGGTTGAATCTTTCACATATAACTCATTTATGAATGAGAAATACTACAAAAATTGCACATTACCAGATAAGGCCTCCCTTGACTCTTACATGTTACCGCTTCCATCCAGCTCCCTGCTCACTTCTGGTAGTCATGCATTATGACAGTATACCAGCTTTCTGACTCTATCGTCAATTGTGTATAATCAACGGACAAATAACTGCATATGACAACTTCATAATGCGCATCTCTACAAGGGCATAATCAATTCAGTGTATTTTGGATTAGAATGTCAAATTTAAAATTAATACTTTCTAATCCATGGGATTTATTCCAAGATGTTCTATTTATCTATGCAAAAAAAATTATGAAACAATAACATAATATATATTTATGTCCTCAGGAAGATATTAGGAAAGAGGGTTATGAAAAATAAACATACCTGCTCAGGTCCATCTGAATGTATGTGCACTGAACATGTTACACGGTTCATATAGATTCATATCAAGCTAGGGACCATCAAAAGCTCACATTAAACAGTTTCAGAAAAAGATTTTAAAAAACTTCACCAACCCTCCTGGATTTGATTCACTCAGAATCAGCATGCTGTATTATTGTCTACCTGCTGTGTATGCTTTTCACCAACCCCATGAAGAGTCAATGGGTGACTTTTTTTTTTAATAGTCTATGACATAGTCCTCTCATTCAGTCGTTTCCTGCTTCTCAGGTAACAGAGTATGTGAAAGAAGCTGTAGTATTTAAATACAACAGAATAATATCTAATAATACAGCATGTGAGCCAGCTACATATGTATTTGTTAATAACCAAGTAATAATGTTCTCAAAAGTAACCAAAAGCAAGGATTTAAGTGCTATATTTAAAACGTGTTCCCCCCTAGCACTGAACTGACCCCCGCCCCCCCATCGTTTAAATACTTTAAGCAGCAAAGGTAAATAAAAAATATTGATATTGTGCATATTGTACAAAAAAAAAATTAATAAAAGATTTCTCCCCAATATTGTTGCAGTGTTAACTACGAATGCACAGATTTGTTACCTTAGTCTGTTTTTTCTGTATACTAGTTACCTTTAGCTAGGTAGGTTGGACGAGGAATTTTAGTGGTTTAGTGAATAGTCTGTGAAAAAAAATGGGACCCCCTATGTCTGGTCGCTCAATTGTATTACTGGTTTGAAGTAATGATAAAAAAATAAAACTTTATATCATCCAACCCATTGACAGGTCATGTTACAGATAAATGTTGACTGTACGGATAGAGGTTTGTAGCAACTGTGTGGTTAGCGCACTGCTGCCAGAATATTGACACACATCTGTGTTACATGTAAAGTTACCCGCTATTTTATGTGTCTCTTAACATAATTATCCAAAGTGAAACACAGCCAGCTGTCAGCACCATTCATTTATTTTTTTAAATCCATTCATTATCTATACCCGCTTATCCTGGGCAGGGTCGCAGGGGGTGCTGGAGTCTATTCCAGTTTGCATTGGGCGAAAGGTAGGAATACAACAATGCAGATTGTAATTAGAAATTTGGCAACCATATTGTTTTAGCAGTGAAGCTTGAATGATTGTGCTGTGCTGTTGTTAGCAATGAGAGGTAAGATATCTATGACTAGATTATCATCTATGATGAGGAGCAATGGCAAAGTAGTCCTTCTTTCAAATGCCTCGTTGTTTCTGTTTGTGAGCCATTTCTGTGCTCAAGTTGTAGCACACACCATAGAAACCCCTTCACCCCCCACCCCTCAGTGAAGGGTTTTATTGAGGATCATCTGTAGTTTGCCGTCTATGCCGTGACTGCTGCAGGTTGCAGGTTTTGTGGTTTGTCTTTTGGTGCATTGACGTAGCCTGCTTCCAGCCTCCCATTTCTGCTTGCTTCATTTGTTTCTACTCAGCAATGTCCGTTGCCAAGAACGTTGTCATGACAGTGGAACAATTCACGACCAAGCAATACATGCTCCAGGATGGGGTTTTAGGATCTTAAAGCAATCTTGCCTGTATGAAAAAGCTTCCTCTTCACCTTGTACCTCAGTAACACCTTGGCAAATCTTTGGACCATCCTAGGAGGGCCTTTAAGTCCATCGTAACAAAATGGAAAAAAAATATGGCACAACCCAAATATGGTCTGATGAAACTAAAGTTGAGTTCATTGGCCTAAAAGTAAACCCAAACCCAGACCATCACCAAGTGACACATGCCCACCATGAAGCATGGTGGTGATAGCATCATGTTATGGGATTGCTTTTCAGAAGGAGAAGCTAGGAAGCTAGTAGTCTTATTTTGTAAAAGAGAAATATGTTTTTAAATTAAAAAAATAGTTAAATAAAAAACATTTTCAGTCATAAAGGTATTGAATTTATAGCATTGATTAAAGGGGAAAAATATCTCAATGCATTGAAGTTTTCAGGTGTAACAGGACAAAATGCATATTCTTTTGCATAGTAATTGCCCATTGATGATCACTGGCTTTTGTCACATGCCATTACACCATCTTGCACTTAGAGGTGAGCTGGGCTGGGGGTATTGGTGGGTAAGTGAAGTGCGTATGTGTGTAGCCCTCAGATTTAGTTCTGTGGCCTTGCCCTCTGGATGCACATGCATCTGCATTGTGTTTAAAGACATGTTGGCTGTTCTACCTACAGACCCTGAGTCATCACAGACATGCACAACCCAATTTACACTTGCATTATTCGAAGAATAGTAAAAGGGGGGGTGATCAAAAATCCCCAGCTAAATTTCCTCATGAATCAAACTGTGTAACACTAAACTGTACACAACTTAGACCTTATTTTGGATTTCATATACACAATGTATTCATTTTCGTAAGATGTCCCTTCGGGGCTCAGAAAGAAGAAAATAGATAAATAATAAAACTTAAAAATAAACCAAATGTGCTTTGGCACAGCCACATCATAAAGAAAAGCATCACCTCAAATGTACCCTGGCCACATCCTGGCCAGCTGCTTTGTCTGTAGGTATGCTTTTAAAGCCTTTATTATATAGGCATACCATACATTCATACTGCATACATGTTTAAGTGCAATGCAGAAAAAAATCCACAAACACTATTGCCTGCATATGTACTTGCCAACCGTGACCAGGACAAGCAGGTATTGATAATAGATGGATGGATGGATGGATGTAATTGTCAGTTATATATTCCAGTTAGCTTTGTTAGTTTAACAGTTTGCTGAATGAGTGATGCATTATTCCTCATCCTGTTTTGGCACTGTTCTAGTACATGAATGGGCTTCTCAGTCTGGCATCAACCAGACCTTACCATGCAGACTGTGGTCAGTATGCAGTGCAATGCACAATTGGCATTGCACTGCATACTGGGGGTGGGGGGGGGGGGGGTAGCGTTTCAATTGACCAGGATGGCAGCATCTACTTGCTGGTTCATATGGTGTCCACAAGTTCATGTTGAGCTCTACATGGAGCGTCTTCCTCTGACTCACGTGTGTGCGAGTCTGGCTTGTGAACTGCAGTGTGATGAGAAGTGTCAGCTGGCATCTCCTGCTTCCGAGGAGAGCGCATGCCTGGGCTTTCCTGAACTGACAACAGAGATTGTATTGTGTGTTGGAACATAAGCAAGTTTAGGCATTCCAAATTGGGGGAAAAGCATATTTTATTAAGTGATTCATTATATAGACAGAAATTGCATTCTGTCAGACTTTTATAACATGCCAACACGATACCCTTTGTCATTGCAAACATTCAAACCATCCATAACACAGCCTATATATTTCACTAATTTCTAAATTTTACAAGTCTTTGTATACCTTATTTATGAATTTGAAAAAAATAGCCATTGATGGTATAAGCCATTGGTGGTTGTGGCTTTTACTAATTTCCTCATATTTACCACCTGTGCCCCGATTCATCTATCACTGGGTTTTACTAGTACTTTAACCCAATTTTTTATTCTTTGTTTTCAGAGTGATGGATAAAGGTTAATGGGTCAGCACTAACATATTCTTTTAATGGAGAGAAACACCCAAAGCAGCTTCACCCTGGATTCCAATAGGCGAATAGCATGGCAAGAGGACTGTTATGTCGATCTTCAGTCTGATGCCTGCAGCCTAAAAACAAAGATGAAAACAGAAGGTGAGATCATTAAACTAGTTGAATTGGGCACAACTCTTCAGAACTATGCCAATGTTAATGTAAATATTTTACCATAGACAAGCCTCCTATTTGCACTGATCTCTCTGCATTTTCACTTGACTTCCTGTCTCCCAGGTGTTTGGATACAAAAGTACCGCAAGCAGCTAGTGCAATCCATCTCTGGCCCCTTCCTGGAGAGTATTGTGGCCCACATGCGGAACCAAAACCTGCTGAGCCTGGATGAGACTTTGGCTATGCAGGCCATGGTGCATCTACCGGAGAAGGTGCTCGCTGTCATTGACACCCTGGCCAACAAGGGCCCACAGGCCTCTGAGTCACTCCAGACCTTCATTGAGAAAACCAATAACAAGCTGTACCAACTCATCACTCTTGAGGGTGAGTTAGCACCCACCAGCCAAATTAGGCATTCGCTGTCATGTTTTGTGGGATTATAAATGATTGTATGAAATGTCACAGATTAAAAAGCAGTAATAATATGATATAAGGCTTTATACATTGCAATCAACAAAATGTTGAAAACTAAAAGCCTTAAAAGAATTTCATCTGAATTCATCAAATGATTTATTGCTGCAGGAAGGAATAATCATTCTTCCTTTGAGCATCTGTGTATGATAAAATGATCATTAAACCAGCTTTGCTACTACATAATGAAATCATCTGGAATGGGATGACAGTTAAGTGCACTTGGTATTGATGAGGTTTCTCAGTTTAAATGTACGGCTGGGCAGCTCATTCAGTGGCCCCTTCATTTA
The DNA here is from genome assembly GCF_013347855.1 of Anguilla anguilla. Taxonomy (NCBI): domain Eukaryota; kingdom Metazoa; phylum Chordata; class Actinopteri; order Anguilliformes; family Anguillidae; genus Anguilla; species Anguilla anguilla. The sequence continues at coordinate 43,734,785 of NC_049202.1, forward strand.
AGGCACCAAACTGTGGTGCATGGTTATGCCCCATGGTCTTGGATTGAATCCAGATTGTGCCAGTGCTGACTGTGGCCAGTAGTTTGGAAGGGCAATGCACAAATTTCAATTGCATCACCTAAGGTATGGAACGGTTCTGTTTGTTAGGGGTCTGCCCTCCATCGCTCACCAGTGACCCCCACTAGTCGATTAGGCACCTGTGGCCTGAATGTTAAAGCCACATTTCTAAGGTCATCCTCCGAATCCACTGAATGTGAGTTTAACTGTAGTCTGTGGTTTGAAAAGAAGCTAAATTGGCAGCGAGGTTCGCGCACGAACACGGCTGTGGTTGCAGATAATTGAACATTACAAATTAGGGTAGGAATTGGATGTAGTCATCCCCACCTTGGGCACCAAATTTATAAAACAAATTGTAAAAAAATTATATTTGCGCCAACATTTGTAATCCTTGATAAAAAAAAACTCCCATGATCGATGCAAAACAAATATGTTAACAATTCTTTCCCACATTAGTTGAATTTTTGCTATTTAACAGCCTTAAATAATTTTACATGCATGATAATTTAATGTGATACCTTACTCCCCTTATCTTTAGACCTGATTGTGCAGAAGCACACAGAGGCCTTGCAGACACGCTACGGAGGCCTGGTGCCCAAGAGAACATCCCTGGACAGCTTTGCTACCCTGCTGCTGGTGGAGGGACTCTCGGATTTGCAGCAGAAGGAGCACGATGCCTTGCAAATTGAGGCTACAAAAGGCATGGGGAGGCACCATGCCAGACAGCTGGCACTGGACAAACTACTGCAGCCTCTTACCCGTGTGAGCATCCCCCCACGCATCCTGCTCACAGTTGGAGTTGCCGGCATTGGCAAGAGTACCTTGGTACGACACTTTGTCCAGCTCTGGTCCAAAGGGGACATCTGTCAGGATGTCAGCTTCATCTTCCCTTTTACCTTCTGGGAGCTCAACGGGTTTGAGAAGCTGTCTGCTGAGCGACTAGTGAAGCAGGTCTATCCCCACGTGACTAATTTCAGCCATGTCTTCAATGGGTCCTCTCGAGTCCTACTGATCTTTGATGGGCTGGACGAGTTCAAATGCCCTCTGGATTTCTCAGATGCTATGACTTGCACGGACCCCAAAAAGGAGGTTCCAGTGGACAACCTGATTACTAACATTGTGCGAGGGAACCTACTACCTGATGCATCCGTCTGGATAACTTCTAGACCCACTGTAGCTGCCCAGATACCTGGAGGTCTGGTAGACAGGATGACTGAGATACCAGGATTTGGATACAAAGAAATAGAGGCTTTTTTGTCAAGCATGTTTCAGGATGAAGATCTTGTGAGCCAAATATGGTCCCATTTAAAATCCAACAAGATTTTCCTTGTGATGTCTTATGTGCCTTGTATTTGCTCAATTGTGGCTTCCACTATTGGGTTCCTCATAAAGAATGGCTCACAAGACTTACCCAGAACTTGGACAGAGCTCTACTCTTACTTTTTTAAAATGATAGTGGAGGGAGATTCCAAGGAACCCCTGAAGATAGAGCAGGCCTATGGAAGCAGCCGGAAGATAATAGGGAGCCTAGGACGGCTGGCATTCTATGGGCTTATCAAACGGAAGTATACCTTCCATGAGCAGGACATGAAAGCTAATGGCATTGACATGCCCTCCCTTCAGAGCAGCCTCAGCAGCTATATCCTTCTCAAGGAGGAGTCTGCAGCAAGCACAGTCTATTGCTTCATCCACCTTAGCATCCAGGAGTTCCTAGCTGCCACTTACTACTACACAGCTTCCAAGCGGGCCATCTTTGACCTCTTCACAGAGAGTGGCATGTCTTGGCCTAAAATTGGATTCCAGAACCACTTCAAGAATGCTCTGCAGAGATCACAGCAATCAGAAGATGGTCAGCTGGACATGTTTATGCGCTTTCTGTCTGGTATGCTCTCACCGCTGGTGGTCAAGCCTCTTTCTGGGCTATTGCCATTGGCTCGAGATGAACACAGTGGTTTCAGGGTCCCTGCTGCATCCTTCATGCAAAGTGTCTTAAACTCAGGGTGCACAGTCTCCTTGCGGGCTGTCAACATAGTGCACTGTCTGCAGGAGCTGCAGCACACGGAGCTAACACGGACTCTGGAGGAGGGCCTGCGTAACAACAACTTGGCTGGCAAGCTGACACCAATCAACTGTTCAGTACTGGCTTACCTGTTACAGGTGTCTGAGGAGTGCACCGAGGAGACCAACCTCTCCAACTGCCTCAACTATGGCATTGTCAAGAGTCTTTTGCCACAGCTACTCTATTGCACCAACATCAGGTCAGAAAGTAGAAAGGGCAGGGGGCAGGGGTGTTTCTCACTTTAAAAATGTGCAGCACAAAGTTACTTTGCTTTTTAAGAACTGCTTCATTTATCAGGTTTTGGCACTGAAAATCTTTTGAAATCAGTATATTTCTTAGGCATTGGTAAAATGAATCTTGTAGATTTAAAGCAAAGTGGCACAAATCAAGAGCTAGCTTGCTAATTTGTTTATTATTTGTTAAATCAATGGATAGTTATCGATTGTTAGCTAGCAAGGTATCATTAATTTTCTTACTTGAGGGAGCAAACTAGCTAAATTAGGTGTGAATGGCTTTTGAGTGCTACATTCTTTAGCTCTGAAACATCAACAAGGCATTGTCACCTTATGTTCACAGCCAGCTATACCTAGAAATTGTCAATCAGTGAACAAACTTACTGTGTAGATTTTAATGGAGAAAAATGCGTTTTGAGCAGCATAAAGCCCATCTTTAGACATGTGGTTTTGAATGAGTGAATTACTGTTTAGTTCTTGTTGCAGCGACCACAGTGCTTATCATATCTGAGAGGTCAAAGGTTCTGATCATTGTTCAAAGCTACTGCAACTCATTACTTCATTTCATTATTTATAAAGGACAGTTTCTTAATTATTGATTTTTTTTCAGTGTTAGCATCCAATGGCTATTGATGTTTTCATTTTGCAGACTGGAAAATAATCATTTCAAAGATGATGTCATGGAGTTATTGGGCAGCTTACTGAGTGCCAAGGATTGTCACCTACAGAAAATAAGGTTTGACCTTGAGTAAAATTAATTTAATCATTACAAAGACAAATCTTGACAACAATCTTTGACAGTTTCTTTCTGATTTACTGCATTGTTGAGTACATGCACGTACCGTGAAATGTACTGAAATGTAAAAGGGAATAGTATGTCTATAACACTGGTTAATTAAAGAGGTCAACATGTCATTAGGTTTTGTCATTTGTGAGCATGATGGGACCAACCTGCAATGTACTATAAGCTAAGCAGTCTAGTGCCCTTACTGGCTTAATCGTCTCTGTGTTTTCCGATCCATCAGCTTGGCAGAGAATGCTATCAGCAACAAAGGAGCCAAAGCCATCAGCAGGTCTTTGATGGTCAACAGGAGCCTAATCTCTCTCGAGTGAGTCATTAGATGATCCCATTGTTGTGTCTCTGAATAGTATGCAGTTCAGAGTCTGTCCTTGTTTCTCTTTCTGTTCAGATTGCACAGACAGCACATTTTTGAAGCAGCATTATTGCAGAATGTCAGTGTGTAACTGTGTATCAATTTGTCTTTCCTGAGATGTCTTAATAATTTCAATTTTCCTTTTAAAAATCCATGTCTGATTTGTTGTGGTGTAATATGTGTTGCTTGCTATTAGTTTTCGCAGCAACAACATTGGCCCCAAAGGAGCAAAAGCTCTAGCAGATGCCCTCAAGAGAAACCAAGTTCTTGTGTCGCTCAGGTGTGTTCATTTCCCACACAAAACACAAATATATTCAAGAGCCTTCTGTGCACTATATGATAAGTGGCTTATCTATTTCCAACTGAACCGCACATATTACATTTATTTTAATGTATTATAATCCAGAACATTCAGCACATTTGTGCCAATTCTAGAGATTAGCTACCACTTACATTATGATTGGCTGTGAATCTCACCCTTATGTCCTCTCTATTCCAGCCTCCAGAATAACTTCATTGAGGAGGAGGGAGCCAAATCCATTGCGGAAGTACTGGTGACGAATCGCAAGCTAGTCACCTTGAAGTGAGTGTCGTCCCACCTGTCTGAAGACCAACAGAATCTCTTCTACTAGCTGTTTACCACAGATTTGCAGTTCAGCTCATAAACACTTTGTGTCCCAGTTTACAGAAGAACTCCATCAGCACCGAGGGAGCCCAGAGAATCGCTGAGGCACTGAAGAAGAACCAGACTCTGAGGGAACTGATGTAAGAGAAGAGCTATAGAACATTTCTCACAGTAGCATCGGAATGGCATATTGTCATTACAGATAGTTCACATTTTTACATAGATTTATCTGAAATCCATTCGTCGTTCTGTATATGTGTGGTGAGTTTTGTTTTTCCTGTGCCTCTGTAGTTTGTCCAGTAACCAGCTGGGGGACAAGGGTGTGGCAGCACTGGCCCAGGCGCTGACAGTCAATCACAGCCTCATCGCCCTTCAGTTAGTGCTTCAAACAATTATCATTTTTAGAGGTTATATTCAGATTTTGGAGGGTGGGATTTTCAGGATACTTGAGTACCACCATTCTTTATGGTGTATGACCATTATTGAGATCTGTAATCTGCTTAATTTGAATGTATGCATGTATGTTCAGGTCCTGAAAATAATGTGTTCATTTTCATTTTTCTTTCAATAGATTGGTTTTTAAAAAATTTCCCATTTCAAATATACGATAGAACTAATCAACTATTGTGTGATCTGTTTGTACCATCCTTATTAGTTCTATAGTATATTTTCCATTGTAAATATACTGCAGAACTAATCATGATGGTAAAAAAAACAGATCACACAATAAACTGGATTTGAAGTAAAGGCATTCCTGGTTTCTTCCCTTCTGTACATAGGGCATATCAGTTTTCGGTTTACGACCTTATGGGTCAAATCATAGTGTGAAAAATAGATGGTGGTCCTCCAGTTTATGCTTGCATCTTTCTATGCAATTCTCTGGCTCAGCTTTATGTTCCTGATTGCAGCCTCCAAAGTAACTCCATCAGCAACAAGGGGGTGAGTGTGCTGACCAAGGCCCTGCGGCACAACCGGGGACTCAGGCATCTGAAGTGAGCACAGTAAACCGGCCTCCAACACTGCTGTGCTGCCCCTACACTGCGCTGCCCCAGCATCTCCACCCACAGCCATGATCCCCCCACTCCACCCCCCTCATCACACCTCAGTACACAGCAGTCTCATCCCAGAAAAATATTATGGAGTCAGCCACAAAATTAGATATGGCATTTTTACTTAGTATCAAATGGGTATACCTTGGGCTTGTATAGTATCATGTTTTATGTTGTCTCTTATGTGTGCGTTTTTAAATCAAAACAAAAACTAGGCAAAGGACACACATATGGACTGTAGCTGTTTGGACTTGCACAGTAGCGTTATGCAAAGTAAATCTTTGTTAACATGAAGGCTGTTCAAATGAGGAAAATTTCATTTAAAGCCCTATTCGCACGGGACTAGTATTACCTGGGGACCTCATGTGATTTAGAAATTACCCCCCCACGTCTGTGTTTTGTGCGGCGCATTCGCACAGGATAAGCAAAGTCTGTATTTTACTCGAATTTACTGACATTATCCCCCCGGATATGATTGAAAATGGCTCTGCTCTGCGTAATAGCAAAATACGACCCCAAATCACCGGGATGCCGATTCGCACGGGACTAATATTATCACATGACCTCTATGTTTGGCGAAATATGGTAGGTAATTTGCGGGGGAATTTTTACTTAACAAATTACAGACATGGCAGATTTGCACGGGATTAAGATTACAGACGACCTCCGCAATTATTACAAATTACTAGAGGTCCCCAGGTAATACTAGTCCCGTGCGAATAGGGCTAAAGATCTATTTTACTCTAATTATGGGATACATACATTCTTACACACATATCCAAGAGGTTGCACTGTGCTGCTCTGTTTTGGTGATTTTTTTAATTTTTATTTTTTTAATTGAAACCCAAATTAGTAAATTGTTACTAGTGTTTTTTTTTCCTGCAGTTGAAAATTTTCAAAATTAAATTGGCATGTCTGAGTCACCTCAAGCTGTATTTAGCACTGTGGTTTTATGTTTTGGTGGAGAGTTTGGGAAAGCCTGAACTTTGCGATGCTTCGGTGTCTTTGCGTTTCAGTCTGCGTGAGAACTCCATTGGCGTGGAAGGAGCTAAGGACATGGCCAAAGCCCTGCAGGAGAACAACACCCTAACACATCTGGAGTGAGTCTGGCTAGCCTCATTTAGCATGCGCACATTGCTCACTAAAATTATTCACGCTCTTGATAAATATAAACAGACTGTATGAAATAATATGTACGTAGCTATGTTTTAATTATTTTTTATTAAAGTAGCAGATTTGTAATGTGGCCATGATTTATTTTTTGTTGCATTTTATGTAATATAATTATGAGGGGTGTGGATTACTGGGGCACATACTGAAAAACTTCTCAAACAAAATATTTTTCTCCAAACATTGCATTGCATTAAAGGTTATCATTTTCTCTTTTTTGGGCATAAACTATTGTTCATTACCTGACTTTTTTTTATCCAGCCTTCGTTCCTCATCTTTATCAAGTGTGAATAAAGTTGGAGAACACTTTATCATTCTAACTCAAATAAGTGAAAAGTTATATTTAAATAGCAGTCACTGTGCTCTATTTCTTAAGCTGTAGATAGTACAGGAAATAAGAATTGATATATGAATCTCATATGAACCTCACTCTCATTTGTGTGTGTGTGTGTGTGTGTGTTTCTGTCTGTCTGTCTGTCAGTCTCACAGCAAATTTGTTGCATGATGAAGGGGCAAAGGCCATAGCTGGTGCAGTGAAGATCAACCAAGCTCTCATATCCCTGCAGTAAGCTACTGTTTCAGCACCCCCCCCCCCCCCCCCCCAACACACACACCCACAAACGTTACCATAGAAACACAAACCACATAAATGCACACATTAACAGAAATAGCAAAAATGGGCATCACTATATCTAAGGGTCAAGGGGGTGGGGTGCATCACTGAACATCAATAGGATACCACAGCTGGCAGAGCAGCACATGCATTACCAGTAACCTGTATTTGCTCAGGATGACTGAGAGCATCTCTATCTCCTGCAGCCTCCAGTGGAATTTCATCAAGTCCAAAGCTGCCAAGGCCCTGGCTCATGCCTTGCTGTCTAACACCACCCTGCAGCAACTGGAGTGCGTACAGTATCGCTGCCCTTCCTTCCCTTTCAATTCCTCTGCTCTTTCATCATGCCGTTTAATGAATGCTTTCATCAGTCCTTTGTGACCACATCCTCTAAATTGATGGCAATCAAATGTTTCTAGCTTATAAGCTTGTATTGTACCTTATCAGTATCTTTTCTGTAAAGAAAATTGATTTTCCTTGTACATGTAGTTGAAGAGAAACACAGGGCAGACAAGCATATGGCAGGCTTTAGATGGATCACTGAAACAGCAGAATCAAAATATTAATTAAGATTGACATTCTCTTTTTGCATGCACTGTCAAAAAGCTATTAGTCATGGCTGTTTCAACTCTCAGTAATGAAATTATATGTGTGTGTATATATACTGTAATTTCACTGCAGTCTCCAGGAAAATGCCATTGGGGATGAGGGGATGATCGCTCTAGCAGAAGCCCTGAGGAGAAACACAGCTCTGAAGACATTATTGTGAGCCCCACTCTGATCACTAGCTCAAACACCATCTAAAACCTTACTGTCATACCTGGGGACACAAACCCATCATAAATCTTCTACAGCCCACAGAGATAAATCAGTCTTTTCAAGAGCAGCAAGTGAAAAAAATCACTTCCTGTCAAGGATTGTCATTGGCAGTGCTATTATGAGTTTTGAAGGGATTAATCCCATGTTACCATTCTTGCTCATTTTAAAAACCAATGTGTTGCTTGTAAAAAAAATGTTATTTTTTAAACTATTGTTTGAAACAGATTTTGCTCATGTTGAGTGTCCTGTGAGGGAAAGTTTCTTCCATTTTCTAGTAGTAGATTTTGGAGGTGTAGAAAGGTTTATGACTCTATTATTTCTTGCTTTCTCCAGCCTGCAGGGTGTCTCTGTAGGCCATACTGGTGCCATTGCACTGGCCGAAGCTCTCATGTTCAACAAAACCCTGCACACCCTTGAGTAAGTCTCATGCTACTTCCCATGTTACTTTTCTTTCCTGCATATATACCAGTAAACTGCTGATTATTCTGAGACAAATGTGTGAGACAGCCACAGTTGTCTTTCCTGGCCATACAACCAAAAAACATACATGATTCTGTTTCTTAAAAAGCATTAATAGTACAAATACCTAGACTTACAAAGCAGGTTCTATACAAAGTTAGTATTGCAAGAAAAAAAATTGGGCATGCTTTTCAAATGAGTTTTTTCTTTCTTTCATTTCATTTAGCTTTCTAGTAAATACAATCCTTTTTTTCATTTTAATCTGTCTGTTATTTCATTCTCATTCAAGTCTGCGTGGGAATTCAATTGGAATGGAAGGAGCAAAAGCCATGTCGAATGCACTGAAGAAAAACAGAAGTCTGCAAGTTTTAAAGTATGCTTATATGTTTGCTCCCTCTCATTTGAGAAAATGGTTTATGTACCAATTTTTTTAAATTAAGCAAATCCTGGAGCACCTCTACAGATTATAACCACTAAACTGTGGGATTCAAAATGGTGGATTAGTCAAAAGCACCTGCTTGATGGAAGCTTCAGGGGGAACTGTATTGTGGTGTTATTTTTTTTATTGCTCTGCTAGTTTTCACATTTGTTTCCAGTTTGCAGGAGAATTCTTTAGGAATGGATGGAGCCATCTTTATTGCCACTGCCCTGACTGGAAACCACAATCTCACTTACATCAAGCAAGTATCTTCTCTTCTCTGAAGTTTTTCAATCTTTCCTTAGCCTGGTCCTTTCAATCCTAGACACAGAGCCAGCCGCGAATCCGTGGGGCCCCAAAATAATAAATAATAAAAATCATTTTTTTTAAAAACCACACAGGGGCCTCTTAACCATGCCAGGTCCCTAGGCGGTCGCTTATATGGCCTAACGGATGGGCCGGCACTGTCTATAAACATCTTACAGTGACTCACAACCCAGTATGGTGCTGAGATCACATGAACTGTGCATGGTACCACTTGAATGAATTTGAAATTTAAATATTTTATTCCAGATCAAGTCACATAGAAGGGCACTGATCTCTACCAAGGAGACACAAAGATTAATCAGCAACTCCTAATGTGACTTTGCCTTTGTTGCAGCCTCCAAGGGAACCGCATTGGAGAATCGGGTGCAAAGGTCATCTCTGATGCCATCAAAACAAATTCTCCGAACTGCGTGGTGAAGATCTGAGCAAGCACAAGACTGTTCATGGTTATCACTGTTGGTGATCTGAGCTTACCCCTGCTCCTCTGGGAGGAGCTGCTGGGTTGGCTGATTTGAGGACACACCTAATGGGAAACTTGAATAAACATACAAACAGAAGTCAATAAATTCTCAGGGATTATTCTGCAACATCAGCAGATCATGTTCATCCTCCCACTGCAGCTCTCTGAGCTCTCTTCTCCATGGACACATCTACATTGCTGAGCATACGGATTCATTCCAACTTGGTAGAGGGACGAACATCAGCTGTAGAAACTCAAACCCAAGGGAAGTGCTCGGTTTAATTTGTATCATTACTTTTACTTATTTATGAGTAAGCCTAATGAAGGCAATCCATTTTCTAACTCCAGCCAAACACTGTCCTTGTATTTCCTTTTCTTGTGTTTGCTAAAATTCTTCAAGGGAACTTTTACATTTAATCTGTGGCCTAAAGATAAGGTGATACATCTATGTAACAATAACTGATGCTATTATTTGACAGATACTGTTACATTTGATCATGTACACATATGTAACAAACTGATACTTGAATGCAAAACTCACTCTTTTGTAAGCCCATTTAATATCAGCACTTAATATGCTGTAGGACTGTGTGAACTGTTTTCATTGCTCATGCAAAGGCAAAAATGGAGCTTATGAAAGTATTGCATAGATATTAAAAGTCTGTTGCATAAAGAAACTAGAGAAAGGAGTTAGGAAGAATCTTATTATAAACTAAATTTGTGTGCAGGATAAATATCTTTTACATTATACCTTTTCTGCTTATTATTTATATTTAAGAATCAAGCCAGTGGTTCAAGATGAGAAACTTTTAATAAAAAATGTTCTGCATCACTTTTATATATACTGCCAAAAATGGGATTATTTTTTTATTTGAATGTGTTCAATATAATAAACAATATTTTAGTTACATTACAATAGCATGTTAATTTATCATTCCCTATTACACAACAAATATTTCACAATGGGAAACTAAAAGCTGAACTGTATTAAAAACACAAGGTGCAGTATGGATTCTGTATTTATTAATAAAAACATGTAAAACTGTGTTCAGAAAAGCTCAGTGATCCCTTTTACATAGTTGAATGCCTGTGTGGTACCAATAGAAATTGAAGTAGACCGCTGTTATCATTTTCCCTGCTCTTAGCCAAAAACACTTAGAAAGAAAAAGACATTGCAAGTTTGGATGCCCTGTGATGCACTGAGATTACAGGTCTTGTGTTCAATCTTACGCTACACTACCTGCCTGCCTAGTGCTACAAAACTGTCTTAAGACTCAAACATATGATCTTTCCAGACACTCAAGACAGCATTCCGTTGCTTCAGAAAACAAAAGCATTGGAAATGGCAACTACAGTGGCATCTATATTGCCATTTAAAGTGGTCTTCTCACACATCGAGCTGCAACTGTGTGAGGGCGCATTCAGTACAATTTCTGCCACTTACATTCACTCTACCCCTGCAAGAAAGGCACAGTGGGCAGAATGATAACAACAAATGAGTCGCAAAGGGGTGGATTGGCTCTGTTAATATTTCAAATGAAAGCCATCTTATGATTGCAATAAAAGACACCTGTTTTCATGACGTGCCTGTCAAACATAGTTTGAAAATAGAAAAGAACATTAAGCTTCATTCCTAGATTTGCCAAAATGACAAGTCTACTATGAAATTTTTTGAGGGTGAAATGTGAAACGGATCTGCCAGGATATTTCTATACACCAGGTGGTCAAAACATGCTACATGCAACAACCAACACTACACAAATAGCATCTAGAGGCTATTTCCTGACTACAAAATGCAGGCTTTAGGTCACCATAACATACTCTGAAACACACAAACAGTAAGGCAATCGTATAACCAAACTCACTCTTCCCCCAGCGTCTTTTCATTTATACTGACAATACTGGCTGCATGTAAGAGGCTGACGAGACCACCAAATTTAACTTTTAGATTTTCATGACAATTTTTGTCACTACCATATTTGGTCCACTGCCATATGCACATACTCGTGACCCCTTGATAAGCCGTACTCTACAGCCACACAACATGAAAGAACTGTAAACCTTCACATATGCAGGCATGTTCACATAATGTGCTTCAATTTATGTTATCGTATTTATGCAAGTTTATTATGGTCCAACAGGGAGCATACACCTGCATGTTTGTGTTGACTGGAAGGTTCTTAAATGACTGTAATGGAGTATGTAGTGTTTGTGTGCATGTGCTTCTTGCTGAGCATAAAGTAGCCATGTCTCAGAAGTCATTGTCACTCTCTTCCAGTAGTTCGGGGCGGTGGCCTGCACGGGGTGGCCGGGAGGGCTTGGGCACTGGCACCTCCAGACTGTCATTGTCATCCTCCAAATCCTCGTTCTCTTCCTCCTCCCCGTCCTCATCCTCATCATCCTCATCCACGTCTATTTCGCTGTCCTCGGAATCCTCCTGTAGATCCAAACAAGCCGAGAGACTCGGGTCAGAGGTTGACTTCTGATGCTCCTCAACAGAGCAGGCGTGGCTACATCCTCGTGGGTGAAACTAAACCAAAATCAGCAGTTGGATGCCATATTTACCTCTTCACTGTCTCCTCCATGCATTGTACCCACAAACCGGGCTCCAGCTCTTCCTGTGTGGGGCAGAACGTTTCTAGGCATGTCAGTGAGCCTTATTCACATTTTAATACGACCTTAACTTAATTAAACTTTAGCACATAGGGCAATAAGGCTGAAACATGTTACTTATGACAGATCAGATCCCGTAAAGGTGAATGGTTATATTATCAAAGGCAGAGTACCTGGCATGGGGTTTCTGCCTGGGCGAGGTTTAGAGGGCCTGTGTTCCTCTATGTCACTGTCTGAGCCCTCGTCCTCCGGGATGTCCATGTCCGAATCTTCATCTTTCACTGCGGTCAGTCAAAGAATAGATCAGATCTTGGCACTGGCATCTGTGCCTTTTGTGAAGCGGACTGTTTTCCCACATCGTGGGGGTGTGGCCTATTACAGGTGCATTGATGCATATGTATTACCTAAGCAGCATAGACGTAAGCGCAGCAGGTCCTGGAAGTTGATTAAAATTCTTTGCATTTCACTCATCGCGAATGCCATTGAAAATACAGTGTCAGGATTTGAAATGCACATTTCTTAATGAATTCCCGGTTCTTGGAAATTTTGAATTGGTTCAAATTCGGAAACGACTCTCGATATCCGACCCTAACACAGATGAGGCCTTAAGAATTCAATCAAACATCAAAGCATGGCTGTCTCACCTCCGTTCTTCACCAGAGACCTCTCCTCCTCCCTCAGCTTGTGCTGCATCATTCTAAGGCTGTTCTCTGCCTCCTGTGGAAAAAAAACCAGGTCAGGTAGTGTTACTATACAGACTGGCTCTAGAAGACCCCCGGCCACTTCTGTCACCTACTGGAGCCCCTCACCTCAAACCTCTCCTGCTCCAGACGGTGGTAGTCCTCCAGCTGCTGCTCAAGGAAGCTCAGGTTGCGGAACTTCTCCACATAAATCTCATACTGCCTCTGCAGGTCCTCCTCTATCTTCTCGTACTCGTCCATGAACGCGGGGCTGTGGGGTGGGAGATCAGCATGGATCAGAGCATATGGACAGAGTCTGTGGATACAGAGCCCCTCCTCTACATCCCCGACTCATTTTACAGTACATTAGATTCACTTTGCAGACAGTTTCATTTGTTTTGCTTTTTACACACAATTGCCCTTAAAACCTTTGTAGGTCTGCTTATTGAAATATATCTATGTCATTTCCACTGCTCATCGCCTGTTCCACAGACGGGGAAGTGAAGTTTCTGACAGGACCGGATGCTCCCGGTGGGTTTCAACTCACCGCACACTCTGCAGTGTCTGCAGGCGCTTCTGGTTTCTCTCCAGCTCCTGCTTCTTTTTCTCAATCTTCGCCTCCAGGCTGGATTCATCCAATGACACATTGTTCAACATATCGTTCGTCCTCTGGACATTTTCCTATAGTCCAAATTAAATTAAAAAAAGAAAAGAAAAAAAACAGGTGAGTGTTCAGCTTCAATAGATACAAGGGCTATAATTTTTTGTCCTCCACTAAAGCCAGATAAACTTGTATGTTGCAACAGATGCAACACTGTTTGGGGTGCAAATCCAGCCACTGTCATTTGTATTAGCAATAAATGCTAAATTTAAACAATTTTGAAGGGTGGAGTCAATGTAGTAGTGACACTACATGCTACAAATGAAAAACAAAAGATTAATAAAATATTATGAACAACCCAAGAACAGTTTTCATTTCATGCGGGTAAGTTGGTTTCACACATCAGAACAGAGCTCATGCTCTCCTTCTGGTTATTTATATAAATGTATCTGACTGACATGTCCCCCCACCCACCCATCTACAGCATATGGCTTTCACCTGCCTACTCAAGCTCTGAGGTACCAGGTTCCCACACTCACCAGGACATCCTTTATGGCCGCTCTCAAAGCCTTCTCCGTCTCATTGATCTCCAGGGGTCTTGCGATTGCAGCGGTCCTCATTTCCTGAGAGAACAGGGAAAGTCCAACAAATGCAAATATTAGTCTTACATTAGTGTGCAATGCCTGCAATCTGTACATTCCCTACAGTCTGTTTTTGAATCACATCAACACTTTTTGTTTAATTTAAGGACACTGTGGACTTAACATTCTAATTTGTGATCATAACACTGTATTATTAAAGTCGTTCAGAGAACGTATGAGCACTCCCGCTATTTTAAGGGTACACTTAATACACTAAAGATAACTTCACAAAAACTTTGAACAAATTTTTACATTTCAGAGCAACTTAAAACTTTAACTATAGATTAAAAAGCGGTTCTTAAAATCCAGTGTACTGCACAGAACTGATGCTTTCAATGCAGATATTTTAATGCATATGGGCCCTGGACTTGTTCCTCACCCTCAGGTCCACCTCCTTCCCCAGCAGGTCATATAACGTGGCTCCTTTAGATGTGATCTCTGATGCCAGCTGTCTTGCTGCTTTCAAGTCAGCAATCTGACCAAAGACAAGAAAAGATCAACCATGAATGGTTTCAAGAACATTTCTTCATGACATACGGAGCAATGCATACACGCCAGTAGCCACATTCCCTTACTTACTGATTTACTAAAACGAGTCTTGCCAATGCAAATTACAATTAAGGAGCAGGAATAATAATAATCTCCCTCACACCTTAGATCCGAGGTCAAACTTGAACTTGCTGCTGTCCTCCTCAACCTTGTCCCCTGAGGCCATTTCCTTGGTCTTCATGGCACTGTACAACACAGAGGTTATCTTCAGCATCTCCTTCACTGCGTAGCCATCTGCCTGGTACAGCCGCTTGGTGTTCAGCTTGATGTGAGCTTTCGTAGCCTGTAAACAACAATCGAACCCCAAATGCAAGGAGATTAGGCATTTGTTAAGAAAGCCGTGAGGGTTTAGCGAAGTTAAGCCTGACTAGTTTGTGGCCAACTCGTACCAGCTTCTTCTTTGTTTGCCAACTTTTCTCTGCAGGGTATGATCTCCCACACCACCCCAATTACAAGGAAGTCTACAAAATGCTTAAATTATGAAAGAAAAGATGCATAAGCATACTGGTACAAATTTGTCATAATGTTAGTGCTGCAGCAAACCATGAACTATCATTGTGAAGTAGTAAATAAAATGCACTGCCTTATTTTTCAGGGTAAAAAAATGCCGCACAAAATATCTATACAGAAAGTGGTTACCATGAACTGAGCAACGGCTTTAATGAAGAAAACCCGGTCAGACTCTGAATCGACATCACTGGGAATATCCATCTGCGGCTCATATCTGCAGGAATGGCAGAAATACATTCGGTTATTAACTGAAATATGGGAACATTTTAATATCCATGCTCAAGTGAAGACCTAATTTTTCTCTTTCTTGTATCCAATAAATGTGTCTTGTAAAATTTTGACACCAACCTTTTCACCAACCAGATCAGGATCTCAGCCACCAGGGTAAAGTTAGGCGATCTGAAATTTTCCATGGATATCAGTCGAGGATATCCCAGGGCCCGCATCATTTCTGTGAAATCTTTTGACACAGAGGTGGAATTGTACATGTGATCTTTGCTGGACAACACTCAAGTGTTTATGAACAAAAATCATGTGATGTAGCACTTGGTTCAATATTTCATTGTGTGAGATTAATTCATTTTCAGAAAGCAATATGAAAGAATGCCAAATGTGCAAATATTTTATATTCCTAAAGAAAGAGTATTAAATACTTCATTTGTTTTATCATTAAACAAGATTTAATTCAAGTTTGGTTCACTTTTATATTGTCCTTTTATTTAGTCATTAGAACTTGAGTGAAATGGGATCTATGCATTAATTGATAAACCTAGAAAATCTTTGTAAAAAAAAATTATATAAACTATTAATAACTGTGCATCTCCTGCTGTCTCTATTTCATCTTTCCCTAGCCCTGTTTTCAAGCACCCAAGATTCAATTACAGAATAGTTACATTACTCGAAAACCTGCATTTGAAAGAATAAAACCTAACATAACGTTTACTTCAAAACATACTCACTCCTTAAATCTCTAAATGACATGATGATCCTGCTTTCATTTAACTGATCCACACGACCTGAAAGTATTTCGGAAGAGGGAACAATAAAAATTAATGTGGATGAAACAACTGCGGCGAGTTAGCTAACTGAGCTTAGTTTTGGATGCCACACACTGAAAATGCTATGGTCAAATCTTGCTACTATACTAGCGACCAGGCTAGCTACTAACAGGTCCTACAACTTAAAACATTTGCTTGTACACGATAGCTGGCTATCACTAGCTAAACAGTGTCAGGTTAATTAGGTTGCTTAGCATCTTGATTTAGAAAGAATATTGATAAGTAGCTAGCTGGTTTGCTATTTCCTATTTGTTTTAGTTAACTTAAAGTTACCTGTAAATGGAATATATGCCCGTTGTGCTGTTAGTCAACCAACGTTTAGATAAAGTAGCCAGATCAGCGCTTATTCTCGTTTCCACGGACGATAGCATGCAAGCTAATTACGTTAGATCTGCTATCGTCAGCCTGCTCGATCTGTCTCCAAAACAAACCCAGAACTACGGCGTCCTGGAAAAGACAAACGTAACCGTAACAGGCAAACTCCAATGTTGTAAAGACGTCAACACAAGAACAGAATATTCCATCGTATATGCCACCTATGCCTACAACCGGCCTTTATTGTATGCACACTTTCTGTGTTTTGCATTGGGTACATTATAGCATTATAGCATAAAACCTACTATAAAGGCTGGGGGAAATGACGAGATCAATTGTAGCACACTTGAACCTGCTGTCTGAGACCATTTAACAGTGGCTAGGTTGAATATCAATGCTGCCATTGTTCACACGGGGTGTTGGTAGATAGGAGCAAGCACTCTTTGTAGGTCTAATTGTCAAAGCCATCTGATATTTGAAATTTAATTTTAACATTAGTGCATATGTGATGCAAAAGCTGGTATTTCATTTTGATCAATTCATACTGCACAACTAAAGACTCAAAGGCAGCAATACACCACCTCCATTGTATTGTTATAGGCAAAAATAATAATAAAATCAGCTTGTTGCAGGTAGGGCTGGAAGTGAACATCTTAGAGACAGACCACATTATGTTTCTATAAACACACAGTTTCAGACAGAGATGCTGCTTATGTGGTGAAAAGTAGTAATGATTCAGGTGGTCTGAGGGTGGATGGGGCCCAAAATAAAACACACACACACACACACACACACAGATACCATATGCAAAATATGCAAAATATGCAAAAAGTCATAAAGAATCTTTTGACAGGTCTTGATGCAGTCAAGCTTTTATTTGAAGGTGTTTTCTGCAAACGAACCATTAGCAGGTCTAATGATTCTGTTGCAGATGGCCTCCCTGGAAATCTGTTCAGTGTGTCCTGTCCCTTCTACCTGTCCTGGATTGAAAAAGTGAACCATCTATTTCCCCAAGCTTTAGTATGACCATTCATGTTATTCTCTTTGCAGCTGTTTTCATAGATACAGTAGCCACATATACAATTTTTACATTCTTAATATATAATGTATTATATTTATATCATTCCGGCAGAAAATTTCGTCTTCAACAAGCCTAATCTGGTCAAGCTGATTTAAGATGTGCTTTTGACACTCCCAGATGGCTTTAGCTGGTCGACCAGCTGATCACCAGCTGACCTGCCTATCCACTCTCCCTTTCTTTATTTTAAATAACCACTTAATTTCACATCATGTCAGACATTTCGTATTGCAATTAGAACTACAGTAAAGAGTGTTCAATATTTTATAGTGAGTGGTCATGGTCGGTCATGATGAATACTTGCAAAGTTTTCCCCCGTAGAACTGCATCTCCCAGAATCATTTTGGTAGCAGAACGTGGGTACGTGCTGGTCATGGAAACGGCGGTATCTGCCGCGGGAGTATGAAGAGTGTTTACAGTTGGAGGAGCGGAGTTTGCTAGCACACTGAAGGAAGCATATCGTTGCCGAAATAAAATCGTTTGTGATTAAGACGGATCGTATGTTAGCTACTTAAAAATGGCTCAACCGATGCCAGTTTTTACGTCAGGTCGCTATGAAAAGAATACATATCTAGTTGGCTACTGTTCAGGAGCAAGTCACACTGCACAGTCGCTATCTAACTTAACCCGTTGACTATAAGTTAGATACTTAGCCATATAACGCTAGCAAAGGAAAATTGTCCTAGCTAGTAATATAGCTGTATATTCGTGAATGAATCCCTTCCGTTGCAATGTCGTCTAGAGGTAATGTAACTACCTACCTAAGTTGACTATGTTCCAGTTTTATTTAGCTAGTGACGTTAATAATTGAACGTTGTTTCTATATGTGATAGCTAATGTTGTTCACTTGCTGATCTAGCTGTCTACCCCCAACCGGTGTATCCACTAAGTTCCCAAAAAAGAAAATAAACGTTAACGTTAGTTAGCGAGATTGTCCAACTAACGAGCAAAGTTGTCCGTTAGCTACGTGAATTTTATATGAATCTATGTGAATTCATCAGTTTTAGTTCTGTCAACTCACTAATTACCCAGACATCTGGTAACTTATGTCTGTAACCGTTCCCATACATCTAGATAAACATTCATTTAGATAACTAACAAATGTTGCTAGAATTTCATTTTTCAAATGAATCATAGCTTACTGAAGTAGACATTGCTTTCTTAGTCACGTACCAGCTAGCCGAATCATTTGAATAGGCTGTGTGTTGTCCGTTACTCCTTTATGACTTGCGCTATTCTCATGTCCTTTCAAGTTTGGCAGCATCCTTACGTCAATATCTTTAAACACGTGAAGATAGAGGAATGGAAGAAATCAACCAGAGAAGGAGATGTGACCACCTATATGGTAAAGTAACTGTTTTGCTGCTGCCTGCATATCCATGCAGATGCCTCTAACTTAAGTTTAGGCGAACAGTTACTCAGGTTTTTTTTAATCAAATTTTTTTGTTCTCAGGACAAAACATTAAAGTGTTCAGTTTTTCGCATACGTGGATCAATTCCAGCCAGCACCTACATCCTGGTGCCAAAGACAAGTACCCAATCGCTTGGACTGACTGGACGCTACTTCTACCTGCTATTCAGACCCAGCCCTACCAAACACTTTGTGGTGCATTTGGATGTGGCTTCTCAGGTATAGTAGGACAGCCGGAAATAATACAGATGTACAAGAGCATTGTTTGCATCATGCAATTTATTGCTCAAGATTGGTTGCCTTTAATAATGAATCATAGAAGGTTAATCCAAAAAGCTGTCAAAAATTGGCAGTTGTGGAGATTGCAATCATGTCTAAAGTGAGTCATCACAATTCATTGTTTGTGCATTCGTTTTTCATGCTATTTCACCTTCAGGAAAGTCAGGTGATCCGCGTCTCCTTCTCCAACATGTTCAAGGAGTTCAAGTCCACAGCCACCTGGCTTCAGTTCCCCTTCCTGTGTGGAGCTGCTAAAGGCTCAGTGTATGAGAGCACAGCTAAAGCAGCCAGGCATGGTAAACAGCATCTGTTGTCACAATCAAAATCATCATTATTCCCCCTTTGCTAAAAACCATTCATTGGGATTTGTGTCAATCTGTGGTGTTTTTTTCTCGCATGCCAAGATTTGGTGGGCCCGGCTCCTCCCACGGTGCGCTGGACCTGCCTTTTGATAGACCTGCAGTATGTCCTCTCCGTCTACCTCAACCGCCGCCACAGCCACCTGAAGAGTGTGAAGCTGTGCGCCAACATGTCTGTAAAGAACATGTTCACCAGCGACCTGCTGTGTGACCCAGGTGAGGAGGTGTTCGTGCGAGAGGATGCTCTGGTTGCCCTTAGGAGCCATTACCAGCTGCAGTGCCACAAAGGCTGGCTGCTGTAACTCTGAAAGCACTGTGAAGTATTTTGCCTCCGACTCATGTCTGTGCAAGCTCGACTTGCAAACTGCAGTGTGATGAGGTGCAGCAGCTAGTATCACATGATTCAGAGCAGAGCTCAAGCTTGTCTGTGCTTTCTCATGTTGATAGTGAAGGTTGCGGCAATGTGCATTGATAAATATGGCTGGGTTTTACAAACTGGGGAGAAGCATTTAAAAATGGCAAACTGTATTTAGAAAAATGAATTTAAAAGCGATTTATGCTCTCTAATCTGCAGAGCTGTCTTTCAATGAAGCCAAACATGCAGGAACAGGATCTGGGAAAGGCGCTGGTCCAATGCCGCGTGAAATGTGCTTCCCTGTGCCCAAGGGAGAAAGCTGGCATGATCTATATGACTTCATCAGGTAGCTGTCCTTCCTTCTTCCAAAGTGCCTGAGTACAGATCATTAGAATTATTCCAAGTGTGTTTAATCACACTGAAGCAAAACGAAAATCAGAGGTGTTCTTTTTGTCCTAATTAAAGCAACATCCAGCACACAATGGGACGGAGAGTAGCATACTGCTGATAGTATATTTTGACTGGCCCATAATATATATTCCCCAGGTTTCCTTCAGATGGAGCCAAGATGCCTTTTGATTCAATTCAGAACGGGTGTACCAGTCCAACAAGTGAGTGAGATGTTTCTCATCAGATGTGCTGCTTCTCGGACCATGACACATTGCGCTACATGTGTTCTCATATTGTCTTGTTCCAGTTGGTTCCACAACATCTGAAAACCCTGTTCGTGAGGTTTCCATCAGCAAGCCTGTGAAGGACAGGGTCTCTCTTATCCAACAAATCACCAGCCCCAAACATGTGAGGGTCTTATGTCCTTTACTGTCTACAAGCTCTTGTTTCTGGAATTCCTTTGGAGAAATATTTAATTTGTGGTGTCAGCTTGGTTTTCAGGTATGTTCAGTGTTATAACTGAAAATACAAAAGGGTTGTTGTCATTCCTCTGTTTTCTGTGGCAACATGAGTTGGATAGATCAGTGCCCCCCACAGTCTGTCTGGGAATGGTTTTATGGTTGAAAGGTCTTTGTGCTGTACTTCCAGCTTGGTCAGTGACCCCTCTCCCTCCCCCACAGCGCGCCAGGTATCACGTCCCTTTGGTGACCGCCAGCGTGCCCGAGCTGGGCATTCGGCCCGTCGTGCCAGGGCGCAGGGAGCTGCAGGACACCTGGCAGGATCCGGGGGAGGACGGGAGTCAGCCACAGGACCCGGACAGCCTGGACGAGGACGACACGCCGAGGATGCTGGGTATGGAAAACGAGGGCGTGCACGTCTTTGTGCACAGAGACGATGGAGTCGCCCTGCAAAGAGAGGACAGTGAAGGGGAGGAGGTGAGATTCCTGCCTTTCTCAACACTCCTCATCTAGCCGCAATTTCTCCTGGTCCCTGTTTTCTATGTGCGCATATGGGTGTGTTATAGCTGTGGCGTAGCTTCTCTGTGGATGTTTCAGATGGTGTGTACCACGGTCCCACGGCCAGTTTCCCTGCCTTTGAGGAAAGCGTCAGAGCGTCTGGTAAGGAACGAGCCCAGTCTGGAGGTGGAGAATTCAATAAGCTTCCTACACCTCCCTCTGTTTACGCCCTGCCTTTTCTCTCCTTCAGAAACTGCAACCGGACCCCATCCTGAAGCTCAACAGAATCATTGGCTTTGGAGGGTGCACCACCAAATGTGTAAGTGGTAGTGTGTAGCTGGATGTATACTTTAAGTGCCCTACAAAGAACAGGAGAGCAGTGCTGCAGACTGACTGTGACCTGGTGTCTGTCCGCAGGCACTGTGGACCAAATCTGGAGATGCGGTGGTGTACCCCTGTCATGCCGTGATCGTCTCGATGAAGATCTCCTCTGGACAGCAACGGTTTTTCATTGGGCACACGGACAAAGTGAGTGCTCAGGGCTGCTGTCAGTCCATGACAAGGAAATCGGGACGGTTACAAGCTGCAAATAACTTACGACTAATTTTAGTACGTAGCCATTGCATAGGCATTTTGACAAAAGCGTGTGAGCTTTGTCCTGAATAGGTGGGTGTTCATATGTTCATGGATATTTGAAGGATTGTTAGTGGTTTTGGGGTTGCTGCTACATCTCGGGTAGAGGAACATGGGTGGGCTTGATGGTGTGCTCCTGTATTGTGCCAGGTGTCAGCGTTGGCGTTCAACGGCGCCTGCACTGTCCTGGCGTCTGCGCAGATGGGCAATCAGAGCATCGTGCGTGTGTGGAACTATCTCGATGGCAGCTGCCTGGCCATGTTCAAAACCCACGCGCACTCTCTGTCCTCTCTCAGGTAACCTGTGCATGCTGTCCTCTCTGACTAAGACATAGTACTCAGCCCTGGTCTCAGCTGGTTTACGAATACATCTTGTATGCTTGTTAAAGAAGAGTCATTGGTTTGTGAATCCACGACACCAGAAAAATCATACAGAAGGGGATGATATTTATGCTGCTTTCAAAGAATCTTTTGATTCTTCTACCATACAATAACTGAACTAGTGGTAATGGTAGATTGCATTCATGTAGAGTTCTTTGGTCTTGAAGCGCTTTATCAATTCAGGGGAAAGTTCTTAGAAATAAATGTAATGATGGTTTAATGACTGCAGTGAGCCTCAGTTTAACGTCTTATCTGAAAGATGGAGTCTCCTACAGCACATGATACAGTCAGAAGAGTGCAGAGACCCAAGGGTAATTCAGCATTAGGGTCTCGATGCAGCTGGTTCTGAGCTGACACTACTGTCTGTGAGACAGGACGGTTGAGACATTTGTGAGAACCGCTCTTTGGCGCTGTGTTTCAGCTTCTCCCACAGCGGCGGGGTTCTGTGTGGAGTAGGCAAGGACAGCCACAGCAAAACGGTGAGCAAAACCTCCGCGCGGCTGCTTCCGCTCCGCGCTTTCGTCGAGAAGGAAGCGAACGATCCGTCTGTTCTTCTGTCGCGCGGATCTGATTCGTTTTGGGCGCTGAGAGACGTGTGCTCACGTGCGTCTGCGGTCCCGTACGGTCACATTGCGCTTTTCTCAGAGGTGTCACTGCTCCTGTTTTGATTGGCCCTCTCCTCTGTGCCCCAGCTGGTGGTCGTGTGGAACACGCGGCGGGTCACCAAAGGAAAAGAGGTGGTGGTTTTGGCCAAGGCTCACACGGACGTGGACGTGCACACCATGAAGATCGCTTTCTTCGACGACACCAGGTGCCGCCCCCGCATAAGCGCCCTCTGTCCCCTCAGCCTGTCCCCTCGCTGACGCTAACGTGCTGCAGATATTTAATGTGCCGTTTGCTCGGCACGTCCGCTTATGTTTCTCACTTTAAAAGGCAACTGGGTGTGTTAAACTTGTAATTAATTATGATGTTTTATGGGGCAAAAAATAGTTCTGCAGAAATGGATCGCAGAAAGTTGGATCCCTTTGCACATTAAAGTACTTCATTTTCTCAATTTTGTATTTCCCAAAAAGAACCCATGTGCATTTTTAATAGCTGCGGTGCTTTGTTTTTGTATCTCTTGTAAAATCTGCAAAAAAAAAGAAGTAATAATTTAAAAAATTTAAATACATAAAAATGAATAATTTGGAACAGCAAAAAATAGTGAGGTGGTTTAGGTGCAGAGTTCTGTGTGGCTCATTGTTTGCCTCACGGGTGCCTCTGTGTTCAGGATGGTGTCCTGTGGGAGGGACAACGTGCGCCTGTGGCGCGTGCGAAGCGGGTCCCTGCGCTCCTGCCCGGTGAACCTGGGCGAGTACCACGCCCTGGACTTCACGGACGTGGCTTTCGAGGAAGGGCATTGCGCGGACAAGGAGCCGGAGGACCGCACGCTGTGAGCCTTCCCCCCTGTTTGGGCTTCCGCACCGACTTTTCCGCTCGGCGTGCCCGAATCAAGTGGCCTTCCACTTACTGCACAGAGCTGAAGTGCTAGCCGCTAGCTCAGTAACACTGATTCAGAGTACAGGATTACCCTTGGAAATATTAGCCTTGGCCATGTAGCCTGGCTGGCTCTCCAGTGAGCCATCACATGATTGCCCATAGTGTTGCCCGGGGAGTACAGGTTTCAGTTAATGCCGATTACACCGCCGTGGCTGTTAGCATGCACGGACACCCTTGCTAGCCTGCACTTTCCAATTACCACAGAGTGGTAGGGATAAAGAGCATCTGCTGTCTCGTTTGCCTAATTAGCCTTCCGAACGCCTACATTGGGACATGTCGCGCGTGTTTGCTGGAAAAAAAAAAGATAATTGTGAGAGCTGTCATCTTGGTTGTCTGTGTACATGCAGGTTTGCGAGCAGCAGAAGCGGTCACATCCTGGAGATTGACTACAAGAGTGTGTCGATCAGGAACGTGCGGCGCCTGGTCCCCGCGCAGCAGGTGCACTCGGAGCGCAGGGAGAAGCAGACCTTCAGCACCGGTGAGTCGGCCTGCCCCAGGCGCATTTTAAATGCCATCAGTTTTCATTGGCACAGAGATGTGACGCTACTGCAGCTCACTTGTCCATTCCCTCAACGCCACTTAGTTTGGATTTATTGTGTAGTTACATGTTTGCCATTTTAATTTTTGTGAAATTTTGTGGCTGTTTGACTCCCAGATAAAGCGGTTGTTTGCGATTCCGCTGCTGATTTTGCCGTCTCCCTTGCAGGCCCCGGCATCGCCGTGAACAGCATCAGCGTTTCCTCGGCCTTCTGTGCCACGGGCTCAGAGGACGGCTACCTGCGCCTCTGGCCCCTGGACTTCTCCAGCGTCTTTCTGGAGGCCGGTGAGGACCGCGGGGCTGCCTGTGTTTCTCTTCATTTCAGGCCCTCCCTCCTGCGGTGGTCTTTCTGTCAGGGCACTGTCTGCTGGGGCTCTTTTTAACATGCAGACCAGGTCTAGGGACTGCTGTAGGAATGGGCCCGTACACACGTCATGCGCACACGCACACACACATTCTCACATGCACACACACGCATGCACACAAAACGCAACACCTGAAGCGTGCGCACATCACCAGATTGGTAAATGCAAAGCTCCCCCTGGTGGCTGAACTGTGTCAGTGTCTCTGTCCACAGTGCATGAGGGGCCAGTGAGCCTGGTGGCGGTCAGCGAGGAGGGGCTCAGCGTGCTGGCGGCCACCAGCACGGGGAACCTGGGCTACCTGGACGTTAGCAGCCGCAAGTACAGCACGCTGATGAGGTCACACACCGACACCGTGCTGGGCTTCTGCGTGGACGGCATCCGCAGGCGCATCACCACTGCCTCCCGCGACGGCAGCGTCCGCATCTGGGACCTGGACTCCCTGCAGCAGGTGGACACTGCACTTCCTGTGTGTGTGTGTGTGTGTGTCTGTCTGCCTGTCTCTGTGTGTGTGTGTGTGTGTGTGTCTGTCTGCCTGTCTCTGTGTGTGTGTGTGTGTGTGTGTCTGTCGGTCTGCCTGTCTGTGTGCCTGTGTGTGTCTGTCTGTCTGTGTATCGTGTGTGTGTCAGTCTGTCTGTGTATCGTGTGTGTGTCAGTCTGTCTGTGTATGTGTGTGTCAGTCTGTCTGCCTGCCTGTCTGTCTATGTATGTGTTTCTGTCAGTCTGTCTATATGTGTCTGTCTGTGTATGTGTAGTTGTCATTAGTTAATGTCCAGTGCATGGTAGTGTATTTGAATCCGGTTAACAGTGCCCTCTGTGTGTCGCTCCAGCTATATGACTTTGTCTCTGAGGACGTGCCCTGCTCGGTGGCCTTCCACCCCAGTCAGCAGGTGTTCTCCTGTGGCTCCAGCTCCGGGATGGTGCGGGTCTTCAACATTGCCAGTGCCAACTTGCTGGCAGAGCACAAGTGAGTTTCATACCAGTATTTGCATCTGTGATAAGTGAGTTTATATGTGCTAAGATCAGGCTGGTGTCATCAGAAAAAAAAAAAGAATTGCATTCTCTGTAAACCCTAGAGATGGCTGTGCGTGAAAATCCCAGTAGATCAGCACTTTCTGAAATACTCAAACCAGCCCGTCTGGCACCAACAACCATGCCACGTTCAAAGTCATTTAAATCACCTTTCTTCCCCATTCTGATGCTTGGTTTGAACTTCAGCAGATCGTCTTGACCATGTCTACATGCCTAAATGCATTGAGTTGCTGCCACGTGATTGGCTGATTAGATATTTGCGTTAACGAGCAGTTGAACAGATGTACCTAATAAAGTGTCCGGTGAGTGTATATGAGGAACAGCAGAGGTCCAAGGATTGATCCCTGAGGAACACCACATGTTATGGTAGCCCTATTAGATGCCCATCACACAGTTTGGTTAATACAATATTGTGAATTACAGTGTCAAAAATATGCCAAGCACATATTCATTATTGTTTAGGGCAGTGAAGATTTGATCAACAGGTTAAAGTAGAGCCATGTCTGTTGCGTAATTTTTGTTAAATCCATATTGATGATCATGCAGTATGCTGCTGTTGGTTAGATGCTGTGGTATTTTGTTAGAAATGAGCTTTTCGGGTCAAGGGCCTAATTCAAAGAGCAGTCGCTTCATTAATGCCTCCACACCTCTCCGTTTCCCTCGCTCTCTCAAAGGCCTGATATCATCGACGGGGTTTTGAATGTAGGACGGGGTGCATCCTCGCTGAAACGGGCTTTATGTCCGCCGTGAATTGGACTCTTTGTGTCTCGGGTGGTTTGTATTCATGACGACGTGTGCTGTGCCGTCTTGTGCTTCTGTGGGTTTGGCAGCGTACGTATACATCTACGCATCTTGTGTGGAACCGAAATGCGCGCTTGACTCAAATATAGTACGCATCCGGCCCTCTGCTCAAAGCCCTGCTAGCAGGGAGTAAAGTACGCAGTACACAGAAATACGAACCGTGTCGATTTAATAATGGGGCCCTCCTGCTTGCCATAGGTGCAAAATGCACATTCAGGATAGCTTGTTAAGTAAAGTTATCAACTTCAATAGCAGCAGTGAAGCTAGACCTGGAGATGAATGCTATGACCATAGGCTGAGAGCAGGACTGACTGACATGCTCAGACCCTGCACTTGAAGTGTACAGACGAAAGGAAGGACTGTGCGTTGAGATTTTAATTCGACTGAAAAATGCCATCTTCAGCTCGAATTTAGGCTAGTGATGCTAATGCGCGGGTGAGATAAGATTTTGTAGTGTATATTTTGTGCCTGGTATGGTATAACAACTGAGGCTTCAATGTTGGTGATGTTCATCACTTAAATGCCATGTCAGAATTGTATAGCTGTTTGTGCTGGACTGGTATCATTCACTGGTTCAATTCTGACATCAGTCTGAGTGGACTTGACATGTTGCCTTTGGTTACTCTTACATAATAAAGACTGCTGGTAATTGTTAGATTTCCGTGGTGGTCGAGGTCGACATCTGCTGGTTGAAATGTGAAGCTTTGAAAGCTGCTTGCATACTGAAACTTCAAGGGAATGTTTTAACGTAGCTGCACTTTGTCAGTCCTTTCCCCCACCCCCTGTAGCTCTCCCACCTTTTGTACTTATACAGGTCATGGTATTTCTATGGTTTTAGCTTCTGTTTTTATGATTTTACTTTTCTCTTGTTTGGGGCTTGTTCTGGTATTGTCAGTTTACATTTAGAATTTGTACTTTGGTTCTTAGTTAGCATAGTTAACCTGCGCTAGTACTTCAGTGATGTGACATTTACTCACTGGTCTGGGAATGTGCTACTGCTATTCAGAAGGTTTCTCCTGTGTTGTAAGTGGCTCTGGATAACGGAATGGGATGTACTGGACTGGGTGTGACGGCCAGGCTGTGATTGTCTCTGCAGGCAGCACAGGGGAGAGGTGATCGGCCTGGCCTTCTCCCCTGACGGGGAGTTCATGTACAGCGCCGGCTCTCTGGGCTCTCTGGTACTCTATAACGCCTCGCAGGACGACCACCACATCCTCAGGGCCCTGGGTGAGTCTTTTCCACTCTAATCTGAATGTGAGAGTGAGGATGTGAGCTCATTCATGCCCGGCGAGTAGGCTGCCCCCCCCCCCCCCGCTCTGTCAGGTGACTCGCGCTCCTCCCCCTGCGCAGGTAACGTGGTGGCGCGGGGCGTGGAGCGCAGTCCGGACGCCCTGACGGTGAGCAGCGACAGCCGCTGCCTGGCGTTCGTCGGGCCCTCGGAGCACATCGTCACCGTCATGGACGCTCGCTCCCTGGATGAGGTACTGATGTCATGACTCACTTACCAGTCTGATGTCATGCGACACATTAATTACAACACAAGCAGAGACACGGACAGTGATGTTGGTCCAGAGCAGTACAGTTGATTAACCAAATGTTCAAATGAAGGGAACAATAAAACCATCTTTGCATCCTAGCAGACTGAATAATGATCAGCTAAACCAGCATTACCTCATGTCTTTGTCAACTCGTGAAGAATGACTGACTATTACAGTGACTAAGAATAAGCTGAAAAGGGCTCCTTAGAAGTCACTAAACAGATTGATCAGATTTTGCTTGGGAATTATGGGACCCGTCGCAAACTCTGTCTTAATTATAGTATTCCCGAGTTTTTCCTGAATGCAAGATAGAAAACGGTGCATTAGCAGTAGAAGGCCTGACTGGATGCGCTCGTGATGGTGGCCCCTCTCCATCTCCCTCAGCTGCTGAGGGTGGACGTGAGCATCCTGGACGTGGAGAGCACCAGCCTGGACTCGGCTGTGAGGGTCTGCTTCCCCCCCGCCTCCACCGGGCACCTGCTGATCGCCACCTCCGCCAACAAGATCCTCTGGCTCTATGCCAAAACGGGGAGGCTGCTGAGAGAGGTGACCGAGACCCCCGGGCGTTTCTGGGGTTTAGCTTTTCCGGATTCATTCCAGAGGGTACCTGGTGACTGGATTATCTAGACACAAAACATTTACATTTGATTAACATCCTGTTCACACTGTTCAGAATAAAGCCAAGTCTGAGAATCGCCTCTTCAGTATGCGTGGTGCAATGGTCATTGTTAATTTAACACTGCTTTAGAGTAAGCAGTACAGTGGCCGATGTTAGAGTAAAATGTATGTAGGGTACAAACGCTGTTGGTTTTTCTGTGTGGCTCCTGTGTTAACTTGTGGTGTTGAGGTGTGGACTCTCTCCTGCCCCCTGCAGGTGTCCAGCGTGCACAAGCAGCAGTGCAGCTCGCTGGCGGTGAGCGAGGACGGCCGCTACCTGCTGAGCGCGGGGCACAGGGTGCTCAAAGTGTGGGACTACAGGATGCAGCTGGACGTCAACGCGCAGGTGAGGGGTGGGCTGTCTGCCTTTATCTGAAGCAATAGAAAATACATCTGTTAAAAATAATAATGAAGATACTCATGGAGAGAGGCTCCCATGTTTGCAAAGGTGGAGGCAAACCAAATGAATATATCATTTGCGGTGACGTTTGCTTGAGTTACATTTATAAAATTTACGCTGGTGTTTGTCTGTCTGTCTGTCTGTCTGTCTGTCCCAGGTGTTCATTGGCCATTCCCAGCCCATACAGCAGGTGAGCTTCACTCCGGACCAGCTGGGTGTGGTCAGTGTGGGGGAAGCTGTCTTCTACTGGGACTTCCTGGCCCATTCAGAGGAGTCAGTGAAGAGGAGGAGGTAAGAGTCCACCTCCATAGTCACACATATTTGTAGATGCACACACAATGGCTTTATGCACACTAACGACACATCCTTTCTGTCTGCTGTTTTAGCCCTTCTCCTGTTGTTAGGTCTGCCTCTCCTTTTAAATCAGGTAAGTTCCTGTAAAGGCCCGTCAATCATATTTGAGTCAGATTTGCTGTACTCATTATGTAATGTGCTATGTGTTCAACTTTGTGTTGGTAATTTTGATGGATAAAGCTGGATACTGAAGTAAAGCAGTAAGCATTAATTTCTCTGCCAGTAAGCAGCCTGTACAGTGAGTATTCTTAGTTGTCGATCTTGTCCTGTCCTGCTCCAGAAGAGAATTTGCGGAGCATCAGTCCAATGCTGCTGTCCAATGGGATGCCCCGACAGACTGTGCCCCTCCCATCAGCCTCCCCGCCGTGTCTGGACATCAGCTCTATGAACAGAAACAGCCTTGAAGGTGGGGCACTTATGGACAGCCCTGGCCTTTCAGTACTTAGTTAATTACAAGCAATCGCTGGCTACATGATATAAACCGAGTCTGTACTATATGTGTGTGTGGCTGTGTGTGTCTGTGTGTCTGTCTGTCTGTGTGTGTCTATCTGTGTGTGTGTGTCTGTGTGTGTGTGTCCTTGCAGCCCTGTCTGCGTGTGAGGGCTCAGAGGAGGCGGCGCCCCTCGCCGCCCCCTCCCCTGCAGTGTCGGGGTCCTTCCTCCGGGTCACAGAGATGGCAGTGAGCGGGGACGGAGCCAGCCTGAGGAACGGAGTCACCTGTCACTCAGGCAAGAGAGGCGTGGCTTCGCTCAGCTTAGGCGCTTTACTAGGCTTTTCCCTCACACACGTTTACCAGTGCATCTGGGAAGTGTTTGTCATTTAATTCTTGTTTTGACCCGAGTATCATTGTGGTTAACCTCTTTCAGTGGATAAAGTGGAGGAGAAGCCATCGATCCGTCCTGATTCCTACAGGCACTTCACTCCGCGCTTCAAGACCTCTGTCCTGGATCAGGTGCAGTGGCCCTTGTGCTCACTCAGACGTGTGTAATGTTCTGATCGGCTCCAACAGTGACTATAATTTCCCAGAATTCCCTGCTTGTCTCTGTCTCAGGGTGCCGCGGCTCCCCAGGCTGGAGAGGAGGGCCTGAAGCTGAAGGCTGTGATTGGATACAACGGGAACGGGCGGGGCAACATGGTCTGGAATCCAGACACGGGTACGTTCCGCCGGTGTCTCCTAGCAGCGTAACCGCGAGTGTTTGGCGCTCGGGTCACAGTGAGGCATTACATTACAGGCATTTAGGAGATGCTTATCCAGAGCGACTTACATTGTATTCACTTATACAGCTGGATATATACTGAAGCAATGCAGGTTAAGTGCCTTGCTCAAGGGTACAACGGCAGTGTCCTACCAGGGAATCGAACCTGCGACCTTTAGGTTACAAGACCAAATCCTTAGCCATTATACTACACTGCCTCCCCACACAAGGCCTCTCCCCTGTGCCGCCGCAGGTCTGTTCGCGTACTCCTGCGGCTGTGTGGTGGTGGTGGAGGACCTGCACACGGGCTTCCAGAGGCACTGGCTGGGCCACGCCGAGGAGATCTCCAGCCTGGCCGTGGCCAACGACGCGCAGGTACAGCTCCGCGCCCGAGACGCTGCATCGGCCATGGGGGTGGTGCTGGCTCTCACGCCCATCTGTGTGTGTTTCCCCCGCGCAGACGGTCGCTTCGGCGTCGGCGGGCTGCGGAGGCTCCGCCAGCATCATCTGCATCTGGAGCGTCCGCGACGGCGCCTGCAAAAATACCCTCTCTCACCACAAGGGGGAAGTGCAGGGCTTGGCCTTCTCCAGAGACGACCTCTACTTCCTGTCCATCGGTCAGTTACAGTTAACTGTAGTTTTGCTGGGGTTGTCTTTGAAGTTCTGATGGGAAATTGAGTTTTTTTTCTCATGGCAGGAGACTACACGGACCCGGGGGTGGCGCTGTGGAGCACCAGGACGTACCAGCTACTGTCCAGCGTCGGCCTCCAGCAGCCACTCCACGACATGGCCTTCAGCCCCTTCGCTGCCAGCCAGCTTGCCTGCGTGGGGAGCTCTGGCGCCCTCTTCTGCCTCATCGAGTCAAACGGCCTGGATGTGCAGCTGAAGGTGAGATTTACTATGGAACAAGATTTCATTTTCTTTTGTGACGGCAAGTTCCTTCAGATTAAGGAGTAACTGGTTTTCATGTGTCTTTGACGAGCTGCGGGGTGGTTTCTGTTGAGCGGTGAGGGACTGTAAGGCCAGTGCGTCTCCTCTCCAGGTGCAGACTGCCCCTGTGCCAGACGAGGTGGGGGAGGTGGAGCTGACGTCGCTGTGCTACGCCGACGGCATCCTGTACACGGGCACCAACAGCGGGCGCGTCTGCGCCTGGGACTGCCCCTCCCAGCGCTGCTTCATGACCTGGGAGGCGGACGAGGGCGAGATCGGTCAGTCCGCCAGCCCTCCCTGTCTGTGCTGAGTGGGAGCTTTGCACACACAAGACAGATACTAGACAAGTCAAGTCAGGCCTATATCAGGACAGTTTCTTTGTAACTGCGAGACAGGTAGTCAAAGGGATGTGAGAAGTACTTTTAGTCAAGTTACATTCGCTGAGCGTACATGCAGTCAGGTGGTGGTGATGTTAGACATTACATTACAGGCATTTAGCAGACACTCTTGTCCAGAAAAACTTACACAACTCTTTACATTACATTGCATCCATGTACACAGCTGGATATATACTGATGCAGTGCAGGTTAAGTACCTCGCTCAAGGGTGCAACAGCAGTGTCCTAGCTGAGAATCAAACCTGCTTAGTTTTGTATTGTGAGCGTTGCTGTGGTGGCAGTGGGGTTACTTGTGTGTTTCAGGGGTTCTGCTGTGTGTTTCAGGGGTTCTGCTGTGCAGGGAGAACCGCCTCCTCACGGGCAGCAACACTAAGAGAGTTCGGCTGTGGGCGGTGGCGGCCGTGCAGGGGATGAGGCCTGGGCTGGGGAGCTCCGAGGGCAGGTGTGAGAACCTTCTTTGTGGTTTCAGGGTGCGCTCTCTAATTATCCACACTCCACCTGACAGAGCCTGGTAAACTTGGGCAGTGCAAGGAAGACGTCTGAACTGTCCTCTGTTTGCATGCTTTTCTGGTTCCTGCATTGTCTGTTCTTATTGGCGTCTTTGTTCTTACTGGTCTGTGTGTTTGCACGTATTCACGCGTTGGATTCACTTATTGAGTAGAATTTGAGAAAAGTAACCTGCCGCTCTTTTGGAAGGTCAGTTAATAAAAATATAATTCTTTCTTAAATTACTTTTTACTACATTTTTAATCTATATGTCATTGAGTTCACATTTTTTTCTTTTGATCCTTGTGAATAGTACCAGACCACCTGTGTCTAATGTGAAGTATGAGACTCTCTCTCTTTTTCTTTCTCTTTGCTCGGTCCATATTGCTTGTGTCTTTGCCCGTCAGCAACGCTCTGGTGCTGCTGGAGCAGGAGATGACCCTGGATGGGACGGTGGTGAGCGCGGCCTTCGATGACGTCATGGACATGGGCATCGTGGGCACCACCGCGGGCACCCTCTGGTACATCAACTGGGTGGAGAACACCAGCATCCGGCTCATCAGCGGGCACAAAAGCAAGGTGAGCACTGCCCCGCACACACCGGCGCACACTCTGCTGGCATCAGAACCAGATCAGTGTGAGATCATCTGTATTTATCTGACTTGTTCCTGAGCCAGACTTAGGGAATTATCATGATGGGTTTTCTACATCATGCTGGTTGCTGTGTAATGCCATGTCTCATATATTCTGGAGGGAAGTTAAATATAAATGGTAAGCAGGCCTCTGAAGGCTGTGTGTCTCTGGCCCGTCCAGGTGAATGACGTCCTCTTCAGCCCGGACGAGAGCAGCTTCGCCACGTGTGGGGAGGACGGCAGCGTGCGGGTGTGGTCGGCGCCTAGCAACGAGCTGCTGGTGCAGTTCCAGGTTCTCACTCAGGTGAGCAGCAGAATCTGCTCAGTGGCCAGCGCCCACACCACAGATATGTATCCGATATAGATATACATATTACATATAGATATACATATCAGAAGCATACAATCCATATATAAATATAGATAGCAGATATACAGATCAGATATATACACATTACATATAAATACTCTTATTAATGATATACATATCACATAAAAATAATATCAGATACATGTCAGACTCGGATATTGATGTGCATATGACATATACACATCGTATGTAGATATACATATAATGTAGATATACATATCAGATGCATACAGTGCATATCCGATATAAATATAGCTATCAGATATATACACATTACTTATAAATATACATGTCAGATACAGATCCATGTTGGAGATATACCTATCAGATATTTACATATCAGACACAGATATATATATCACATATAGATATACATATCAGATTTATTTACATCAGATATGGATATACGTATAGATATATTGTATATAGATATATACAAACTGATATGAATTTACATATCAGACATAGATATGCTTAGATGTAGATATACATATCCCACTTGAGTGTGTGTGTTCAGTAACACTAATGCTGTGCGCTCTGCAGAGCTGTCAGTGCATCTGCTGGAGCCCAGAGCTGGGCTCCTCCAAAGGAGGCCAGTTCATTACGGCGGGCTACAGCGACGGGACTCTGCGCATCTTCCGATTGGCCACCTCTGAGATGGAGCTGAAGCTGCACCCCCACCCTGTGTCCGTCACGGCCGTGCAGTACTCTGCAGCTGGTGAGAGAGGGAGCGCATTTGGCTTCTGTTTGC
Organism: Anguilla anguilla; assembly: GCF_013347855.1. NCBI lineage: Eukaryota > Metazoa > Chordata > Actinopteri > Anguilliformes > Anguillidae > Anguilla > Anguilla anguilla. The sequence continues at coordinate 43,769,019 of NC_049202.1, forward strand.
CTTCAGCTGGATTTGCATGTATTTTCCTAATGTATGTATTTTGGCCCTCATTGCTTCACAGTTCACTTGCATTGCTTCAGGGTTCATGGTGGTGTTGTAGGGCATTGGTACAGAGCTGTTGTCCCATAAGGACTGTGACTGCTGCAGAGGTGGACAATTCAGAAACCATTTGATCTTCTTCTTGGCTCCCATGCTGCAAAATCTTGTAGTACAGCCCTATCTTTGGTAGTCCAGGTATATATATTGGTATAATGGAATGTAAATGTGTATATCTCTACCATTAGTACAGAAAATGTACTCCTTTATTCTATCTTTTATTTGGTGAGGATTGTACTGTATTTTAAAAATTCCAACAATTTATAAATTTATAAAATCAGAAATTTGAGTTAAAATAAGATGTTACCAGAAGAACAATTCTGCCAGCTATTGGCAATGTAGGCTTTTACGAAAGGCAAAACAAGTTAGGTAGTACTATATAAAAAAGAACAGTTTGGAGAACTAGCTTAGTAACATTTTATTCAGTTTCTGAAAACACTAGCTTGCAATATACAGTAGCTAAGATATTCCTGTTAGCCTGGGTTAATGGCATATTTCAAAATGTTTACTTGGTGAGGTATTTCTTTGATATGGTTTTTCTTGCCTTAGTGCTAACAGGCATTGACTACTGCTGGCATGCCTAAGCTAACATTACTTAAGGGAAGGGGAATTTCAGAAATTCTAGCTCCAATCTCTTGTCTGAATACAAAAAGTTGCTTTGAAAAGTCAGGAGCTCCAGCCTACTTATCTAATCAAGGGAGAACCAGCTGAAGGTCACCCAACAGACATTACTTGTACTCTCAGCCAATCAGATCTTTTTGTTAACCATATGTATCCAGGGCCAAGAGAATTTACTGGTAGTCCCCTAGGGTCTTGATGCAGGACAGAAAAGTGGCAGTGCAGTATTACTGATTTGTCCACCCCCTTTTATTTTGGCACTATGAGACTGACAATCATGTGACCTGTTAAATTGTGTGTAAGGCTGATGATAGGTTGCCACGGTGATGAAATGGCAGTGCAGAAACAATGAGAGATTTATGTATGGGAGCAGCGCAGTGACCACAGATACAAACGTACTGTTGCTGGTGTCAACACAAGGGCACTGTATGACCCCTCTCTCCCACAGGCCAGGTGCTTCTCTCAGGCGGTAAGGATGGCCTGATGGCCATCAGTAGCCCCCTCACCGGGATGACCCTGCGCATCATCAGCGATCACAAGGGGGCGCCCATCAGCACCATTCAGTGCGTCAAGAGGAAGGTCAGAACCAGACCGCAGTCTCGCTCTTGCAGTTTGGAGCATGGGATGATTTAAATAAGCAGAACTAACTGTAACTGTTTTTTGGCTGTGTTGCAGTGCATAGAATTTGGACTTGAAGGAAATGAGATGTGGTTGGCTGCCAGTGCGGACAGGCGTGTCAGTATCTGGGCGTCTGATTGGACGAAAGACAAGTGTGAGCTCCTGGATTGGCTCACCTTCCCAGCCCCTACTAGCCCTGAGGTAGCTTTGAAAAAATCTATTAACAGTTAACAATATTTTGCTAACTTTTCAAAACGAGTAACAAGAAATCGAATTTGCTCCTTTCCTTAGTTGTCTATTTTAAGGCTTGTATTTAATGTATTTATTGAGACTGTGTGAAGTGACTGTACGTCTCCCCTGCACTCCTCTCTTGTCCTATTTGTAAGGCTCCCGACAGCCTGCCCCCCAGCCTGGCTGCTTTCTACCCCAGTGACTCGGGCATAGTGCTGTACACAGGATACGGAGTAGAGAAGGAAATGTCATTCTACAGCCTGTCCAAGAAACAGGTACTTTGGGTCATTTTTCAACAGACGTAACTTTGTCTCAGACGTGGCATCAGCCCAGACACAATAAATGCGAGCAGTGTGAGCGCTCGTAGTGCAGCCATGTTGGTGACAGTGGTCCCTCAGAAATCTGCACACGCACCCCAGGCCTTTGCCTGATGCCAGAATTAAAACAAACTTTTCCACAGGGGAACTGTTTATATTTACACAGGTTTATCTGGTGTATCAGTTACTTTTCCATTCCGGCTAAAGGAAGGTATGTGAATAAGTCTGTTGACGAGAATAGCTTTCTTCATAGCTCTGCTAGTTGTACAAGCTACATGTATAAACCTGAACTGCCTGAAAAATAGCTTGTTGAACATCATTGATGACAGCTGAGCAGAGTTCTTATTGTAATTTACAGCAAAGAACTTAATGTTGCCTAGCCGTAAGCTAATGTTTTTGATAAAATGTATTAGAAGCTGTTGGGTTCACATTTCCTACTGAAACAAAAAACATATTTTACAAATTACACGCACTTCTGAATGAGCATATGCAACCGTAACGACTGCTCAAAAGCATGCATTATATATTGAGTGTTACTGTGGATAAACACAGCAAGAATAGATTATACTGTTATTTGTATCCATGTCAGTTGTCGATCATTACAGAGAAACTGAGTCCTAAATAGTTAAATTCATTAAATCATGTAGACCCTTAACTATTTTCACACTGTGGAAACATATAAAAAAATATTTTTGACTGCAATCTGTGATATTGTGACAGTAAAACTGGTTGTTTTCACAGTTGTTTCTCACTGCCGTCATAATATTGGGCAGTGGGCGTACTTTGAGATATACCCCTGTAACCTGTTAATATTTTACTCATGGTACTTCTTGCCACAGGTGATTAAGAAGATTGCTTTGTCTCACTGGGCAACATGTCTGGGCCTTTCGCCCATAGGTTCTCTTGTCGCTGTTGGTTCTAACGGTAAGTCCACTTCCTCTTCCCATGTTTAGTGATATGTTGGTGTATAGTACAGTGTGCTACTTTTGTCCTCAGTGATGCGTTGTGTAGTGTGCTATATTTGTGATCAGTGATGTGTTGTGTACTGTGTGCTAAAATTGTTCTTAGTTATGTATTGTGTACAGTGTGCTATATTTGTTCTCAGTGATGTGTTGGATTTAATAGTGTGCTATATTTGTTCTCAGTGATGTGTTGGATTTAATAGTGTGCTATATTTGTTCTCAGTGATATGTTGGATTTAATAGTGTGCTATATTTGTTCTCATTCATGCCCTCCTCTCTCCACAGAACGCCTGTTGAAGCTCATCAAGTCAACTAGCGGAAAGTTCCAGGACTTTCCCACCCACAGTGACTCTTTGCAAGTGTGTCGGTTCTCCCCTTCAGGGAAGTGCCTGTTCACATCAGCCTACAATGAGATCCTGCTGTGGGGGGTGCATGGGCTTTAGGCAAGGGGCTCCAAGGAGCCTCATGCTGCAGCATCCAGACCACAGCAGCACTGCATCTCTTCAGCCTCAGTCTGAGCTGTATTAGATCGCCTTATCATCAGTGGGTTACTGGCTCTGCCCACAGCCATTCATTTGTATGGAGGAGCTGAAGCTGGTGAATGGATGGATTTTGAATTTAGAATTCAAATTTTTAAGTAGTTCTTGTTTATAGGTTTGGACAAAGAAAATGCCTGTTTTGTGGGTTCTGTGAAGGATTTTTTTTATTTGTTGCACATTTTATTTATTTCTTCAAGAAATTTCTTGAATTTTATTTCTCATGATCCACCAGATGTTTGGGTCTTGATGCCTTTCCTTCTCCATGGTTCTTACACAATTACATGAGAATCTTTCTCTGACATCACACGCCTGATCCTTCCTTGGAATTTCTTGTAGTTTACATTAAATTGAACTGGTGTTGGGACCGAGATATAGTGTAGTTTTCAGAATTTAGTTGGGGACAAAATGAATTCCTCTGGCTTTTTTATTTCCAATCTCAGATACAGTATCTTATCTGACCAGAGTGATGAAGAAATACTTGAATTATGAATGTAATACAGTTTGCTTATAGCTGGAGAAGAGCATGTACCAGTTTTGGTCACAAGTGTAGGAATGTTGTGCTCATGTTCTTAATAAAGTTTTTTATAGAAAGAAATGCATGCTGTCAGTTGCCTTTTCTACACAATGTTACCCACATGCACAAATTAGCACATATGTAACATGAATAACGGTAAGCCTATATAGGGAATAATCAACCGTCTGTGAAGAGCAGGTTTTGCAGCGCCGTCGAAGTCAGCGCCACACGTCGGTTGCTATACTGTACTGAAGTGTGTGAACGGCAGACGGCGCTAGCGCGCGGACCATAGACACCGGAAGCGGTTTGAGCGTTTCTCCTTGGCGTGAGTTGGGCTGCAGCTGGAATGAGAATGGGTCATTGAGAAGCATAAACAGGAGACTTAATAACAGTATAACTAATCGAAATCTTTAAAAGCTGAAGTAAACGCAGAAATTTAGACTGGGTGACAAACATGAAGCGAGATGTCAGGATATTGTTATTGGGGGAACGTAAGTGCATCGTCTTTTGCAGTTCAACGTAGTCTGATGTTATGCCAAAACTTCAACTGGATCCACACAAGCCATCGAAAATTATTGCTGTCTTGCGATGATAGAACAGAAAATGAAGATGTGATAATTTTTTAATTTTCAAAATAACTATGCGTATTGTGTCGCATACCCTTGATTTGTGGTTAGTGAGCTATTTCGCGAGTAATTAAACCAATTGAAACCCATGTGCCATAGCTAGCTAGCTATATAGCTAAAGTGGTGTAACTTGGAGTGTGGTGAACGTTATTGTTAACGTTAAGTTATTTCAATCGTCGATAAGCATATAGTGTTTGCCCGATCATAGTTTAGCTGAAGAAGTCCCTTTAGTTTGTGTGAACTGCTCATTACAAGTGCATGTTTGCTAGTTGCTAGCCAGCTGTTCTCTGTATATGTAGCTAGCTAGCTAAATAGTTTTCTGTAATGTTTTATCGACGTCTGTTTGCTGGCCACATAAGTTCATTATAACTAGCCGTTATTGTCTAACTACTGTTATTTTTGTTAACCTCCAGACAGCTAACGCTAGTTTGTTAGAACTTGTTGATAGTAAATAAAATGAGTGACGTTAGCTAATGCTAGGAAATGCATTTGTATATCACGGCTGTCATTATCAGCAAGCAAGATCACTCTAGCTGAGTAGTGCTCTAGTTTTCTTGTATTTTGATGTCTGATTCTTACTTAGCTGCAACATACTGTATCTGTATTACACGTTAAATGTTATATACTTGTCTCATTGCAAGAATTTTAGCCAGTAACGTTGGCCAGACGTTGTCAGGTAGATATCGCTAAACACTTAATTGTGTGTTGTTTTCGGCATTGGTCATTTCAGTTTTCAATATAACGTTATTCTGTCTTGCATTCTCATAACACGATACTACTATAGCCTTGGCTTGGGAGAAGGTGATTTGCTTACGTTGGACGATCTAAGGTGGTATTCTTGCTATGAACTCCTGGGCTGTACAATTGGCAAGTGAGGTTACTTTTTCCTTATGGCTAATTGCGCTTTGGGATGGGGGTCTATTCTGTCTCGACAGGTTAAATTGTGTTGAGACTACAAACTGTAGACTGAGTGAATTAAGTGTCCAGTAGCTTTAACGCAGAAGTACAAGGGAACTATAATATTGCAATGTCTGATTTCTGTTGTATGGGTGCTGTGTCCCCAACAACAGTTAAGTTGGTCACCCCTCATTGCTGTTACCATTGTTGATAGTAAGCTGCAGAGAAACATCCTCCTAGTGAATAACTGCCATTCCAATGGAATATTTTCTTGCAACATTGCCCCCCTAGTCTTTTAACCCTGTGCTTTCATGAATTTTCCTTCATCCTTCTTTTCTCCATCTCACTATAGCCAAGGTGGGAAAGACATCATTGATCATGTCTCTGGTTGGGGAGGAGTTTCCTGAGCAGGTCAGTAGCCACATGACAGCACTGCCAAAGTCCGTTTAACAAACTGTCCCTTTAACAAACCAGCCCTTTACCTTCTGTCACTATCACATTACCTGTATGCTTCAAGCCTGTGTCACTTTATTCAAGACTAACGTGTTTTTGTTTAAGTAACGGCTGAGTATTCCTAATGAATTGAGAAATGGTGCAGGAATCATAACTCGCAGCAAGAGGTGGGGCACTGTCTGTAGGGCAGCCAGCTCTTAAGCCATATACAAATCCCCCCCCCCCCCCCCCCCCCCCCACGTGAGCAAGATATTTTCCAGTGATATCCTTGTCATATATGGAAATGAATTCATTTGCAATGGGAGTTATGTGAGCAATGGTATTTAAGTTATTTCAATCCAATTTATGGTTCTTTGCCATGAAAAGTACTTTCTTACCCATTGAACAAGATAAATAAATGCAGCAACGTAAATTTTCATATAACCAACTTTATTTTAAAAACTATTCCTAATTTCTATAGTTAACACGCACAAGTCTGCACATGAATGCAGTCGTGTTCCACTCATCTGGATGTATAAATCGCATCTTGGTAGTACACAAACGCAGCACTTGCTTTTCACTGTAACTTCGCCATCTGTAACAGTTCTGTGGCACCTTTAGGTTCCCCCCCGTGCTGAAGAGATCACCATCCCCGCCGACGTCACTCCCGAGAAGGTGCCCACGCACATTGTCGACTACTCGGGTAAACGCTGCTTGGCTGTCTGATCCACGCACCGCACGGCAAACACTTTCCCCCGGACACAGCATGAGCTAGCAGATACCAGGGCACTGCACTGAAACTGAGGCTGTTCACATGGGTGCTTGGTGGGTGTGACACAGGCATGATTCACATGTAGATTCACGCTGCCTGCAGTGCTGAGTCCTTGCAGCTGTGGTGGTATATGTACTGTGGGCATAACTAACTGTGTTGTATGAGATGGTATGCTTGTGCTGAGCCTCAGAGGTGTGCTGTTGCCTTACAGAGAGCGAGCAGACGGATGAGGTGCTGCAACAAGAAATTGTCAAGGTAAGAGTTCCCACACCTGTCAGGTAAAAGCGGCTTCACAATGTGTGCCCTGCAGTATGGTCTCGGTTCTAGCGGTTGCATGAGTCTAGCTATACGTTACTCAATATTGCGAATCACGTCCAAATGCATTGAGTACTGTTAAGTGTCATTGACAGTAGAACTGAGGAGAACCTTGACTCCAGGTGCGAGCTGTGCCCTCAAAACGCTGGACGTGAATGCTGCATCTCTGCGTATTCATCTCGCACATGTTGAGAGTCCTGTAATGTTGTAATGCACATATGAATCGTCGTGTATTATCATTTTTGAATCTTTGATTTTTAACCAAGCGCTCATTCTGATGAATTTGTTCATGGAGCCATATTTAGAGCAGCACAACATATTTGGAGATTGGTTTGAGGGGATTAATTCGGGGCTTTGTGGGCCAGCTGCTGCACTTTCGTCAGTACGCTGGTTCCTCTGGCCCTCGCGTAGACGCCGCCACTCCCCGGCCATGTTAGAACAGGCCTGTTGGGCATGTGCGGCTGCAGGGAAGATACAGGAAATAGACTCGACTAGATCACACTTCAATACACAGGAAGGTGATAAGATTTCAAATGAACTATGAAGTGGGAGGACACAGCCAGCTTTGATAATTTGAGCAGTGACCTTTGGACATATGAGGGCTGCGGATATCTATGGAGGAATAGATAGTTAAATTCATAAAATCACACTATTCTGCAAGCAGAACAGGAAGCCATTTGTTGAGTTTCGTCATTATTCATACAGGTTGTAGCAGTGGAAATATCTGAGTGTTGCACAAGGTCATTTGAACCATTCATCCTTTCCAGCCAAGTCCTTTGTCTCATCTTCTTGTACGGAGTGATTTATCACAATGAAATAAGACACCCACTCAGTGGTTTTGTATGAATTTTCTAGCCTTGGTGGCTACGGTCTGCTTAAGTTACTGTATTATTAAAAGGAAGTTTTATGTGCATTCATATGTTCTTATGGCTATACCAATGATGATACATCATTGGTACTACACTCCTGGATTCAGTATAGAAAAGAATTTGCAGGAAGAGTTTGTGTCTTACACTGTAATAGCTGAACAGAATAGGTACCACATAATGAGCTGATGGGAATGAAATCCATGATACATCAAGCTTCGCTGAACTCCAAATCTACATATATATGTGACTGTGGTGCACATGGAGGAACATTGAAAGGAAGTGCATGTAAATGTGTGGTAATGGTAAACACCATGTTAATCCTTTCTGTCCTGCAGGCCAACGTGGTGTGTGTGGTTTATGACGTCACTCAAGAGGACAGCATTGAGAAGGTATCTCTCACTGACTGCATGTGGGATGAAACCTGTCCTATTCATTTGTCTTTTTAACTGGTCTTATCTGGTCTGAAAATTTTATTGTCTTGTATCATCAAATTAACACAATGATTGAACTTTTCGAAAGCACCTAATACTGTGCTTTCCTCTTCATTTTATTCTCGGCAAATCAATCTGATGTGTGAACTTCCAGATCCGAACAAAATGGATCCCTTTAGTGAACGGTGGCGCAGAGAAGGGAAGCAAGTACGTACCTGGAGTATTTACTTTGCTTTACATATTTAAAAAAAAATATTCCTGTCTTTGTGGTAGCTGATTTCTAAGATGGGTCATACGTTGTGGCAGGCTTGGTTTAACATTTAGACTTCATAAGAGAGTAATTTTTTTCTGAAACTCACTCCAACAAAAAATCTAATAGTCCATTTACAATACTTTAGATAATATTAAGGTAGTGCACATTGCACCAAGATGGTCTTGGAAATGTGGATTTGTGGGGTGCTAAACATCAAAGTTTTCTCGACAAGGACATAATTTAGGTGAATCGAAGTTGTAAGGTGAGAATTTGGCGCTTTGAGTGAGTATCTGCGGGTGCTGTGTTCCAGCAGGGTCCCCATCATCCTGGTGGGGAACAAGTCGGACCTCCGCTGCGGCAGCTCCATGGAGTCCATCCTGCCCATAATGAACCAGTTCTCCGAGATCGAGACCTGCGTGGAGGTGAGGCCTGCCTATTCCTTGCCTTTGTGAAGCATCTGTTACTGTTGGGAAAAGGAGAATAGGTGGTCTTTGCGTGTAATAGAGTTTCCATTACCATTTGATGTTGCGGTTATTTTTATAAAGGGCACTGCCGTCTAACCCTTAGGCCCTCCCTCCTCTGTAGTGTTCAGCCAAGAACCTGAAAAACATCTCAGAGCTGTTCTACTATGCTCAGAAAGCTGTGCTGCATCCAACTGCCCCTCTCTACGACCCTGAAGATAAACAGGTGAGCCGAGAGGTTGCCTCTGTTAAAGACCCTGTGTCATTCACTGTGGGAGTAGAGGAAGATATCTCACTACTGGTGACGATGTCAGTTTTGATGTCACGGCTTCACTACAAAGTGCTGTTTATGTATCTGTTCTTCCATATTATTATTTTTTATTTTTTTTATGTTGCAGCTAAGGCCCATGTGTGTTCGAGCCCTCAGTCGAATCTTCACCATCTCCGACCAAGACAATGACAGGATTCTTAGTGACAGCGAACTCAACTGCTTTCAGGTGCGGATGAACACGTACCTGCCGTCGGGTTTAGCGCATATTTTAAAAACCTGTGAAATGCTGCTGCGTCTCACCTTGCAGAGCTGTACATCTACAGACGCCTCGTACTTAAGGTGTCAGATCCTGGTCTAAATAGCTGTTTGATTACATGGAGTGGTGAGTTTCACGCTGGAGCGGCAGGCTAAATTCGGCATGTTGGTCTTGGCCATTCTTCAGAAACTGTGTTTCGGGAACCCGCTGGCCCCGCAGGCTCTTGAGGACGTGAAGACAGTGGTGTGGAAGAATACTAGTGACGGGGTGCAGGACAATGGCCTGACGCTTAATGGTAAGGGAGATCTGTGGTGAGCAACACAGAGATAATACATACATCAATGAAAATAACTCTGGTTCTGTGACCTAAAACTCAAGAACTCATTAAAATAATGTTCTCTGGGTGTGAGTGCTAGTGTTTCAGGGAAATGTTGTCCAGGGCTAATGCATGGTGCGTGTTATAGCAGAGGGCTTTTCCCTGTTCCCCAGGCTTCCTGTTCCTCAACACGCTGTTCATTCAGAGGGGCCGGCACGAGACCACCTGGACCATCCTGAGGAAGTTCGGCTACGATGACTCGTTGGAGCTGACAGACGACTACCTCCACCCTCAGTATGGTTGCACAGTCAGAGCAGATGTTTCTTAACCGTTACCAGTGCTGGCTAATTGCACAGTCAGAGCAGATGTTTCTTAACTGTTTCCAAGTACTGTCTGATTGCACAGTCAGAAAAGCCCTCTCTAGCAAGAAGTGGGCACAGTTTTTAGGATAGCCGGCTGTCTCTTACTCTTTCTGCTTGTTATCTGTCTGAATAGTGTAAATACAGAAGGTGGGCAGACTGTCCCAAAAAAAGAAGGAAAGCCCTCCCTTACATTTATGAGTGCTCCTAATTATTCATTCAGAGCAGACCACCCTTACATTTGGCAGCATTCTATAATTATCATCTTAAAGTTTTCTTATTTCTAATGTTCTGAAATTACATTTCAGCAAACTGCTGTGCACTCCTTAGTCTTTCAGTTCATCCAAACGCTTACGTGCAGCCATGCATGCCGTGTGAGAGTCCGGTGATCTGGTCTTGTGCCATATGTAAAACCTCGAATAGCCGAAGCAGTCCAGCGGCATCCCGTGGCCGTCCGTCAACAGTTGAAGTGATTTGCATGTGCTTTGTGTGTCAGGCTGCACGTTCCAGCGGGCTGCTCCACGGAGCTCAATCACCTGGGCTTCGAGTTCCTTCAGAGGCTGTTTGAAAAGTACGACGAGGTGAGTGGCGGTGGCTTAGCCGCACGGTTCGTTTGAATTTCTCGTGCAGTATGTCTGATTTCATCATGATTGTGCCGGAGTGCTGGAGCAGCATCACATGCATATACCTTCTCTGTGGAGTTACAGAGGAGTGTATTAATATGCTGAGGAAAGTATAAGCACTTGTACGTTTGGTAACAGGTTGCTAAATTGCTTGCTTCTCCCCCAGGACAAGGACTCTGCCCTCTCTCCTACGGAGCTGAAGAATCTTTTCAGCGTGTTTCCCTCCGTGCCCTGGGACACGGACGTGTACACGGCAGTGCCCCTTAACGAGGAAGGCTTCGTTACGCTGCACGGGTACATGTGTCATTGGGCGTGAGTACGGCCGCCGCAGCAGGAGTGTGTTCTGCTGTCAGACATACATACATACATACAGACATACATACAGACATACAGACATACAGACATACAGACACACATACATACATACATGCATACATGCATACATGCATACATGCATACATGCATACATGCATACATGCATACATGCATGCATACATACATACATACAGACATACAGACACACAGACATACATACATACATACATACATACATACATACATACATACATACAGACATACAGACCTACATACATACAGACCTACATACAGACACACACACACATACATACATACAGACATACATACATACATACAGACACACACACAGACATACATACATACATACATACATACAGACAGACAGACAGACATATACTTTGATACCTCTTTGATGTGCTTCTGCTCTTTCCGCCTCTGCGGTGGTCTCCCTCCATCTCAGGTTGGTCTTTTTTGACTCTCTGTATTGTTGTTCCTGCAGGCTGACAACATACCTGAATGTCCAACGCTGCTTGGAGTACCTGGGCTATTTGGGCTACCCTGTCGTCACTGAGCAAGAGTCCCAAACTGCAGCAGTGACGGGTAAGCCGCGTGTATCACGTGTCCGTGCGTGCGTTTTTGCCAGCATGCATGTGTCCAAGAGCCATGATTCTTGGGAAAATTGGAAATAGACTATCTGCTCTAGTATTCACGCTGCAGGTGAATCATGTTTACCCTCCAGGTAAATGAAATTTAAGGCGGAGCCAAATAATTAGGACTTGCAGACAGCCCACACATTAGCATGTAATCCCTTTTGTGATTTGTAAGTAAGACTGAAGGCTGTATGCCCTGAGGGCTTGAGTGCCATGGCATACCGAGCATAGCTTGTGATTTACTCAGACCGGATATAAGCAGCGCAGGAAGTGATCGTCAAGCAGCAGATTCCCTTCAGTAAGACTGCCTGCATTTTCTGCATGGGTGTAACAGGGACAAGGGCCCTCGCAGCCATGCACTGTGCTGCTGGTGTTGGCTGTGGGACAATAGCACTGAGGGCAGGTCAGTGTCTGCCACTGACACAGATAACAGCGTTTCAGGATTAAGACAGGAGCTGCAGTGGTGAGCGCTTGGGGGGATTGAGAGGATGTGATGTAACAGAGCTTTGTTGTGTACACCTCATCAGAGCTAATGCCCTGAATGTGCAGACAGAAAACCACACTGAAAAGGTGAGCAGGTTTAACAGACCCTTCTAGAAAGAGGGCAGTGCTGAGACGGCAGTAGAACATTGATCCACCTGTGAGTAAGTAGACATAAACAATCCTGACCAGGAGATGACCTTCAGGGGTGGACAAATCATAAATCTGTGCTATAGGACTGTGGACTACCAAGCAGCCAAAGCCAATTTTTTGGTAGCCCAGATGTATACTGGTTTATATATACACTACATGACCAGAAGTATGTGGACACCTGAAATCCAACATCTTGTCCAAAATGATGGGCATTAATATGGAGTTAGTCCACCCTTTGCTGCTATAACAACAGATGGGGCAGTTTTTCATCAGCCACAGTGCACACTTGGCCAAAAGGATGAGGTCTTGTACCCTTTCCTATAGTTGGTGGGTTGGTCTTTTTCTGCTCTCGTTTTTTTCTGCCCTTGGCTGTTGATGCATGGGTCAGGTTCCTGGGTCCAGAGACGGTTTTCTGCCATGTTGATGGGCATATTCACATTGATTTTTGATTCAGGTTCAGCCTTTATTTAAACCCGGTTGCTTTGTGTGACTGTTAAATGGTGTCTGCAGTGTGGTTACACTCGTGATAGATTTTGTGGTGTGGCTGTGTCTGCAGTCACACGGGAGAAAGCCCTGGACCAGGAGAAGAGACAGACCCAGCGCACTGTGTTTCTCTGTAAAGTGATTGGACCTCGTGGCACCGGCAAGACCGCCTTCCTGCAGAACTTCCTGGGCCACAGTTTATCGGTAAAATTCACAGTTCTTTCTCCATAGTATAGTGCAGCTTCTCTGGCTCTTTGTTGTTTTTAACTTTCTGGGGATGAGGGGATATGAAACTCTCCACAAGAAAAATAGGCAAAATCCCTTGAAATTCAATGTACAGACTTCTGAAAGTCACTCAGCGACATATTATCCACACACCATGACATAGATGGGGATTGTGTCTTCCTGATTATTAATACCCGAGTTCACACTAGATTCGTTATACTGTTTTTTTTACAAGGTCTGTCAGTCAAGAGAATCTACTGAATATTTATGAATGCGTAGATGTGTCCCCTCCATACTCAGAGATCAGGGTATATCTTATCAAAGATTGGAGATGATTACGAGAATTCCTCTTCAAAAAAAAGTCTTTGAGCTTTGTCATTGCAACACAGCTAGAGGTACAAAAATACTGTAGTTCCACAATGTCTTTAACTTAGCTTTAGCTCTAGCTCAGCTGTAGGTGGCAGTACTGTGTCATGTTTGTTTTGTTTTTGTTAATTTTCTGATATTACATTTCTTCCTGCAGTCAGAATCCCTAAAAACAATTCAATCGGTTTTTTTGATTGAGGCATGGGGTTATTTTGCTTTTTTGAGCTGTTTCCTGTGTATTGACAAATGACATGATTTTGCTGGATACAAAAACATTTAGACAAAAAATATGAGCAATAGACCTCCAAGCCTGTTCAGATACATGTTCAGGTAATTAATATTAATGCTCATCTCCCCTCTGTAACCACTGATTTTCTCTCTGCACCCATTTAATTCTAAGGATAAAGATCAGTCTTTGATATCACAGCTGATTTAAAAAAATGTAATGTAAAAAACCAAAGTGTTCTAGGAGACAACTCATTAAGCATGCTTGTCTCAGCTGCATGTCAGCCGGCACCAAACTCATAAAAGCTAAATCATTTCATTTTCCTTTTTTCATTTTAGAAACAGCAGAGTCATTCTGGTGCCTTGTCCTGCTACGCCGTGAACACTGTTCAAGTCAACAACCAGGAGAAGTTCCTGATCGTGAGTACTGTCGTGCAGAGTGATGGTAAAGCAGAGTGTGATGGCTTGCCTGGCTTGTGTGGAATCCCAGATATACCACTTCACACACTCTCCCTCTCCCCTGTTTGCCTTCCCAGCTGTACGAGGTGGACGTGGACACGGAGCTCCTCAAGGTCTCTGATACAGCGTGCGATGTGGCCTGTTTCATGTATGATGTCAGTGACCCCAAGTCCTTCAGCTACTGTGCCAGTGTCTACAAGGTGAGCCCTTAAGGGTGGGGACAGACTGCAGTGAGGGGACCGCCCTTACGGCAACACAGTTTAGGTTTCAAGGTCCCTTGAAAATGTAATGTCAATTTAAGCAATTCAGACATAGACTCTGAAAAAGCATAGACTATGATTGATTGCAACGCATAAATAGACAATGAAAAGAATAGATTAATTTGGAATAAACACCAAAATAAAAGTTATTGGGAAAGTGCAGCAGGCCTCGGGCCAAATGTGTAGCCTTTAAGTTTCTTCATTTTCACTAAATACAGGTTGGTGTATGCAACAGACTAGATCAAATGTGTCAAAGGACAACCATAGATGCTGTGTGGCCATAAAACTGTATGCCGTAATTACAATAAATAAATTGTGTGTACTACAACTTATAAAATCCACCAAAATTCTTTTTTTTTAATTTTTTACCAGGGGTCCATGTTGATATACTTATAACCACAGCTAAAAGGGACACATTTCTTCCATATTGCTGTAGCTTCTGACCAGTCCTAGTATGCCAGTCATGCACTGTGACCCCAATAGATCGCTTGGGACAATGTATTTATTAAGGGATGAGGTTCTTTTGGTTTTCTGATCAGAGTTTCCCTCAAATTGGCAAATGTTGTGACGTTTTGCTGGCTACAGAATGAGTAGCATTTTGGGCAAAAAACATCATGAGCAATAGACCTCTAAGCCTAGGAGTTTAAAGTCATGAAAATTATATTTCTTCTTCTTGTTATATGATACTGGCGATACCACAAGCGTGATCCTGTCTTGCTACAGCTTGACCTTTACTATGGAGGGTTAAGTAGTCAATTATTTCACGACTCGCGGTACTGTAGGTGTGAAAGATTAATTTGCAAAATGCTTGCAGAGTATTGGATTTTAGCATCCCTTTGGCTGACGGGAGAAGGCTGAGACTGCAGACTTAATCAGACAGGCAGCCTATTAATAAACGCATTCCAGCGCCCTGCATTATTAATCCAGCCAGCTGTCTGAAGCCTGGTTTCCTTGTTTCCCCTGATCTGCCTGCAGCAGCACTATATGGACAGCAGCATTCCCTGTGTGCTGGTGGCCTCCAAGGCTGACCTCCCCGAGCAGAGGCAACAGCACGGAGTTGCCCCTTCGGAGTTCTGCTACAAGCATGGGCTGCCGCCTCCCTTCACCTTCTCCTGTATTGGTTTCGACTCCTCCAGCGCCTCCATCTACTCCAAGCTGGCCTGGGCCGCCATGTTCCCGTGAGTCACTCTGTCACCCTCAGCCCTGGTGCTGTTAATTATGGCCGTGCTGTTGAGGTTGTTGGCGATAGTGCCATCTATTACCTGTGTCAGGCTTAATGTTTAACACGGAGCACAGTCGTGAAACCATCACAGCAACATACTGATGGATGAACAGCTCCTTTCACTTGTGTTCCACTTCTTGGCGTAATGTTTGAACTGCAATGGGAAATTCATATTTATGCGCACAGTAGGGACTTTCAAAGCGGCTGAACATTTTGTAGTATTTATATAAAACTCCAGCCTGTTGTCTGCAGTTGCCTGTCTCTGTCTGCTCATCAGTGGATACCTCTCTCTTTCTATCTCTGCTTTGATAGGCACCTGAATGGCTCAGACATGAGCAGCACCTCCTTCTGGCTGAGAGTGACACTTGGGGCCGCTGTTGTGACAGTCCTGGGCTTCAGTATCTACAGAGCTCTCATCAGGCAGAAATAGACCGCCTAAACCACCCACCTCCATTTCCCCTTACAGACTGACTGACACTCCATCAACAGACTTGCCACATGGGAAAGGGTGTGGCATATGCTAGCATCATAATTAAATTCCTGTTCTCTTACTTTTAAGTCCAGGACCAGTCTGATCTTAACTCCCCCCCCCCCCCCCCATCTCACTGTTCCATGCAGTTTCTTCCTATAGGTTCCATGACGGATTGTCACTCGTGACCTGACAGGTATTCATTTCTCCCAGGTCAGCCAAAGATACCGCACAGATACATTGGTTGAAGTGAAGTGATGATGAAAACACAGGAAATATCAAAGCCCATCTCACCTCTGTAACCATTTTTGTTCTCTGTGGGCTCATAAGGGATAAAGATTAGTTTTAGATATCAAAATAGATTTTTTTTTTTTTCCTTTTTAAAAAAAATGTAATTTAAAAAAAAAAAAGTGTTTTGGGAGACCACTCATCAGGTATGTTGGTCTCAGCTGGTGGTCAGCTGGCACCAATAAATGATACCCACAATGCCCTTGGTATGGCAGTGAGATGAACATCAAAGCAGCCTCAGTGTAGGCTTCAAGAGCCAAAGGTGGCTGTGAGTCATGCATCATTCACAGGCCAACGAGAAGCCTGACATCCAGCGGTTGCCATGGAGAACGTGTGACCAGTGCAGTCACAGGGAACTGACCAGTAGACAGCCCTGATGGTGGCTTGGTGCTGACACCTGCTCCTGAGGCCTCTTCTGAGTTCTGTGTTAATAAGAAGCGGACCATTCTAGTCAAATTTGTCTTCACTCAGCTATGGATATCAATCTATGAATTTGCCAAAATAGAACCAGCACTAGTGTATAATGGTATCCATTGACCCTCACAAGATCCAGGTTTGTTAAATTCATGAAATAAGCAAAATGGTCTAGATTTTCTTGAGTCTATTGTCATTTGGTTACTGAATGATGATAGAACTCTTGTAATTGCTTTTGGGGAGGCTGGCCGGCTATTAGTTTTTATCTGCTTTCCAGCTGCAAGGCAGGGCAATCACAATGAGGAATGAATTACCAGTGCAACAGTATGGGGCCGCAAAGTCACAAGTTACGGCCTCTTGAAAAACTTACCAAATTGAACGGTCTTCCAGAGTAACACAATAAGATTAGATGGCCTTGCGATGTGAATGTGGTTTTGACCTCTAAAGCTTAAATGTGTTTATGAAAGGGAAACCCTGTCCGAAATGCATTCAAAAAGCATGCTTTTCGATAAATTTTTAATATATATGGCAACACCGATATATCATATATGCTACAGCATGCTTACAGCAACTTTGAAAACGGTGTTATTTTGTCCATTAGCAGTATATTTGCGGGGAGCAAGAATGGAGATACTGTATTAACACCTGAACGTGGGCTTTTAATCTCCACCGCGGTATGGAAGCCATGCCAATTATTTAGTAGGTCTAATTTCAGAATGCAGTGATATGCATAAAACAATTTGTCAAGGAGCACCATATACAGAGCAGAGGCGTACTGAAATCGTATCCTTCATATTTGCCATTGGATTCTTTTTGTTTACCAACTGGAGTTAATACACTTGGCGATGTTTTCCCCCACAGTCCAGTCGAAAAGTTCCAGAATTTTTCCTTTTGTCACATTTGATCTACTTTTCATAGGACATTAATTGTAGACAAACTGCAAGTCTTGCCTTTCGCCGGTCCATTTTGAACCACATTTCATCGTTTTCGATTCTATGTATATCTAAATGAAGTGCTCAGATAAGCCATATTTTCGTTTAAATATTTTAAATAAACTAATACGTTTACAGAACTGGTACTGTTTTTATTTCTGTTGTTTGTTATCAATTGGCCATTAATATAAGAGATTTACTTAGCTCAAACTTGTCCTCTAACTTGTCCTCTCGTCAACGGAAAATTCATTAAGGCCTTTACAGCGAAGTGTGTCTCAATTTGGAACACATGCGCTCCACAGCACATTTGCAATCGTTCTCGTAGGTTCTCATTTCGCCATCATAATTTGAGTTGCGTAAAGTTTTTGGTGTCAAATATTAATTGTTACCTAAACTATTTGCATTGCAAACAAAAATATAAATAGCTTGTGTGTTGAAAGTTTGGTTGCATGAAGAACACAATTAAGTGTGCGGGAACTACGTGGAGGCATAGGTTTTGGGACAGTCTACTTTGGAGTGACAGTTCCTTTGGTCGTTGTGAATGACCAGACCCGTTGTGAATGTGAAAGTCAATGGTCAGTTGGCCACAGGTCAGAAGTTGTTCTCCGATAAGTTTGCACCTATGGTTTACTCAGAACTTTGTTAGATTATGATAGCTTGTGTTAGATTTTGTTATGAATGTATGTGTTGTCTTTTAATGAGGCTAGCCTTGCCAGTTACTCATAGCAACAGCTTGGCTCCACTGCACCTATGTGCATTTCATGCAGTCTGTTACCTGTACTCAAGTTCTGGGTAACAAGTAGTGGGTAATTTTCTCACCATATTCTCATACTGTGATACTCTGTGTTTACATAGCAATAATATAATATAGGCCTACATAGATGCTATGAGTGACTGGCTAGCCTGATCAAAGATCAATACATGAATTCATAAAATACAAACAGATTTTAGCACAGAAAGCATCTACAAGAGCTTTGCCATTTGGGGAACTTGCTCTCTATTCCAATTCACTACCCCCCACCCCTCCAGCAGCAGCACTCTCCAAACGATCTGATAAGTAACACAACAGACAATGCCATGCAACTGGAATTAGCCTACTCACTTTCATATCTCAGCTTCCCAAATAGATTTAGAAACCTGTCTATATAATCTTTGGGATGTAACTCCAAAAAAGGCTTAATCAAGAGCGATGCATTCTTTCCGCACGAAAACAAACGCAGTGTATTGAAACGATGTCTGCGACTTTCCTCGATACGAGCCCTTCAAGGAGTACTTAAAAATTGTCATCACTGTAGTAGCAGCTTAAGTTATGAATATGGACTGAATGGGAAGCTTACTGGGTAGGCAGGTCTTTTATTGACTATCGATTTTTATACCGTCCTTGAGAAAGCATTCCTGATTTCCTCCTTGTCACACTAAATGGTTTCAATGATCTTTGGACAAAATGCAATATTAGACAAAGTTTAATATTGCATTATAAATAATAAATAATAAAAATGATCCACCACACAGGGGCCCCTTAATCGCGTCTGGGCTCTCGGCTGTAGCCTACATGGCCCAATGGATGGGCCAGCTCTGCCAACAACATAGCATTTGCTAGCAGAAAGTTCTTTGTAAACCATAAGTATAAAGGAGGTGTCTCCAAATGGGTCAGGCTGGTATTCATGACAGTAGTAGTCCTGCTGTTGACTGCTGTAGCTTGTGAGGATTGGCTGAACAGTGATTGAGTTTTGACCATTAATGAGGGAGACCATACCTAATCTGAAATTCATTGGCTCACAGCTCCCATAGTTATTGTCCAATATACCTGGCTTATAGTTACCAAGTATGGTTATGTACACTAATGCTATGTACCAAGTTTAGTAAAATAATTTCTTTTTGCATATTATGCAAATTAGCTAAAAGTTCAGTATGTTGGACTTTCATGCTATTTTTTGATCCTTGTTGATGTAATTCCAAGGAATATGCTGACAAAATTTGTTGCGAATTGTACCGATATTGGAATTAGGCCTGAAAATTACCCTACATAAGTATGCGATCGCAAATGACAACACCAGGCTGGCAAACAAAACTATGTACAATCAGGCACTGCAAATGCACAGCCCTGTTGTACATATTCAGCATGCATTCCTACGTTCCTGTGGAGGTAATAAACCTGAGTCCTCAAGGGGGCAGTAGAGGAAAATTGTGAAAAGACAGCGAAAGAAACCACAAATCAAAGACAGCTTCTGCTTCTTGTTGCCTGCTATTACACCCCTTGGTACGATGATTGACACTGCAGCTTCCACTTGCCTTAAGAATTTCAGGTGACACATTTTTAAATGCAACGACACATGAAATCAACTTCTCTTAGTTCAAAGAATCTGCATTCACGTACTTACGCAGGGTATATTTCAGGCCTTATGGTCTTGCATGAAAAGGGCTGCCATTTCACTTTTGAGTATCACACCACCCTGTGGCCAATTAAGGCAATATTTGGTGTCAAGCTTTGTTGAAGGGACAGTCAACCAGAGATACTAAGCAATCAAAAACAATAAATGTTTATAGGAAATAGGTTATGTGATAGGCCATGCCCACTTTCATAAATTTCAACCAGACTTGAAATTTTGACTCAGGGTCTGGACCATGTACTGAACTGAAATTCTGTGGATCTGTTATTGTGAAGCACATTTGTAAGGTTTATGGTGCCCCTTGTGAATGCATTGGGAAATACTTTGGTAAGCATGCTGTGTGGCTTCACAAACATCTATGTCAAGTTCTGGGAAAATTGTATGAACAGTCAATGAGTTATGGCCATTTATGTGATAGGCTATGTCCAGTCTGAAACTCATTGGCTTACGGGCTCCCATAGTTATTGTCCAATATATCTGGTTCATAGTTACCAATTATGGTCACGCACACTGATACTATGTTCCACATGGTGCAAATCAGTCATGAAACAAAAAAGGCTTAGGGAAGAAACGGTTTCAAATATTATGCAAATTAGAAAAAAATCCAGTATGGCTGACGTTCATGATCTTTGGCTTGCATGTACAGATGTTCCCAGGGAATACTCACACCAAGGCCTCATCCCAGTCATTTATTTTATCCGTCCTTGGGCTCATTCCAATCACTTATTTTATCTATCCTTGTCTCTGAGGTCCTCGCCTGACCTGGAAATTGATTGAGGTCTGACATCTTTAAAGACATTCCAATCCGTTAAATATTCCTTGAAGGAGCTTGGAGGCTTTAGAAGGATACTTGAGCAAGGAAATATGAGTGCATGCTTTGCAGCAGTATTTTTTCAGAATGTGTGACGTATAAATGATCAACCTGTGGATCCACCTCTCCCCATCTGCCACATCTGTAATTGAAATGGCTTCAAACTGATGCTTGAAAGAGCACAGTCGTTCCATTTCCCTAATACACATTTCCTCGATTCCTACATCCCTGTGTCCTTTTGTTGCTTCCTTTTCTTGTGCTGCCAATGGGTGGAGGAAAGGATAAAAGGAAAGGATGCAAGGAGGTAAAAATATTTGATTGGAATGAGCCCAAAACTGGTGTGAATCGGACAAAGGGTGCGGGGAGTTATGACCTTTAAAAGCGGTATAAATTTTAACTTTTATTGTAGTGCTCCCATGTGGCTGATTGCAGAACAGCAACACCTGCACTAAAGTTAGTGACATGACTGAGAAAGTACAGCCCATCCCACCATAAGCCCCTGTCCACCACATCCCCATCAGTATGGGTTTTCTGAAGGAAGACCACGTCTAACTTCTTCTGCTGAAACACTTCTAAAAGTAAAGGCCTCTTCTGCTATCCTTCCAATCATTGATGTTTAATGTCTGAATGAGTTTAATAAGACAGAACATGCTTAAGCTTTGGATCTTTCCAAAGCACTGTATCTCTCGTTCCAGTTACTCAAGAAACAGTAATCCAGATAGAGGGAACAGCCAGTTCCTCCAGATGGAATTTGCAGGTAAACATCATTAAGAAAAACAGCACTTGCAATCAACTGACTGTCAAAGCACTTCTCCTTCAGAAACACAACCATGGCTTTGTTCACATGTGAGGCATGAGATAAGTGTTCATAACCAATTTGATCCCCTGCCACTAAAAGCACCTCCTCGACTGTAATTTTTGTCTCAGGTAGAACAACCCTAACCCCATGTCGGATTGACAGAGATGGAATCTCCTCGGGTACCATCCCCAATGAAAATCTGACCACAAACTCAAGCTTGCCCTAACCGAAGTACAGCCAAACCAAAACTAAAGTATTGACTTAAATCAGGCGAAGGGGGTGAACAACACACATTCCTGCACCTGAGAGAGAGAGAGAGAGAGAGAGAGAGAGAGAGAGAGAGAGAGAGAGAGAGAGAGAGAGAGAGAGAGAGAGAGAGAGAGAGAGAGAGAGAGAGAGAGAGAGAGAGAGAGAGAGAGAGAAATATCATGAAATAAAAGAGATGCAAGATAATTAAGCAATATTTATTTTGTTATCTATTCCATTGCATGTTTTTATTTCATTACCAATTGGTTATTATTAGCATTTAATTTGGTCTTCCATAGCACACAGTATATTGTGGTCATAATTAAAATGTGTTATATGGTTTGTCCTTCATACAAAGTTGTTTGAAAGTAGGTGTATATAGTGAGCTCCATAATTTTTGGGAAAATTTACGTGTCAAATTCTCAGCTTTTATTTTATTTAACTGTTTATTAAACACTTTGTGTTTCACCATTTCAGGGAGCCACAATGTTTGGGACATTATTGTTAGGTAAATTAAAGTAGTCATGTTTACTAATTTGTCACATATCCTTTGTAGGCAATGACTGCTTGAAGTCTGTGACCCATAGACATGACCAGGTGCTGAGTATTTTCTCTGGTGATGTTCTGCCAGGCCTGTACTGCAGCCATCTTCAGTTCCTGCTTGTTTCGGGGCTAGTTGCCTTAAATTTTCTGTTCAGCATTTCAAACGCATGTTCAATTGGGTTCCAATCAGGTGAATGACTTGGCCAGTCAAGAATTTTCCAGTTTTTGGCTTTGGAAATTCCTTAATTGCTTTACGCATATGTTCTGGAATCATTATCTTGCTGCAGGATAAAGCATTGGCCAATGAGTTTGGAGGCATGCGCTTGAACTTGGAGCAGATAAGATGCATCTGTAGACTTCATTCTGTACACTTCATTCATTGAATTCATTGTGCTGCTGCTATCAGCAGTTACGTCATCATTGAAGACAAGTGAGCCAGTACCCAGCCAGTCATGACTGAACCATAATGCTCCCACCACCATCTTTCACAGATCAGGGGTGTGTGCTTTGGCTCTTGGGAAGTTTCTTTTGGCCTCCACACTTTGCTCTTGCCACCACTCTGATGCAAGTGAATCTTGGTCTCATCTGTCCACTAGGCCTTTTTCCAGAACTTTGTTTGCTCTGTTGACCTCTGTAGAGGTCTTCATTCCTACCAGGTCCTTTGCAATTTCTGAGCTCACCGGTGCTCTCTTTCTTCTTAATGATGTTCCAAACAGTTGATTTTGGTAAGCTTAAGGTTTGGCCCACAGTATGTCTCTGATGTTTTTTTTTATATTTCTTTGCCTCATAATGGCTTCCTTGATTTACAATGTCATAACTTTGGACCTCATGTTGATCAGTACCAATAACAGACTCCAAAGGCAATCAAAAGCCTAGAATCAAGGCTAGATTCTGACAGCTGCCTTATACCTACACTATCTTCACTAAGGAAGAAAATGACACACCTGTCTAATCAGAAACACCTGTGAAGCGATTTGTCCCAAATATTACAGTGCCCTAAAATGGGGAGAAGTTCTGTCATTTCTACATGGTGAAACCAAAATGTATAAATGTACCCTTTAATAAAAGCTGAGAATCTGCACTTCAACCAACCACATCTGAATTGTCCGATTACAAATCTAAATTTGTGGAATATAGATACAGAGCCAAATCAAGAAAATATGTGTTTTTGTCCCAATACATTATGGAGCTCATTGTATAATTCTTCAAACTCAAGTAATTTGAAGCATGCATTAATTTGTGCTGTAAGCTTATTTCAGAATGTAATTATTAAAGAAGGTTGAAATGTAAAGTATCAAATAAATGTCATGTAGGATTTGCACATGCCTAATGGAGTCTGCAACTTCCAAACACACTTATACTTAAGGATTTGTGTTTCGAAAACAGAGTTTTAATAAATTGGGAGATGAGATGGGAAAATGAAGAAACATGAGGCCACCTGAACAAATGCAGGAAAATATGGGTAGGATTTAGTTTTGTGATATAGTTTCTGGGAAACCTATTGTTTAAGGACTAGCAATAACTTATCATGTATCATTTTGAGGCCAATAATTTGGTATGCTAAAGATTCTTTGGAATTGTTTGCATTTACAGATGTAGATGGTGTATACTTTGTGCATGAGTAATTTGGCTTTTTTATGTTTAAAACGTTTTTGTTGAATTTAAGATATGCTTGTATCATAGCTGAAACTGAACTTACATTAACATATTTAAAAATGAAATAGCCAACTTAAATTGCAGAGTAAGTGATGGCACCAGATGATATAGTACAGTCTTTTGTTTTTGTGTCCAATCAATTTCATGTTGATGCATTTGCATGTACTGTATAGCTAAATGTACACTGCATTTGTGGATAGCTAAGAGGGTCAATATCCAGTAAAAATGCAGAAAAATGTGTTTTCGATTTATTACTACAGTATCTTGTGGTGTATTAATGAATGAGATCTCAATTATTTCATTCATATATGACAAAAAGTATCTGGACACACCTTGGTCTGGGGCTGTTATTCATGGTTGTGTTTTTCCCTGTTTTTGCCTTTTGTTTTTATTTTTCCTGTTAAGCACTTTGAGCTGCAGTCTGTATGAAAGGTGCTATACAAATAAAGTTATTATTATTATTATTATTATTGTTATTATTATTATATTGCAGGGTGTCCACATACTTTTGGCCATGTAGTGTATACAATATGTTCTTCATTGAAATCAGTGTAATACAGCAGACGAAAATGTTGCCAGTGCCCACAGAAAATGTTATCAAAATAACACTTAAGTGTTATCAAAAATGTGGCACACATTTGACATTAGCTTCCCAGATTTAAATACAGTATAATATTGCTATTTACGAGCTACTGTCATTATCAGGAGTATTGTTGTTCACTTCTAATAATAATAACAATAACAATAACAACAATAATAATAATAATAATAATAATAATAAATGTATTTTATATAGCGCTTTTCATGATCTCAAAGATGCTTTACAATACAATTCTGAGTAATAATTCAAATCAGAAAGGTAAGAAGTGCACAATAATACTTTGCACTGCAGTTAAAATGAGGGCATAACGCACTAGAACTGGGCCTGGTTGTACTTCGGATATGGACTGTATTATATATATATATATATATATATATATATATACACACACACACACACACCGATCAGCCACAACATTGAATAACATTGATTATCTCGTTACAACGGCACCCGTCAAGGGGTGGGATATATTAGGCAGCAAGTGAACAGTCAGTTCTTGAAGTTGATGTGTTGGAAGTGGGGGAAAATGGACAAGGAGAATTTTTTAATCCCAGTCGTTACATGTATTTCTCCTAATGCCCTGCAGGGAGCGTAATGATATTCCTGCATTATTCCGGATTCAACTGTTCATTGTATGGGAACCGTCCGGTTGTGCAGTGAGTGTATTAATGGATTTTTCTCCGGAACAGATATCCTTGACAGGGAAAAGGCTGTTATATACCATAATGATAAAAATGTACACTGTCCAGTAATCAAACTTCAAGAAACAGTGAGAAACGATTTTAAGATGAGAAAACGTTTTATTATTTCAGTATAAACTTTCAAATAATTAATCCATAGTATGTTTTATAAAAACTGAATTCAAATTTGAATGGAGAAGAACTGTACTGTGATCTAAATGTACAACATTCATTTTATCCGAATGGAACAGTATATGCATTACTTTTTCAGACATCGCTGACGTAACTGCATACAGTCCTAAACATTGATAAACTCTACTAAGCTTACCATTGAAACCACTGTACGTTCCACAGGAATTTACATGGAAGAAGTTATTGACACACTCAATCGATTAATCAGAATTCCAGATTTGCCACAAACGATTCGTGATGGGTCTTTCGAGGTACAATTGTCTGATGTTCAAAGATGATTAATAATAATATATACAGCCACAGGGGGAAACGTACTGGTAGGCTATTCTTAACATGATCAGAATAACTACAGTGCAACAGAGTGGATATTACTTAGAAAAAGGTCGGATAAAGTCGGCTATGCACGAATGATACAAAAATAACATAACATAAACATAGGCAACTGTATAGGAAAACTTTTCTTTTCTTTTTTTTTTTTTTTTAGCAAAAAATCTATTTACAGTGAGTTTCTTTGCTCTTGTTGTTTGTTAAGTCTTTGAAGTTTGTTTTCCTTTACTTCTTTGCTCCTTTCTTTGTCGTCTTGGCTTTGGGTTTTGGTTTGGTCGTTTTGGATTTGCTCGTCTTCGCTGGTTTGGCGACCTTGGGCTTCTTCAATGGTTTCTTAGGTTTGGCTGCTGGTTTCTTCTTCGCTGCTGTCTTCTTCACTGTTTTAGCCACCGTTTTAAGTTTCTTGGGTTTAACTGATGCCTTGACAACTTTCTTTGGTTTTGTCACCTTCTTGGGCTTGGCGGCTTTAACGGGTTTCTTCTTGCCCTTCTCTGGGGGTTTAGACTTCGGCGCCTTCGTAGTATCTTGGGGTTTGGCCACTCTGAAGGACCCCGAAACCCCAGAACCCTTGGTTTGGCACAGGGTTCCAGAATGCACAAGCCTCTTGATGGCTAACTTGGTTTGTGTATCAGCGTTCTCCCCCACCTTATAATGGCTTTTAACGTACTTCTGGATAGACTGTCTAGACGCACCTCCGCGAGTGTTGTCCGCTCGAACAGCTGTCAAGATCATTTCCGAATATTTGGGATGCGAGGTGGATTTCTTAAGGATTTTCGCCTTTTTCGCCTTCTGGGCTGGTGCCGCTGCTGTCTCAGCCATTATGAAGTTTATCTGTGATGATGAAGTTTCTTCGGTCTTTTGGAAAATGCTTTATACAGATAAGCCCCAAATAATTCCTGGTCCGTCTTCGTCTCAAATTGTCCCAGTGTATATTAAAATGTTAATTTGGGACAGCAGTGCAGATGTTGTGTCACGGTCTAATGTTCTGACACTCTTCGCCGTTCTAAACTTTGTTACCTCAATAGAAGCTCAAGTGGGACACTGCTGATGCCCCCCCTTTATAAATGTATGTTATTCCCCCAGCTACTCCTGTGAGTATATCAAGCCCATGCGCGGACGTGATTGAGAACACCAACTGCCAGCAGCTGATCTAGCAGGCTCCATGAAACTCACACAGGCAGGTTTGTGTTTCTTCCCCCTCGAACTCTTGTCAAATTTCCAAAGTATGGATCTGCATGGGTCCATAGAATCACTCAGCTTGAAAGTGGACACTCTGGGCTTTACGGACGTACCGTGGTCACAAGAAAATTCATCGACCGATAAACTTTTATTCCCTGAAAACCGTGCCGAACCACGGCGCGCTGAGTTCAATTTTGCAGAATTCCTGCCAATTTGACCCAAACAGACGGAACCGACAATAGGAATGCCGAATGAATTTAGTAAAAGAATCAATAATGCAACCATTAAACATAGATTGAAAAGTGTAAAGTACTGTTTTTGTTTTCTAGGCACCGATATAGTTTCCTAACT
This sequence comes from Anguilla anguilla, assembly GCF_013347855.1. Taxonomy (NCBI): domain Eukaryota; kingdom Metazoa; phylum Chordata; class Actinopteri; order Anguilliformes; family Anguillidae; genus Anguilla; species Anguilla anguilla. Next base: position 43,796,514 of record NC_049202.1, read on the forward strand.
AACACAGCCCGGCCACTGACTTTGAGTGACGTGGTTGAGATTATTTACTGTTAAACCTTCTATAAATGAAATCAAATGAAAATAAAGTTGTTAATAAACTACACACTGTTCTGTGCATTCTTGTCCTTTACAGTAGAACAAGGCTTGTGTTATTTTCTTGGGTGCTTATAGATGGAATTTGGAAATTAAAAAGGCAAGCTGTTCTCAGGTCTGTGCTTCTTCGTTGTTAGGAAAGTTGCCAACACCTACAAAGATCTGGATTTGTGATTATCACTAAACAATAAAACAGTGGGGTCATTTTCAAACAAATTTACATTGTCTTTTGTCAGCCTACAAGCGATACATCACAGTACTTTTTCCTATGATGCTGACAAACGAAACATATTTATTGTGAAAAGCACAGATGGCATTCTTTTGTTCACAAGCTAACTCATAAAGCAGGATCGACTGTGAAATAATTGCCAGCGTGAGAGTTCGGCTTTCTTTTATTTTGCTAGCAATATTAATTTGAACATAACATGTTTTGTTCAGAAAGGACATAATATAATTTTTCTTTTAATTCAGATTTTCAGAGCTGAGATATTTTTCCAAGTAAACGCCATCTTGGATCCCTGCACTGTGATAGACAAATTATAGCTTTTCATTTTACTTTCTGTGATCAGTACCGGTTTGTGCAATTGTACCATGCGTGTTTTGACTTGCAATTCTTTGGATGTCGATAGTTTGTATGTGAGTGTGTGTTTAGAGACCACTTTAGGTCGAACTTTAGGCATAGCCTACTAGGAATCGTGTTACACCTCGTAACAAGTTCCGCCTTTTAACAGGTTTATTTCTGGCGCGTTACGTTTTCAGTCATAGATTATCGTGCATAATTTATTTGGAGATATCATGGCCCATATCTCCCTTTGCTGATATATTTTTTATAACGATTTAGATTTAGAACTTGACAATGGTCCGCCGCTAACTTATAGGCTACAAGAGTGTCTAAAACATATACACACGAGCAACTCGGTGCGTATTCTTCAGTACATCATGTCCAAAATAATTATCTCTGCAATAGTTCTTCATGCGTGCGCATACCATGCGTAAACCCCGATACTGATACGCTGAGTTTCGATTAAAATTTAACTAGATAACCAATACCGCTAACGACCCATCATTTAAATAGCCATGTCTTTCACGCTTTTTCTAAAACGCTTGGTTCAACTGGCTTTTCTAAGACACTTGATGTAGCATCATATAGTGATAAACCTTTTTTAAAGAACTGCAGGGATGGATACCTTTCCTGCAAGGACCACAGAGGACTCGCGGTGCCTTGGTGCTGAAAACAGCACCTACAACTAACACCCCCACCCCAACACGCACCCCTTCCTCCGCCTGCCGATAGAGGGACTACAACAATGGATTACCCAATCAGTTGGAATCTACACAATTATTTTTCCGCCATTTTTTAGTTTGAAACTACGGGTTGGTACATCCATGAATGTGACACTTGTGCGAAAATGAGGAAATGGGAAAATTGTATATAAAGCGTTTTTATGTACCATACCGACACTAGGGAAGAAACAAAATGGGGATGCATTTGTCTATTCAAATGTAACTGCATATCGTTTGGCATTTCAATGTAAATTTTCACTCTCAAAACAGATGTGCTAAGAACGACACATTATGTGTCATTTTTAACATACCTCCATGTCTGGTTAAGGACAACACTGTGTTAAAAAAAAGTCTCCTTTTGCAACATATTAATTGTATACATAAGTAGTACACGAAAGTAGTAGCTTTGACAGAAAATGTGTTGAAGGTAGTAACACAAACAGTGTGTTGGATATTAACACATACTTTTTGAGAGTGTTTGGTTTGTGTGTAATTTTGTTTGTAGTAATGTTATAATAGGATGGTTTTTGTCATGTGGCCAATGTAAACCATATTGTTTATTTATTTCATCCCATTCCTTACCATGAATGTGAGGTTGTATAAGTGTACATGTCCATGTATGTGCTTATCTTTGAACAAGATGGAGTCTAGTCAAGCAGGCAAATCGTTTTACACATTGTCCTTATGAGGGAGGCCTTTTTGTTTCACAGGACAATTATAAGATTCTATTGACACATGTAGACCCCTCTCATCTCATCCCCTTTGTGTTGACCCATATATGTACTGAGAACAATGAATTATACTCTACTCCCTCCCATACATACAGAGCAATGCATGGACTGACTCACACTGTGAAAGCGTACTCATCAGCCTTTACATGTAAAATAATCCCTGCTTCCGCACAAACACACCCTTTGTCTAATAACTACATCCAGAGATTTTGCAATAAATATACATTGATTAACAATGTCTGAAATGTAAAACAAAGAGAACAAACAACAGTGGCTTTGGCTATTGAGTGTCAGTCATTTACCTGGTCAGACATACACATGGTCAAACACGTTGACTATTATAGCAGGTCTTCTGCCTGTCCCCATGTATTATGCATGGCCAGGTCTGATGCGGTCTGGCAAACACATGGACAGTGGACAAACCACGGAGCAGATGCTATTGTGTGGGGCTAAACATGGACAGTGTAGAAACTACACTGTAGAAGGTGTATACAGTGTAGGAACAGCACTGTAGAAGGTGTATACGGTATAGGAACTGCACTATAGAAGGTGCAAATGGGACATACCTTAGCTCCCTCCATCAACATCGCATAGGCTTCATTTAAAAAATAAATGGCCTGCTCAGTCACGCAATTTGCAGTTAATAAAAGTTAATAAATAAAACTGGTGTAATGTTATGTATTATATGTGTATTACATGCAATAATTTTCTTTAAGATTTAAAATTATTTTTAAAGTGCATTATATTTTTAAGACTCTAATAGCCCATTGCCTGTATGTATGTTTGTCTGCCACAGATTGTACTGTCCGCTCTCGTCCTGTTCATTGTGAACGTCATCTGCTCTGTGTGCCGGACAAGCAGGGGAATGCATTGGCCTCTTATGTGTTACCCCTCTTGAGTTTATCTTCTTTAACACTGACTTGAGCTGCATAGGACAATCAGAATATAGTTTATTATATTGTAGCGATTTCTTCAACAGACAGACCAGGCAGATCACAAGGTAAATCCTTGGCGTTTCGTTAAACAACGGAAAAGGTGAATGATTAACACTTGGAAAAACTGGCTATGTGCTGAGGCAGGGCGCTTTATTTATACCTCGCCCGAATCTGTTATGCAAAGTTATGCACGGTAGAAATAGTACACTACATTCCCAAAAGTATGTAGATACCTGAAGTTCACACAATATTCATTTGTTGAACATTTCATTTAAAATCAAATTATGTAGAGTTGGACCCCCTTTGCTGCTATGACAGCCTCCACTCTTCTGGGAAGGCTGTCGAGTAGATTTTTGTAGATTTTTTCATATCTGATTTTAAAACTCAGCTGGAACTGAGTTTTCCGGGGGGAGGAGAGGTGGCTGCGCTAACCACAGCACTAAAAATGAATTCACCATTAGCAGAGCCGTTAGGCAGCCTCTGGAGTAGACCACTGTCCTCATGCTCTCACACCATTCACAGGCTGCCACTCACGGAGGGCACCGCCCTCTCCATTGAGGCCCAGCCTCCACTTCTGACACCAATGTAGCAGCAGGGATCTAGCGAGGCTCGAGCCTGGGTCTCCTGGGGGAGACGTGTCAGAAGTGGAGGCGGGGCAGGCCTCAGGGGAGAGGGCAGTGCCTTCCGCAGGTGACAGCTTGTGAGTACAAGATATTAAAATTTACAAGTTATTTAAAAATATTCATTACGTGGCCCTGTGGTGCTGTAGTAGGTAATAATGTCTTATGAAAGATAATGTCTTTATCTTTATCTTATTTATTTATTTATTATTGAGAAATTTAGCATCTCCAATGTTCACTTCGCAAACTATGTACAAGTGTGCTCATATACGCCGTCTGCTGCTGGCTCAGGAGAATGAAAACAGCTTGCGGCTCTCCTACGAAGCATGCGGTGTCAGCCAGAAATGTCTTTTCACGCTGTAGCCATAAGCCTTGGGGTGGAGGAGACCCAATCATAGGAGAGCCACAAGCCCCCAGACAGGCAACAGGAGTCGCATAAGCAACCTTGCTATCCCCGCTAACATTTCTATCCCTCCTATATATCCCCCGGGCAACGCAAAACCAATTGTGCGTCGCTCCTGCCCCTTGGTGTCGAAAGATTTTAAACTGCGGCCGACATTTGTGAGTACAAGCATTTGGTTTAATTTTTCAGTGTACTTCTGTAGAACATCACAGTAAAGTATGCAAGGTTGCCCTCAGCATGTGAGAGTATAATAAGGCCAGTGCATTGATTGATGTGTGGCCTTAAGTTATTATTCCAGCTATTTTAACAGTCCAAACTGTATTTTAAGTATTAGGTCAGAAGTGCTGTATATGTATTAGGTTGCAGTCTGTTGTATATTTAGGAGTGAGGTATAGTGGCAGAGATGCTTTAAATATGAATGTTACCGGGAGTGTTTTCTCATTTCAGCCTAGACCTCTTGCGATTTTATCCTTTTACATTTTCTCTCAACTCTGAGGCTTAATCCCAAGAACAGGTAAAGGGAAATTTTCAGAACAAAAGCCAATGTAAATATTATTTTCCTCAATCCACCATATCTATCAACTTTACATGAACTATATGTAAAGAAATCATATACACCATCTGATGCGATGAAATCATATACACCATTTGATACTGAATCAGTAAATTCCCAGTTTAAAGAACAAAAGACTGATCAATTCCCTTCATGCCAGCAAATCCATTCATGGATTTGAATGTACTGTAGGTTCTACTTCTATCCTCTTTGCTGCTTGTTTGGAGAGTTCAAGTGCTCGTAGGGATTAAGGAAGGTGAATATTGATGCCCTTATGGCAGCAATATTTTATTATTTTACTCAAGACTGAGGGTGGTCATAATTTTCTCTTCCTCAAATCGTCGTTTTACCAGACTGCAGTGTATGGGTTTTACAATGTTGTGGTTTGTTGAGAAAGAAATGTATTATGAGAGACTGTAGTAATTAACTGCAAAAATGGCAGTAAACTGAATAATCAATAGCAGAGAAATTATTTTAATTTTATCTTGTTTAATTCTTGAATCTGTACATTTATCTGTAAGATATTGCATTCTACAATGAGGTGTTGATCAATGAAGAGGTGCAACTTGAAGTTTTGTCAATATAGCTGAAACATCAATGGTTTTTATTAAGATAGATTAAATAAAATCAAAATATTTTTATTGAGAGCAATTTTTATTGAGAGAGTTGTGCCTGTTGATCAATTTATCAATTCTTTATAGATTGTCTGGCTGCTCCTGCACACAGCTGGTTTGAGAGCTGTTTCTTCCTCTTCTCTTCTACAAGGAGGTTGAAGGAAAACTTGCCCCTGTTGCAGGGCATAAGCATAAGTGGGTAAAGTCAGCAAAGACCTTGCTCAAATGTGTGTTTACAGTCTGTACTGTTGCCTGGGAAGCTTTGTTTTTCTGGATCCAGGCCAGGCACTGCCATAGCAACAGAGTGGTACATAATGTATATTAAAGGTCTTGGGTTTTATATAGTACCTCCCAGGTATACTATGCTTTATCTTATGGTTAAATATTTGCTCGACCTATCATAATGTTAGAGCTAAATTACCTTTACCTCAAATTTCAGGTCCTTGAGGAGGTGATCTACAGAGATTTGTATGCAGCTCCCACAGGATATATGTAAGAGAAGTGGGCCTTCTTTGTTGTATATATCCAGTTAGAGTTGGCTGAATGGTGGGCTTGCCCTGTATAAACGGTTGTATGGGCTTCCTCTTCATAAGGCGTACATTGAAAAGATAAGTATAGTCTATATTTAAATATGCATTGTTCATACAAAACACATTGGACTCTTAGGGTATTGATGGTGAAAACGGTTGCTGTTTTGTATATTTTAGCTTTTTTATTTCAGATTTTTAAAAAATGTTTTATTATCTTCCTTCTTAGGTAGTTGGACAGTGACACAATTTTTGTTGTTTTGGCTCTGTAATCCAGCACATTGGATTTGAAATGAAGCAATGAATATGGACTCTAACTCTAATTGGAGGGTACTTACATCCAAATTGGATGAACCATGTAAGAATTTGCACCCAAGTACTGAATATGACTACTTTATTTACATTTATGATTATCTGTCCAATTACTTATGGTCCCCAAAAATTGGGGGGGAGGCATGTATTTAAAAGAAAAGTTGTAATTCCAACACAAATAACCCAATATGGATGTAAACATCCTCAAACTAGAGCTAACAGCCTGCATTTCAACCTCATATTCATTGTTTCATTTCAAATCAAATGCACAGGGGTACAGAGCAAAAAAGAAAACAGGAAGGAGAAAAAAGGATGCGGAGTCCTTATCTTTAGTTTATATGGGAGATTATTACATTACATTAGTATCAGAGATCTTATAATCTTCAGATGGTTTGTAAAAGATCTTCTCAAAGATCTTATGATAATTTTATTGTTATAATTACGGAGTGCTAATTTGCACATACCTTTGTTAACGTGGGTGTGTCCCAACTGTCATAGCGCCCATGTGGGCTTAGGCATTTGATTTGCATGTTTCTGAAACTGTCTTCAGAAAATTATCTGAACTCAAGCCTCAGTATAAACCAGTACTGCTGGTTCGTTAAAATTAAATAGTCATCTGAAATAATGTTCATGTTGCTTCCCTGTCCCTATTAATTATTTTATTTCATTGTCAGCCTTTATGTAATGTATCTTAGTAGAAGTTCTACCTTTTCATGGTAAAATATTTTGTATGACCAAAAGTACCTGGACACCCCTTGGTTTGGGATTGTTTTTCATGGTTTAGTTCCATTGAAGGCAATATCAATGCTACAGTATACAATCCCATTCTTGAAGATTCTGTGCTTCCCCAGCAATTTGGGGAAAGCCCTTTCCTGTTTCAGTATGACAATGCCTCTGGGCACACAGCGAGGTCCATATAGAAATGGTTTTGTTGAGAATGGTGTGGCAGAACTTGCATTGGTCTTCCTAGCAAAAAAAGAGAGTGAAATTAAAAATGCACAAAGTGCAAAAAAACAGTAAATAGGCTCGGTTCTCGGTTAATGAATGTGTGTTGTGTTTGACACAAGTGGCCCATATGGGAGCAGCACATGGGTGCGAGCAGGTGACAGAGAACAAGTGCACTGCTGACTCCAGCAGAAATCTCACTGGGTCCTGAGCTCCACAATGGCCAGAGTGAGTCATTCTGGGGGCCCAGCTGACTAAACACACATTGGTCTGCTTCACACCAAGGCTCCCTTTGTGACACTGGTATGCCCCCCCATATCTCAGAAACTGTCAGCCAATCCCTGTTGGTGTGCATTCAGTTTGACAGGTAACTATTTTAACTGCCTCAGCTGTTGCCCCTCCCCCTATTGCTCTGGGCATGACAAACACAGGGTATGCCCTGCACACTGAAGCACCTGTAGCCTGTCAATCACCCAATGAGGACAGCGTCACCCAGATGGCTCTCAGATTGAACCTCAGTTATTTGATATTGTCACTTTGAGCCATTCAGTTTTCTTCTTCAGTGGCTCTTGGTTTCTGCCTCCTACTACTTATCGGTTCGTCTTTTCTCATGAACTCGGTGTGCCACTGAAAAAGTTGTCCATCTGTTTTGTCATGTTGTGCAACCGTTACACAGTTTGAATTTGTGGTTGTTGACATTCCCAGTGATCCTATTTATATCATGTTTCTATCATATGATAGATGTGTGCTAGCCCTCTTTAGTTTATTTAAAATACTTTTCCTGCTGGACATTCCAATGCCATCAAGCTAATAAAGGGTTGACTCTTAATTGTGCTGAGTTTGCTACTAACCTTGGTTTTTTTTTTTCTTCTACAAACTAAACTATCATGTATTAAAGGGCTCAGGAAATCCTGGTCCTGTAAAGCCACAGGGTCTGCTGGTTTTTCTTTTTTGCCTTAACCTACTACTTCAAGTCCAAGAAACAGGTCCAAGAAACCAGGTAAACTTTATCAATTAAGTGCTGAGTAGCTGCAAAAACCAGCAAATCCTGCAGCTGTCTAGTTTGGTGTTGTGGATCCCTGCTCAGTTCAGTGATTGTACAGTATATGGTACAATCACTTCTATGTTTTAAAACCGCAAAAATACATTTTAAATGCAGTTGCTTTATTTGTGTTTGTTTGGCTGTTTTGGTTTCACTCTTGTATTCTCATTGTTTTGTATTCTCATACTCTTATATACTTTCAGTTACTGTCATTGTTTCATAGAATTCACCGTGTTCTAAGATTACATGCCTTGTACAATTTAAACATTTAGCAGATGTTTTTAGCCAAAATGACTTACAGGAGGCTCTGTTTTATAGTTCCCTTTCCTTCTTTCCAAATAGGAAAGACTAGTCATACTAATTATCTCCTGAGCTCATTGCTGAAACCTCCACTATCAATGTGCTATCCGCAGCTTGCTTCATTACAGCATATGCCGCCTTCGGTCAGTCTTATCAGCTCGTAAAGAATGAAAAAATAGCATGTGACCAAGTCGTATATACTAGGTGTTTACGTTAGTGTGGTCATTGACTACTGGTACGTGTATCACGTGAACAATACTTTTGTCCACTGAGACGTCAAGACGCTGGACCAATGAGATTGCCCACTGCAAGGCATAAATAATGGAAGCCAGGGGTCACTAGTGTACCATGACACATTGCCAGCCCAGCTGATTAAAAGCATCCCTTCCCTGGGTGATGCTTGCACCAATTGGACATTCTCCTGTGGGTCTTCCAGCCACAGTCAGCACAACTATAATTGGAACAGGTGTTTTTTTTTTTTTTTTTTTTTGGCTTTAGACTGGTAGAAAGCAAAGAGGCTAAAGGCATACTTATACGAGTTGCAGGCTCCCAATTGTTCTTTTCAGATCGGGACCAAATAGTAAGAAAAACGTTACGCAAAACATTAGGTCGTAACATAGCAACTCGCATGGAATGAGATACTATTCCAAACCGATCCAATTGGCTCACGGGCTCCCGATTGTTTTTTGACATGTCAAAAAAATATGGGCACAATTGGCTTGAATTAGTCAGGTATGAGAGGTCTTGCAAACCGATTTAGTGTTTCAGTTCCCATTGACCAATCTGGAGGTGGCTCCGTCCTCTTTCTCAATGTGTTTTGCTGACTGTAACGTCATCTGATCTGGTCGAGAGCTCGTATAGTCTACGCTGTCATCCAACCTGTCACAATCTGAGCCTCGTTAAGTGTAAGAGGGCACTGGGACCTCCCGACGTTGTAACCCATGAGAAAATCGTATAATGTACGCCTACTCTAACTGATAGAGGAGAGGCCACAGCTGAGCAACTGCCATGGCAGAGATTGAACCCCCACCCGCACAGGGGGACTAGCATATGGCTCAAGAGTCAGTCACTCTGTGGGCTGCCTCACACTGCTAACCAAAGGCAAAAGGATTTTCATTTGCACAGTTGTTTTCTGTTTTACCTTCTGTTGCTTTCAATGCTTCCCTTTTCAGGTTGTCAGTCTTATCCACTCTTATCTTGCCACTCTTGTGTTTGCTCCTGTCTGTTCTCATTTGACAATGGACCTAGTTCCCCACAATATTTTCATGCTGGTAAAGGTAACTTTCACATATGTTCCTATTGTTATACTTTAATATTTTGTGCTTTGCAGGCCAATAAATACCTCTGCATAATATAAGAGTGTATTTGAAATCTATACTTTCCATTCTTTATACAGTAATTTATATATACATTGCTTATTTCCCTGGGCCTAAAGTACACTACATGGCCAAAAGAATGTGGAGACCCCTTCTAATTAGTAGGTTTGGATACTTCAGCCACACCCATTGCTAACAGGTGCATCAAATCAAGCATACAACCATGCAATCTCCATAGACAAACATTGGCATTATAATTGGTTGTACTGAAGAGCTTAATGAATTTCAACATGGCACTGTCATAAGATGCCACCTTTCCAACAAGTCAGTTCAACAAATTTCAGCCCAGCTAGAGCTGCCACGGTAAGTGCTGTTTTTGTGAAGTGGAAACATCTAGAGCAACAACATCTCAGCTGCAAAGCGGTAGGCCACACAAGCTCACAGAACGGGACCACCGAGTACTGAAGCACATAGCACGTAAAATCCCCACAGCCATGTTCACAAATTTAGTGGAAAGCCTTCCCAGAAAAGTGGAGACTGTTATAGCAGCAAAGGGTGACCAACTCCATATTAATGCCCACGGTTTTGGAATTAAATGTTCCATAAACAAATATGGGTGTGATGTTCGAATGTCCACATACTTTTGGCCATGTTGTGCATCTCACTGTACTGTTTCTCCTCCTCATATTTCATAGATGTGTTCCTTTGTGGTTGATCTGACCTGATCATGCTGTCATGCCCCATTATGACTCAACAAGCAGGGCAGCGTATAGAACACATTTCTGCTTTGTGTTTACTTATGTTGTTCTGGTGCCCTTCAGTTATTTCCCCTTTATGATCTGTGAGTAATGACAGATTGTCACTGAGAGAATCCCCTCTATGGTTCTAATCCAGTGTTCTGCATGGTTTCTGTTCAAGACTAAATGCTGATGTTGACCAATTTGGCCAGTAGAGGGAAGCAATGCTCTGAATAAGAACATGGAGCACTGGCCATATTCAGAAAATAAAGATATTACTAGGAGAGACACAATACATTTCTGCTTTGCCTCCTGTGGAGATAAAAAAAATTTCTGGGAATTGCCGCTTAATGCTTAATCTGTGGTTGCTGTAGGAACGAGAGGTTTACCATCTGCACAATGAGCGCATGATCATGAGCTGGTAGAGAATTTTCTCCTGTCTTCATGCAGTCAAAGACTAGAAGACCTGAAGCATCTGCCCAGGGAGTCCATCACCTGGCCATTCAGGACAAATGGCCATTGGCAATGCAGATTATAGCCTTCTGCCAACTAGCCATCATATCCATCTCCACTGCCTCCTCAAAGCACAGTGTCAATGAATGCAATTGAGCAAAACCTTCAGCATGATATTTTACCATCTCTCTCTCTCCCTCTCTCATACTCTCACCCTCACCCTCTCTCTCCCTCCATTCTATCTTTAAAGTACTTGTGGACCTACTAAAATATCTGGATATTCTGGGAGTGTAATTTTTTTGGAATCTATTCTATCCTAATCACTAGCAGTTCCTGCTCTCTTATCCCTTCCTTTTCTCTTATATACTCTTATTTGATGACTGTTAAAACACAATACTGTCTCTTTCTCTCTCTCTCAATGCTTTTGTCTCTCTTGTGAATTCCACAGTGGACAAGGGCTGCCCTTTCTGTAGTGTCAGAGAGATGTTATTCCAAGACTGTTTCAGGCTTGGTTTTAAAGACTGTTTCCTGCTTGATCCTCTTTTAAGCAGGTTATCTAGTTGCTGGCGGCTCTTGTGGTAGTCTTCACAGTTTCCGGGTTTATTTTGTTACTCACTGTAGCAAGAAAACAAGAAAAGTGGGCAATTTCTTGCTGGGACAGGGCAAGACGGCTGTGCACCTCAGCAGGAAGAAGAAAGCAGAGGTGGGAGTAACAGGTAATATCACAGATGTATAAATCTCCAGTCAGATCAAGAGTTTCTATTGACTTTGAGTACCACAGTAGGATGGGCCTGGGGGTTTTTCAGGGTAGGTGGTGTCATGGGGAAGCCGTGTGCAGTCTGGAGGGAGGATAATTAATATTTAGCTGCATACTAAGATCATGGTGTGACAAAGCGTTTGACAAAAAGTTTGAATTCTGTTGTTTGACTTGTTTTTCTCTTTTCTGTCTCTCTGTCTTTTTTCATCTGTTTGTTTTCTGTGTTTTGCTTTTGTTGCTCATTTTATTTATTGTTGCTTTTGCCATTTTTGAATGGCTGTATGTATTGTACAATAAAGGTTTGTTAAAACTCAAAACTCTCTTCCTCTCTTTCTCTCTTCCTTCCTCTCTCTCTGTCTCTCTCAAGGGATGGACTGAAATGGAACAATATATCTAAAACAGCGCTAGTGACCCTATTCTCTCTGCAGTCATTTTCATCAGCAAAGCAAAGTCCTTCTCATTTCCGAACATTTAGAAATTGGTAACATTTCTAAACATAACAGGCAAAGTGTCTCAGACTAGATTTTACCTCCAGGGTATTGCATTACGCCAAGCTGAAATCCTGACTGACGAGGGATCCAAAACTCCTTCCCACCAGCTTCTGCCATAATCTGGATGAGAGTTACTTTTCACATATGTCAAGGCATGGATGGCAGGCAACAAAGTGTATTCTTGTTATTTATTCATTCCACATGTGAAAGTGCTCTATTACCTTCATAACAGTCTGCGAACCCTGACTCCATTTATTTTACTAACAAGCGAGTATTTGAAAGGGGTTAAGGTTAATTATAGGTTTTCTAATTGTGTTTCCTAATTTGAGTGGTTTTTGTTGCCACAGGCCAGTATCAAATCAAATCAAATCAAATCTTGTTTACATGGCACATTTTACAAATTACTTCTCACAATATTCTTTGCCCTTTACTGAAAAGCTTCATTTGTGTTTGGTTCATTTTAACTTTGTTGCTATAAGCTATTATTTTAAGCAGAATTCTGTGAGCGTGGACAATGAAGTTTTTGTCTATTGCTTTAAACAGCATCCTCTCGCTTTTGAATAATAAATAATATTGTATTTCCTTGTGTCCAACTATTCTGTCCATCTTGGGAGTGTCATGTGGCGTGTGACATATTCATTTTTAGCCAGTTAGCATCATAGTTAAGTGCTGAATTAACACAAATAAGTTGAATTTTTTAAAACTAGAAATTAGATTTGTTTTGCAAATGATTTTTCCCTTTTTTTCTCCCCAATTTGGAATGCCCAATCATATTTTTTCACCTCTCACTGCCACAGCCTCCACTGTTGATTCTGAAGAGCATAGTAAAGCATGTGCTCAACTCCGAAGTATCTGCAGTCAGCTCCAGCTTCATATCACAGTTTGCAAGTTTGGCACACACAGACATATACCAGGCTGTCTAGCCTAATAGTCACCTATTATATTTATATAATAATTGTATTGTACAAGAATTTATGTTTTGCATTATTCAGTTTTAAGTTGTTGCTCACAGTCCCCTCAGCTAGAAGGAGGATGAGATGTACTGTGCTGCAAATGAGGCCTTTCTGTTAAATGGACTGGCAGTTAACTTTCATTCGTTAAAGAAGAAAATTTGTTTATAGTTTTACAAATTACGGAAATTTACTAAAATAACGTGAAGCAAAGGTGACAAAAACCAGAGCAAACTCTTATTATCACTGTTTCTACCTCTCTCCATCTGACTGTTATATTTACAGGCTCCTCCAGACAGTGGCTAAGTTGCTAATGTGAAGTCTGGAAAGGTGTTCATATTATCAAGCATGTACATATGTACAAATGTTTTAGCTGTAGCCTTCTATCATTTCTTCCCTGATGAAAGGACAAGAAGGAAGGGTGTATTTTAAAACAATCTGAATGCAGCTATCATCCCATTGCTGTCGGTCTACTCTGGGGCTCAGCCTAATCCCTTCATACCCGTCTTTATCCAGTAATTTATTAGCAACAATAAACAAGCTATAGTGTAGAATTACCCCCTTACCACAACTCACCCCTTCCATTCATACAAGCACTCTGTCAGATAAACGCATGCTGTTCCCCAACGCTGAGATCGTGAGGAGTGTAAATGTTATGAACTGTAATTACTATTAGCTATTCTGTTAGCAGAAGAACATTATCCTCCTGAGCCCCCCGACAAATCTCCTATTTTCACGCAGCCATTGCTACCAATGAGAAGAACACGTGTCTATTCTAAGGGCCCATGTTCACTGCCTGTGGCCATAGCAGGGGGCCAGCCTCCCATGCCTGTTTGATAGTCTAATTAACACTTTCGCTGTGATATTTAATGGTGCAAGGGAGGAGGCTTATTCTTTTTCTTCGCCAAAACTCACAGACAGGCTGTCACCGAAGAGCGCAGGCATAGTGAGTGATGGCTAGTAGGCTTTATTAAGATGAACAGAATGTCTGAGCTGTTGCCGTTTGCTCTCAGCTCCCCTCTTTGCCAATTATAGCAAACAGCATTCAAGGCTTTAATGATATTCAGGTGGGGAGCCATTTTACATAATGCATCACTCACTCGCAAACTAGTCACAAAGGATACAAATATAGATGCATTTTACTTTGTTTTTTGTTTCCTATATAATTTTTTTATAATGTTTCATGTACCTTACAATCCTTCAATGTCTGTCTGAAGAAGCATAGTGTACACTCTGTGACCAAAAGTATCTGTACACCACTTAGTCTGGGGCTGTTTTTCATGGTTTTGGCTAGGCCCCTTAGTTCTATTGAAGGCAATATTAATGCAATCACATTCTAGATAATTCTGTGCTTCCCCAACCATTTGAGGAAGGTGCTTTCCTGTTTCAGCATGACAATGTCCCCAGGTATACAGTAAGGGGAAAGCGATTTGCCTTCACTGGAACCAATAGGCCTAGCCCAAACTAATCAAAAACAGATCCAGACCAAGGGGTGTCCAGATACTTTTGGTCATATAGAGCACCTTAGAAAAAACAATGCCGAATGCTCATTTTTGGTGATATTGTTATCAAATCTGAACCCGGCTTTGTCCAGTATTGTGGTCGTGGCTCCACCTACAAGCATCTATATCCATTAAAAAAAAATAATTTATGTGAGAAAAAACTTCCATTTCCATTGTGTTTCAGCTTCTGTTACTTCCAGAAGCATTTAGAGTAATTCTGACTCTTAGAAAACAAACTCCCAAGGCTAACTGTTCAGAAGAGACAAGCATTATGCCTGTAGTCAAATAGTTCAAGAACAGTAACAGTAAGTAATAGTTATAGAATGAGTTGATTTATTATGAATGTCTGTTGGCAGTGGAAGGTGCTACTTTCTTGAGTTAAGTATTTCGGTTGATAATGAGTTGTATGTTAGCTTTATGGCGAGCGTTCTGGCCCAAAATGGCTACCATGCATCATCCTGATGGATGTTATACATTGGAGGTAGTTGAAGCGAGTTTCCCCCTCATCACTGTAAAGTGCTTTGAAAAAAATTGCCATATAAATTCCAGTCATTATTATTATTATTATTTATTGGATTTCAGGTGGAAGACAATGGAAGCTTCTAACTGCAGCTTTAATTAGACTTTTGTTATGGAACCACTCTCTCCTCACTAAATTAGCTATCTTTCTGGTTTGGCCTGTGGCAGGAACCTGCAGCATAAAATCACTGTACTTCAAGTGACTAGTGTAGTCACTATAAAACATAAACCTCAAACATTACACAGAAGCTGTAACCAGACAGCCTCACTTGGGATGGAGAGATTTGGTATTGTGGAGGGGAGTCCAGAGCTGTGTTTCTGTACCAATGGACTGCTATGCTAGCAGAGGTGTCCGTCACAGTGCAACAGTTTCGAGTCTCACCTGCTAAGCTGTGATCTGCTCTGTCCCCATAATATCCTGCCAGCATCCCCCACCACTGACACTTGGCTGAACTTGAGGCCCCAATTCTCTGTAAAGAGGTCTTTAGTCTTGTGTAAACAAAGCTCTTCTCTAGCAATCTCCCCACCATATCTTGCTCTCACTTTCCATCTTTTCCATCTGTCTCTTATTTTTTGTTCTGTCTTTTATAAACACATTTACACCCCTAATCATAAGTGGTACCAAATAACAGAAATGAAGCATAGTGCACTTACCATCTACCCCATACTTAAGAGCACATACATTTTCAGGAGCTTCCATTGAAGCCCATTCCTTCAAAAAAAAAAAAAAAAAAAAAAAAAAACCTTGTTTACATGCTTGCTTTGCCATTAAACTACTGTCTCTTTCACTCTGCCATATTATCCATTATCATTGGGCAGAAGAGTTTTTTATTTACTTCAGTTTTTACCTCCCTTCAAATTGTAGAAAGGCTTATAGTGGGAAGTAGTGAAATGCATGATTGGATAAAATGGAATGATAGAACACATTAAAACATGCATGATATAAACAAGTCGGAACTGCGAACGATGGGGGATTTATGTGCTCTGGCTATTTCCCCTCAATGCGCAATCCAGCGGCCATAATATTGCAGAATTTGCACATTTGCCATTTGACCTGTTTGAAGAGAGAGGGGGAGAGGGGAGCATTTTTAATTTATACCCTCATTAATCGTGCATTAGTTGTTTCTCAGTCAGACGGTGCTTACTGTGCATGTGTGAAGAAGCCCTGGGGATGGTTGTCAGGCGCGGTTCGATCTCTCGCTGTCAGGGGCCACGCTCCAGCCACCGCAGGATCGGGACCGACTGGCCCGGCATCGCCAAGCCGGGTCAGTCAGTTCCTTTCCTGATTCTGGCATTCTAATAGCCGTTCCAAAGGGTGTTAACTGATATGGGAGCGGCGACACTCACGGTGATATCAGCTCTCTCTGCTGCAGGGTCTTCCCAGCGGAACCCCAGTGACAGGAGGCAGAGGGCTGGAATAGAGGGAGAGGCTGGCAGAAGGCTGGTGGGGAATATGTGTCAGACCAGAGTCTGAGCTCTCCCAGGTGCCTGTGATTGTAATGGAGCCGTGATTAAGATGAATCTGTTGCCTGGGAGGAGCAGACAGGCCTCTGAGCATGGTCATATCCTGGAGGCTGTTTGATGACCAGATCCTTTGGTGTGTGATGGCTGGGGGGGAGCCTGGCGTGCTGTCAGCAGAGTGTGGTCACTGCGGTCACGCCACTGAGTTACCCGATTTGCAGATCCCAGACTGAGTTACCCGATGTGCAGATCCCAGACTGAGTTACCCGATGTGCGGATGCCAGACTGAGTTACCCGATGTGCGGATCCCAGACTGAGTTACCCGATGTGCAGATCCCAGACTGAGTTACCCGATGTGCGGATCCCAGACTGAGTTACCCGATGTGCGGATCCCAGACTGAGTTACCCAATGTGCGGATCCCAGACTGAGTTACCTGATGTGTGGATCCCAGACTGAGTTACCCGATGTGCGGATCCCAGACTGAGTTACCCAATGTGCGGATCCCAGACTGAGTTACCCGATGTGCGGATCCCAGACTGAGTTACCCGATGTGCAGATCCCAGACTGAGTTACCCGATGTGCGGATCCCAGACTGAGTTACCCGATGTGCAGATCCCAGACTGAGTTACCCGATGTGCGGATCCCAGACTGAGTTACCCGATGTGCGGATCCCAGACTGAGTTACCTGATGTGTGGATCCCAGACTGAGTTACCCGATGTGCGGATCCCAGACTGAGTTACCCGATGTGCGGATCCCAGACTGAGTTACCCAATGTGCGGATCCCAGACTGAGTTACCCGATGTGCAGATCCCAGACTGAGTTACCCGATGTGCGGATCCCAGACTGAGTTACCCGATGTGCAGATCCCAGACTGAGTTACCCGATGTGCGGATCCCAGACTGAGTTACCCGATGTGCGGATCCCAGACTGAGTTACCCGAGGTGCGGATCCCAGACTGAGTTACCCGATGTGCGGATCCCAGACTGAGTTACCCAATGTGCGGATCCCAGACTGAGTTACCCGATGTGCGGATCCCAGACTGAGTTACCCGATGTGTGGATCCCAGACTGAGTTACCCAATGTGCAGATCCCAGACTGAGTTACCTGATGTGTGGATCCCAGACTGAGTTACCCGATGTGCGGATCCCAGACTGAGTTACCCAATGTGCGGATCCCAGACTGAGTTACCCGATGTGTGGATCCCAGACTGAGTTACCCGATGTGTGGATCCCAGACTGAGTTACCCGATGTGCGGATCCCAGACTGAGTTACCCGATGTGCGGATGCCAGACTGTGGTCCAGATTGAGCGACCGAGCTGTGTGCGGTCTTCAGAGCAAGAGGTCCCACCATTAAAAGGCCATTACAAAGGCCTCCAATAAGACAGGCCAATATACAAGCGGAAAAGACAGGTATATCTTAGTTTATCAAGGTTCAGTTATCCCACAAAGGAACAGATGTGCTCGTGGTTATATCAGTGCATGAAATTATTTTATGTACTCTGCCGGGAAGTATTTCAATAAAGCCTGTCTTTAATAAACTGAACACCAGGAAATAAGGAAACCCTTGTAAGCTAATCGCCATACCTCTAACCCACTAGTCCATATGATGGCTGATTTTTTTTTCTCTACAAAAATAAATGTCATAATTAAAGATATTAGCTTCATCAAATAATTTTCATTTAGAGGTTTTACATTGATTTGTTTTACACTATTTTATGTAAATGATCCTTTCCTTCTTTTTCAGTAAGGCATTCTGTGCAGGTTAGTAATAATCACAGTGTGGTTGCAAAATGCTTTATTAATGAAGCTTCACAGTCCATTTCATGTGATTTCCTATTGTGGGATAGTGCCTGTGTATATGGTAGACGACAGACATGGTGAATGGCCATAGTATCACACAGGGAGAAACAACAAATGCGTGTGTTTATGTGTGCGTGCGCATGTGTGTGTACGTGCTCTCATTCATGTGTCTCTTTATGTGTATGTGTGTGCGCACGCACATGTGTGCGCGTGCATGTGTGTGTGTGTGTGTGTGTGTGTGTGTACGTGCTCTCGTTTATGTGTGTATTTATGTGTATGTGTGTTTGACTGCTATTGTGCCTGAGTGGCAACCAGACCACGCGAGCCGCAGTGTAACTTATTGCCACTGCTTCTGCTGAGAGCCCTCTCTCACAGTGTATAAAAGAGCTGCAGCCTTTAGCCACGCCTCCCTTGGCTCCCATTGGCCGAGAGGGGCCTCCTCCCTCCCCTGCTTCATTGGCATTCCGGCAGTGCACCGTGTGTGGAGGGCAGAGGAAAGCGTGAGTGCTACAGGAGCTGGCTCTGCTCAGGGTCTCCCATCGCTGACAGAGCTGCTGCTGCTGCTGCTGCTGTTTGTCTAGCAGTTTTGTGGTGCTGTGAGGAAATAAGAGAGGGGGGACTCAGTATCCTCCAAACCAGGAACTAGCCCTGCTCTGCATCTCCGTATCGCTCTGGAAACTAAGCTACAAAGGACCTGCCGCTCCTCTCCAGCAGCCCACCCTCACCCTACCTGAACCCTCCTATTTTCTCCCTCTGCCCTTGTCCTCGGCGGTTCCTCCGAAATCCCGGGCCGGTATATGGATAGAAGTTCCTTGTTTCAGCTCATACAGGAGCAGGTAAGCCGCGGCTCTGTGTTTCTATGGTGATGGTTTCCTGGCTCCCCCTGCCTCTCAGCTGCCTCGTCTCCATCTAGGGCGTAAGAAAGAGGGCAGTGGCTGTTGGGAAGCAGAGGAAGGCAGTGTTTGAGAGCTCTGGGTGGCTGGTGTCCTCTGAGTCAAAGTTGGAGACAGAACTAGGACTATACAGTGTTAGAATTCCCCCTCCCCCTGAGAGCTCAAGCCTCAATGCAGATGCTGTTCATTTCAAGTGGCAGCGAGCTTTCTAAGCTCTAGAGGAGCACTGCAGGTCGGGGTGGAGGTGCCGATGTCCTTGTTTGGCTTGACGCTCCTCTGGAGAGGAAAGGTTTCACTCATAATGGACACCTGGTAGTGTAACAGCTGCCAGTGACCTGAGGGTACAAACTGTGTCCTGCTGTCATTTCTGCTACGTGAGAGCAGGCAGGGTGAATTCTTCTGTCTCTTGCTCCTGGATGTGACACTACTGCTTTCACAGATTTACAAGGGCCTCTTGGGGAAGGGTGTGAGTGTTGAACCCTCAGTGATCTGCTCGAGCTGCTCCTTTACTAACAGCTGGACTCTAGTTGGACGTGGACACTGAAGGTGTAGCGCTTAGCAAGTCCCCATCACAGACAGTTCATGGGGCTGAGAAACGGAGATGGACTCTAATGCTTTGCAAAGCATTTGATTGCTTATACCCTGTTTACTATGATGTGTTTATATTTTTTCATAGTGCCGGATTTGTTTTTGAGATTTTTCTTTAATTTATCTTATTTTCATCAAAATATTCAAATGTGTATAAAAAGATACAATTTATCATTTGCTTCTATCAATATT
Organism: Anguilla anguilla; assembly: GCF_013347855.1. Lineage (NCBI taxonomy): Eukaryota > Metazoa > Chordata > Actinopteri > Anguilliformes > Anguillidae > Anguilla > Anguilla anguilla. The sequence goes on from NC_049202.1 coordinate 43,816,534, forward strand.
GTGTATTTGCTGAGAACAGATCTTATCACCTCCCTATATCTCCCAATTCACTCTTGGGTGTCTAATCCATCCAGTTGCCCTGACATCGGAGTGTAACTGCAGCAATAGAATGATTAGCCGTTTCGTGGATTGATTGGGTGATTTCTCTGCAGAGACAGGGAAAATTGATTGTTGGCTCTTGGGTCCAAGGGCCAGCACAGACCATCAGAAAAGAAGGAGTGTGTGTGTGTGTGTGTGTGTGTGTGTGCGTATGTGTGGGCCCTTATGGCAGAGTGACCCAGTATGAATTCCAATAACGCTTCTGATATTTTGCTGGAATTGCAGTGAAGGTGGCGACTACTCACTGTTTCATCCCGAGGGATATGCATGCTGTGTGTCCGGGCTACATGATTAGGGGGATACTTAGTGCTGCATGGCTGGGATCACGGCAGTGTGGTGGGTCCGAGATACACGGGGTGTCTGATGGCCAGGGAGGTATCTTCTCAGCAGAGATGTTTAAACGTTCGAGCGCACATCAATGGCAGGATATCAACCTACAGAAACGCTGCCAGGTGTTAGAGCCACAAGAGGAGCGTGGTGGAGCTCTGAGCTGTGAATGAATGAAAGGCACAGTGCCCACACATACTGTAGTACTACTGCTGCGCACAGGCTGAGCTCCACTGTACCACTGTGTCATTGGGCTGAAAGGAAGGTGGATCCTTAAAGGGTGACGCTGAATGGCTGGAGATGTCCTTGGGGACTAATTTAGATAATTTGTCTAAATCGTCCGGCTTATGGCCAAATGTGATTTGATGGTCTGGAGCTGACAGATCTCCCGAAAGCTGGAGGCTTGGTTAATAAAGCAATTACGCCAATGTCCATTGCCAATGGTTGAACTCTCTGTCATCCAGCACTCCTTGCAGACGAAGAGCGTGTTACATACTCACCTAGAGTTCCCAGGCCTCCCTGGTGCTGGACACTGTCCTCCCCACCATCAGATAGGGGGTTACAGAACCATCTCTGCGTGATACTCGTATGTCTTGCACTAGTTCCTCCCTATGACGTTTCAGGCACCCACAGAATACCAGCTGCCAGTGATTGATACATCATTTCTCCAGCACAAGCCCTACTGTAGTGCTGTGTGGCAGAAAGTAGTCACTAGCTTATATGTATATCAGAGACTACTGAACATACTCTAGCTTTAGCAGTGACTCAAGAGGTTATAACTGTCTTTTTCAGACTGGAAAAAAATGGGCAGTTGTTAAGAAAGGGAAATGACTGAGACCACTTTGGCCTGTAATTTCCTTCAAAAGTCATAATTTAGGACCTCAGATATACTTTCCGTACCACACCTGTTCACACTCAGTACACCAACTATATGCGCTGTTTGCTTTGAAGATGCCCAAATATGATCTACAGTAACCAGGGGATTAGGACACGCAGCTTCTACATATCTGATATCACAGTCAATTACAATAAGCACATAGCGGCCTGAAAAAAGCTGAGAGGTGTGACGCTCGGAAAAGTTGTATTTAGCATTAAAACGAGCTGTGTTCTCTTTTGGAGCAGTGCTGCTAATATGGAGTAACAGTTTATGTTTTCATCACTGAGTCTGCCCTAATCATTCTTAGGTTCTCTCATTGGTATACAAGTACAAGTGTTTGTCCTGCTTCTTGGGCAGATGTGTGATGCAGCAGCGGGGAGAGAGAGCACTGAGCTGCACAGTCAGAGCAGCAGTGACCACACTAGGGAAGATGGGTCACTGCTCCGTCAGAGGAACAAACACACTGACGGCAAGTGTGTGTGACGCTGTCGTGACCATCGACAGATGACAAGTGGGAGAAGGAGTGAAAGTTCTGTGTGGCAAACAGTGAAAATGTGCTGCAGAAATCTAACTCATTCTCGCCTTTTTTGATTGCTATGCTCAGATGGAGTAACCTCTGTAAAAGTGTCACACCAAAGATTTGTCACTGCGTGAGAGAGTACCCTGTTTCATAGAAAGAAGCCTGCTGTGTGTTTAATTCATGTGCAGTATAATGAACATGATATCCCAACTCTCATTACAATTAGAGAAAGATTCAGAAGCCATGTAATTGATCGCATTTTCATAGGCTGCGGCAGGTCCAGTGCATGCATGCTCCAGCCGCATGACTGGCACACCTGTGTATGTCTGTGACTGTGTGTGAGAGAACACTGGAGTGAGGGTGTGTGCTACAAGAGACAGTTTATTAGTCTTTGTCTGCAAGAGGCAGCAGTGCTGAGCTCAGGCTATTTCAGGCGCACTACAGCACACTCACACAGAGCCTTTTTAATCACACACACACGGGCACACACACACACACGCACCTTTTTGTCTTATGGGCCTAAAATAGAAGCACTGCACACACAGCTGCCCAGATGCAACCAGGGCATTATACAAACACACAATATTTGATTAAGATCTCATCAGACATATGCCCACTGAAAGGTTATTTCACACTGCGGAACTAGCTAAATTGAATGACTTATTGTTTAGTTCTGTTGGTGATTAAGGGGGAGGCCTGAGTTGCTACAAGTGTCTCAGCGCTCTGTCAACCTGCCTGTGGTAGGCATCTTGACTGTCTTTGATACAGCAGAGGTCCTGATTCTGCCATAATCAGATCCACTTCACCCATTATAATGGCTCCTATTAGTGCGGTACAATATGTGGTGTCTGGTACAGTCACCATTTATGGACATAATTGGCCCACCTGCAGCTGCAGTGGTGACCACTAACCTGCATTGCCTCATATTGCATAATCATGGTCAATCTGCCAGGGTAACGATAGGAATGGTTCCCCAAGGCCAGGAGAGTTTGATTCCTGGGGACTCGCCTTTCTGCTGACACATGGAGTCATGGCGGGAACATGCCACCTATTCTGGCCAAGAAGAGGCACAAGCAGCCCTTCAGGTGTGAGGGGGCTGGGCAGCTTCACCAAGGCCTGGTGACTGACCAGCACCAGGGCACCACACCTAACTACAGCAGTGTCACAGTGCAATACATCAAAAGGACATCAAAAGCAAAATGGCAGCTGTGTCATTCTCAGAGTTCAGCAACCTGTCCATGGTGTCTGTTGTGAAACTTTTCATGTCTGTGGTTATTTTTTTCAAAAACACAGAACCACTCAAAACCAGTTCAGAAATATAAAAACAACTTTTATGTCCATCACAGTGTCCTGTAACTTTTTAAAGTGTCTGTCATGGAGGATGATGGTTCTGACCCCTGGTCTTTCTCAGCTTGGTTTGAGAAACTTTGTGTCCAACACTTAAGAATTTTGCAGTCAAGCGAGTTCCATGATTTTCCACATCACATAGCATGCTTTCTCATGGTGGTGTGTGGTTGAAATTAGGCAAGCGCTGCCCTGCCCTTTTGCCTCGGGCACCAACTGAAAGACCAAAAATAGGCAACAAATTGAGGCCTGTTGTAGTGGGGAGTGAAGCGGAATGCTCCACTCGCCCTCCTACTCCTTTTATTTTCTGTGGTAAATGAACCGTAATTAAACATAGCATGCGATCTCCGTCAGAGATCCCTTGTGTTCTGTGCTCCATGGGCAGGAGGAGCAGTGTCAGGAGGCCTAAGCTGATGCAGTGGGTGTTTTAGTGCAGACCCCCCCATCTCCATTACACCCTGTACCCAGCTAACAAGGGACGAGACATGAACCAGGCAGGAAGTGCAGTGCCATGGATGAGTGTATCCCTGCATGTGCTGAGTCCACAATGGTGTGTGGAGCCTATACGCTTAGCCTCCCTCACCCCACACAGGTGTAAACTCAGTCGCTCTGTTCACCAGAACAGAAGTCCTTGAACACTTTGGCAGCTCCATGTCGTGACAGCGAATGCTCTCTCACTCTCTCTTCCCTCCTTACCATTTATCAATTCATTTATCCATCCATTTTCCCTTCTTATCAGATTCTCCTCTATGCCTATTTCATTCTCTGCTTTTTGTCACTGTTTCATCCTACTCCCTGTTCCATCTTCTGTTTCTATCCACCCACTATCAGTGTCTTCTAGCCCCTGTCCCCCTTCCTTTGTTCTCCTCCATTTATTCATCCCGTCGCCTTTTCCTCTCTCCCCTTTCCTTCTCTTTATCCGTCTTCACTTGTTCCTGTATAAATATTCTCTCCCTCTTTATTCAGCTCTCTCCTCTAAATCCATTCTTCCCCCACCCCCCTCTCCCTTCTGTCGTCACCTTTCTCTCGTCTTCTTTTCGATCTCTTGTGCATGGCTCCTGCACACAGAAATGTGAAAGCTGTGACATGCAGGCAGCCTGTCACCATGGCAACCGATGCAGCTTGTCAATGCGCTGTCCTCGCTGCGCTGGATCCGTTCAATAGCAGCTCGCTACCCAGTGCCTCCACTGCCCCCCTTCTTCCTCAATCCCATTAGCCCGACCCATACACCTTGACCCAGGAACACAGACCCACCCATTACCTGACCCCCCTCATACTGCTCAAGCACTTAACTAGTTCTCATTTACACACATTGCATATTATGCTTAACCGGCATGCTTGTAAAATGCAGTCACTCCCCCATATTTGACAGTTTTATAAACATGTCAATGAATTACTGTATGTTTGGCTGGTGTTTCATATTTGCACAATTATACCATACGAAAAGCAAATTATTTTTTTGTAGAGAACAACAAGGTGAACCACATCCTAACGCATCTATGATGGATGCTCATCTCCCACTTTGCTTAATGGACCAGTGCCTCCCTGCTTTTAGTGTCTCTCAGTGCTCACAGTGTGTCACACATTTCAAAGCCATCTCAAGCCTGAGGTCTGCTCTTTTGGCTCAACCGCGTTTCTGTAACATGGAGTGGAGAGTTGTTGTTATTCTTTCTTTCTATATATAGATATCTCACAGTGGATTTTCAGTAATTATGAATGTCCTAGGGTTCCATTTCCAAGTAACCTATCACTCTGATAGCACTGCACTTACAATGAGCAGCTCTGTGATCATGATCCACACATCTCCACCAAGCATCCCAGAAAACACATCAAGGGTAAACACTACCAGCACTTTAAAACTGCATCTTCTGATCTCAGAATTTTGAAAGGGCACTCCTCCACTGGACCTCCACTAACCCTGTATCTATGGCGACGTGGTGATGGTGATGTCCACAGATTTAGGTTCATGCTCTGCTTTCTCCTTCGGCTGGGTCCCTGTTCTGTGTGCTCTCTGACCCACCAGTAGATTAGCCGCCCCTACCGAGTTCCCTTAATTAACCTGGCTACATCACTCTCATGTGCCACATCCCCATATCATCATAGCCGTGGTAAACAGCATGCGTTCACTAACACCACTATCCCTCCCAAAGGGGAAATACATTGCGTATAAATGCTTAAACAAACAAGCATGCAAACTCTGAAAATGGATTAGGCAGAAATAGATCAAAGACACCCCCCCCCCTCCTGTTTGCATACATGCAGAAATCCACAGAACACTCACAGTAGCTTATTTGCAGAAACTAGACTTCAACAAGAGCCTTCAGGCAAATTAAGAGAACGATGCGTGCTCATAAGAGATCATGCGTTGTGGAAGAGGAATGCAATAGGAATGATGGCACAAAAATAAAATGGTTCAGCGAGGGGGAAGTGTGTGTTAAGAGAAGGTAACAAGGAAGTGTCTGCGTTCAAACCTGGAGGTTTGGCATCACTTTGTTATTTCAGCGCGGTCTACAGAATGATGCTTCCTGTGTTGGTAGCAACATCTGCGACCCCCCACTCACAGCTCCACACAGAAAGCAGTGCATGCTGTTGATCTTGTGCATGTGAAATGTGTGCTTGCTACTACAGTAACACCTTATGACAGTGATACGCTATTAAGACATTGAACTGTTCTGAGCATGTTTTGAGTTTCTCATATGTAGGTCTAGCATTGACTCTGCAGATAGTATTTCTGTCAATGACCGTCTGGGCTACATGGCTTAACCAGTGAATGTGTGATCAGGGCAAAGGTTTGGTCACCGGTACAGACCCAAATATTTAATTTGCAAATAGAACTGTTTCTTTTTAGATCATAGAAATATCTTCTTGAATATTTTCACAAAATTTTCTTTGTTGCCTGCTAGCTCCTTCAAATTATAGTTCAATTTCTGGAGTTTTTTTAACACTATTACACTTTTTGTGCGTGATGAATTATATTTTAGATATTACAGACATTTCCAAAAACCTGCCAGCTTTATAATGGCTAGGATAGAGATGTCAATGTTTTTGTGGTTTAAGGCAAAAAAATAAACACCTCAAGTACCTCCAAGCAGCTTGTACAGTGATGTTAGGATTCCAGAGGTTAAAGATGTGAGCACATCAATTTTACATTGAGCCAGTACTTATTTCTGTCTCGGCTCAAAACCAATGCAAGCTCTTTACTCCCAAGGTTAAGGACGAGAAAGGTGTGATTTAGATGCAGCTGGCTTGACGAATGGGTAGCTACTGCACTGCCTGTTCTTGTATGCCTAATGTTAGCCAAGCTACTAACAAATTGAAATCGATGCTACGATTATGTCCAACTATGAAACAGAAGAGGCTGTCAGCTACATTGCCAAGTGTTATTCGTTTGAGCCTGAATGTGAGACTGAGGAGTTGCAATAAATAGAGGCTGAGAGGTCAAAGAGGGAAAGTGAACGGGCATGCTTGATTTGTTGCTGCTTTGAGGCGCTTCTCTCACATGAAGCACTGTTGATACAGGCAATATGTACAGTGTTACGTCATGCCAATAAAGCCACAAAGACATTTGAATACAGGAAGCCATGCCAGTTCTTTCCTTGAATGTGTTCTCAGGCTGCATGCATCAAAGGAAATAGTTCCAACCAAAGATGAGATTAAATGTAATTTTTTAAACAAAATCATCAGGTGGTATGCACACAAACAACCAATGGAGACATAACATCACTGAACAATTTTCTGTGGAGTTTTATTTTCTTGATATACACCACAAACTCCTTGATGACCCTATGCCGACCTTTGTGAAGCCATCAGGTCATGAGAAATGACCAATGTGAACAATTTAACTTTCTAAAACCTTTATTTCCACTCCCCTTCTCAAGATAAAAACACCCCTGAATATCACCAGCGGTAGTCAAGAGGACCCCATGCATGCAAGATTTTCTGTTTTCAAGCTGTTAACATTTATGTCTGTTAACTGGACACCTGAAGGGATCTAAGAATGTTTATGTTGTTAAATATTCCAGGGGGTGCATGGGGATGCATGCTACTAGGCTACAGAGCTCTCTCCATGTTCATCATAGCAGTTTGTGAGAATTAGGCTAGTGGTTGGTTTGAGACTGTTGCTGAGCAGGTCATTGCTCAAACTTTCATCATCACCACAGCTGATCATCAGGTTTTCAAGAAGAGAGTTAAAAACCAGCATTATCTGACTCATAGGGATGCATTTAAAATCAATACCTGTCCGCAGGAGTAGATGGATGCTGCTGTATCTGACAGCGGTCAGCAGGTGGCTCTGTGTTTGCAGAAGCTCAGCCTTGGAATTGTATTAGTTGCAGATCTGGCGATATTACCATGTCCTTTGATGAAACTTCTCCATATTAATGTGGACTGGACATATCTCACATAAATTATAAGCTGAATAAGCAGGGCTTGTGTATCTGTAAGGAAGATCCTGATTGTAAGGAGAAACAAGGCACGAGTGAGTGGCCAGCTGTCACTTTCACGGTCCCATAGATTAATAAATAACACTGTGAGTGGGAGAGTAAGTGACGTAGATTAACTGGAATTAAAATGTGGTTTGCACTCAAACAATCTTACGCCCGTCCAATATTGGTCCTGGGGCAATGGTCTGTCTTAAATCACCTAGGCTGGTTTCCTGTTGTTTATAATCTGTACACACACACACACACACACACAAATGCATACATCCCAATAATTTAACGTGAGCTGGGTCACACATAGAGCAGAGGCCAGTGTGTTGTTGCAATGGGGAAATTCTCAGATGCGGCAGGGATAGCGGAGTCACTTCAGGCCTGGATGTGGGAGGGAAAATGGCTGCTGCTCAGCTCTGTGAGACGGGAAAGGCTCAGACAGAGCGGGAGGGACAATTTAACTGAAGCCTCAACTCGGCTTATCAGACACGCACACACAAGGAACCACTTTTTGAAAACTACAGGAAGGAACCAGGAGCAGAAAAAACAGAATGACTCCAGAGTGATGCAAGAGTTGAAAGAGAAATAGTGTGTTGTTGTTATTGTTTTCTCATTTGAGTCTCATTTTGTTTCTCCATTTGCCTCATACACACTATTTTATTAACGACTGAATTAATCCCTCCACAGAAATCTAATGATGTCAAAATCCAGATAAAATTACCAATGCTTAAATCCGTTTACTACTCATGTGCATATTTTGGGTTGAAACTGTAAAATAAGGAACACTGAACCACAGTTTGATGGTGGCAGTGGTGGCAGGTGGGAGAGTGAGGTTAGCTCCATTTATTAAGCTGGGTAAAATCTGACAGATGAGTATAGATGACTGTTGAAAAAGATATGCTCTCAGATTACATGCACATATATGCATGCTCACACACACACATACAGAAAGTGTGTGTTAGTAATTCTCAGTTTTATGGGCCATTCCCTGGGATGCAGTATATCAAACTCCTAAACAGCGACGTTTTTATGAGCTCCTCTGCCCAAATCAATTAAAAAGATTCAATGGCACAGGAGCATCAGCGTTAATAACTGTGAGGCCCATGGCCTGCGGAGCTGTAAAAGCCGCAGTGGATGAGGGATGTGGGCTCCAGCTCTTGGCTCTGTTTAGCTCAAGCTTGGAGACCGGCTTTCCCACGTCACCAAATGCTGCACATCACCTAAGAGTTTAAACTGAAAAATCAGAGGCCTGTTTTCTCGCATCTCTGCCTTCACTTTCCAAACCAGATATTGGAGTATATGTGTTTTATTTCAGCTTTTTTTGTATTAGAATTGCCTCTGTATCCATCATGTAAGTTCAAGGTCTTTATTTGAAACAAATTGTTAAATACTCACTGCTAAACACACCTGGTGTTTCTAACCAACTGGGAGCGCGCATAGGGTTGCCCACATTTTGTAGAGGACATACCGTACTTCAGCCGCAAGTTTGTTTAGTATAAAGCACTTACATTAATAAATTGTTAAAACTGGATTGCTGTATGAGTTCAATGCTCCACTTAAGTAATTAATTTGGTAAATAACAAGCATTGAATGGTATCAAATGAATAACATTACACACCGCAACCCAATGCACAAAGGTAATTCTGAATGTATCCATCTGTCTCTCTGGCAGTTCATTATCACTTCTTTCCTTTAGTACTATCTTTCCTGAGTGCGTTTACGTTTTCCTCATCCATTTAAACAGTTTTTTCTCTTGGTTTCCCCCAAAGTTGACTTTGGTGTATCCCTTTTGGCAGCTGGACCCAGAGAACACCGGTTTCATCGCAGTGGAGAACTTCACCAGTTTGGTGGAGCACCATGAGCTGCAACTGGACCCCTCCAAGCTGGAGATGCTGTTTGCCCTGGTGCAGAGCAATGAGGAAGGGCAGGTCTGCTACCAAGAGCTCATTGAGCTGGTAAGTGCTAAGATATGAGGGGGAGGGGTTAGAGTAATCCCAAGAGCCATCTTCTGATTGGCTCTCAGGAGAGGAGAGTGTAATATGCCCTTGGAATATGACCACCAAAAGCCACACCAATGAAGAGAATATCAATTGAAAAAAGGTTGAGAATTGATCCCGGTTTTAGAAGATTGGGGGGGGATTATCATTGGAAAATTGACCTCCATTGCTCCACTCAACCCTCCCTCACCACCCACACGCACACACGCACATACAAAATGGTCTGCTAAATCCAAGTGTATTTTATACTAGTATATCTCAGCATAGTTGGTTCTTCTCTTCAAAAGCATGTGATTCATTTTTATGATTACTGCCATGAATGCATTTTATATTACATTTTTATATTTTTGACCACTTCCATAATGTTGTAATTAGTCTTTCATGAAGAGATATTTTCTTCGATTTGCTTTCCTACATTTATTGGCCTGCATTTATCAGCACAGTAGAATACCAGTGCAGTTTGCACTCACCCTCCCCACCCCATCCCACATTTTATATAAAACCGCCAATTTCAACAGCTACAATTAAGCTGTTTAAAATTCACACTTCACCGATTTACACGCCATCTGCACTATTTATGGAAGCTTGTAGAAATATCTCAGCTTATTTTAAAATGTACTACTGAAAAGTGAGATCTTTCACAGATTTTTACAGGTACACATTTATACACAAATATATTTACAGTAACATATTCATAGTTTCACCTGATGCCATTTCCTATACCTGCCACCATCTGGGGTCTTCTTGTGAGGACATGTTACATGAGAGTCAATCACGGTGTGATCTGTGATTTTTTATTAAACAGCCATCCATGGGTGATAGCCTTCAACATAGCTTTCTGTACCTCTACATCATGAAATATTTTATCATAAATAATTGCCAGCTTTGTTATATGATTCATAGTTAGATCAATGTGATAGCTATATAACAAGCTTGGCAGCTAGCACATACATGGTTGTAAGTTCTGCTGCTCAAGTAACCTTACTTGTCAGACTCATAACATTATGGTATTCACACTGTTGGTGCTACAGGTGGGCCCCAAGGGTTAAGTCCTGGCCAATAAGATCACTTTGGCCCCTTAGTTATAATCTAATCTAAAATGATACATTATTGTTATGAACTCGGCAGGGAGCAGGTAGGAATCTATATATTTATATTTTCTGGTTTTAATTGTTGTGCCTCCAATTGGAGCACTACCTACTAAAGCAGCCTCTCAGTCAGAAATAAGAATTTTAAAAATATACAAGTGAAGTGTTAGAACTTGCCCCATCTATGTCACATTGTTGCAGCAGCCAAAAGTGGTGGAAAATGAGCAAAGCCAGAGTTATACAGCCTTTTAGGCCTACCCATGCCATCCCTGAGGGGCTGGCTGAATGCACTGCTACTGCTCCCCAGAACACAGTCATTAGACTACTCTAACCACAAAGGGCTAAATAATCAATAAAAAGGTATTTATTTACTAATCTATTTGTTTGTATATTTATTTAGAGATTAATCATTTACATTTATTTTCAATTCATTCATTTATTCATTCAAGACTACTGTACTCTATACGAGAGCAATATAAATTTGCGAGTGTAGAATTTGAGCTTGTGCATGTGCGCATTTATCGGACAACTGATTTCTCAATGCTTTAAGCAGGATTATAGATTTAAGTGAAGGCTCAAATTTAGAATGAAATAGACAAAGTTTGATAAATGAGGCCCTGGTGCTGGTTAACCTAACCTAACAGTTTCCTCCTGAAAGCAGTATTGTGCTGATTAGTTTGGTGTTGTAAACAGAGTGGAAACTCTCCTCAGACAGTGTCTGCATCAACTGAAAGACACCATGCTCTGAATGTGATTTGTTTTTCAAGTAGATAAAGGAGCCTTTGTTATCTACTTAGTGACAGTCAGTTAGAACGCACATGCTATAAATATCAATATCAAGCCAGAGGTAAGGCTTGATTTATAACTGGGGTATCCCCAAGTGACAGCATCTCTCTCTGTGCTCTCTTTGCAAAATTTAAAGTGGGGAATACCATTGACAATATCTGACAAATGGTGAAGGCATTTTGTGTTTGGAGGTGAATGGCTGGCTGTAAATCATTTAAAGTGTCCAATGGCATCACGGGCCCAGGTGCCAACTTGATTTAAAGTATGGCTTTGAAGACAGAAGATGGCTGTCATGAGAGATGGAGAGGTATGTATGTGTGTGTGTGTGTGTGTGTGTGTGTGTATGCAGTTGTCTGTGCTTAATCTCAGCAGCATCGCTGGCCTGCATCAGATTGTAAGTAACCTTGTATAGCAAATTAAATGTTTATCAAACGGAAGCAGAAGTAGAGTGGCTGCCATCCCTTAAGGTGCCGTGTTCCATGCACAATTTAAACCCTGCAGAAGACCATGGAGGCCTGTTGTCGGCCCCTGTTGGAAGTATAGTCCATAGCAGCCTCTGCCACTTTTAGAGTCCCTGAGATCTTTTTCAGCTAGCGTGGCCTCCAGCTGAAGCAAGCAGCTCAGTGAAGCACAGCGTCGTCTGAGAAGGGCCGCCTGTCTCTCTCCTGGCAGCGGCAGAGCCCATCTCAGGGGCATCTCTCCATGACTGTCTTTATCACTCATCACTCCAAATATTTTCCTAGCCCTGACTTGGGCCATAGGGCTGGCACCCAACGGGCCTCTTTCCCATTCTTCCTCTCCCCCCCCGCCATTGCTGTCAGCGTGCTCACTGTGGGGAGTGGGCTGCCCCGTGCTTCCTGATTACTTCTCGCATTGCTGTAGTGTGACTGTGTGCATGTTGGAGTCTGTGCAATGGGTCATGTCCGTCTTGCTGGGGCCAGTCTGGCTGATGGCGGGGTGGGTAGAACAGAGGCTCAGTAAATGTGTTTGACATATCCTGCAGTTATTACTGCCTGATCTCAGCAGGAGAACTCCTTCAGATTTGCCTCAGGCATGAATAATATACGTGTGCAAACTGTCACGGGGGAGTCTTCACTTTGGGATGAGACATAGGGAAATATCAACAAACATTTCATAGGTGTTTTTAAACGGAAGATTTTGTTATACACCCAGTCCCTGCACCAATGTGGGCGTTTGGATTATTCCGCAGAAGAGTAATACTGGCATATTGCGGATACATTTAGAGTATTTTTACATCATTGTGATTGTTGAATGTGTGTAACTGCTGCATGATTTGCCTCCTTAATGACGCATGTCTGCACCACTGTGCACATTAGTGCATTTAAATACAATCCATTCTACTGGCCTGAAATATTTGTGTCCTGCTGCTATTTTGCCTAACATAACTCCTGTGTATCACTGAATTTGAGTCATGGGAATTGTTCTTAATTCTCTTAAATTATATAACTCGATTTAAGCCTTAACTGGAACTGGAATGCACTTGACTCTAGCAGAAACAAGGGACTAGCAGAATTTGTAGCTTAGAGTCAACAAAAATGGTGCAAATCTGCTCTTTATCTTCTCTGCTGAAGCCATGTGTGCACTCTGATGTTCAGAGTGAAAAAGAATCCAGGACCACATTGGTGCAAATGAGACAGGTTTCATAGCATCCAGCTATTACTGCTGAGAGCACCTCACACATTCCAATGATGCTGCAAGTGAAGAAAGAACTGCACACTGGACAAGAGGAGTGTGCTCCATAAAGTTGCTCACTGAGTTTCAGTTATCTAATTTGGAGACTGTGATGTTCTGAGTAAGGACCCACGCGCAGACCAGGGAAATCCAAGAAAACGTCGTCTTTAATCAGTCCGAGTTCGAAGCCAGGTGATCAGAGAGAGGGCAGTGCCGAATCGAGTTTCCAAAAGAATAGTAAAAAGACAGGCAAAAAGTCAAAAACCAGGAGATCAGAAATAGCGAAGGTACAAAGGGGCAGGCAAAAGAGAAGTCAAAGAAAAGCGAAGGTCGAACCAGAAGCAAACAAAACCAAAAGGGGCAGGCAAACTCGAAGTCGGGCAAAGGGGTGTCGCAGGAATCTCAATAAACAAAGGCTTACAAATAATCGGCACAATGAATATGATCAACGTTCTGACCATGAGCTGGTGGAAAAGACTGACATTTATACACTGGGGAAGGTAACAATCAAGGAGGGGTTAAGTGAGTGAGGGAGGAGTAACAAACAACATCCAGGTGAAGAACATTAGGAAAACTAGTTCAATGACAGGGGACTGACAAAACGCGGACTGGAATCACATAGACAACAATGATAATACACGGCCTGGGTGAAGCAGGTAAAACAAGTGCAGAGAGAGAGAGGTGCAGTTAAAGCAAGAGACAGGTGCAGGCAATTGCAGAACTCAGCGTTAGAGCAGGCTAGAAAGAAAAGGGGCGGAGCTACAGCGCAGCATGGAAAAGGGGAGACTGATTAATGTATTAGTATAGTGATCTAAACTATCAAAAACCCAAAACTAGTGTGTTAGTCCATTAGTAATATTCACATGTTAGTATATTAGTGAGGTTAGTACTTTACAATCTATAAGTTAGTAGGGATTAGTAGAAATTAGTAAAACTAGAAATCAGCAGGAAGAAAGTAAAGCGAGACTGGAAAGAAGGGGGGAAACCACGAAAACCCGGAACCACCCGAATAGTGAAATCACACAAGTACAGGGGAGTGAAGCAGCTCAGGGAACACAGACACAGAGACAGTACTGGGGAGACAAGTGACCGGGAAATACAGACTACAACAGAGACACAAAGGCAAAATAAGAGATTTATCCCTATTGCCTTCCATCCCACTTGTGGGATGCTATCGATGCCTTGTTAGAATCACTATCGAAGCCTTGTTTGAATCTAGGCAAACTGGGCTGTGGTGCAGGAAAATTGGGCTGGTCGTATGGGGCTGATCCAAAATGTGCTCTGGACCACCTTTCTAACCACACAGTTTTAACGTACCACCACTGTACTAATTGAATTATCTGTTAAACTAGGAGGGTGTGTGTGGATTGGGGGTTGTTCAAATAAAAACTCTGAGCCTAAATGGAGTGTGGATCAATAATTCCCTGTTAAACAAGTCAAACCTGGCAGCTCTGTGCCCTGGAGTTGCGCAGTAATTAACAGAGATGATGCCAGGAAAAAAAGAATGCAATGGGAAAAGAGCTTTCCATGAATGCTGACTGCATGCAGCTTTGGGGGCAGGCACACCGAGGGACAGCAAGCAGGAGGGCAGGAGGCCGTATGGGTGCCACAGGCTCTTTCCTCGGCTCCTCGGCTACGTGGCACCGGGGTTAATGATTTCATTATCACATTCTCAACTCACCTGCCTGTGAAGAGAAAATAAAAACAGCTCTTTAACATTCCAGGAGGAGTTACCTGCAGGGCTGCAGCTGCGTTCTGCACCAAGGAGAGGAGCACATGAGGATAGAGTGAAAGGAGATGAGAGGAGGAGAGGAAGGAGGCAATGTGGATGCTCTACTGGAGGCCACATAACCCCACATTTCCACATCTCCTCCGTTGTGCTTGTGCCTTAGCACTTGTGCATATAATTACTTTGATATTGTTGATATGGAAAGCAAGGGTATCTGCATTCAGGAAGAGAATCTGCAGGTTGTGCCTAGCACAGAGTGTGAGAGGGGAGGTGGTCTTTGGGCTAGCTCCAGCCAAAGATAGCTCTCCCTCCTGCCTGAGCTTCTCTGCTTTTACCACTGTAGCATAACTGTGTTTTATCTCAGAATAGAGCACTTAATTTGAGCGTCTCTGAATGGAGATTTTTAGACCCATATAGTTTACACATGGTGTATTTCATCAGGTTTTGGGGGTTAGCAGGAGGGAAGATTATTGTGGGCACAGGTGGTCTTTCGTCATAAAAGAATTTATATAAAATGCACATTTGATCAGGAAATGGTTGGCAGCACAGAGGAGAGTGCAGGTCCCACTGGGGTTAGTCTAGTGCCTCTTTAATATTCTGTGGGTGTGTGTGCTGGGGCAGAGCTGGCTACAACCAACCGCATCCACAGGTAGTGGATCATGGGTCATCCTTCAGATAAAAAGCTAACTAAGCAGGTGCTACCTGTCAAATAAGTAGTCACACACTGACAGGAGGGGACTAAATTAGGTGCGGAGGGAAGCCAGTTGCATGGCTTGTGTTTGGGAGCACACAAGAGGCAGGATCAACAAACCGAAACATGTCAGCTCCCTGCAACGTCCAACAGAAGGTTGTCTGAAGTTCATCTCTTGCCAATGGAATCACAGCTGTTGAAGTTGTTGTGGCAGGGACCACACACCCCTCCATTCACATTAAATCCACTCTTTGCACAAGCTATGACTTCTGCCAAAAGCAAGCCCTCCCAGCAATGGGGCAGAATGGTGGGGGCAGGCTTTGGATGAAGACTGGAAGCCTCTAGCTTAAACCCTGCATGGATGTATGAGGTTGTGTGGATGGGACGCGGGAACGGCATCCTCCCTCAGCTGCTGCCAGCACGTCTGAGCCACCCTTTTCAGGGTCCACACTGCTCATCCCTTGACAGGGGAAGGGTTTAGAAAAGGTGACCCAAACATTGTCTGGTCCTTCGTCTACTTGGATGGTCAACCGTCGCCATTATGGTTGAAAAACGAAATCCTCAATGAACCTATACCCCACATTTTTTTGGCCATTCTGGATAACACTGCACTCCATAGACGCACCTCCCTGGTTGCACATGAGCTTGGTAAATACAATATAGACATTGCTGCCTTGAGTTTCTCAGATGAGGTCTCAATCATAGAAGTTGTGGCTGGATACAACTTTTTCTGGAACTTTTTCCAGAAGACACCCTATGGTTGCATGGAGTCGGATTCGCAGTGGAAACCCACTTCCTGCAAAACATCCCCGAGTCCCCACTGGGAATCAGTAAGAGTTTAAAGACCTGGTGTATCCCACTTTCCAATGGGTGTTCTGCTACCTTCATCAGTGAATACACAGCAAAACTAAATGCACATGACAAAATAAAAGAAGCATTTATGAGGCTCTGGACGATGTGCTGTCAAAAAGTAACTCCCACCAACAAGATCAGTTTCATGGGATGCTTTAATTCCAGAGTGGGCCCAGACAACCTACTCTGGCAGGGAGTCATTGGGAAATACGGCGTAGGCAAATAAAACAGCAACAGCATAAGACATTCTCACTATGTGCCAAGCATCAATGAATCATATCCAATACCATATTCCAGTTAAAAAAACAAACATAAAATGTCATGGGTGCACTAATTATTGAAACACTGGCATCTCCTTGAATACATAATAATCTGATAACAGAACCAGAACGACGTGACTAGGTCGATCAGATCCAAACTTCAGTTAAAAATCCACCCAAATTTACTAAACAGCAACCTTGCCATAGATTAAATTCTAGTAGCCCATAATGTCCTAGCAGTTACCACAGGAAACTTACTGAATACCTCCCTGGCCTCCAGGAAAAAAAACCCTTTAGTACCACCCACAACATTGAATGTGCCTGGGCTAGCCTCAACTTAGCAGCATACAGAAACTGTATTTCAAAGCCACAGATTTCCACCATTCTCTCACTGGAAAGCCATCCTTGCTAAGACTCAAAGACAGCTTTAAACCATAGAGAATGAGTGATGGCTCAAGAAAGCCTACAGGATCCAAGCCTATGCAGGCTCCAACAACACTCATGCCTTCTATCAAGCAGTCAAGACATTATACAGACCTCAAAAACACACCATAACTCCTGTTAAATCAGCAGATGGCTCAGTCCTTTAGAAGAACAAACAGAAAATCCTTGAATGCTGAGCCAAACCTTTACCATCGAGGTAAGGGTGAAGCAGGGGTGCATGCTGGCACCAGTAATTTTCAACCTTTTCCTGGCAGCAGTGCCTCTTCTTGCTCAGTGTATGTGTGTGTGTACATGTCTTAGTACTTTCTTCATGTTCATGCTAGGCCAGTGAACTATGGATATGTGCTGAATCAGGGTAGGGTAAGCTGGCAGGCATTCACAGGATAGCCCCTCTGCTCTCTCTCAGCCTGGGTGGCAGTACTACAGAAGGGGACAAAGGGATTATCTGGGAAGCATTCACACAGCAGAATGCCAGGACAGTTTATATTTATAGCAGGGAACAGCGATTCCAGCACACACTCCCATCAGCAGGGGGCTGATGCCGTCCTGCGTCCGCACAAAACAAACCATATGTCTGTGTATGTGTATGGTTAAATAACAAATCCAACGGACATGGTAGTTATGCAAGATGGATGTGCATCAGCACATTGTCAAAACTGTGGAGGTGTTACAAGAGGGTACATATGCAAAGTAGGCCTTTCTTTCAAGAGTGCCTTTGTCTCACTGTTCTTTCCTTATAGTGAGTATTCTTCCCTTGTTCATGTACTGCTATGGATCAGGACTATCACCTGAAACTATTTTATTGGCTTTTCACAGATTCACAGAAACCAATTACAGCTCAAGTCTACCTTCTTATTTCAAATGCAAAATTTCCTTACAAAGTTTTTCAGAATTGAATTTCAGTAGTAGAATGGATGAGTGCCAGGGACAGTTTGTTGTTATTGTTTGTGTGGGTGGAAGTGTAGCTGCAAGGTTAGGAGGTCAAATGCATGTGATCACTTGAACATAAATCACAAAAACAACTCACCATCCACTAATAGTCCTCTCAGAGAGACATGGCGGTTTGCTGCCACAGCTACTTTGATGTCACTGCGTCAGTCGCACGACTCACAGCTCTTGGTTGCGTCTGCTGGACAAACTGCCTTGTGAGACTCGGCAGCAGAGGCACCGCCAGGGATTTTGTGTCCAATGAAAAGATCTCACAGTTGCCCCACCACCCAGGCCAATAGTGTAACCACACTATATTTTGTCAGTCTGTCAATCAGGGTCCTTGGGACCATCCTAACCCCGCCCCCATAGGGTGCTACTGCTCAGCAGTCAAGCATTACATTCCAGTAGCAAGATGCCTAACATTACCCTGTCTGCTTCCACTTTCATGTCCTCACTTCAAAGGGAATTCATGTTCACTTGTAGCTGTCATTACAGAGTTTTGTATGTAAAATAGGAAGACAAGTGTAGCAGTGTCTCCCTGGAAAACCAAAGACTGTAAATCTGCTAAAAGAAGGTAGCAGGTGTTTAGAGGAAAAAAACATGATCAAAACATATCTGCGAACACATCAAATCAAACTCCAAATTAAGTACAAGCACAAGCAGTTCTTCTTCAAATACATGCTTACCCCTCTCCCCATCTTTGCCACAATGTTTTGCATTTTGTATCTGAAGTGTAAAGAGATGAAAAACTGACAAAGTGAAAAAGTCCACCTCCGCCTTGTACTCGTGGCAGCAGTTTTACCCCAGGAGTGTTTGAAACCTGCAGGGTGCCCCATTCTTCTCACTCTGTCTTATGCATTTCCACCTAGTACACATTCATGGCTTTTTCATGACCTAATTTTCATTGAAAAAATATGCAAGCTCTTGCCAGTAAGCTGCTGCATATCTTTTAATGGTCTTGCAGGGACACAGGCTGGGTCATGGTTATCACCGCACTGCAGGCCTCTCTTGTTTATTGTTCAATTTGGCATCATAATTACCCCAATATACGTCTCTGGGCATTCTCTCCTCAGACTTCACTGTGAACTGTTTTGAACGTTCCTCAGACTCATTGCACTATTTATTATTTTTTTCTGTTTCGTTTAATTGTTTTAGCAGCTTTGTAGATATTGCTTAAATCTCCTTCATGCTAATGCTCCGCATGGATATGCAATTAGAGGATAGGCAGCAGCAAATGAATTATTATTGATTTATAAAGGCCTGAGTGAGGTCCTCAACGATTCGGGTTTGTTAGCTGCAGTGTTGCAGGAGGTTGGTGTGGCTTCTTAAAGGCAGTCAGTCGTCAGTCGATTGCAGTAATTACTCGGATCCTTGTTTACGAGCCCACTCTTTGTTGCCTTGTCATTATGTCGAATGCAGTGACAGGTGCAACCTAATTTCTGAATATTTCTAGGTTTCCATTCAGCCCAATTCTTAACCAGCTAATACACTGTGTGAATATTCAGAGGCTCTTATATTACAATTATTTCTTATCTTTGCAATTATCTACATATTTAATCAGCTAGTTCATTGAGAGGTTAGACTGCTATCCTGCTATCAAAATAATAAGAAACAAAGGGATTGTGTAAGTGATGTTGCTATTTTTCCATTTGTAATTGGCAGAAACTCCAGGATCTCTAGCAATTGTTTTTGCATTCCTCCTTATCCCTGTCTGTTACTTCAGTAGGAGATTATACTGTAAGAGTCCACAAATGAAAAGGAAGCAGTGCAACTGAACGTAATTGTCACCTCCATTTGGGGCTAGCAAGGCTTTACTGAAATCTAGCACTGGAGAAACTGCTCTTTGCTTACTGATATTGTACAAGTAGAGACAAACACGTAAAGAATATTGATTGACACTATCTCATTGTGTGGACTTGAAGGAGCTTTCCGTGTCACTCATGACATTGGTTCCCATTGACACCATTGTTTTCAACAGATAAATACAAACAACTGGAAAATCCCCTCACCTCCGCAGTTGCTGAGTCTTGCTTGAGTATCTGCTAAGCAATTTCTGCACTCTCATGGCCACTCTCATGTTATTCCCGTTTAAGCTATAATAGCATGACACTTTATTAAATGCCAATACTTAAAAAATACAAATTATATGGTGAATGTTTCATGAGACATGTGTCTGCAGTGTGTCGTGACTCGCACCATTTAAGCTATGCTGTGACAGCTGGCATTGTCATGTTTGAGTCACTGCCCATCTGCAAGTAAAAGACCTCCCACATACCAATTAACTTTTTGTCCAATAACAGGGACAGCTTCGGCGGATTGGTCCTTTCTCCAGAGTTTTGCAGGGCAAACACAGTGCCCAATAACAGCAGATTCTCGCTGGCTGTCACAGATCATCCATGACACCAGGGTTGTGCTGCAGGTTCAAATGAAATATCCTGCATCAGTTATACGCTCTTGAAGGAGAGGCAGATTGAAGTTATTTTGGGGGATCTGTTGAAAAAAGGAATAGCCTCTTGACAAACCAAATCAATGTCTGCTGCTTAGTGAAATTTATCAAGGTAATGCACATGTGCTCTCTGCTTTAGAAGTTTCTAGAAGAGAGACACTTGCTGAACTAAACAGACGGCAGCAGCACACAGTGCATTCATCCTGTCTCATGCTGACAGCTGTTTCCCTTTTTTGTCTCTCTGTAACATTCAGTCTGCTTCAGATCTACGCCTGCTTTGTCCTGACAGAACTGGTAGTTAGGGGGCTGTATGTGGATTAGCAGCGTTTGTCTCATGTTGCAAGTGGCTGTCTTCACATTTAATCAAGGATAGCAGAATACCTTCCCTAGCATTTTAGTCACACAAATCTATACTTAAACTCACTATGTCTGTCTTTCACCCCCACTGCCTCTCCCTTTCTGTATCTCGCTCTCTCATTAAACACAAACCTCTAAGTCCTCTATTCCCTTGCTCTCTCTCTCTTCTTCTCACTTTCTAAACACACCTCTCTCATTACGCTGTTTTTTTCTCTCTCTCCGCAGATGAGCAGCAAACGTTCCAGTAGTTTCCGGCGGGCCATTGCCAATGGCCGCCGCACGCTGCAGAGGGAGATCCTGTTGGATGAGACGGGTCTGGGTGTCTACAAGCGCTTTGTGCGCTATGTGGCCTATGAGATCCTGCCCTGCGAGACTGACCGCCGCTGGTACTTTCATCAGAACCGACTGTGCCCACCTCCTGTCTTTATGGCCATCATCACCGTGGTCCAGGTGAGGACATAGCCTGTCTCCTACTGTCCAATCAGTGGTGATGGAAGCCTGGCTTGTTATAGATATTTAATAAGCCTGTTCAGCACTTTACCAGTTCTGACTGTACCATGCAAGTGTAACACAAAAGTGCTTGATGGAGATACAAGTGTAACATGAAATTCCTAGAATGTCAAGATATAAGGATACAAGTGATATGAGATAGTGATCCAAGACTGGGAGTAACCATGTGGAGGAGTAGTGTTAGAGTTAGTCAAGGTACAGTCTGAAGAGATGCATCTTCAGACCATGACGGAAAACGGGAAGTGACCAAGCGGTTTGTAGAGGAATGGAGAGTTTGGTCCACCACTGGGGAGCTAAGTTGGAGAAGCTCCGTGGGTGGGACGAGCAAGAACCAGTTACCCGAATGGCAGGGAGTGCAAGTTTCCCTGCTGCAGCAGAGGGGAGTAGTCGAGCTGGATCGTAAGGTTGAAGCGTGTCCTGTAGGTAGGCGAGGGGCTGTCGTGTTGGCTGCAATGTAGGCCAGGGCCAGGACTTCGAACTTGATCCTGGCAGCGACCGGTAGCCAGTGGAGTGACCTCAGCAGAAGAGTGACATGTGAGAATTTATATAAATCCCCCCCCCCCCTCCCCCAGCTCTACATCTACTGTAGGCCCCAACCTACATATACTACAAGTTCCATTGCTTTTTGTACAATGATTTAAGCCAATTACCTGAGCTTCATTCAGTAGATCCAGGCTTCCTCTAAGGTTAATTAAAGTCATCAAGCCTGAGGAACAGAACATTACAGGATAATGTATGAAACTGGCCAAACAAGTTAGTTTCATTTTTATGACATGGGTGTGTAAGATAAGATAGATATACTTTTATTGAACCCCGTGGGGTAATTTGTCCTCTGCATTTGACCCATCCTAGTTACTTAGGAGCAGTAGGCAGCCACAGTGCAGCACCCCGGGACCAACTCCAGTTCTGGGGCCAGTGCCTTGGTCAAGGGCAACTGCAGGAGCACACCTAACATGCATGTCTTTGAGTGTGCATGTGCTGTATCCATGAGTTGCTCCATGTTTAGTAGAAACATAAATGCATTTCCTTTGGCTGAGCTCAACAACAAATAGTTACTCAATATGTTTGGAAGCATAAAATATATTTGTATTTTCCCGACTGAAATTAGTATGGTCCTTTCTCCAAGTTTTTTTAAACATTGTTTTTATTCCTGTGTAATAATAAAGGGAAAGCTGTTTGTTTATTGCCCTTTCCCTCCTCTTCATTCCTGTGTATGCTTGTCAATGCAACCTCCCACAGATCATCGTGTTCCTCTGCTACGGTATCATGCTGAATAAGTGGGTGCTGCAGACCTACCAGCCCGACTTCATGAAGAGCCCCCTGGTCTATCACCCTG
The DNA here is from genome assembly GCF_013347855.1 of Anguilla anguilla. Lineage (NCBI taxonomy): Eukaryota > Metazoa > Chordata > Actinopteri > Anguilliformes > Anguillidae > Anguilla > Anguilla anguilla. Next base: position 43,839,249 of record NC_049202.1, read on the forward strand.
GTCACCGAGCGCAGGTGTGGCGGTTCTTCAGCTACATGTTCATGCACGTTGGGTAAGAGCCGTTCTCTTATTCTTACAGGCATCGCTCTGAACTTGCAATGCTTATCACTGTCATTCATCAATGTTCTTGCAAGAATTGCCATGTTGTACATGAAAATTAGAGCAGCTCCACAACAGTGCTGTAGGTCTAGTCTTTGAAAACTAACAGTTGGAATAACAGAAAACTGACATAAAGTTTTGGAAAAACTGATGGGCCTGATTTCCTTTGGAATACAATTGAGAGTATGGAGCAAACAGACTGTGACACAACTGGTCTTAACAGGGTTTGCTTTGTCCTAGTTTGTGAGTTTGGACAGTTTTCCCTGCCTTGTCATCTTGACAATGACATAAGACAAAGGCCTGTATGTATAGCACTCTTCCAAGAGTAGTACGGCTTGAGGGGACGTACAAGACCTTGACAATCCACCCCCTCTCTCACCACCAACCCAACCTCTCCTTCCTGCCACTGGCCACTTCCCATCTGGAAAATTGCAACTTATCTCAGAATGACTGCCATAAGACTTCTGCGGCTGAGTGTTGCTGCTGCTGCTGCTCGCCTGACCTACAAACTCCCCAGACTCAGCCACATCACTACCCTTCTCATCTCCCACTATATGCCTTCTAATATGGGCTCACATCAAATTGAAATGCTTGGTCCCTACATATCGGGCAGCTAAATGGATATCTTCAAAAGATCATCAGACCTCTCTGGTTTCACAACCTCTGGTGACCTGCCCCTTCCCCATGGATGCCTGAACTTCCCAGCCATATCTCCTGTCTGTTCTGCCCCCCCCCCCCCCCCCCCCCCCCCCCCCGTGCTGGAATGGGTTTCCCATAGCAGTCAGTATGCAGAAACATTTTCTGATGCGGACTGAAGACCCACCTCTTCGGTCTCCCCTGTTCTTTAGCCATTCTTTTTCTTTCGGGATTTCCTTTTAGGATTTACATTTACAGAGCAATGTAAAGGTTAGCTGTAACAGTATTTAAGTTTTGCTTTTAATACTAATAATTGGTTTGCTTGGCTATTTTTAGTCATATTATAAATGGGTCTTCTGTGCCTTCTTGGTGATATTGCACTTTTGAATTCCTGAGACTAACACTGATGTTTTCATTTTGTAAGTTGCTCTGGATGAGGGGTGGAAGTAGCTAATTAAATTAAATTAAGTATTGAATCAAATAAAATGCAATCAAATTAAATGTTGCATCAAATAAAATGCAATTAAATTAAATATTTGTGCCAATACTATTAAATTAAATTATCCCTTGGTGATAAAAATTTAATTATTTACAAATCATTTAGTCATTTTATCAGCACAACAGTTGGTCCGTATGTTGATGCAGCAAAGTTGTTCCTGTTGTTTTTATATTAATAAGAATAATAATACGGTAATGATGAAGCTAAATGGAAGACACATTGAAATCACACGCCAAACCTATTTCCCATAATTGACACTCAGGCGCATTAAACAGGTGAGAGCCCACGGCTGGATATTCAAAAGGCCCAAATGCAAGAGCTGCCAATCGTTTGGTGCATACATGTAGGCTATGTCGGTGGATGGGATAAGTTCGTTGACACTTGATGACAGTATAAAACTACCATTGAATTGATAAACTATGGTAGTGAAAGCAGCAGTAAACTGCTAAAGGTGGTGGTGATTGGAAATACAGTCAATTAAATTTTTAGATTGTTAGTGAATAAATAAATGTCAATGTGATCAAATACAATTATAAAAGTATTTGCATATAATTTTGTTTTTTCACTAAGAGATTAGTTAATTTTGTTGCATTTTAATACTTCAGTGTTCAATTTAATTGCATTTTTATTCAAAATTTAGTTTAATTGCAATTTAATCGATCCAGCCTTTATTTAATCATTTCTGTTACTTGCACCCCTAGATGAAAGCATCTACTAATGATTGTAATGCAATGTGATGAGATGACAGGTGGGTGTGGATGACCAGGGGTCTGACATGTGTCACTGCAGGTTGGAGCAGCTGGGGTTCAATGCTCTGCTGCAGCTGATGATCGGGGTCCCCCTGGAGATGGTGCATGGCATCCTGCGGATCAGCCTGCTCTACATGGCGGGTGTGGTGGCTGGTGAGTTCCTGCCAGTGGCACAGAGTGATCCATGGTGGGGTCAGTGCTGCCATTTGTGTTTGTGGACATATGCCATTTAACCTGGTCCTTCCTATTTAGTCATTTATGTACCTTCTGGCTTTTTTATGATTGGCTTGTTGTTAGTCCTTCAGGGGCATCTTGTGCTTTTTATCTTTTCTCCACCTCATGACCCAGCAAGCTAGCATCTTTTGAACAGCAACAGTCATCGGCAACAGCTTTTGCAAATCCAGAATGGTGATCTGCTAGAGGCTGGCCATTTACTGATTATTTTGCCTTCTTCTAAAGGTTGTTCTTCATCTTAATTGCCTGGCTTTGACTGCCTTGGGACAACTGTAATGCTAATTTGCAAAAAGCTGGCTGCTAGCACTGTACGCTTGCTAGCTGGGCATATTTAGAGAAAATTTTAATTCAATACTTACTAGTGCACTGATTTTTACTAATATGTTATAATACATTATAAGATAGAAGAAGCCAGTTTATTTGAAAATGCAAACCTGAGGTAAAGTTCTTGGCTAATCTCAGCGAGCGTAACATAATTAGGTTAACCTTATAATTTTTACTGATCATTTGAACTTTCACAGATTGGCAAAGCTATACTTCCTATTAGTTTCACATGAGGGGATAAAAATGTTGGCTGTCTCCGGGGTGATGTGATTGTGTGAGAAGCCTCTCCTGACTATGGAGTCTTTGCACAACAGCTGTGGCCTGAGGACCATGAGTCATTACAAAAACACATCCCCCTGGAAACAAACTGATCTTGCTTTAAAACTAAGCTTGGAAACCCACTTCCATCTTATTAGTGTTTCTCCCACTCTGCTGCAGACTGCACACTTAGTAAACACTTGAGCCCTGGCTGTTGGAGCAAAAGCACTTGACCGTGAGTGTCAATAGGAGTCTGTCGACAGCGAACTTCATTTCCTTTCAGCCTCATCAAAGGCAGTGTGCTGCCTTCTGATTATATTCCTTTCAGAAAGCCAGTGCTTTGCATCCCCACATCACTGATCATATCCCATTGGTACTGTTCACCAGTTTGGCTCACACTGATCTCATTCCTTCTGTTTTTATTGACTTTTGCCACATTTGACAAGTTCAGTGAATTGTTTTCAAAATGATAAGATCTCATTTCTTGTTAAAATGAAACACATAATGTTCCACTTAAATGTGAAACAATGGAAAAGCATTTTTCTGTGAAAATCTGCTTCTCATATCAACTATTTTTCATTGAGAAGGCAATCAATGTTTCAGTTTCTTGTTGAAATCCCAGTTTTTCAGCTGTAATGAAAAATCTCCCCTGTGTACATATGAGGCACACTCAGTTATAAGAACAAATGTACAAGAGACGAAAAAATGTATGCAGTCGCAGACAATCCCATGCAATTATACTGTCATAAATAATTTAATCTTTGATTTATTTTAGAACTAGAGAGATTCAGAGAGCTTCGTTTTTGGGGGAACCTCAAAAAGAGGCAGAAATCTCTGGTGGGCCTGTGCTGTTGATCCTCCAGCTGATTGAGCTGTTGAAGAGTGAGGTCCTGTTCGATACAGACAGAGGGGGCGGGGGGTGGGGGGTGGGGGGGGGGGGGGGGCTGTGATCGATGGGACAGGAGGATAAGCTGGAAAGCATAGTGTTTAGGGAATAAAAAATCAGAAGCAGGCCCACAATTAGGAGATCAAGTGCTGCCTGAGTTTGCCGAATTGGATCAGACATGTTGGGAGTTCACAAGAACACAGAACGTGCACCACCCCTGGTCTAGCTGTAATGGCTGTTGAGGCAGGGTGAGCAGGAGGTGGCTCCTCTTTGACTGTGAAAGCTGCAGCAACTTTTCTGCCTGCAGCCTCCTGTCTACACTTCCCCACTGAGACATGGATTTGCAATGAAGATTTCCAAGTGCACAGTTGGTGTAGAATGTTTAGTATGGACTTTAGTATGAATGGTCCAGAATGTGTGCCACTGCTAGTGCTGGATGTAAGGAAAAGGATTCTGCACAGTATGTTTGGAGGGTAAGACTGCTGAAAATAACAGTCTATATCGTTAGCATAGCTCATTCCCTAGTTATGTTTAATGTGTCCTGCATGAAAGTTGGTTTTCATACAGTATCACAGCAGTTCATTGCCATCATTCAGAATATGGCTTGCGGGATCCTCTCATGAAAGTCACTCTATTGGTTGAATGTGACAAGTTTGACCCTTAATTGAAAGTAATGATACTATCTGCCTAAGAGTGTATGACAATATTTCTGGAGTGGTTCCACATTGCTTCAGCCTTTTATAGGGAATAACACCCAGCAATCGTGGCATCCCTGAATAGTTCTGTATTTCCTTGGTAGGCACTTTCATTGCTTACCGTCATTTTCCCCAAACAGACCTCTTTTTTGAGCCTGACTGGCAGATTAGCATGGGCTGTCAGTATGATCAGAGGAAACAGAGTGTTCTGAGAAAATACTCACCTCCCTGAGTTTTAGTGCCTGCTCAGAAGATTATCCTGAGAGAAGAGCATTGTCTCAAAAACATTCCGTTCATACCACTGTGTGTGTGTGTGCGTGTGCGCATGTGTGCATGCACGCATGCGCATATTGTTTGTTACAAGTACATTGACTAAATACCTTGAACAACAGAAGCCAATGGCTTTGAATTTTGTCTGAATACTAGTCACAAAATTCCCAGAATCCTCCATCTCTGATTGTTTGTTGATCATAGAAACTGCACTGGCATTGATTGCTTGATAAAACTGAGCAGTGGGTTTGTATTCTGTTGCTAAAAAAACTCACACTTTGTATTCCTCTGCTGTCAAAACTCACACTTTATTCTCTATCTTCCTTGTCCTTACAATCAGGTCTTGATTATGTGTTATGATTTTACAGTCTTTGCTTCCTTGCTTCTGATCACCAAACCTCATCATAGGATGCATTCTGCAGAGAACAACAGTGCAGAGGCTTACATGGTGTACTCATTTTTCTGCTGGTTGACGTCATGAATATCTCCTTCAAAGTGGACTAGCTGTGATCTCCAGTGCTGCAGGTGATGGCAGGGAGGGACCGAGTTTTGGAACATTCCAGAAGTGTCCCCAGAGTAAAATCACATCTGTTGTCATTTTCATTTCAGTCATTCAGTTCCAAAACAGCAAGTGTCAGCAATCATTAGCTGCTGTACTCTGCGGTGGAGATCAAATAAACTGCTCTCTGCATTTTAGGATATTGATAGTATTGTGCACATAATATGGATTCAAATAACCAAAGACAACTGATGCTTTAGCAAGAAAGCCTTCTCAAAAAAGAAGCTCTCTCAATTAACCGCAGAGATGTACAGTATGCTTATGCTTTATGGAAAGCCCTATGCCCCTAGGGGTGGGCCAAAGCTCTGACATACCATAGAACCCCTATAGGAGAGGTGCTGGCCTACTGAAGGTAATGAATCCCAGGGTGGCCCAGGTGGCTCCTGGGATAGAGGAGAAGGTGCTGAGCATTTTCATTGAGGGTCACTAATGGAGATGAGCTCAAGGTCTGGGTCCATAGCCGCGGGGAAGGACATGCTATGCCATGCTTACTGCCAGCAAGGTGAAGCCCTTTAAGAAAATAAGTCTACTTCTATCAGTTCTGTTAAGGTCCCACTGTTTCTTGGGTCAGTGCATCCAATCTTTTGGAGAAAATTGGTTTTGTACAAAGCTTTCAGTGTTTGTTTTTCCATGAAATTGTGCTGTTATGTGTTACACCATGAATCGTGTCCAATATCTTAACCAGAATTGTTGCATGAAAAAATTGTGACTTATTTGTCAAAATTTGTTTGTGGTTGTGGTATTAATTCAATGTGCTTCAATGCTACTGACTCATGAATTCATGCACAGAATGTTTTATCAGTATTTTTTTTTTTTTTTAATCCCTGCCCTGTTACATGGGATGTAATATTAAGGACTAAAATTCTGAAATTACTTACCACATGTAGGCATAAGTGATTGCCAGAATATAATACTAATCAGTTAATTTACATTAATTACATGTTAATAGTATCATAAGGTCATGCTTTAACATGATGGGAAGTACAAATCTGGTACAACTTGACAAAACAATTTGCCTTCTGTCTTGTGTGCTATATGTTTGTTTTTTTTGTTGTTTGTAGTTTGTTTTGCAAGAGCCCCACCCTTTGTGGGTCCCCCAGGCAAAGGTAACAGGGTAATACTACCTTGTAAAACATGCAATATTGAGAAGCAGAGATGGATCAGCAAATATACCAGTTATGTTACACTGTAAATATTTAATATTAATCTTTTTTTTTTAAATGACTGTAGCTAAAGCTTCTTAATCCTCCAGTCATGGGAAGCCACCGCTGCATTGTGTGCACTGTGGTTAAACTGCTCTAATCCTATTAGAGCAACTGCACTGCAGAGGGACGGCGAAGAAACACTCTCATGGAAGTATCGATCAGTGACACCCAAAGCTCTGCAATATTAATTGGAGAGTCCCGGTTGTATTGTACCATATTGCAATGCTCGAGTGGAGCTTCAGTTATTAACTGCTTCTGTGCTTATGCACTAGTGCAGTTAGTCTTTGCTCGCCTGCAATAAGCGTGTGCCTTCGTAAAATTGAATGCCTGTGACAACATGATTAATATACCCTCTATACCCTCAGAATCAATAAATGAATTCATATAATAAGGGAATATGTGGATATTTTTTTGTAGATTTGCCTTTTCATTAATGACTGCAGTCTGTGTTTGGTAAGAGGTGACTAGTGGGTTTTACTCAGCACTATTTTGTTACTTCCAGTGGTCAATAATTGAATACAGAACGTGGAGGGATTATTAAAACTTTATGTTCAGTTTAACTGCATTGATTTTAGTTTTTTTCCTAAGGGCACGGCAATCTTTTAGGCATGCATTTCATGTATGTTCTCTGGAACTCCTGATTCTCTTATCTCCGGACTGTGCGTAGCTCAGTCCAGTTCTGTATCAGTGGCAGGTTTTCCCTCTGCACAGCACGAGGTGAGAGAGACACAGTCTCAGGGGTATCACTCTTTCTAAAATGGGATCATTTTGAGCAGAGGAGACAAACAGTTCATGTTGTCAGTCTCCCGTGTAAGGGGAGCTGAATGGTGCGTTTGAGCTCCTGAGGTAACTGTAATGTGTTGCCAGAATCAGTGAGCATGCTTTCCATACTGATGTTTCGATTAATGGAAGCAAAAGGGACCAGACTGAGTATTGATTCGTAGATCCTTTATTGTGCCCCCCCACCCCCCCTCACTCCCCTCCACCCCCCGAAACATACGCTTCCTGCCCCCGAGAGACTAGTGAACAGCAGACAGATGAATTGCACTCTGCCCATAGAGGTTTGTAGCATGTAACTGTGCTTTTTGGAGCAGACAGGCATGCCTGCTTGTATCTGAAAGCTATTTGAAGATTAAATTCACGGTGGGGCCTCATTTACCACTGAACTGCTGTTTGGCTGTGTGATGCAGTGCGCACGTCTCTCTCTGGGGACTCCAGACGTGGAAATAGTAGGCCGTGGATACAGTAGGCGCAGTGTTATGAAGTGCTTTTGGCAAACGGGCTTTTAAATCACAGAGGAGCTTTCTCTCCCTGCACCTAAGGCCTTTTTATATACAAACAAACTGTAGATTTCAGTATTTACACAGGAATTTTCGTTGGTTTTTTAATGCCCAGAATTATCCCTGCCTGTCTTTACATAGAAAAGTAATTCATGGTTAGCTGAAACTGAGTTGTGTCCTGTGTCCATCTGAGGGTCTGGTCTCACTGGTTGGTGCCATCGTGTTAACTTCCCCCATGCGACACCAGGGCTCCATCTGCCTCCACTGCTGAGCGCCCTGTCTGCGTCGTAATTAAAGACTTGGCTTCACAGGCCGGGAACACTTCTTCCTCCTTATTTCATGGCTGGGGGACGGAGTTTAGGAGACACAGTGTAAATCAGAGGACCGGGTGGGATACTGAGAGGACAGCCAGTTCTGCAGCAGGGACAGAAGGCTGAATAAATCACTTGAAGCTGAGGGTGACTCAAGCTCCAGGTCTTGGCCTTGAGGACTTTAGAGGCACGGTGGCTTGAATTAACCCAGAGACAGAGAGCCAAAGGGAGGAGGAAGGGTACAGTCTGTGTCTGGACACCTCGGTCCATCCATCAAGCCATAACCTCCAGCAGCAAACTGCACCCATGGTTCTATTGAAGGACCATAGTGCTTTGTTGCTGTTTCTCTCAATGTAAGATTTTTTGGTTGTGGGACTACCTGTTGGAACCCTCTAACACTGTTTGCTGGTGTTTGTGTGCATGTGCATTACTTCTAGACACAGGGTCACCTTGTCCTGATGCAGCACAGCAGCAGGCAGCGTAATTATGGTAATCCACAGCTCATTTCCGCACTGCTTTTGATAAGAGGGCTCTTCGGGCCTTGATCTGCTGCACGTTCCGTGGGTCCCCTGTACCTTCTTGTCAGTGACACGACCATTTTGGCTCAGGCTCCACTCCCAGAATCCTCTAGTGGCCTTCCGCTATGACGTGCTCTGCGACTAAGTCATCCTGAATCTTCACACATGTTCCAAAAAATGGTGACCTTAAATCAGGGCAGACAGGTACTGTGCTGTCCCGTGTTGGAATTGGTGGCAGTACAGGGAGTCTCAGTGTAGACAATGTCAAGGGATATAAATCTGGTTTGAAAGTGCAGCACAGGGGCAATTATAGCCTGGTTCTGACAGGATAGATGTGAAGGGCACCCCCACAGGGAATAAGCTGGTGCAGGGTGAGGGTGAGGACAGACTCCAGTACAATCTAATTACTGAGTATTAGATTGTACGGAGAAATGAGAAACAAATCAGTATTATAATACATGTTTTAGCCATGTTTATGTTTTCATTGCATTTAATGTTGGGTGAGGCCCAAAAAATGATTACAACCAGGAACTGGTCATTCAGAAGTAAGGATGAAGTATATTGCTGGTTTTTTACAGGCCACAGTCTGAACTAAGCAAGGCTGAAATCTATACCCCAGGACACCATGGTGCATTGCAATATATAGATTGAGCAGGACAAAGTTACTGGTTATTTGTCCTCCCATTTAGGCAATTGGGGAGGATAATGGGATAATGACCATCGCTGCCAGTACCTTATGACATTTATTAGAAAATAAAAGCAGGGATAATGACACATTGAATTTCATAAATAATTTTCAGTTTGATTTCATTCTGATTTTAGTTTCATTCCCATTATGTGATTTTTTTCCCCCTCTCAAGGCTTTTCTTGCTGGAGTGTGTGTGTGTGTGTGTGTGTGTGTGTGTGTGTGTGAAAGAGAGAGAGATGGCATCTGTGTGTAGATGCATGTATGTGTGTGTTTGCTGTAGGTGTTGTGACTGGGCTATTAGGGCCCAGTGAGTGGGGCGACAGCTCAGGAGGTAAGAGTGGTTCTCTGGCAGTCGGAGGGTTGCCGGTTTGATCCCCCGCCTTGGGAGTGTCGAAGTGTCCCTGAGCAAACACCTAACCCCTAATTGCTCCCAACGAGCTGATTGGCACCTTGCATTTTGCTGTTGGCGTATGGGTGAATGAGAGGCATCAATTGTAAAGCGCATTGGATGTATAAATATATAGATGAAAGCGCTATATAAATGCAATCCATTTACCATATTAGTAGGTATGATGCACATCCTGTTCTTTGAGAAGGAGGCCGTGGCCGGCGGGCCACAGTGAGACCCGCACTCCAGTCACATCCATTGACGAAATGCAGATGCACACAGCCAGCCCACCCTGTATGCACTCACACAGAGACGGAAATCTCTATCTCACCGAGCAGCCCGTTTCCTCTCCACCGACGTGCCCTTGAATTTAGCATTACTAATGCACCTGCGTTTAAATTCTGAGGGATCTGACAGAAAAACTGCTGTCAACGCAGACTTCGCCCATAGATGTGAAAGCAGCCCCTTTGATCACTGAGTGCGAAAGTAATGCATTCTGAGGTACGCAGACAGACGCTGCTGAAAAACAGAATCGTCTATATGGATGAGATTCCAGCAGGCCTCAGACGTAATTCTGTTTGCTGTTTCCTATTTGCTGTTCAGACACTGTGTGTGGTGTGGGTCCCTGTGGGTAGCCAGTGGGAATGGTGCTTGCGGAGCATATTGATTTTTCTCCTGCCCCCTGCACACCCAGGATACATAAACATTATTATATCTCCCCTCAGCTGGCTAATTCACATAGACTGACATGTTAGAAAGAACAATATCTCAGTATAAAGCTACTGCGAATGGAGGGGTATACTTCCGAGTAGCAAGTGGTGTTTCAAGTAGTTTGGAATCAGAACTTCAGTGCGGTGTTCTGTTTCTGATGTTCATTTCGTGAATGCATACCATTCAGAGATTGAATTTATTGGTTTTTTTACCTTTCACCATTTTGTGGGCAGGGATGGGGGGACCCCTTGTGTCATTTCTATAAAGAGCCTTCAGTTATACTGAGGCCACTGCAGCCTTGTTAGAGTCAGTGTTATTGTGAAGGCTGTTGCTTGCACCTTCCCATCCCGGGTCAGTCTTTGTGAGGCATGCATGTGGTGTGCTATGTTTCCCTAAAGAATCGTGGTTCTGGGGATGTGGGCGGGGGAGGGGGAGGGCGGTTGCAGAGACACAGGGCTAGCTGATGCAGCACACCGCGCTCCACTGCTCACAGGCACATTGTGACACTCCAGGACCCCAGCAGCAGCAGCCTGTCGTTATTTATAGGCCCTGATAATAATCCCACAATATGGTCATAACATGACACACAGCGGGGTAGTGGGGAAGGTGGGGGGTATTCATAGCCGGTCTGACCTCCCACCTGACTCTCAGCAGCTCAGGCAGTTGATCACTACTGTTGATCTGAAGCTGCACCAGCGAGCAACACCCAACCAGTAACCGACTGCTAGACTGACTTAGCTAGCAGTTTTTACTTATGAGCCAAGCTGAGTCAAGCTCAGTCATTTAGCCAGTCAGTGATTCTGTCCTTCCCTGTTCCCATTACTGCTGCAGTATCAGTCTCTAACATGACTGGTCATGCCTTTGTTTGGATTTCGAACACAAATGGTTTTTTCTTTGTTCCCTAGGGCTTCACTTGTAGACAGGCTGGTTGAGAAACACAATATTGATATTGTGTAAATGTGTAAATTGTCCCGCTGCCCTTCTTTTTTCGTTTGATCTGATACAGAGGGGCACAGAGGATCAGCACTGTTTGCCAAATAATCAGTGAAAGGGAAACAGTTCAGTGTCAAGGGTATCGAGCACTTAAACAGCCATTTGTACACAGCGGTGTTAATAGCCCTGACAGAAACACAGTTGACCAGCTGACAAGCTGAAGTACCTCTTGTGCACTTGTGGACTAAGAAGAGTGTACTACACCACCGTACAACACACAGAATCACATTTGCTGTTCTGTGTGAGTATTCAGTAGATACAGTATCAGATGTAGTATGGACTTTTGCTCCCTCGGTCACATAATATTTGGGGACCTTTGCTGAATTGGTGTCAAGATGCTATCACTCAACATGCTCCCTGATAATGTTTTCACTTTGTGCGGTGACATCTGGTGAGAGCTGACTGTCATCCATTACCTCTTCTAGTTCAGCTCTTTCACTGAAAATGGTACATCTCCTTAGAGTCTGATAGGATGGATAAATCTCTGTCCTCTCTCTGCCGGGGTTAGTGCAAAGCTTTCATTTCATCTAATTTAATCAATGCAACAAAATGCAATTAGACAAGAAGCACTGATAGAGCTTGTCTATTTGAAGAAGAAGTGTGGAATAGACTATATATCCCTGATATTCCTAATTTTCCTCTATTCATAAAGCAAAAATGGAACTTGGATGAAATGTTCTCTATCAGAACAGGTTTTCTATTTAAAACCTGCACCCTACATCGAGGACAATTCCACACCAGGAGCTCCCTCGTCCCCTTCTCTCATGACACCTTTGAAAATATGTGCACAGGCTCAGCATTGTAGTGAGCAACATATTTATGACCCTGGCATCCAGGAATATGGTAGGTGTAACACATGAGCCTTGGACCTTTGATATCTGGTGTGTGTGTGTGTGTGTGTGGGGGGGGGGGGGGGGGGGGGGGGGGGGGTGCTTTGAAACATTCAAGAATGAGATGAAGAGATTTTCAATCTCTCTCCCTGAAGAACCTTTTCTCAAGGTCATCCTCCAATCTGCCTTGAGCTGGAAATTGATGATTATGGGGAAATTCTGGGGAAGGGTCTTGGCCAGGATAATTTCACTGGTCTGTACTGGCTTCTCAACTGAGGTTGACATCCCTCTCATCTTGTGCTGGGGTGGTACCATGGGATTTGGTGGCTCACAGAGAAGAGCAGGACTTTGAAGATGTAGTATGAGGTAGATCAGCTTGACCTCCTTTAGCCAGGCTCTTTTGTGGAAGATCTGAGTCTGAAGGCTGAACTTTAGCGTCCTGCTCCCATAGCGACAGGGCACCAATCCGCTATCACAGTTCCTTTCACATCAAAATGACACCCTGTAAATTAACACAACAGAGGATTTTACTTTGAGCTTCAGCCGAGCGGAATCCACAGACATGAAGGTCACCAGTTCAGCATTAAACAGGGACAGACCGCATGTGTGTGGAACATCTGTCTTTCGCTGGTTAGTAACCCATGGTTCTGCAGAGCTGTAGCAGATCTGAACTGGTTTTCCCAAGAAAGAAGGACTTCCTTCGCTTTCACCAAGCTTCTTCATCAGTGTCAGTTTAATTCCATCATGTAACCAAGGTAATTAGATGGAGCCTCACTGGAAGATGTTGCCCCTCATGAAATCCTGCCAGAGTCCTTTCTCAAGGACATGAATCTTAGTGTGGCTGCTTGCTTTCAGTGGACTTCCAGCTAGCATGTAACGGGCAATTTAACATAAAAGGGCAAGGTAAGGCAGGCCTCTTTCAGATTTGTAAATAAATCAGATCATGCACTTCCCCCTTAAATATATTAGCCAGGGAAGGCAATCTATGGACTGACAGAATGCTGACAAGAGAAAATATCTATGCAATACCAGCAGTTTTTGTACAGTCTAGATGGATCTTTCTGAGGTTAGGATGTGTAAATAGAGAATCTTGAACTTAAAGGATTCTGTGAAGTAAGTCAAAAGGTGGTCTCATTTCCATCCCTTTTGCTGAAGACCGACGATAGCTTTCAAATGTAAGAATATTTTACTGTGTGGAATCAGCAGATATTTGAAAATACATTTAAATAGGTAATATGTAATATATTGGAGCGCACATACACTACTCATATACAGATAGAAGCAGATCCATATTTTTTGTTGGACTAATGGAAAACATTGGCTGTTGATGTTGAATGAAGTGGATGTTTTAAAACTGCAGTTTTAAGCACGTTTGTATGCATTTGTTTGCACATGAAAATGCATTCTGTGTGCATGTGTGTGTGTGTGTGTGTGTGTGTTCGCATGCACCACTGGAGTTCACAGGAGGGTCCTAGTGGAATTCTTTGTCTGTCACATTAGTTTTCACCATGGCAGAAATGAATGAGGACTTATAATGGCTAATTGAATTCATGAATTTAGTGCTGCGGTTTTGCTACTTTTCAGGGCTGGATTTTGGCAGAAGATGCCTGGAATAAAATGTGTAGTCAGCCTGAGATGGAAGGTCATAGAATTAACAAAATCAATTAGTCCATAATGGCAGTGGGACCTGTTTGATACAGCAACCTTATTGTGGCTGTGATCTGAGTTTATTTGACATATTTGTTAAATAATTGTTTTGACATAAGGGTGTTTAGCTAAATTCTGCTACATTAATTAAATCATGGAATTTTGTCATTCAGTTGTGGGAAATCAAGGGAATGTTTTTTTCTCTGATGGGCCATAATCATATACAAGCATGGTTGTCAGCTAATGTTGTATAATGTCTGCTGCAAATTAGCTAGCTGGCTAGCTAACCAAACTAGTTATTTAGCTAGCCAAACAGTCATGTTAATATGCTCATGTTAATAATGTGACCAAAGTGGCCTTCCTTCATTTAAGAAACATTCCTAAAGTAAAGTCTCACAGAGGGAGATGCTGAGAGTTTGGGGCATTCTTTTGTTAAAAGTAGGTTAGATTATTGTGATGCACTACACTGTGATATTCCCAAGCATACTATCAGTCGCTGCACCTTCCATGAAATGCAGCAGCCGAAATTCTGACAAAAAACATCAATTGGGGGGTTGAGCTGCATTAAAATAGCTCCACAATTGTTCAAATGGCATGGACTAAATTACCAGCCCATACCATTTTATGTAGAAGAACCTAACCACATATTGAGTATTCGGTAATTACAACATTATGCAGGAAGATAGCTGAATATTATCTAAAGGTAATGTGACATCGATTGCCTTAGCCAATTTTTTTGTAAAATTATAGCTAAATTGCATTCATGTTTATCACAAAAACAGGTGGTTACAGAAAACTGAAGGTATTAGTTTTACCATTAGGCCACTGTATGGGCTTGCATTGACTTCATTGCTCATCCTATTAAATGCTGCCAAAAACCAGTGAAACATTTCCTTCTGTTGCACATTGACTAGAGTTGTCTCCAGTGGTTCCCACTGCAATTTTCTCATCAATATTTTGGATTGACTGGCATATGCTAAATGTACTCCTCCTTGTAATTACATACTTTATTTGATCTTCCATGATTTATAATTAAGGACAGATTACCAAACATAATGTGTTTTCTGGTCAGGTGCTTCGGACATTTTAGCTAGCAAACTGCTAACCTGGGTCATTACTTGGTAAATGAAACCATGATTTGGCACAATCTGTTCTTGGTGTTGGTTTTGTCACCAACAGTTTAGTTTTCCATAGCGGCAAAACCCAGAATTTATGGCAAAGATTAATTCTATAGACCTTTTTAGAAATTCTATGTCTGGGAGGCAAGCAAGTGCTTTGTACTACCATTACTTCAGGACTACCAATGAGTTGGGGTTGACATATGCCTGTTTTCCTGAACTGTCCCCATCATACAACACTAACATTGGTTGTATACAATATATTAGTTTACACTGAAATGTGCAGAACAGGAGGCTGTTTAAAAATGGCTGGGAGACCACCAATAATATTTTAATATAATACATAAATACAAAAATAATTATTGCCTGATAGATAAGGGGAAGAAATTTCACAATTTGGGCTTTAAACAACATAATCTTCTATCTTCAG
This sequence comes from Anguilla anguilla, assembly GCF_013347855.1. Lineage (NCBI taxonomy): Eukaryota > Metazoa > Chordata > Actinopteri > Anguilliformes > Anguillidae > Anguilla > Anguilla anguilla. The sequence goes on from NC_049202.1 coordinate 43,854,577, forward strand.
TAATCTTATTGCTTCAGTTCTCTGAATTACTACTCATAACTGCTAAAGAGATGCACTGTGTAAATCTCAACTGTAGGCTTTTCTCACTCTGTTATTCCTTTCTGTTCTGTCCTGTGGATGGCTCTACTCCGCTGCTACGGACTTCCTGAGCTGCCAAACATTACTATTACTGGAAAATATTTACTCAGAACACAGTGCACATAATCAAATAAATCAGCCTGAATAAAAGTGACCTAAAAATTGGTACAATTGCAGGTAATGTTAATCTTTGAGCTCGGGGAATAGCTGGAAATGCCCTGTGATAGATTGACGACCTGTCAAGGGTGTATTCCGGTCTCTCGCCCAATGCACGCTGGGATAGGCTCCAGCAACTCCTGCGACCCTGACCAGGAATAAGCGGGTATAGATAATGGATGGATGATGAATAGCCAGAAAATAGTTAGCTATACTTCAACTTATATTAGCCTGTAAAATTGATATGTAGCTTGCCGGATAGATTGCCGCATTCTGATCACACCATAACATTAGCTGGCAAGATTTTAATTGATTTCCAAGGCTTTTTTGTTAGAGTCATGGTGTAGCACATGCTATGCTTTGCCCTCTCCCAGCAGGCCTGAATTAAAAGGATAGTCAAAGTTCACTTCCTGGGTGTTTCGGTTATTATTTCTATTTTGGTGTGTTTTTGATTTGCCCAGACAGTTTTTATGTGCAATGAAGGATATTTTAGATGTACACAGAAATGTCTGATGATGGGGTGATAGTAACAATAGCTACATAGGGGCATTCAGGGGTTTGTGGTCTAAAGGAAGAAAATGCATTTCAGGTAATACCAAAGCCGTTTATATAGTGATGAAAACATACAAGAAAAACTGAAATAATATCTCAGCCTATGCTTTCTGTGCCTCTTCAACTTCCAAAATTGATATACAGTAACTTTTTAGGAACCAATGAAAATTGAAGGCTGTTTTAATGCATTCTCAGCAACCTGACAGAAATCTAAATTTTCTCTGAAATGAACTGTGGATCTGGACAGCAGTCACTATTAGCAGGACTCCTGCCTAGATGATGAATGCTTACTGTCTATGTATTAGTCCATGGAGATTCTGAATAGAGTTCCTGTACAGTTCTCATCTATCTCCATTGGATTATGCGGTTTGACCACAAGCCATGCATCAGCTCTTATGAGTACACCCCATGACTTATAGCACGCCTGGCAGGCCTGTATATCTCTCACTGTGTTCTCCCAGCAAGAATTATGCTTATAGACATGGTAGAAGTCTTTTATATGGGGAGTTTTAATGGCTCCAATGTATTGTAAAACATCAAAATGTAACAAAGAAGTTGTCAATCAGGGCAATTTAATTGAGCTCTTTTTAACACAATCAGTGTTTCACTCAGTTATAATCTAAGTAGACATTACAAGTTGGATCTTAATAAAAGGTTGTAGACAGGGGCGTCGTAGTGGGCGGAAAAGTGGGACTGACTGCCCAGGGCCCAAATGGGGGTAGGGCCCTCAAAAAGCCTGGAATGATGCGTGAGAGACATAGATCAAGAGAGAGAGGGGGCCCACAGAGACTGCTTATGTATAGGGCCCAGAATTTTGTGCTACACCCCTGGTTGTAGAAGTACATTCTTTCACACAAAAAATTAATCATGCATAAAGGCTTACATATGTATCTTAACAGTCTCATTAATTACGTTGTTGTGTAATTTTATGTCATGTTTGTACAGGTGGTGGTCTAGTGAGAATGATAACGCATGTGAAAATGTTGTTTACTGCTATACTGACATATACATATGACAAGTGTTAATATGATGCATCTAAGAAATGTATGCCCTTTTGTAATGTGTTTATAAAATGCAGACAAATAATTTTGTGTGTGTGCTTGTGTGTGTGTGTGTGCGCGCGTGCGTGTGTTCGTGTGTGTATGTGTGTGTCGTTGTGCAAATGAGACCAAAGGAATACCCATTCAGTGGGGAGAATTTCACAGAAGGGCCTAGTTTGTTCTGGACACTAAAAACAAGCAAGGTTCAGATTTGTATTTCCTCAAGAAAATAAAGGTTGGATTGAGCCAGTAAAACAAAGGCAGCATCTCCTTACAATATTTTATTTGTTTGTAGAATAATTATGTGGGATATGCTCCCTCTGTTCCAAACATAGGCTTCTGCACTACTCATCTTTAGGGGAAGAAAGACCTCTGACCATTAGGAGCTTAGTAGGCATTTATCCTGTAAAGACAGCCGTTTGTGTTGACTGGTATCTCAACCACATGCTTGATCTCCAGCATGCTAGCAGGATTAGCAGAGCTGCAGCTCTCATTTCATCATCAGTTGGAGCTGGATAGCCTCGATGTGTCAGGAGAATGCCCAGCGGCTGCAGACTGATCTCATCAGCCCAGAGCAAGCTCCAGGCACAAAGCAGCCTGTCTGCTAGGTAGCTATTCAAAATGTCACTGACTATCATTTCTGTCAATCAAGGACAAAGTACTTCAAGAGGATTTGAAGTTGAGGTTGTAGAAACATAGAATTGTACTCTAAGAGAAAAGATTTGAATGGAAAGCTCATAGTTCAGTCCTTTGTTATATTTCAGACATTTCTATAGATTATATTCCTTCCAATATACTTGTTTATTTGTTGCAGCATTTATAGTCCCTTTTGCTTATTGAAATAGAACACTCTGGATGTCTAATGTCTAACAGGATGTCTAGCAGCATTGTCCATCTAACAGACTTGGAAATTGTTGGCTATTAGAGGACAAATCTGTCAACAAGTTTGTTTGGCTGCTGAATAGAACTGCAGTTGCCTGAAAAACAAGTTAATAGAAGAAACAGCTGCCTGACAGACAGGTTAATGAAACATATAGTCTGACAGGTAGGTTAATACATACAGAAACCTGGCAGAATATTAAATAGTAGATATGTCTGCCTATTTATCTATTTCACTTGAATCTGTTGAGTTTTCCTGTATATTTGCATGCCACAAAGAAAAAATTGACTTTTTCACTTGTTGGCATCTATACAATTATTTAAAGTGATATTTTTTACTTAGGTCTAATTATATCCATCCATTATCTAAAAATGAAAAACACAAACTGGACTTTTGCATTTGAATTTGAATTATGTCGGGATTTTTGTACACATTGAATGAAAACAAAATTTAATTGCCGATTTGCATTTTCATTTGAAATGTGACCAGACTATGCTTCCACAGTAAACCTCTAATGTGTGCTGTAGCATGATCACACAACAAACAGTTGTTCATGTTATTGCTACCTGCTGGTAGAATTTTTGAATTTTCACTAGGTCTGGAAAGGGTTCTTACAGTCACACAAAATCTGTGTCTACACAAGCACCAATGTAATTCAGCAGGGCCATGTGCACATCAAGTCACACAAAGAACAATCATCTCTCACATAATGTCACTGCAGCTGCTCATTATGCAAGTTACTTTGATTTGAAAAAAAGTCTTTTATATTTCAGAGCTACTTTAATTAGTTACAAATTTGACTACTTTGCCTAAGTCAAAAATGGCTAAATGGGCTACTTACCCCAATTTAGATTTTTTTGTTCATCTTCATGTGAAATTATGATCTTTTTTCCCAACAATTTTAATTCAATTTTTAAATTATAATTATTGCAAGAAATTAGTGTAGGCTACAATGCAAAACAGGGCATGAAAGTAGGCCATAATCTATCGGCGTGATGGCAAAAAATATAGGAAACAAGATCAATATTGCAAATTACCCATATTTTAAGGACAGCAAATTTAGCATAGCCTGTTTGTGGCTGGAGAACTTTGGCAGTTAAATAGGCCTATTGCTGTATTAAGGTGTACAATGAAAATATATTTATTGTAAATTTCACCTGCCATCCATGCTTTGCAGATCTACTGCTACATACTGTATACAGGTTCTACAGTAAGGATTTGTTCATTATACAGTACTATTGCTGTGAAAATGGCAAAAGACATTTACAGTGTAGTTTCCCATTTTCAGTCCTTCTGGCTGATAGTAAAGGGGATTGCATTTTTAATAGCTCCCTATAAGAAACCATTTGGGTGATTAATTCTCTCGTACAGTGTTCATGCTGCAAAAACACAGGCCCAAGATTGAGTCAAACCAGGGCTAATAACTGTACTCAACATTCTCAAGGTTATACCTGAGATGTAGGCTAACTTTTCCATTTTACTGTCATTTTGTCAGGATGCAAGTTGACCCGACCGCAGTTATTCTAATACAGCTATATAGCATTTTTCTGTTTTGATTTTTTCATGGTTTTTCCAAAAGGTACTGTGCTCTAAGCAGTTTACACTTACATTTCCTTTCTTTCCTTTACAGAGCAAAATGGTGCCGAACTGACACTAATGCTCCCAGTTCCAAAATATCTCTGACAATGTGGGAAAATGACAATAAAATTAAACCTTTTTTCTCTACACTTGAATTTTATAAAATGGGAGTTCCCACAGTTCTAGGTCCGCTGCCATTAGGCCTGAACTTATAGAGGCATCCAAATAAGGCAACAAAGACACTACTGTCAGGCCAAACACTAGATGTAATAAATGGAATAATAAATAAATAAATAAATAAATAAATAATCTGCTTCACAAATACTGCAGACCCACTGCAGGACCTCACTATCTCTTGCACTGGCTGTGTTAGGTAAGAGTAAAGCCATGTCTGACCATCCATAAATATCTGAGATGCTGTAGTTGTTATTTATTTATCTGTGCATCTCTATTATGTTTTTTTGCACAATGGCAGGAGAGGATGAAAGTGTGGCTGCATCTCCGATGGCCACAGCTCTGAGAGGTTTTCATTTGCCCCTCTCCAGTGCCCCCAGAAAGGCTCCCAGGATGAGGAGCACCATCAGTGATGGCTTGTTTTGCCACATGATCCATATTTCATGTACAGATAAATTCACAGATGTGCCCTCTAGTCTTTGAGTCAACAAATTATGGAGACAGTAATGCGATCATCACGGGCACTAGGGGGGTTTCGTAAATATTGAACTGCAAGGGCAAGAAGGTAATTAAGACCTCTCCTGATCCGATTTGTCTGTTAAACACATTTTAATGCCAACAATGGCGCTGCCTGATAACTTTGGGTTTTGGAGGTGCTCTTAGGAGAAATCTATTAGTAACCATTGGGACCAATGGAGATTGTGTTTGTATATTTTATAGAGTGTGTAATGCCCTTCTCCCAAATACACGTTTCAGACACAGTTTAAGCAATGGATGCCTTGATGATACTCAGGGAGGGTTGACACAATATGCACCCAAGAGTATAAACTATAACCTATAATGATATTAATAAACCTCACATTAAGTTATGGCATGTTAGATCCTGGTGTGTGATATGAACCCTCACTGTTGCCAAAAAGGGAGGTGGAGTACATTGAAGTGCACACTTAGTATTCATGTCCCAGCTCCTGAGCACCGAAGTTGTGCCAGCAGGAAGCAGGAAGACTAAGGGCATCTGTACTCCCACTGGTGACCCTGTTCAGGAGGCCCAGAGCCTTTGTGCTCTCTCCACTGCACAGCACAGAGCTTCCCGTCAGAAAAGTTTGTCAGCACAGTGGAAGTGCCCAGGGCCCTTGCTAACTTCAAAACGGCAACCGAACACCTGGTTTCTCAGAGATGTGCTCCCATTCTGCCATTTATTTCCACCAACCTCCTAATGAGGAAGCGCTATGTCCTCAAGATGCATACCTCTTGTCTCGCTATTGTATCTGTGTCTCCACATTCTAACTTTCAATCTTTTTTTGGGAGAAAATGTAGCGGAAGCACCGGACTATAGAGAATGTCATGACTGCATTTGTTGAGTCAATACATTTAATTTCATTTTAGTAATTACTAAATGATGGATATATCACAGTATGCTGCCTCTAAGTGTGGAGATCTCTTAGTATCTTCTGGAATTACACTGAGCAGTTTCAATAATAATAATAATAATAATAATAATAAATAGACAGATTGGGAAGATACTCCACGGTTGCAAGGGTTCTCCATTTGGAGATAATGGTTCTTACTGAGGTTTGGTGGAGCCCCAGAGCCTTAGAACTGGCTTTGTAATTCTTTCCAGACTGATATATTTCAACAACTTTTTTCTGATCTCTTCTGCAATTTCCTTTGTTCGTGGCATAGCGTGCTTTGGAGAAACTTTGTGGTGACGACCTCACTCTGATGGTAAGGTTGAATATGAGTACGGTTTAGATTCAAGATGGCTGGCTGCAATCAAGCCTGGCTGTGTTCAATCAGCTTAATCTAATAATCTATTAAATTTGGTTAATTGGTTTATTGAGTGACTAAGGGGGCAATTACTTGATATGGGGTTGATAACTTATTTCATTAAATGAATGAGTGACAAATATGCAATAGAAGAAATCAGGATGGGGGCAAATAATTTTTGCACAGCACTGTAAATGTGTGTTAATCTGCTGTCACTCAGGCTGTTGTAAAAGTAAATATCACAAACCTATTTCTGGGCCTGTCAGAAATCCATGCAAAAAGCAAAAACCAGCATCAAAAGAAATGGAGGGGAAAATGACCATGAATAAAGTGTGTTGAGGCGTTCCCATCTGTTACATGATCATTCTGTGGTCATGACTGTATGACTGATGGATGACATACATTCAGCAATTCTAGAATGCTCCCCACCCTCACCCCTGGGCTATCTAGAGCTGCTAAATGTGCACTTATTGTTCTGCAATTATAGGCACATAATGACGCACCTGAATATGCATCATTTTTCACATTTACATTGTTTTCTACTGAACACCACCATATTGCACATTACCCTCTGGCTGCCCCACCATTGTGATGTACATACAGACTATCAATTTAGTGTTCCAATGTCGCTTTAGTTATTTTTGCACTTACATAATCTGACCTCTCTTGTATCTAATTGGTCTTATTAATGGCACCTATGACGCTCTTTTTTTGAATAATGACAAAGCATGATTGCTGGGTCACATTGTACAGGCTAAAAATACCTCTGAGCCAGAAGACAAATGATGTTGCATGTAATTTAAGAAATGTGATTCAATGTGTAGACAGCTTTTTTGTTTTGTCCGTGCCATTTGTGGCAATATGGCCCATTGCCTTTCCTCCATCTTTCTGTTCACACCTGGATTTTATTTAAATAGGCTTGAAAAACAGCTCACCAAAGTGCAGCCCACTCACCACTCGCCCTTTGACTAAATTTCACTACCTTGGGTCACCGCTTGAATCAATGTGTTTAAATCTCCTTACTGGGAAGAAAATGCTGTACCATCTTTAAATAGTATATTAGTATAGTACACCCATAATGTGGAAGCGTTGCTACCTGTTTTTAAACTGATTTCCTGCTTGTTTGGGACAGCTTGCCTTTGTGTCTGTTATATGCATGTGTACAGAGGGCAAGCAAAGGTCAGCGTGTAGTGACACAGTCTGGACTGGATGACCTTTTTTCTCTTTACACCTTCATGAGAGGCAGAGGGAAAGTGACCTTTAAAAGTGTGGTGTGGAAACTGATTCTTCTCTCTCCTTCTCTCTCTTTTTCTGTCTCTAGGCTCCCTGACTGTGTCCATCACGGACATGAGAGCTCCAGTAGTGGGGGGATCTGGGGGGGTCTACGCTCTGTGCTCTGCGCATCTGGCCAACGTTGTCATGGTAACTGTTATTACTGCTGCCGCTGTTATCGTCTTTATCAGTCTTAACAGGGATAAAACATTTAGCATTACCGAGGAGAGCTCTGTTCTTTCAATAGGCCTTTCATGTCCTTCTTGCTCAAGTGCTCATCCATTTTGTGTGTGCCGGAACTGGGCTTGTATGTAGCTTCATGGCTATATTAAACATGCATGTGCTCACTGGAATATTAATATGCTATTTTTCCATTTAGAATAATAATAAGGATGAGATTAAAGACACGTAAACACACGCATGCCCCAGAGAAATGTTCTTTGGGACGCACGTGTGATTCACTGTCAGCCTACCTTCTGTCAGGCAGTGCTGTCAGGCCAGATTGGTTGATGAAACGTCCTGTCTAGCCCACACAAGCACCATCGAGTCACTCGTGGATCACTTCATCAGGCACAGATGTGAAATATCACAGCGTGCCATTATGGTGAACGTCACCATCGTGTTTATGCCTGTGCATGATCCCCAGATTGATCATTCTCATCGCGGGTGTAATGGCGTCATTTGCAGTTGGCTCAGGCTGGCATTATAGGCAATGAGACACTGATGAATATGGCATACGCAGCAGAGGCTGATGGTCTGAATTATGTCTTATGTCACATACAAGCAAGATTCCTTATTTTGTTGCCACTACATTCCAGGAGATCATTTATGCCAGTAGCATTGCTTATTTACTGTTATTACTGTCATTACCCTGTATGTGGTTCCATCATTCCTACATTCAGACATGTACTGTGGTCATTTAAGAGCTTTATTCGTGTGTCATTTTAACAAATAGAATAAACACGACTGTGAATTTGCTATTTCCATAGTGACAAGCTCACACAGCAGATATCACCCAAACAACTCAGGGCGAAAACATTTCCTTTCCTGTCAGTGCCTTCAAGGAGGCAAACTGCCAGTCCATTTAATGAAAACATTTCTGTGTTTATTGAAAGGCTTTCAGTTGTATTTACTCACCCACGTATTTAGTCTTAAAAAAACATGATGCAATGTGTAAGAAAGGCCATCCAATAACCTAACTGGATCCATCCACCTCACTCCCTGTGTTCTGACGCTCACATACAGTTTTTACCATTGTCCCACACTGGCTCAGTATAGCACACCTGCCTTGCGCAGACTAACCGGTGTAAGTCTGTGAGTGTGAAAGATGTGAAAAATCAGACACTGGCTTGTTTCCATTGGCAGTATGAAATTTTGCAGGTATCTGTCCTGAATGTAATTGGGACGGGGAGTGTGAAGTTTTGTCATTGAACGCAGTCAGAAATAATGGAACAGAATGTGTCCTGAAGATGAAGTGCAAAATATGACACGTACAAAGAGTCGATAAAACAAAAGAATTATGCAAACTTCTTTTGCACAATCACACTTTTATTAGCATTTAACCATTTATGCCTCTTAGCAGTGCAGCCCTACTATAGCACAATGTATACATACATATACACACACACAGTGATGTTAACACTGTCCTCAGCGCTAGCTGCAATGGGAACGCAGAGCTCTGGGAGTAGCTACTTTAATTTTGATAAAAGGAGCAGCCAGATCACACACTTCATCTCCTCCCCTCTCACAGTTTTGTTGACTGCCCTGCACTCCTGACAAGCTCATCATTTATTTGCGCCCATTATTATGAATTTATGATTGCTGCCATTCCTCAGGCCGATTACACATTTGGGGAAAGAAATTTAATAGGTGGCTTCTTTATTGGTTTTCCCTGGGATCTTTAATCTTGCATGGTGCTTACTTCACTTTTTTCTGCGGGACAAATGTCTGCGGTTGGCACCACCTCCTATGCCTGAATGGGCTGGAGATTGCTGTGATCCGTCATAATAGAGAGTGAAAGTGTTGCTCCCAGATCAAGTGTTTCTCTGGGTCTGAAATTACCCTTTGTTTTTAAGAGAACCACGGTGGTTTTATTAGAGCGCTTTCACGCGCTGTTAAGCCATCACATCCCTGATTAATGGAACGGGGGTACGCTGTCGGCGGGAGAAGGCAGCCCCGATGCCCGTGTGCTTCTGTCATTCCTCTCTGTGCCTCTGAAGACTCAGTGAGATGTGGTAACAAACAGGCTGGTCTGCCAGCCGAGTCAATCAGATCTCCATGAACTCTGCCAAGGCGAGGTGCTCCGACTGGACCGTTTGCCCTAATCAGGAGCGTCCTGCTGTGTTTTCAGAACTGGGCCGGGATGCGCTGCCCGTACAAGCTGCTCAGGATGATCCTGGCTCTCGTGTGTAGTAAGTCCCCATTCATTTGTTCATTCTAATGGAGTAGAGACCACAGTAATTGGTGACAATGTGCAAGTGAACGATTTTGACAGGGTGGCCATTGCTCGCCAGTGCATAAGCTTACAGCTTTAATCTTTCATTTATAGGAGGGTCACAGGTCAATGACAGGGTACATTACATGATAAATGGTGTTGAGTGAGAGCTGAAGACCTCTGATTGTGTGAAGAATGTTGAGTTCCTCACTGCCTGTGCCGTGGCTCTCTCCCTCCCTGCAGTGAGCTCGGAGGTGGGGCGTGCCGTGTGGCTGCGCTTCTCCCCGCCCCTGCCCTCCTCGGGCCCTCAGCCCAGCTTCATGGCCCACCTGTCGGGGGCAGTGGTGGGCATCAGCATGGGCCTGCTCATCCTGCGCAGCTACGAGGAGAGCCTGCAGCGCCAGTGCTCCTGGTGGGTCATCGTCTTCTCCTTCATCACCTTCCTCCTCTTCGCCATCTTCTGGAACATCTTTGCCTACGAGCTGCTGGGCGTACAGATCCCACCCCCTCCCTGAGGCAGGATCCCGCCCCCACTCCCTCCCAATCTGTCCCCCTCCCATACAGCCTACTCCATCCCTGCCCACACATCGGTTAGGTAAATTCAGGCATACACCCACAGCACTGATATCTTGTTGGGAAACCAAACAGAACAGTAGTGCTACACTTCCTGTCACGTCAAACTATCGTGTTTGACTTGCCGTGGCTTTGCAGGACACATTCACTTCACACAGGACCAAATGTAGCTTATAGCTCTGAAGTCACCTCTACAGAACATTCTCACTGCAGCAGCAACATGCCTCTTCAGCTGATACTCACACCAAGCCCAAACCAGTCAAAGAGCGGCTCTCCATAAAGCTGCACCTCTATTATCAACCAGGAGGACCCACTACTGAACCTCCTCACAATCATACAAAATGGGGGCTGGCCCTTAAGGTGCTTTTCATTTGAATTATTCTGTATCCAAACATACCACCCATTGGTTCCCAAAAGTAGCATACATTTTGAGTGTAAATTGCCGTCAAAACTATCCGCACTGTGCAAATCAAAACTCAGAGGAGTAGATTAGAATTTGAGTGGGTATGAAGAGAGCATGGCGATGGAGGAGGGAGGTAAAAGCTAGCAGACCGCCCTGAGACCAACCAGATGGTGCCCTGCCACTGCTGGTGAAGCCCCTGCTTGGTTACCTGCTCCCTGACTCACTTTCAGCATAAGGTCGCCATTCCGGCAGGTTTTAGCAGACCTAAAACTGGCGCCGCACCACGTCCGCTCCCCACCCTGCTAAAGGGGGGAAGATCACGCCTGCCTCACTCCATGCCGCAGGAGTCACACATACTGGACACCTACACAAGGGTTTCCGTACTGCTCTTCATGAAAAAGTCCCCCCACTGCCTGATCACTTAAATCAGGGGGCGAAACCCAGGAGACATTTGCCTTTGCCTGTTCGACCAGACAGACACACTGGGGCGTGTGGACACACCACCTCCAGCCCCTTGTCCCCACTGCCCTCTTGGGCAATGGGAGCAGTCAGTGCCCTGTCTTATACCTCAGTGTCTGATTCTTAGGAACTGTCTACTTTTGTAAAGGAATGTATGTAATTTAAAATCATCTTTCTGTTCTTTGTTAGTAGATGTGCGTACAAACGACGTGTTAATAATTTCCAGTGTTAATTAAATCTTATTTTTTCTTAGTTGGGGAAAAAAAGAATATGATTTAAATGGTGCATAATTATTATTGCTAGACATGCGTATTACTATTATTATCTCTATTATGACTGATCTGCTTAAAAAGAAACTCTAGAAAGAGTCCCGTGTTCAAATGGAAAATGCCTGTGTGGCCAGTTAACCCTTCTGTTTCTTTTTCAAAATAAGCCATAGAAGAACCAAATCAATACAGGACATATCCAAATAAATTAAGTCAAAACAGCATTATTTTTAAAAAGGAAAGGAGGGGATCCTGGAAAGTACACCGGTACAATAAATTGAGCAGATCCCAAAATGGGCTTGTCCTTTTGCGGACGTTCTGTTGGGTAAAAGCCGATATGCAGAAGAAACGACAACAATTTTGAGGCAAGAAGATGCAAAGCTATGTATATGCTGCTTACCTTGAAATCCATGCTGTCCTTCTTGTTGAAAACATACTTGTATTGTTTTAGTCCTTTCATTAGGCCTGACTTTTCTGCTGTGTCTAGTAGGACAAGATGCTGCTGAATACTGATGTCTGCGAGCAGGCACAGCTAATGATGCTGCAGGAGGCATTCGGCTGCCAGGGCTTAGGCCTCTGGTCCCTCCTGGCCCTTATTAGGACTCTGAGAGCTGTGAGTTTTTCACGACTGGATGTTAAATTGATGCAGTGCCAATGCCCAGCTTGAGCCAAGAACGCATTTATGAGCTACATACTTTAAAAAACGCTGTTCCTATTTTTCTTGCATCTTTAACAAGATTGTAGACTAAATCTTAGTTGCTCATGCCAAGGCCAACTAGCTATTCATAGTAAATTCATAATAAAGCATTTAGATTGGCTGGTCTGTAATAGTTGTAATATAATGGAACATGGATATATAATTTCCTGATAAGCTCTGATATGTTTGTTGCATTATTTGCCAATGTTGCCAGTTTGTTCTGAATAGTGTAATCCCTGCATTTAATAGAAATGTGTACATATAGTACACGTTTCTGTGTAAACTGGAAAAGGGCTCCTTTAGTGTGCTGGAACAGGTTTAGGTAACATCTGTGTTTTCCCAGGGAGGTAACCGTGGCTGTTAACCACAGATGCTCATTGGAACACAAGCCACATTGTACCTTGGCAGCTGCCTGTGCACTACCAGAAAGAGAGATACTCTGAGGATGAGAGGACCCTAGACCCTCTAGCAGGAGCTGCCCCTTGACTTTGCGTGTACGAAAGCACAGCCCTCCACCCACACTGGCTGAAAGCACATCCGTCGGCACTGACAAAGGCGCCAAATAGAACTGAACGTGCAGCTACATCTCCCAATGTGCTGTGATAGACGGTGATATAGTCTGATTAGGAGATGGACTGAGATGGCATATTTGGTTTGAGAGTCCGAACCACAGCTTGTGTTCATCTCTTGGGGTGGAAATGTGTCAGGCAGAATAGCATAATGGAGAAGATATAGAAAAATGATTACACCAACTGAAAACTCAACAGATTAAACATGCAAATAAGAGGCAACAGGGAGTTCTCAGCAAGATGGCCTTGGTCAGGTGACATTATTAATGATGAAGTATTGCATGCAGGCCTCCCCCATTTATTTCCTAATTTATTTTAGAATAATTAGAATATTGGATGCATAAAGAAAATGCATGCTCAAGTCCTACAGTAGAATTTTTAGTACATAAAGGCCATCCTGCATAACTTGGGTCAAAAATGGGCTAATGGCCCAGTTAGAACTACCATTTCACACAACCTTAAAGTCAACTGAGAGAAAATGCAGAGAACTGTGGAGAATTTTCTTAGATAAGGGAAATGTGCCTCTGGAGCTGTGTGTTATTGACAACTTCCCCGTGCTGTGAAATATTTGCTGCTTTAGTTTTGTCTGTAGAAATACAGGGCTGTAGAAATGCAAGTCACAATCTAACTACACCTTGTGTGTTTGCTAGCCATCTCACCACTGGCAGGTAAACACGGCTGGTTGTAATAATGGACTTGCTGTGGTGATAAAGTCACTAGGACAGTCGCCATGCCTTTGGTGGTTCTTCACACTGGGTTAGAATGACTGATTTATTACTCTGATCTATGACTGTGCTTCTTATATCACATTTATATTCAGCAGACGCGTTTATTCAGAGGAACTTGCAGAGGTGCATATAAAAAGGTTCAGCCAACAAAGTGCAGATGCCAAGTCATTAGGGTCACAAGCGACAGTAGCCATTAATACATACAGTAACTTATCTCGTAGTAGTAAACATATAAACTCACAACATAAAGTTAAGTGCCACAGTAGGTGTAATGAGGAGAGGGAGAAGGTAGTGGCTCAAGTAGGAAATGGGTTTGAAATCTTAATAAATGTTCAGAATTCTGCTTTAGGTGAGCAGAGATGCAATGTGCGTTTTCAGTCTGCGGCAGAAGGTGGACAGTGACTCTGTTATCCTGACTGTAGTGGGGAGCTCATTCCACACTGGGGGGCCAGAGAACAGAAATGTATGAATGGCACGAGAGACCTTTAACGGAACAGACAGTAAGACAACCGGCAGATGTGGAGTAGAGTGCTCTGGCAGGAGTGTAAGGTTTGATAATAAATTGCAGGTAAGCGAGTAGGGTTCTTGGTGGAGAGCACTGCAGTGAGTCCAATAGGGTTGACTGATCAGCACATAGTACTGCTTAATAAGTGTAAATATCAATAAATGATCTTTCGGTCCTTCGTAAACTTTACAGTGGTAGAGTTTCAAAGAGTACCATAGTGACAGATAACAGGAATGACTGTTAAAATTTTAGGGGAAAACTGTTGGCATTTGTGTTTGAATATTAGTGTGTTTGTGTGAATATGTGTGTGTGGTGGGGGCAGTGGGGAGGGTGGTATAGAGGAAGGGAAAAAAAGAGTATGTGTTGATGGAAACTTGAGGAAACAGAGAAAAAAAAAAACACAGGAACACAAACACTATTCCTTTCTTGCGTATATGGTGCCGTAGAACACATTGCTGACATTTATGGCCATTCAGAGCCAGGCAAATGGATAAATAAGTCAGAATGGCTTCCGTTGTCTTGCTCCAATTTAATGTGTATTACTTCTTTATGTTTAGTAATTACAAGGAAACACACACTTTTAGGTTTTCAGAGCATCAATTACAGTGTGTGAAGCAGCCGAGGGGAAAATGAACATGTCCTCATAACTCTGTGGTGCCAGAGCGGAATAAAACCGGAGAGAGATGCTGATTTTCTGCATTTCTCCACAACTAAACAGAATGCCTAATTGCCTAGCACTGGGCTGGGGTCCAAACACATCTGCTATGAATGGGTATTTACCCTAAGTTAAATGACATAAGGAAAGGGCTGGTGAATTTGTGCCTCACACAGACAAAGGAAAACAGGCTCTGATCAGGCCAGGGAGAAATGTGAAAGGGGCAACTTCTCCTTAACTAAACCCTACAGTTTCAGGTGATTTGGCAGCAGTTGATACTTAAGCTTCCACATGCTTCAAACAAACCACTGTTCGGAACGTTGGAGGGTGTCGGAAAGGTCCTTTCGGACGTTCGGATTGGAGGAGTCTGTCAGAAATTTTTTGTAACTTTCCGAAACCGACCTTCCAAAGTCCACGCCCACTTTCCACAGTGATTTGACAGGTGTGTAATGGGCAGGGTTTCAGGTGATCTGCAAATTCTCAAATGTAATTTGTAGGGATGGGCATGCTGGCTTCTTCCAGAGAGTCAGATCGTTTGGCTCAGCTCAACAATAAGAGCACCAATATAGGTCCTGCAATTACAATGTGCAAAACTGCTGCATTCAACTCAGAACTAAACTGGACACTTTTCTTTCTTCTTCAATTATTATTCCTACTACAATATTTCCTGATAGTGGTTTTATTTCTTTTTGGCCTATTTATCTATATGCATAATTGTTGACTTAGTGTGGATTCTCTTTTGCTCACAGATGGAGCTTGTAAATAATATGGCTATTAAATATTTCCACAATGTCATATAGATAAATCTATTGTGATTTAATTAGAATGACATATGGTAATAGGCTATCAAATGAGGACTGTTGGTGCTCAGTTAAAAAACTTTACTTGTTGAGCACGTCACCCATCTCTCTTTCAGCACAACACTGCACAGTGATTGACTGATTAATTGACCAGTTAGGACATTCTTTTTACATAGATACAGTTGGCAGATGAGAAGACAACATATAACACATCAATGCAGTTTATTGTCTATAGTCTTTATTTTATTATTTTAATGGTATAGTTTATTAAGCCACCGGTCATTAAGTCAGATATCATAGGATAGAGTTTAGTGTACAAACAGCAACCCGGTCTGACATGGTCGGACAAAGCATTCTATGAACCCGTTCGCTTGAAGCATGTGGAAAACTTCATAGGGCACTGGAGCATATAAATCGTGTAGGAAAGGTACCTTAAAAAATACAGCTGAAAGGCTGACATGCCTTCATATCTGTCGTGAAAAGTGTTGTATCACAATACCTATTAATATTACTGAGGGCTATGCGTTAGTAAGACCTGTGTCTGCACTGTTACACAACTGCTTTGTTGTGGGAGTGAATCAAATAAGTTTCTGTTGACCTAATTACTGTCTTGCTGAAATGCCAATATTTGTACACATATGGCTAGTTAGGTAAACAGCCGCATGGACAGTGTACTGGAACAGCTTGTGAGGTCATACACTGTGACCTAGAGTGCATCAGTAAACACACAATGGTTTTTGCTTCATTGGCTCACTCTCTAAGCTCAAACATACTCTTGAGAAGCTGTTCGAAGCAGAAACCAGCACACTCACCCAGCACCCCACACTCTGCTCCAAAACACATCTTGTGTCACGTCATTTTTGACAGACCAAATTACAACACAAAAGGCTTAGCTATATTGCACGCCAGGGATATGAGATTTACTGGTCTTTATAACCTTCTGTTTCCTTGGGATAAATCAAGCCTTCAAACTAGTGACATTTTTGTAGGCCTTTCAGTGTGCTCTCTTTAGTCTTCTTACCCATATCAAATACAGAAAATACTTTGCTTTGATGCTATTCCATTTTAATTTACCATTACTGGTATTTTACAAATTCTAGGTGCATCATCTTGTGTTGAAAAAATTCATTGGATGTAGTTAGCTAGTTGGGTGTGATAATTTATGACTTTCTCGTCACTTCGTCACGCATTCTAAAAAGTATTACCTCCTGATCTTAAACCCTTGTGCTCTTAATGAAAATATAATATTAGATACATCTACTTTACGCAAAAATCTGTCTGCATTGGGGACATTTTAAATCGACTCCTTACTTCATTTTTCCACTGTTTGATGACTATATAATAGCATTAATGTGCTAAATATTTTACAATGATGCAGTCTACTGTAACCGTTTGACAGAAAAAACACTGTTGTTATTAATCACAATAACAACCAACTTGATAACTTTATTTAATTTATGGATCTCTCCTAGGGTGATGATTTCCTAGAGATAATCACAGATGTAGCACCACTGTTAATTTAAAAAGACACCCGTGACATACAACCCATTTCAACAAATCTGAGCCATGTACCTGTGATATACTGATTTGTTATGGACGATTGTGATATGTGCACACATTGCCTTCGCTCAAATTGTCACCTTGGCTTGTTCTGAGGGGAAGGTGTTCGAAACGAGATGGCTAAACAAATAAAAGTCAGCAGTTTTCAAAGGAGCTCTTGTTGCTGTGATTAACGTGGTGCCAAGAAAACGTCCAGACCCAGACCAGCGGTTGTATCTACATATCGTTTACAATCTTGCGCTTGGGAGAAAGAAAAACACATATTTTTTTTATCTGGGTCAAAAACAATTCAGTAAAACAGAAAAAGATATGTAAATATAAATAGTTTATATTAAATTCTACATGTATTATTTCATGATGTATTGTACTTTTTAAATGTTACGAACTGAACCATTTTATATTGTATATAATTCTGTTTTATTTTGTACTGTTGGTTGTACTTGCTTTAATTTAGAAACAATGCAAATAAATAACGCAAACATGACATGGCCTGTGTTTTATGTGGCTGAATTAATGCTCCAAGATTAACTCTGAATTTGAGGTTCTTAGTGTGTTGCCTGACATCAGTGGTGGAGACACTGTATGTTCTTCTTTATGTGACCACATTTTCAATACAGTGCCCTCCTTGAGGCTGCTATTAGAAGCAGTGGAGCTTCTCACTCCAGCTGGTGCAGAAGCATTTTATTCCCCAAACAACTCAACGGCCTGAGGTTATTATGAAGGCCCTACTGCAGTCTACGCTGGATCCAGAGCCAGGAATAGCTCTGGCTCCCCTACTGAATCTGAAGAATGAGCGCTTTATCTTCCAAACCCACAGACCAATCGCATTCAGAGAATGTCGATAAAAACACTCTAGTATTTCTGGTGCCACTGGTTCCAGATGTACAGCAAAGGGCTAACTTTTTACAGAGTATGAGAAGTAGGAAGTGATTGCTTTTTATTGGGATACAGATTTACCAAGAGATCGCAACTGAATATGTGACAAACGTGTGTTTGTATATTAAATCCCAAATGTAAATAAGTGTGAGACAAATGCACACAAGTATCTATGTAAATCAGAGAAGTGAACTGGTCAAAATCCAGGGCAAGCTGTGATCCTCTCTACCTGGTCCTGAGGGAAATGAGTCTACTTGATTTTCTGCCTCTTGGCATGTGGCTCGGTGGTTCCAGCCTCCTCATCACAGCCGTCCTGAAGCAGGGAGGGCTGCAGCTTACTGGCCACAGCCCAGGCCCACAAACATAACTCCACCTTGTGAGGTGTCCAGTCCTGGTCAGTGTCCACTGAGAAAGTGAGAGGGAGGAAGGCAGGGGCAACGGTCAAGGCCACTGATTTCACCACAAAGCAGCTACTGTAGTATGCCCAGCCAATAGCACACTGAATAGCCCCCCCTCCCCCCACAGGTTAGTAGGCCATTTTGTTTAACCTTTGTTGAGAGCCTGTGTGCGTTCCTTCACTCGCTGCAGGTACAGAGAATAGTGCTTAACAGTGTACTGGATGGGCTTCAGGCCAGGAATACTCTCCACTGCCTCATCAGCCATGAAGGCAGCCAGCTCCGGAGCCCCGGCGGCCAGCACCGCTAAAGAGGACGGCCGACAGAGGGGGGAAATACAGATGTACAAAAAACATAAGATAACCGCATAATATCATTTCTTTCCAGTGCCACTTCATGTCAATGTACCCGCTGTATCGATTGTCTTGTTCATTGTCACATCGAAACTGAAGGAGCTGTTGAGTTTGATGGGTAGAGACTCAAGGACTGGGATGATTACCTGAGGCAGTGGCCGGGCCCAAAGCTTTCAAAGAGCTGAGCTCAGTGACGGCAGCAGTGATGTCAGGGAGGAGACCGAAGGCCTTCTTAGTGCACCTTTCCACTGTCTCACTGGAATTAGTAGCCACTAACTCCTGCAACCTGGGGCGAAACTTCCCTCTCTGCCCTCAAAAACAACGCAGAGATGAGGATACACAGACCACACTCCACATGTTCACAGATTACTGTACATTTGATAAAGTTATGAATTTCAGAATTACAAACTGAAAAACTAAAGTCACATTAAATAATAGAAGCTCTGCCAGATCACCATGCTCGTTTTGGACCACACCGAGCCCTTCACGGGACAGTGCTGTCAAAAGAGTGACTCGTGCCTGCAACTTCCACGTCTCTTTCCGGATACTCACCGTAAGCTTCCACTCCATCAGCTTGACTAGCTCCGTATGAGTAAGAAAGCGCTCAGATCTACCAGCTATGGCTGCAGGCAGCTCTTCCTGATACCTTGACATGGACACAATACACATTATTCTTCAACCTCAACAATAGACCAACTGAACACGCAAATCAACTACACTTAAAAACACCTGGGTGTATTTTAATGCACCTTTTGTACCATGTAAGAGCAAAAGCAAAGCTGACATGGTCCTTATTCACTGTAATATTCAGGCATGTAGGCTCAACGGTGATTGTAACATGAGGCTAATGTGAGTGAAACTCACCATTTATCCAGGGGAAGCAGCTTGCCACGTTTCTTTCCCTTGCCATCTGACTTGAGCTCCACCACTTGCCAATATTTCTTATATATGCCTCTCCACACACTGGGGTCCTCACAGGCAAATAGGTGCTTGTTCAGAGACATGCTGAGAAGTTTCTACCTTGCTGCAATGCAAGGAGAGAGATTACACATGGAACTGCCATTTCCCAAAGCACAACAGTAGTAGTACACAGCATCCTATTTCTCACTGTTTGCACATTGTCTCTCACTTTATCTAGCAAAGGAGCTATACCAACTGCTAAGTGACCTGACAGTATCATCTCATTTTGTAATAGAATGCACGTTCACGTTAAGGAGGAAAAACAGATTTAATTTTTCATTGGTGGCATTCAGTTATGTCAGATGCTATACAAGAAGGTATATTGTGACCGTTTTTATTTATTTTTTCTGGGGGGGGGGGGGGGGGGTGAACTTATTAACAGGATGCAGTCCATTAAAATTTGTGTAGGCCTGTATTTTTGGAAGGAAACAGGCGTATTTGAATATAAGTAAACTACCGTCATAGTAGCCTAAGGTCTATATATTTTTTTAATTACCCACCTAGCCACAGTCTACAGAAGTCACCTATACAAATTGGCCATCTACTTAAATTAGTTCGAATTTTATGAGTAGATTTTAGAACTGAGCCAGCAAGCTCGTCAAACGTAGCAACAATATATTTAGTACAAAAATGTCTATCGTTTTTTAATTATCGATATTATTTACATTTATATATCAACGAACACAAGTATTTATCCTGAATACTTCCCCATTACAGTCAAATACGGAATTCTGAATATTTGTCCCTTCGTCTCCTATGCTGAAGGTCTGAATCGAAAAGGTACTTAAGTCTGAGTTCTTTATGGTTGACAAGGAATAACCAGAAACATTTGTCATCACTCTCACGTTCTTCTTGCATCCCGTCCTTTCTATGCGCAGCGTGGAAACAGGATCTAAATCCATTTAGTTAGTTAAACTACCCGTAGTAACAAATAAGTTCAAAACAACAGGCACCCACTATATTCTTCCTTCAAAGACTATAAACCACTATAACTCTAGTAACGCTTGTACTTGGGACTAGGCAACAACCCGCCGATCGGAATTCCATAAAAAGGCTACCCAAAAGGTTAATTAGCGACTATCTCACTTGTTAGTCAGGTGATTGAATAGTAATATATTTATACTACAATCTGGGTCATCTGCTGCAACAAAAGTTCAGGTTCAAATTGCATTTCTTGAAAAACCCTTCTCTTTCACCGCCACATTTTCTGTGTCCATCGCTATAATACCACGTGCCTATAGCGGCCGCCTCCTCTTATGAACTATGTGCTGCAAAATGCTTGTATTTCCGGTTCCCTTTTGCTGTGAAGAACGTTTTAGTTTCAGAAGGTTAGTCTTTGGAGTTTTGCGGATTCTTAACTAGCTAACTACCTATTCTAAATGATGTCCTTTAGTAAATAAAATGAATACAGTTTTTATAACAAGCCAAAGACATACAGTATGCGGCCTGAAATTACATGTTTGATTTGCGCTGCCGGAACAGATGTAAACAAACTGGATGGCTAACGTTAGCTAGCTAACATTTGCTACCAGAGCGTAATAAAACAGCCAGTTGATTCAACTGGTTTGATGTGAGGATCTTCGAAAACAGTGTTTAGTTGTGAATGCCTAGTAGCTAGTAATCAGCTATACCGTTTGTGTACACAGTGTACACGCGTTACAATGCAATGCAACATCACCAGGCAGCTATATTTATCCTAAGCGCTAGCTATATAGATTTGCTGATTTTCAACTGATCTGGATGACGCATACTACCCACTGCCCATTAAAATATCCACGTACTAAGGACAGGTCAGTGAGCCCGCCGCACAGACCAAAAAACAAGCCCTATCGACATGAATAGTGTTAGCTACTACACCAAAAATATGGCAAGTTGGTTGCATACTTTCTGTAGAGCTGTACAGCAGGGCTTTCCTGTTCTTTTCATTGCACGACTTATTAAAACTTTAATGTTCCTGCAGTTACAAAAGCATAGGGGTTGTGTGTACTTCAGGCTGAATGCGTTTATACTTTTTTCTCAAAAATAATGTACTGTAATTTATGAAGATGAACGTGGCATTTCTCATAGCATTTAATTGACGAAAGGAAGAACCTTGGCAGAGCTGTCCAAATGCTGCCATTCAGCTATTAGATTTCCCTTTATTTAGATAATAATTTGAGAGCTGTCGTGCTAATGGGGCAGCAGAGTAGATGCACAGTGCTTCATTTGCTTTTCAACATGTGCCTCTTCTCCCCTGCTCTCAACAGGCTGGTGTGTCATTTTTTGCTGTCCTGCGAAACCCTATCATGGGCCTCTTCTTAGAGTCCCTCCAGGCGGTGTAGTTGGTGGTCTGGGCCACTCGCTATGCATCTTCACAAACACAGAGTGGAGACTCAAGTGCTTATTTTTCTGTTGAAGCGCTGGATGGAAGGTAAGGCTCAGATGTGTTTTATTCTCCTCATTTATTGGTCACTTTAAGCTTTTTAGACGTGCAGGCTAATCAAAATGTAGCATTATGTGTGATTGAAACAAATTTACTGTTTCTGGAAATACTTCTGTGCAGGTGTGCTCTGACTGGAGTCCAACTAGAACCAACTCATCTCATTTAGAGAGGATACAGCAGCTTCTGTAGTATTCAGTAAGTGCCCAAGTGAATTCCAACTGCATTGATAAATAACTGATATTACCAACTATGCAAATAAAAATGAGCACCCATTTCAAGCACCGAAACCTGCTTCATACTACTGCAGTTTCATCTTCTGGTAAATATCCACCAGAAGAAATTGTTTACAAGTCGAGCTTCTTGATGATGTCTTGCGATTTGATCTCCCTGCTTAAGTGTGGTTTTCTGTGTCTGACTGTCGTGCCACTCATAACGTCTCTCTTCCCAGATCATGGAGAAGATGGCGCGTGTGACCACCGCCTTAGGCAACAGCGCTATCAGTGGTTGCACCATGTTCTGCCATCTGGATGCGCCGGCCAATGCCATTAGCGTATGCCGAGATGCGGCGCAGGTGGTGGTGGCTGGGCGCAACATCTTCAAAATATACGCGCTGGAGGAGGAGCAGTTCGTGGAGAAGCTGAACCTGCGCGTCGGGCGCAAGCCCTCCCTCAATTTCAGCTGCGCCGACGTCATGTGGCACCAGATGGACGAGAACCTGCTGGCCACTGCCGCCACGAACGGGGCTGTGGTCACCTGGAACCTGGGCAAACCGTCTCGGAACAAGCAGGACCAGCTCTTCACTGAGCACAAGCGCACAGTCAACAAGGTCTGCTTCCACCCCACGGAGGTTTACATGCTGCTCAGCGGGTCTCAGGATGGCTACATGAAGTGCTTTGACCTGCGCAAGAAAGAGTCTGTCAGCACCTTCTCAGGTATGACCTCAACCCTGTGCTGTTAGGCCTGCTCGGTGAAAGACGTGATTGATGGTGACGCAACCATTGTGTTGTTTTGCTGGTTTCCTCCAGGGCAATCGGAAAGTGTGAGAGACGTGCAGTTCAGCATGAGGGACTACTTCACGTTTGCTGCTTCTTTTGAGAATGGCAACGTGCAGCTGTGGGACATCAGGCGGCCAGACCGGTACGAGAGGATGTTCACTGCGCACACTGGACCCGTCTTCTGCTGTGATTGGCACCCCGAGGACAGGTTTGTGAAAAATTGAAAGTACTGTCTGTCCAGTGGTGTAATGTTCTGTTCATGCAACCCTGTACCTTTAAATAAATTTTAAGCTCCTGTTGAAAACAACAAGCAGGTACACTGGCTGATGCCATACTGAGGCTGCCTGCCACTATTTGCTGTTCTTCGAGAAAGCTTTGCCTCTGTTGGAGCTGTCACTCTTGTATGTGGGTGATGTCGGCTTTGCATCTCCCGGTGCAGAGGGTGGCTGGCAACGGGCGGCCGAGACAAGATGGTGAAGGTGTGGGACATGACCACCAACCGGGCCAAGGAGATCCACTGCGTGCAGACCATCGCCTCGGTGGCGCGGGTGAAGTGGCGGCCCGAGCGGAAGTGGCACCTGGCCACGTGCTCCATGATGGTGGACCACAACATCTACGTGTGGGACGTGCGCCGGCCCTTCATCCCCTTCGCCACCTTTGAGGAGCACAAGGACGTCACCACGGGCATCGTGTGGCGCCATCTGCACGACCCCTACTTCCTGCTCTCGGGCTCCAAGGACAGCACCCTGTACCAGCACATGTTCCAGGACGCCAGCAGGCCCGTGGACAAGGCCAACCCGGAAGGCCTCTGCTTCGGCCTGTTCGGCGACCTGGCCTTCGCCGCAAAGGAGAGCCTGATCAGCGGCGACTCCAACAGGAAGCCCTATGCCGGGGGGGACCGCCGATACCCCATCTTCTTCTTCAAGAAGCCCGACCTGACCGAGCAGTTCGCCCACGTGTCCAGCGCGCTCAGCGTCTTCGAGACCGACCTGGAGAGCAGCCGCATGGACTGGTTCGTGAAGACGGCCAGGCTCTACCTGCTCAGCGGGAAGCCCTTCGCCGAGCTCTGCGACCACAACGCCAAGGTGGCCAAGGAGCTCAAACGACCTCAGGTGACCTTCTTTAGCATACTCACTGTGCCTTTTTTGTGCATCCGTTGTACAGGAAAGATTCAAATGTAAAATATGTGTTTTACAATTCAGTTCAATTTTATTTCTATAGCGCTTTGTACAAAGGCCATTGTCACAAAGCAGCTTTACCTTTAGAGTTTCAGGCCTGATCCCCCCCAACAGCTCGCCTTTCACTACCTGCAGACAGCAGCACAATGCCCTGCTGGACTAGATGATGTAGACAGATTACTCCAGGCGAGATATAAATTTGAAGAACTCAGCCATTAATGTGTGTGTAGATACTGGTCCTCTGTCAGTTGAGCAATTTAGCTTGTTAATATGTTTTTATCTCTTAAACTTTATCATGAAAGAGACCGTTTCTCTTGCCTGAAGCACCCATGGACCTTTGATGCCTGTGAGATGGTGAAACATTTAATGGGAATTGTATTACACTGATAAGATTTTTACAGAGAAGAATATAATTTTATAAATAGAGCATAAATCAAGCTATACTATATGGTTAGTTATGGATTAACTGAATGCAGTTCATTTTTCAATTTTCTTGAATTTCGGGAATTGGGTTGCTGACAAGTGGCTTGTCCTTCTAGAACACTGCTCGTAACACCCTGGGAATGTCTGGGATTAAATCCTAAAGTCCGAAACATACCCGTTGTACCCTTGAGCAAGGTACTTAACCTGCATTGCTTCGGTATATACCCAGCTGTATGAATGGATGCAATGTAAACGCTATGTAAAAAAACCTGCGTTGCTCTGGATAAGAGCATCTGCTAAATGCCTGTAATGTAATGTACCCTACGTATGTACGTAAACCCAGACGTTTAGAGCTACGCAAACTCGATTTCATGCATTGTAAAACTTGTCACCTGAAATTCTTAACGCAACGCAAGCATGGGCTGCAGTGTCAAGCGTTTCAGCGAGGGGCGCTATAGCAGTCAACAGCAAGACGAAGCTGGCTTCGATCTGCGCTTTCTTCCGCTCTGTCTTTTCACAACTGTCCTGGATCGCCCCCTTCAGGACACGGTTTTCCCTCCGCAGGGACGTAAGAACTCACGTTGAGTACGTACACCTGGGCCGTGCGTTTGCAGCACGTCAGGCCAACGCTGTCATTCGCCTTCCCGTATTTACGTAGGGTACGTTTTGGGCATGACTGTGAGGTGACTGGAAAACCCACTGGACGGCTGGTTGTGGTGTCGTCGGGAGGGAGGGATTTAGTTTTGTGGGTCTCCTTCATGTTGCATTCAAGCATTACATTCATTTAGCAGGTGCTCTCATCCAGAGTGATTTATAAAGTGAGGCCATATAAGTGTCTCTCGAAATAAATTAGTATAGTGCCAGACTGTGCTAGAACATTCCCTGTGCAGGGGAAGCTCCCCTGGTTGGGTGGGTACCTGCAATTTGACTGCATCGGCTGTAAATGCAGTTTATGTGCCTGACACAATGACTGCACAGCTCACCTGGTGGACTGTGTAGAGGAA
Source organism: Anguilla anguilla (assembly GCF_013347855.1). Classification (NCBI taxonomy): domain Eukaryota; kingdom Metazoa; phylum Chordata; class Actinopteri; order Anguilliformes; family Anguillidae; genus Anguilla; species Anguilla anguilla. The sequence goes on from NC_049202.1 coordinate 43,880,329, forward strand.
AGCAGTGGAGGCTGCGCACTGCTTATCTGTGCTCTTCCAATGGATATGGCTGGGAGGACAGGCCTAAAATTAGAGCTGGGCATCCCAATAATAAAAATTTTTAAAATGATTTTATAAAAAATGATTTAAACCAGTCAAAAATTATTTAAACCAATCAAATCACAGTTGTTTCCATTTTTCTTTATATTTAAAGGTTTCAACTACATGGACAATGTTAAGGATAATGTTTTCTGACCCAGGAAGCCTCAGCACAGTGACTCCAAACCTTAATATTAGTAAAATGGGAACCTTGCCTCTTATGAACAGGTAGGACTGGGTTTAATTATTCCATCTACAATACAAATCTCTATTGTGTTTAATTTGAAACGATTACTGAAACTGTTGTATGATTACATACTGCAGCTATTAGTAATTAAGTACCTCTCTGTGTCTGAGATTCCTCCCCATCGCACTGGACTCTAGCCAGACTCTTGTTCTTTCTCCTCAGCTTCAACATGAAGGAGATGTCTGCAGGTCTGGGCAACGAGAGCCGCCTGGACCGCAGCAAGGGAGAGATCAGACAGGACAACATCCACATGGACCCTGGAAACTCCCTCATCAACAATAACGACGGTTAGCTCTTAGCCCTACGAGTGCAGTCTTCCAATCATTAAGCAGCCCGTTTGTTATTGGACATAACATGATTTTAATTGTGTTTCCAGAGAAGTAAAGCCTCTTGGTGTAGATGGTGTAATAACTATAGTTGTGTTGTATTTCATGTGTCCTGACAATCCACAAGACTTGTGATGTGTATTTGTACGTATGCCCTGTATGTAAGCATTACTCCGGTACCTGACGGCAACCATTTTCTTTCCAGAAAACGAAGAGACGGAAGGCAGTGAGGGGCAGGCTGAATACATGTTTGGCGATGCCGAGCTGGACGACGATGACCTGTACTCCATGGAGCATGACAACCAGGCTGGTGAGCGACAGACGTGCACCTCTGCTTCGACCGTTCATGAACGCAAGAGTGCATCGCACCTGGGCTCCCAATATACTAACACTGCACCTACAAAAGACATCAACTTGACAATGTGCTCTCTTAAAACTGCAAAATGTCTGCCACTGTGAAAGCTATTCAGTTGTCGGTTGCCTGTGGCTTATCTGTTAAATTTCACCTGTTCTCTTTTTTTCTGTAAAACACTATCCTTCATTTTGATCAGTTGCCCTATTTTTCAAGACACGGCACTTGCCATCCAACTGTGACTTTGTTTTGAAGTCTGAACGGATCCCGTCTGTCAGTGGGCTAATCCTAATTTGTTTAGTGTATCAGCCTGTGTAGCATTCTGCTTGGCCACTGTCCTGTTTTGAAATACAAAGGACCTGGAAAATCTTTCAGTTTCTTTACAACGAATGTAAAGACTCAATATGTGGTCTGTGCCTGTGCCTAAGGTACATGCAGATCCGTGGCTGTTCTGAGTGCAGGCTCAGATTAAATGTGTGTGTGATGCGGCGTGTAGCTGCGATGCAGTAACGCGTGTCCGTAAGAGCATCTCTAACTTCCTGTGCCCCAGCGGAGGAGCCGGAGTACACCCTGCCCCAGGAGGCCTTCCCGCTCCGCCACGAGATCGTGGACAACCCGTCGGCGCCAGAGCACCTGCAGGACAAGGCCGACTCGCCGCACGTGAGCGGGAACGAGGCGGAGAGCGTGTGCCTGACGCCCATCGAGTCCTTCTCGCTCATCTCCATCTCGCAGCCGCTGTTCGGCTCGCACCTGCCGCCGCGCTTCTTCGGGCCCGTGCTGCAGGAGATGCTGCGCTACTACGCCGAGCAGGGCGACGTGCAGATGGCCGTGTCCGTGCTCATCGTCCTGGGCGACCGCATACGCAAGGAGATCGACGAGCTCACGCAGGTGAGCGAGCGTGCGCTCGCCGGACGCTCCCCGTGCGGGCGGGTCCGCGGGAAGTCTTGCTCTGCAGTTTCTGTCAGCCTCCCACTGGGTCCTCCAGTCCACTGGGCCTCATACCAGGGTTCTAGCATTGTGGTGTTGGGCATGTCAGGTGTACTTCGTGGGTACTTGTGGGCATAAATAGCAGATCCTGTTGCCTTGCTTTATTCAAGTTTGAAGTACTTTATTCAATTTTCTTTTCAAATGTGGCCCAATTTTTAGAATTTCATGCTCTGCCATGATTATGAATGTTAGATTTTCCAGTGAGCTTAGGCTTTTATTCTGTGATTCAAAGCCGCATTCATAGTCACTTCATAGAGCAGTTTCAAAGTATGCACCATATGCAATCTGTTTAGCATTTGTTTTGTAGTAGCGCAAGCTTTCACTGGTAGGAGTGTGCAGAACATTGATCTAAATGAGTAGATGGTTATGGTACCATTTGCATTGCCATTTTAATGGTATAAAAGACCCGGCTGTGATTGACATTTCCAAATGGGGACATTGAGCAGGCCTGTTATAAAGGGTGTGGAAGCGTGCGGTGGCATATCTCACCCATACTAGGCTGGCTTGTCACAGCTGTGTTTATGACCTCCCCAGGAGCACTGGTACATGTCCTACATTGACCTGCTGCAGCGCTTCGAGCTCTGGAATGTCTCCAATGAGGTCATCAAGCTGAGCACTTGCAGTGCGATTAACTGCCTGAACCAGGCCTCCACCACGCTGCACATCAACTGCAGCAACTGCAAGCGGCCAATGAGCAACAAGGGCTGGATCTGTGACAGGTGAGAGCGGGCGTGGCATGTGCTGTTTTTTTCCCCCTGGTGCTGTCCTTGGCTGGATGTGCTTTTCCCATTGTTATTTTTGAACAGGCATGGCTTTGTTTCTGAGTCATGCATAGTTATGTATGTTTTTATCACATAATGGAATCGTAGAAGGTAACGACAAGGAAATGCAATGATTTAACAGATAACGGCATCGACGTCCGGGGAAATTTTAGGAAGGAGGCTCGTTCTTCATTTTGCTGTTGGGTCCCCTGTTTCCCCAGGTGTCACCAGTGTGCCAGTATCTGTGCCGTGTGCCACCACGTGGTAAAGGGGCTGTTCGTGTGGTGCCAGGGCTGCAGTCACGGCGGGCACCTGGAGCACATCATGAACTGGCTGAAGAGCAACTCGCACTGCCCCGCGGGCTGTGGGCACCTGTGCGAATACACCTGAGAAAGAGAGAGAGAGAGAGCTCGCCCGTCTGGGAGGGGCTACGCAATGTCACGTGACAGGGTGTTTCCATTAAGTTATGTTGTTTAGTTTTTTTTTAACCTTGATCTCCTTTATTGCCACTCAAGAGCTCCTTGCCGCGCTCGAAACAGTGTACGTCTGTAAACTGCTGCTGTTACTGAGGAGGGGGAAAAAAAAACAAGAACCGGGAACATGAGTTGATCTGAAACATTTTCTGGCCTTTTCCTGAAAGGTTGCTGCTGCCACAGGCTGTGAAGTTATTCCCCCCACCTCCATATCCCTTGCTAGATATTGACCAACCCCCACATCCACACCCCCAGCTAGCGTCCGCTCAGGCAGGACCTCGCTGTGCTGTCCTGACAGGGGGGTCGGTGTGGTAACACCTCAGCACAGAGGCCTGCTCGCTGCTCCGCTAGCCACTTTCGGGGTCCAGTTTTGAAGGGCGGCTAGTTGCCTGTTTTGGTGCTAAGTCATTTGCGTATCAGGCTTTTCATTGATTGTTCCCTCCAAGGATCAAAGCCGGGCCAGAGCTATTAAAGGGAATCTGCCGACAATGCAATAAAGACGTTACTGAGCTTTATATACTGGTATATATGTGCTGCCCGTCAATCTAAATGAACAAACAAGTACTGTTTTTCAATGGAAGGGAATATGTGTACTAAACTGATCCAAGCAACACATCGTCTGCCGAGTTTTTGATGGACCCCTGCCACGTCACCAACATAGAGAGTAAATAATGTGTTGCAATGGGTGAAGAGGCCAAGGATGGACAGGATCGAGATATTTTCACACTATGGTGTACAAGAAGTACACAAAGTCATTAAAACAACACCTTCACTTAAATGGCCTTATTCATTTTGACACCTCAGTGTGTCTTACTATTTGAAATTGAATTGCCAATGTATTTTTATACAAGTATTTTCCCCGGGCGTGATGCTCCTACTATTTCACAATGAAGTCGGGCAGAACTACCACACTTTTTGTTTAAAAAAAATAATGAAATCTGACAATTGTACATAGTATAATTTATTTTGTTGAAATTGATGTATATTGTTGGTAATGTTAATTTATCTGTTATGCCTCATAGTGTCACAGTACAGGACCCCTTGGCCCGAGGCGCTCTATCAGTCTGAGTGTTCCTTGTGTATAGAACAGGTTTTTATTAATAAACGTGGAATACAGAACATGTTTTGTAATTGTAATTATTGGTCTATTGGTAACTAGTTTTTTTGTCTTGGAAACATTCAATAACTGCTTTTTGCTTGGTCCTCTCTAACTCAGTCTGTACCAAAACATAAAAATGTTCCTTTGTCTTTATATTTCAGACCTTTGGGTGATTTAAAAAAACCTTTTGATAGGAGATTGCTAAACAGAGTGCAGGGTACACTCCGCTGTCCTGGTTTAGCGTTCTACTGTGTGTTGATAGGGTTTATACAAAGGTCTTTCAACTCTGACATGCATGTAAAGTATATGCACCCTCACTGGTTAATGTTTTATCTTGGAAGTTCTCAGATTTCACTTGGTAAGGTATGGTAAGGTCAATTCAATTGAATCTGCCATCTGTGTCATAATAGTCTGTCACAATGCACCATTTTTACTGTTGAACTATTATATATATATATATATATATATATATATATATATATACTGTATGTACACATACATACATACATACACACTGTGAAACCCTAAATATTTGGGCACTGGCTCTGTAATTAAGCCTTAAATTTTAAGGGTACCCATATCCAGTGATGAAGGAACTACTACCCTTTTATACATAGTCCCTCTATTTTAGGGGGCCAAAAGTAATTGGACAACATGATCTTAAATTCCCCATACTCTCAGTACATTTTCAGGCATAGGCTAGAGAAACAAACATCTCTTCTACCATGAGGGAAATATCGAGTCAGATCTGACAGGGTTTTAGTCGTTACTTGTTTCTGCAGTGTTAAGGCATTGAAAATGGCCAAATATTTGTTGAATTATTGTTCAAGGCATGAATCTGATGACACCCACCACTGAATTTGAACCAGTATTGAATTTGTCTTTCCACTTGCACTCAGAGATAAGAAGCAAATGCTTTTTGTTGTATTCTGTTGCCAGATGTGTTTTCTTAAATTATTTTGCGCTTCAGACTCAAAACAAATTCCAAATCCTTTATGCTTTCATGAGCGCACCCAAAATTCACTGCGAACTAATAACTAGGGCTTTGTCAGTCTTGAAAATACACCCCAGCCTTTCAGATTGGTTAAAATGTATTACCATCAGCTAAAATAAATCTGGTTTAAGGACATTTATGATTTTATCACTTAATCCTTCATGAAACTGCATTGCAAGCTTCATTTATTGTAAGAAGTTGCAAAATTTACAATAATGCTCATTGTTGCTCTCTGGTTCTGTTCATACTTCCTTTATCTGTAGAAAAGTGTATATTCATTGTACACTCGTTGGAATTTATTTTAAAAAAGTGAAATTCTTGCACGAGAATTCTTACTGACAATAACGCGTTCTAGAAGTTGTGGTCTGCATACTCTCTGAAGCTCATCGATGGAGCTTCTCTATTTTCCTTAATGTTTACCATGACACTGGGCCAAGTTCCAAGACACTTAATATACTCACTTGAAATTGTATTTCCCTCCCAGTTACAATGTAATTATGATCCTTTATTGCAGTTGCCTGAGATGTATTGTGTAAAATACAAAATGACACTGACTTGACCTGAAACCCATGGAATCCAAACTCTTGTTCTAAGCACTATAAGTAACTTAAACTACCTGTAGTTGCATTCATGTACAGTTTTTTAAACATATTTTTCCACAAAATAGCTATAAAAAATACAGTTGTGAATATGCATTTATACTGAGAGAAAAAAAAACTTGTGGAAATGAAAAGGTCAATTGTGTAACAGGTTTGTGGGTGAAGTTTTTTTTTGGCAGGAAAAGGATAGAGAGTAAAGACAGACCTAACTGGTCATTGACACACACTATCCACTCTGTCAGTGGCTGCCTAAGAGGCTCTGATGACGACTGCTGGAACTGCAGGTAAGACAGTGCAGCATGGGTGGAAGGGGGTGAGGGTCAGAGATTCTGACTGTGTTGAAAGATAAAGCAACTAAAAAACGAATGTCATGAGGGAGTAACATTAAAATGTGTGCACTGCGCCCATTTCAGGGAATGCAGAATCCGGGAATTCAGGGTCGTCAGTGTCCTGTGTAAACGTCTTTTACCGAATGCTTGCAACAAACAGACCAACCTGTCATATATATAAAATAGCCATATTTGGTATGTAGTGCACTGTGTGTAACTAAGTGTAACTTAATTTTGGTGATGAGAGAATGAGTCATGGTTTGGATATGTACCTTCTATTCTAACTCCAAAATGTGAAAATATTACCTAAGTGCGTAAAAGCTTGTTGGAACCGCTTTCCAAGAAATAAATGTATTTGCATTAACTTGATATTTACATAGTATTCCAGCAAACCAATGCAAATATGGAATCTTGCACATAGGCGAGTATACCTCCTTTAGTCAGCACTTTATTAGATGTGATAAGACTAGCTAAGAATAAACTATTTGAACCATCCTCAACATTCTTTTCTAAACATTTGTTCCACATGTACATGATAATAATTGTTTAAATACTGGTTTGAACATTATTTTCATCCAGCACTGAAGTAAAATCCAGGTGTGTGTATAATTGTCTTCAACTGTTATGTCCACTCAGGTAGGATGAATTCCCCTGTGCTGGCGCTGTGGGTGTTGGGAGTACTGCAAGCCCTGCATGGGTTGCCAGACACTACGCTTTGGGACAACTCTCCCCCCTGTTCCTTGGGCTGCACCTGTCTGAATGATGACTACAGATCAGAGCTCAGTGTGCACTGCAGCGCTCGTAACCTCACACATCTTCCCTCTGATATACCATCTGCCACACACTCGTTATGGCTGGACAGCAACCGTTTCACCACCCTTCCTGCTTCTCCCTTCAAGCACCTGAGCACTCTGGACTTCTTGAACCTGCAGAGCGGTCAGCTATCCTCTGTTGACGCACAGGTCTTTCAAGGACTGCATTCTTTAGCTCACCTTCATCTGGAACGCAACCGTCTGCAATCCCTCCCCTCCACAGTCTTCAAAAACACGCCCAAGCTTTCCTCCCTCAACCTGAACAACAACCACCTGTTGCGCATAGAGGAAAAGCTGTTCACTGGCCTCTCGAATATGTGGCTCCTTAACCTGGGCTGGAACTCACTAGTAGTGCTGCCTGAAAACTGTTTTCAGGACCTACACGGCCTTCGGGAGCTGGTGCTAGCTGGAAATAGGCTTGCTTATCTGCAGCCATCACTCTTCCAGGGCCTATCTCAGCTCAAAGAATTGGATCTTACAGGAAATGACCTGAAGGTTATCAAGGCTAATGTTTTCCTAAAGCTACCAAAGCTTCAGAAGCTCTATTTGGCCCAGAACCAGATTGTTACATTGGCACCCAAAGCTTTCATAGATGTGAAGTCTCTGCGCTGGTTGGACCTCTCCAACAATCGACTCTGTGGGCTTCATGAAGACACCTTTCTGGGTCTTCACAGCCTCCTAGTGCTGAGGCTGTTCAACAACTCTATCAGCAGCCTACGGCCCGGGACTTTCCGCGAACTCCATTTCCTTGAAGAGCTACGTCTAAGCAAAAACAAAATCAAAGTTCTTGGGGACAGGATCTTTGAGGGACTGAGTCACCTTGAGATGCTGGAGTTGAAAGACAACCAGGTGCAGGAAGCATACATAGGTACCTTTGTGGGTCTGTCTGATCTGGCTGTGATCAACCTGTCTGGCAACTGTTTCTTGACCCTACCAGACAAGATTTTTAAAGGACTGTCCCAGCTCCACAGTCTCCACCTGGACAGAGGCTGCCTCACCAAAATCACCCGCCTGGCTTTTGTTGGTCTGACAGGGCTGCGCCGCCTCTTCTTGCAGCACAACAACATCTCTGTGGTGGAGCACCAGAGCTTCATGGAACTCCAAGGCCTACAGCAGCTTGACCTCAGGTTCAACAAACTGCTATCTCTGTTCTCCTATACCTTCTATGGCCTGAAAAAACTTGACTACCTGCTGCTGTCTGGCAACCAGCTCCAGCAGCTCCCCAAAGAGGTGCTCCTGCCGCTGAAGCACCTCTCCTGGCTGGACCTGTCTGGGAACAGCCTGGAGTGTCTCCAAAATGGCACCATGCAGCTGTTGCCCAGACTGCGCTACCTCAACCTGAAAGACAATTTGCTCAGTAGCATCCCTCCAGAGATCCCAGACAGCCTGGATCAGCTGTGGTTGACGGGCAACCGATGGAACTGTGACTGCAACATCCTCCCGCTCAAGGCCTACAGTCTCAGCAGGCCACAGGTGGTGCCTCGGCAGGTGGAGACTTTGGTGGTGGGAGAGGAGCCCTACATGGTAGTTCATGTCAACAACAACATCACCTGCAGCAGCCCACCCAGCCTGGCTGGAATTGACCTAAGGGATGTGAGTGGTAAACTTTTCCAAAACTGCTGAGTCCTTTTGGTCAGAGTTGGAAGGGAACTGGTAGAGATGCAGGTGAAGGATGGTGCGGTAGAGAAAACATTGTTCCCATTGAACTGGTTCTACTTTGTTACTGACGTTGTTCTAGCTCTAGCAGATATTGCTGAAAAAGATTGGAAGGTGAGAGGGGAAAATGTGATTCCCTATGCATATCTGTTGTGGGGTACATATTTAAATTAGGTTTTTGTAATCGCCCCTTCTTTCCACATTGTAATATTGCTTGGTCCAGATCAGAAGATATGGCAACATGTTCATATATTAGTTAAGTGGTCTCCCTTTTGCTTTAAAAAGTGGTGATGGCATGGTTTCTCAAATGCTGAACTTAACAACATAGTACACAAGTGACTCATAACCTCACCCTTTGCATTTAAGTTTCTGTTGCCAAGATAATTAGGTGAATATAAATTTCCTGTGATCTCTCCTGGGTCTCACTTAAAGTGTAGCTCCTGGAACAAGGCTATATAAAGACAACTCTGAAGTGCACTTGTCTGGGCTTTTAAATAAAAACTATTCTTAGGATGTAACGGACTACGTCAACATAAAGCCAATGTGAAAGCACATCAAATGCAATGACCAGGTCAGGTGGTTGGTTGATGTCGGTGATTCACTGCGTCATGAATATATTACATTTGGCTGCATTTAGGTACACAAATATAGAACATGAATAATGGTTTTATACATGTTTAGTACATAAAGTCCACTAAAGTTCAGCTAATTTGACACAAATGCCAGACTGTTTTTTTCCCTGATTTTCTGAGATCTGCAGGAACCAATGGTATACTGTGGATTACGTTTATAATACACCCACTGCTCAGTCAAACCCAACAGGACCATGTATTTAGAAACCCAATCACTTCCTTGCAAACATTCAGGCATGGCAATTTTATAAGATTTATTACATTCGCGAGTGAGGGGACATTCATATTTTGGAACGGGGGGGACAGTTTCTCTGTAATGTTTATGAAACAATTCTACCTTGTCCTGTGAGCTGGTACATAATTTGCATAATTAGGGAGTGACTTTGTTTTTAGTCGCGTTCTTTTTATTTGCCGTGAAATGTGTTTGGGTAGTGTGAGCCTGAAAGCAAGCAGCTCACGCCAAAAGCGCAAGAGTTGGTTTCCCTGAAATGTCAAATAATTCAGTGCTTTGCTAAAGCTTACAATTTGTACACCAGCTCATATTTTCAGCTTGTCCCATTTTCAGACCAATTTCAGTGGTTTGGTAAAAATGTGACAAAATAAACTGCTTTTGCTGACAAAATATCTAATAATTAGTTGTAGTATGTACATTAGCGGCTTCCCTCTGGCTGCAGGACTGAAAGCTGAAGGTAAAACAAACAGGCCTTATTTGCCCCCCCCCCCCCCAAAATGTTACTAAAAGGAATGGGTCCAATGTGTCACTGCAAATTGTATTCGGCTAAATATTGACATAACGGGAACAAATATCAGACCTTGCAAACTGAAGGCAAAGAGATGAAGTGAAAAAGGAATCACACTTAATTGACAACATTTCATTTTTAATTATTATAATATTCATAGCAAACTCTAATAGATGCAAGTTTACACATGGTGTGTGATTCACAGATCCCAGAATAGGTGACCGAAAGGATGATATACCGCAACCACCATTTCCTGACTTCTTCGTAGTTTCGCCCAAGTTTGCAGGATGGACTCAATAGACTTACACAATAAAGCCCAAATTTTAAACCAGTATCTGAAGACATTTTTTAATCAACAGAATAATTTGCATAATTAATTTCTCACTAATTTATGCAATATTATCTGTATAGAAAATACCATTGAATTTTGAGCAATGAAGAGCAGTTTCTCTTTTGCAATGTAAATTATTCCTGCATGAGATCTCCGCAGTGGTTGACACATATATTTCTGTGCACAACGACTGTGTGTCGTGCTTAAGAAGTGAATGGCATAGCGAATGCAGCGTGGTCTGAGAATGGGGGCATTTCAGTGAGCGAGGCACCGGCTAGGCTAGCACTTGTCTACAGCATGTTGACAGATAACCTGCTAGCCCCTCTCATCCTCTGACACAGCATCATCCAGTCCCACGTGTCTCCAGCACAGGCGTGTGGGGGGGGGCATCTGCCCGCCAGCCTGCTTGTCCTACGACCGGCCAGCTCCTGCTCCAAGGCTTACACCCTTGTCTTCCTGGCAAGTTTTTTCAGGGTGGCGATGTCACCCTCCGTCAGTTAAAGCACCGTCACGAGACCTGAGGGAGACAAAATGGTTTATCCTTCACCCCAATCCCAAGTTTCCATAGGAGTGAGTCATGCAGATTTGGCTGAACCAGGAAGGGTGACTTGCTGATCAGTTCAAGCAGCCAGTGCTTGACTGGTTTTATTCTTAAAAGATAGATTAACATCACAAACCAACCATTCCTGTACGCAAGGTGATCTGTATTAAAATTAGAAAAGAAAAGGCTGCAAAGGAGTAAAAGGAGAAAAAAAAAAAACCCCCATGCCCATGCTGACTGAAATGCAGTGAACACGCACACGCATGCACGCACACACACACACGCTCATGCTCACCATTTCCAGCTAGGACTCTTCCCAGTGCTCTGTGCCCTTCTCGGTAGCACTCAGTCTCTTCAGGCTGTGTGCCACTACCTGGAGGTTCTTTCCTGCAGTCACACATAAACAGCCACACAGTTAAACAAGCTCCCTCCCGTTCCCCAAACTCAGCAGCACTATGAAAGAACACTGAAGGATCACCACACAGAGGTAACTATCAGGAGGGCTTTGACAAGTTGTGTGATGTGGATCATTTCCATTGCTTGGCATCTTAATACAATTGTTCTTACCCATCTCATTCTCATAGCCTTCTAGCTTAGACATGAGCTCTGTGACACTGAGGGACCTCAAGCCTTCTTGCAAGGCTTCACTTCCTGTAAGGAAGGGTACATTACGAAGTGTGTTAAAACAATTAATTTCTGACTGTAATTCTGTCAGGAGGGCTTTCACAAGTTGTGTGATGTGGGTCATTTCCATTACTTGGCATCTTGATATGGTTGTCCTTACCCATCTCATTCTCATAGCCTTCTAGCTTAGACATGAGCTCTGTGAGACTGAGGGACCTCAAGCCGTCTTCGAAGGCTTCACTTCCTGTTAGAAAATGTACATTAAGAAGTGTGTTAAAACAATTAATTTCTTGTGACTTAAAAAAAACTGATGTTTCACTGTATTAAATACAAACATGACACCCAGGACATCACTATTTAGAGAGAACTAGTTCACAGTATTATGCAACATTGTCCATATTGGGCCTTTTGAAAATGCAGCGGAGGCATTGAAATGACAGCAAGCCAAAATCATAAGTTGAGTTTGACTGGCCTTTTCCACCCGTCTCGCCCTTCAGCTTGACCTTGGCGTCACCCTGGCGCATAATCGTCCCGTCGCTCCGCAGGCGAGAGAAAAGCTCCGTCTGACAGGCCCTGTTCATCGCACAGCAATAACAAATCCGTCACATCCACAGAACACCACCCAGCCATGAGAATCCGCTCACACTCCACCTCAGGCACGGCCGACTCCAGTCCTGGATGGCCAGAGACTATTTATTCTTTGGACTTGCCTTGTGTAAATTAAAAAAAATAATTGGTTAGGACAGACCTTTGCATTCCAGGTACGAATCATGTTAATAGGTTAACATTAAAGCTGACACAACAGTCTTGTTATAACAAGTTACTATAAGGGAGAGTGTTTCCATGTATTGTGTCCACTACCATTTATTGGTAATAATGCATTCAACCTGCCCATCAATCACCATCCACTGATCTGATGGATAAAGTTTCTCAAGAGAAAACTGGACAGAATTCACTACAATAGAAAACCTTGCAAATCTCCATTCTCCATTTTTCCTTTATGCATGGCCTCTCCACACTTGAACCTCACCGCACTTTCTCCAGGGCTGTGCCCATATCCTGGGCCAGCCTGTGGGTCTCCAACAGCTCACTGTGCACTCTTCTCCAAGCCATCTTATCCTCCATCAGACATCCCTCCATCACGGTGCGCAGCTCCCTCTCTTGGGACACCTGACCTTGCAGATTCTCCACTTCCTCGCACCGCTGCCATGGAAACAGAGAGGGTTGGGGGAGGGTAAGCAGGTGGGACAAAGACTGCAAACTGAACTGGTTGGTTCTGTTGGAGGAGTCAGCTGTTGTGAACTGCTCCCCCTGCAGGCTCCAGGTTACCTTGTGCAGCTGGATGGCCATCTCCTGCATCTCGGCCTCCAGCTGGTCAGCATAAGCCTGCTCCAGAGCGTCGCTGGGAGGCCGGGCACTGCTGTGCCACCTGGCGATAGCGGACGTCATCTTCCGCTTGGGCCCGAACAGCCTGGCACAGACCACAGACGCAATCAGTCACATCAAATCTACTGTATCGTTCCCTCTTCTACAACCTCTTTACTTTCTCTGCATTTACATTCTCAATGGACATGCTGAGAGCAGCAAGAATCATTTTACAACCTATTGTTGGGTCATAGAACACCCCAAAATATGATGTAATATTTTATGACCCCACATAACATTGTTTTGGAAAGTGGCGGTGCAAGGAGTTTGAGAAATGCCCTCCAGTAGGACTGTTCTGGTTCAGTGTTCAAACAAAAAAACCATAATGTTGGAAACTACTTTCCAGATTAAAAAAGGTTTTTAATACATAATTGTTTTGGGGATGTGCAAGATTTTTTTTTTTTAAAAACAGAAGGACTCACGTGATGCCCACTTCCTTCAGGTCGTTCTCAGTGAGGGTGAGGAAGATGCGTAGGTCAATGTCTTGCTCTTCCAGTCGGGAGAGGTATTTGGAAAAGCCGATCTGCTCCAAAAACTCAGCCAGGTCCTAAGGAATGTTAGGCAGTGAAAAAGGGAAAAAATAACAGTCCATCAACACACTCCTCATTACTCTTTCAATGCATTCTCACCTGTCAGGAAGACAGCGACAGACCAGAGCCCACATGTGCAAATCACTGAACAACAACAACAACATCCCAACCCAGTAAGGGGCCTTGAAATTTTGTTACTGAATCTTACAATCCTCAACCTAACAGCTTTTAAAGCACACCGTGACCCACATACAAGCGTAACTGGCAACATCTGCATTTTTCAAGGGAGCAGGAGAGTAAAGTAAAGCTGGATTTAAAGTAAGATGCACAGATTGGGTAGCAGCGCGACGTGCAATCTGGATGTTGTTAAGAAGAGCTGAAGCACTGCAAGTCAGACCAATGAGCAAAGCAGAGAGAGGGAGCCAGCCAAAGCCCTGGAAGCAGCAAGCCCGCGGTGGCACGTGCCTTGGGACCCGTGTAGGAGGGGGCCTGGCTGGACGACGGGTGCACGCCACAGTTCGCAGTGCTACCAGGCTGAGCGGCTTCACTGCTTCCGTGGCGACTCTTGCTCTTGTGGTGGTGGCCCTTGCTGACTCTGCGGGCGGAGGTCCGCTTGGCCTGGTCAGAATCCTGAGGAAGGAAGAGGGTGTTGGTACCAGCAGCAGCTCCTCCGTCACATCCAAGCTGGCTTCGCGAGATTCCGGACGATCCCTGTGGGCACGTTTTCTGGAAACCCCTCCCCACCGCAAAAGGCTATTTAAAGTGATGTCTCTTAGCAGCCGCTCACCTCGTTGCTCTCCAGAGAGGCTTCGCGGCTCAGGCCGATCATGCGCGGGAGCCCCTCGCTGCTGCTGCTGCTGCTCCTCATGGTGGGCATGTCATTGTCAAAGAAGGGACTCTCATCTAGAGGGGGTTAAAACACCACAAGGCCAGAGGGTTAGAGGGTAACACAAGAATGGGAGATGGCAGTGACCACAGGGAAGGAATGGTCCACAGGGGTGTACCTCTGCTGCTGTTGCTCTGTCCATCCAGATCATTGATGGGTGAGGTGACATCACGGTTACAAATACCCTCACTGTGTTCCCCTTCATCTTGAAAGGTCACGTAGCCTGGTGGTGCCAGTGTGGGCTCTGTCCATGCAGAGTAAAAGGAGAGGTTCATGACCCAAGCCCAGAAAACATTATATCAGGATGTCATCAATATCAAATTCAGAATTTACTATTGAGGGTGAACTTAATTTTAAATTCTACGTAAAATTATTTATGTATTTTCTGACTTTGTACCAGGACTTAATTGTAACACAAAAATGAATGCACCAACTTATCAGACCAACTGTTTGTTTCAAAAAAGGGAGCATGTTTCTGCACACTGATTGACTCCTTTTGTTTCCAAGATTATTTTCTGCTCAATTCTAATGTAGTATTTCTATTGGCAGAAATGTTCATTCAAATGTTCTGCTGTGGCCAATTACCTTCTTTCAATTCGCACATTAGACACCAAAAAGAGAAAAACCTTTCAAAAGAAAGGGTTAGACAATTGTCAAATAGTTCTGTCAGGTTAAGTGACTAAGCTTCACATCACATCAAAATTTAGTCAATTTTTGCAATTTGAGAAACATGTGGTTACCAAACAAAAAAAGAAATGTACTTAATTAATTAGGGTGTGAAAAGAAGCTACAGTGTGGCATTTATGTTCATTTAGATGGCAAGGTTCACATATAAGATGCAGTTCAAGGCAACTATCCAAAGAATTTCTGGGGGGAAAAACCTTCAAAATATTTTGCTTATTGCAGTTAAAAAATGCTATTAAAAAACCAAGGTTGTACAGGTTAGGTCTGTGTTGGATCTATGGATCTAAAAGAACCATACTGACAAAAGGACAAACACCATACAACCCTGTACTTTCTGTGCCAGTAATCCAGCCTACTATTTATAATGGAAAATCCATGGATGCTGGCTGCAAGTGTGACCTCTATTAAATTATGTTTTACAGCTGGATTTGTGTGTCATAGGATTCATTTAAATTCATCCAAAATTATGTTTTATAGTTGGAGCAATGTATGAAGATACACAATACAAATAATCCCCTCCCCTAAAAAATTAATTGGAAAAAAAAAAAAAAAATCAAAGCAGAATCCATTTTCCCTGAATAGAAATTCTAAAATAGGGCCACTAATCATATGCACAAAGCTAAGGCTATAAGCAGTATTACTGGGGCAATAAAAAATGTGTGCTTCCTGAAAACTGCACAGAAAGCAATACTGGGCTGCACTGCATTCATGAGAGTGCAGACAAGCTTGATGTGGATCCCAGTTGGGACTACGGTGTATTATGTCATGATTTAAACAAGAAAGTTGGCTACAACAAACTTCGCTTTTTAGGTCTACACACCACCTCTGTATACATCACTCTACATTTCCGTAGAGTGTCATTTGTGGGTCTGAGGTAATGGCATACCACTCTTGAACATATCCTCCCAAACACGAAAAAGCTAAGTGAGATAAAGGAAGGCTGCAGTGAAGCCTGTACCGGAGTGTCGGCTGGTGCCTCCAACTCTGAACTTGGCGATGGCTTGTGGGCCGTCATGGATACTGGGCCCCTTGACTTTACTGCGGCTGAGACGAGACCTTGGGGGAGCACTGTCAGAATCCTCCGATGAGCTGAGATCTTCAAAGTGCACCGACAGCATATCAGGAAGAGAAATACGGAAGAGTTCAATGAAATCACACAAACGCAACAGAAACATAGAACTTCAAGTAGGTATGGGAGAGGGTAATCGATCGTCCCCTTATCCATCAGAGCATTCACTTCTTGAATACTGAAAATAAAGCTTGGACAAGAGAAAATAGAATATTAGGTCACACGTGGAACTATTTCAATGAGGCCGTTTCGACAGAATAAGTCAAACATGTTTTAAGATATCTAAAGAGGTAGCAGTATATGTATACCATGCTGCATATATGTATATATAATTTTATTTATTTATTTTATTATTGTAACATGTCTACAGTTTCCCAAATAAAAGCTATCATGGTGATAATGGTGTTACAAAAAAAAAGTAATTTCATACGAATTACAATACATGTGCCCAACTATCCTGTTCACAGCATGGCACACACTGTCCTTCGAGTGACACGCAATGGTACAAAATAACAACTTGCACAAAATAACTCAACCTTTAGTACTGAGGTAAATTGTTATAGGACTGCTGCGACAACAAAGTCAGACTTTTCCAGAACAGTACCTTGTTTGGATCTCATGGAGTGCATATCGATGAGGCTGGCAATCTTAGTGTGGCCATACAGCATAGCCAATGTGCGGGCAGTCTCTCCTTTAGCATTTCTCTCATCCACCTTTACCCCCTGAAATGCACACGGGTGCACACAAATTCAGATGTAACCCCATTCATTAGACAAACAGAAAAAGGAATGCATACAAAAAATGTTTCCAGTAGACAGAATAGAATAGCACAGAATAGTCATACTCACGTGCTCCAGAAGGTACTGAACAATGATTTCATGTCCTGAAGCAGCAGCCTCCATCAAGGGAGAAAAGCCAGAAATGGGTTCTCTGATGGCAAGAGACATCTGGTCATGCAAATGCAGTAACAAGGTGGGCGTGAGGCCATTATGGCCACTCAGCATCCATGTTGTGGAAAAAGATGACTCACTTTACGTTGGCATTAGCAAGGTTGTCCAGTAGGAACTTCACCATCTGCTGGTGTCCAGCACTAGTGCAATGGAACAAGGCTGTCCAGCCTCTGGTGTCCTCCAGTTCCAGCTCTGCACCTTGCTTTTGTGAGACAGACCACCAAGATAATGTCAGGCATTTTAGCAAAACAGATCATATCCTCAGCAGGCATGCTGGAACGGCCCATCTGCACCAAACATGTTGTGCTGTCCTTAGCATAAAATGGTGCATTAAATGAACAAAGAAACCAGAGACCTAACCTGCAGCAGGAAGTAAGCGATGCTCTCATTCCCACAACTGGCTGCCAGCATTAGAGGAGTGTGGCCTTTAGGAGTAGTGGCATTGACACCCACGCCAGCTTCCAGAAGTAGATTGGCGATATTGTCATGGCCAATATAGGCAGCATACATCAGGGGTGTCCAACCACCAATATTCTTACAATCCAGGTCTACTTCCCCTCTGCATGTGGAAAAACAGTTTAATGATTACGTTACATGTTTATAGCTTGTTGTGTTATGCATAAAGAATAATTGTTTTCACAAAAATATGGCCTTATGTGCGTATACCCAAAATTATTTCAAATACTGAAAGATTATTCTACAGAAACCTGCGTATGCATTCAGCCACCACGTCATATTGCCCGATAGAACAGGCAGTGTGGAGGTCGAGGGGAACATCCAGCTCTTCGGGGCGCACCAACTGCCCTCCAGTGCCCCCCAACCACAAAGACAGACTGGCTCCCAGTTGCTCCGATTCGCTGGCTTCGTCACTCAACTCCGACATCCCGTCAGCCCTGCACACAACCACATTTTAGAACAGTGCAAGTTGCGAAAATTATGGCAAAATTTAGTCAGCAAGTATGTCCACAAACAAGCATTGGTAACTGTGACTTTTGGTTTCAAACTCAAGAACACATAAAAGGAGCAACGATGTGTTTATCTGGTGTAATGCTGGAATATCCTACAAAGGCGTAACTTGGCGGGATGGCAGGTAGTTTAAAGAGCCACTGCATAATCTTTTCATGAATTTTAAATAAAAATTAATTACGAATGTTTCAAGCTAGTCATTCAAAACACCATGCCGCGTTATGCTAATTTGAAACGTTAGGTTGTAAACATGAGTAGATACACAGGCTAGCTAGTTAGCTAACGATATACTACTTCAACAGTTTGTGCTTATTTCGCTAGACTAGAAAGCACTTACTTTAAGTGTAACAATCGCTAGCAATCTCAAGTTAATGTTACAAGAGAAGTGACATTCAACTAGATTTGGAAATGAAACGTAAAGGCTGTATTACCCCCGTATAATCCTTTACTACTTGCAAATGGACTTTCTTATTTTACTGTTTCGGACGTTTCTGAAGAATGTTTGCCACCTCAAAAGTTGAACACACTCAAACAAAACGGGTGCCTGAGGTCACACATATTGGGGAGCACCCCTGCTGCAGGAAATAAAACTATAACATATCTGGGATCTGTAGTTGTTTTTTCGCCTTCTTCCAAGGATTCCTACTTCATTCATTTACGAAGAGACTCCATTTCCTAAGACACCCTGCACTGAGAGAGACCCTTCATACGAGTAACAGCCAATCGAATGAAAATTCCCAATGACGTGAACTTTAAGCAACAGTTGGTTGGTGGTGGTACAAGCATAAAGCGTAGAGTCCAGTGGGTACAAGCAAAGAGCGTAAAGGAAGGCTTCTGCCATAGTCTCTGGTACAAATATCTCGATAAAGCCTATGTGCACTATAGATGGAAAACGGGCGATAGCTTTGGAGGACCTATAGCTTTTCGCACCATTTCTTTTATTTTTTTATTCTCGTTGTCAGTTGACTATCAATTGTACCACAAGACCTCCATTTACACTCCCAGATACTTACAAAACTACCCACTAACCACTTATGATTGTGATGCTTGAACTCTCAGAACATCGAATTGTACAACAGTTGTTTGACCTGAGCCTTATTTTTTATTTACATTCATTATAGATAAAAACCGTCTTGCATATTAGTCAGTTATTCTTAAATACAAAATTGAGTTTAGTGCCAATTCAACTGTTCAGCCACCCAGACTGCATTCAGTGTATATACAAAAAGATTTCATTCACACTGTCAAATAAGCATGTCTAATTTGTCTGTGGCCCACAAAGCAAAACAATTTATAGAGACCTCAACATTATACTTACTGGTGTCTACCTACCCAGTGACATCCGCAACAACAGCATTTGTGAAAACGGAGACCAGTTTCTCAGTGGAAAATATTAGAAGGTTTTCCAGTGCTGTTGTGATCATGATTCAAGATTGATTAGCAATGCATACTGCCCTATTGAAGAACAATGTAAAATATTGCCAGGGATCTTAAAGGCCCACTCAAAAAAAATAAATAAATAAATCACGTAAAAGGAACACATGAATATTTTAATATTTTAATAGTGGTAATCCTGGAGGGACACTGACAAATGTCAGCAGTTAAATAAATCATACATTTTCTTGGATCATAATCATTCAATTGAATTTCTTATTTCAGAATTCCACTAAATATACTTGTACTAAGTTTACAAAATATACCTTCAAATAACAATTACAATTCTAAACAGAAGTTTCAGCATTTATACAATGCCAACCATGTCATACCTCAACTTTAAGACTGGCAGCAGTATAAAGCATCATATATATTTTCAAGCACTGTGCCCAGGAACGTGTTTTAGCTGTGTTAGTAATCATTCAAGTAATTACTATTAAACAGCTATCAGTGACCCTTAATGCACATTTTCTGGTTAGCCTGATCAGGACAGAATTGTGGCAGTTTTTACATGAATAAATGCTACTGATGCAGCCAATCCAGACCAAAGGTGAGAAAATCCCTTTTGTTGGTCTGACCAGGCCTGCCCACAATCACACACAAGAAACAGATCAGAAGAAATTGAAACAGAACTCCTCTTGTGTTGGGACAAAGACAAAGCTCTCACTAATAGGGCCAGGTTCCTGGCTCTGGGCATCTGACTTTTGTGGCTGGGTCGGTGTTCTGCACTCTGCTCTCCTGTGAAAAACCGGCTTCTTGGCTGGCTCCAACACAGCTGTGACTCGGGCTGACTTTACAGCTGTGAGGAAAATTGCATTTCTGATTCGCATGGTGATGTTACCAACGAGACAATACACAGATGACACATACAGTATTTTTCAATCTAAGTGTAGCAAGAAAAAGGTTGTTTTTAGTCAGAAGGAGGCCACATCACCAATCTTATCTATACTTACCTGCGTGAATTAGTTTAACCTGTTTGGCTTTGTCCTCTTCCATCTTCTTCCTGTAGTCACCAAACATGGCCCTCATCACCTGTCGCTTCTTCACCAGGGGGGCCTTGTTACTCCTCAAAGTCTTCAGTGCACGAGATGCCTCTTCCACTAAGGAAATTAAGGTCTCACTTGAACAAACTTTGCTCCAAGAATCATTGTTAAATGTCATGTCATGAGACTGCCATAAGAATCAAGCAAGACTGGAAATAAGAATTGATTTCTACGATGTGGTTCTCACTCTGTTTAGGAGAAGACTTCTGGGTCCTCAAGCCCAGTTCCAGCTGTTCCACACACCAGTCCAACTCTCTGACCAACTGCTGCTCTGCTGACTGAGGCACAATCAACATGCATTACATTACATTACATTACAGGCATTTAGCAGACGCTCCAGAGTGACGTACACCATGCACCAAGATTAGAAACACCAGTGAAGACATCACACAATTTTAGTAAGTAAATGAGCGCCTGACAGAACTTACCAGCAGCACAGTCTCCCCAGTGTGACTGGCTGCCGCGCCATGAGATTCTGCCGATTGCTTCTTTTGGTCTTCAGCTCCCTCTGCAGTGTGTTTCTTTTTGTTGTTTTTTTTCTTTTTCTTGCTTTTAGAAGGGGGAGGCAGTGAGCTCTGCTTGGAGTCCTGCTGATTTCCAGAGCTACCGTCCCTGTCAGCTCCCCTGTCGTCTGCAGCAGCATTAGGCCCGATGGAGTCTGTGGATTCAGGCTTTGTCTCTATAGGTCGCTCTTCAGGGATCTGAAAGTTGAAGGCAAAGCCAGATCCCTCTCCAGTCAGGGGTACAGTGCCTGACGGTCTTGTCTCCTGGGTGGGAGTACAGGTATACACCGGTATGCCATCTGGGAAGAAGTTGAAGGTGAAGGAGTTGTTGCTTGGGATCCAGGCAAATCTTTCCTCCCTGCTCCTGTGAAACAGTGCTTCCCTGTCTGCTACACCACCCTGCATCTCAGGCCCTACTCCACAGCACAACACACAGTACAATGGACTCACTAACACAAGTCACAAATTAAATGTTATGGACTGTCATCAGGTTATTAATAAGTACTTTTTCTGTACCTGTCTCCTCCTGTGGCTTTTGTTCCTCTGTCATTCTTTGCCTATAGTCCCCAAATATCATCTGCATCACCTGCCTCTTCCTCACAGAGGGGGCCCCCTGTGACTGCAGGAAATTGAGCACCCTTTCCCTCTCCTCCACTGAAACAAATATCACAGACTGGATGACTTAATGAGGAAAACTAAATGGCTTTCAAGGAAAAGATTTACTGCAGTCAAACCTTGTAACACACAAACACACACCTTCGTGTGGGTTGGTGTTGTCCGTCAATAGGTCTGTCTGCAGCTGCTGGATACACCAGTCAAGTTCATCCTGGAAAGTTCCCCAAGGAGCCTTCAGTGGAAAACATAATCAAATAACCATTTCTCTTGTGCATGGACATTCATTTGTTCATCAAGGTTTCAGAGGTTTTCCTCCTTAGAAGGAAATCGTAAGATCATTGTGTCATATACCTTCAAAGACGTATTTACAGGAAAAGGGTGGCCATTACATTAGATTCCACAATGCTCGAGTGTATATATCAACGTACTACTTTGCTTCTTTGTGTATAATAAAACAGTAGCGTTACCTCTTCCATCACTGAAATCACACTCGTGCTAGTTGCACACTCTGGTAAGCATGCCTGGAGGGGGGAAGTAACATGTCTTTAAAAACTTGTAAATATTTATGTATTATACAGCAAAGAAACTCACTAGCTATACGATTCTGCAAACGCACAGACGCCGTAATGAGTAGTTGTTGCGGTAAGTGAACAGTTTTAAAGTCCGCTACCTGTAGCTTGCTAGCTAGCTATCACAGCTAACGTTAACTATTTAACGCGAATGAATAACCAGTTCAGTTCGCTGGAAGGTATGGATGTATTTTCAGGAATCAAGTAAATTCATGCTTGCAAGCTCGGAAAACTAGAATAAAGTAAGACATTACCTCTCAGCTGTATCGTCTCCTTTGCAAAAATACGTGATGATCTGGGTAACTGAACAACTGCACTTCATGCATCGAAGTGCGCCGAATTTTTCTTCCCACTCACCACAAAGCGCCGAAATGTATCCAGTTCCGCTATATGTGTATTTATATAAAAAATGATGAATTCAGATTCAATCAATGAGTGGAACCCAGTGAAGCCCACTTCTTGAACATTGCCGCTAAAAACGGACGTGTAAGGGGACCGGCATCGCAATATATTTCTAGTTTATGATAAAGAAACACAGGGTTAAATGACATGGATAAATGTAGGAAACGTGGATGACGTAATTTCTTTTGAATAGTGCTCGTTTGTTTTCTGTGTTGTACGCGTCATCATATAGATAATTTGGAAGCTATAGACATTATATTACATTTATTGTACATGTGTGTAGTATAAATTAGGCACGTAGTATAAATTATTTGACCTGTGTATGTAAATCTGATGAAAAACACTTTCAACAGACAAAAATGCCAAGTTACTTACACATACAAAGCACTGTCGGTAAGTCATTAATTGAAATGGGCAAAATCTAGGCCTGCCATAGAAAGTATTGATAGGGATGCCAGGTATGCCATCCACCAAGTTATGACTTGTGTTCTATGTGTTCAACTATGCCTGTGATCATTCTCTTCCCATTCTTCAGACTTCCACAAAAGTGACCATTTATCCCTCTTCACCTGCTATCTCATTTTGTACTTCTTTCATCTGAAGAAGGGTTTATAAAGTCCCCTAGGCCAGTTCTTGGGATCCCCTGTGTATGCTGGCTTTTGCTAGCCAGTCTCTAGCACAACAAGACCTTTTCATGGGGTACCAACTGCTGGGTGGTGTACCTGGCCAGGAGTCTGCATTCTAGGTGAAAATGGCTTACTGCAGGTGTGTTATGGCCAGAACACTCTCATTAATTGCTACTTGAAATGTTTGTGATTTAGGAATCTAGGCCTCTTTTTGTGCACTAATTGTAAGTTTATCTGAATCAGAGCTTTAGCAAAGTATTCCTAAAATGTAAAAAAAAAAAAAAACTTTCACCAATTCACCAGTCTTCTGATGGTGAGTGGATGGTGTGTGCCCTGAGATATATTGGCAGCCTGTCCAGGGTGTATTCCTGCCTCTTGCCCAATGCACGCTGGGATAGGCTCCAGCACCCCCCGGGACCCTGCTTAGGATAAGCGGGTATAGATAATGGATGGATGGAACAGCCTTCTGATTCACCTTAGTCTTTAATAGGAACAGTTAAATAAATTACCTCCATGAAATTGTTTGCAATATAGCACAATAAGGACAATGTGATTATGGGCTTATATTCTTCACTTCATGCACAGCTATTTCTGACAATGAGGTTAAATAATCCCTGAAAACATGAAGCACCTAAAAAATGCAACAGCTTGTTGAAATTCTAGGATTGCAGTACACAGCTTTTGTGAATCTGCAGTCTGCTTTCAACATAGTACGATTTCAATTCTATCAGCTAAAGCTCATAGAACATCATAGATCCACCACATTTCACCGTAGGTATGATGTTCTTCTCAACATAAGCATTCTTCTTCTTTGGACATCAAACCGACCATAAAAAATAGTCACTTGCAATTGGTTTATTAGAAAATAAGTAATATTTTGGTGAACCTCCCACACATGTCAACCAGGTCATGCTCATCGTACTGTAAGATTGAAACTGACCAGCAAGGCTATGTCTTCTTAAATGTGTGCAGAAAAGGAAAACAAAAATGACACAAATTTTTAAGATCCAAAATTATTTTAATTCCCATAATGATAAAAATAATTCAATGAATTCTGTAAACCATTGCATAAATGCTATAGTGTAAAAAATTTGAACAAGTGTTAACAATTTTAAACAATACACTACAAGTAAATGATTATGCATTATAAATAATACAATCTATTTTATTTCTACAGAAAAAAGCCATTCAGGTGTTCAATCCTTTCTAGACACTTTCTAGCTATTCCATGTAAAGGCTTTGATAAATTAAACACAGGAAAATTCCCATAATATGTCATTAAGGTCATATGTTGACATCACATACACAAATTAATATACTAACAGTAATATTCCTAATAATATTTAAACACTAATTAGAATAAGCTATTCTATTTAATAATACATACCAAAATAAGCGATATGTTGTTTCTTAATAAAGGTCTAGCCCAATTAAAATACTAAGCAAATAAATCTATGAAATGCAACTAAGTGTGTAAGAACTAAACAGCTAATTCTAGTTATAACTGTAAAACCCTGAGAAAATAAACTTTTTCCTTTTTGTCCCCCACTATCAATAGGTTAATAAATACACAAACTTGAAAATGGCATTGTTAAATTCTTAACCTTTAAAGAATTTGAACAGTATAGCCAGCTCATGAAATTAAATGCTACATAATAAATCAAATGTTCTTGAACTTATTCCAGTGGCCAATATCCAATTTTGGATGGTACATTCAATATCTTGGGTTTCCATATTAAAGAACTAAAACAACTCCTGAATCTGGAGGACTACAGAACAGTGGTTCCAGTCATTCGGACCTCATTTAAAGTAGGGCTAATCACTCTGGACTTAGAGCAGAACAATCCAGCAGGTTTTTCAGTTCTTTTTAATAACTGGATAGATGATCATTGTTAAGGTTGCCAATTAAGCATAACTGACGGTAGGCAACTGCCTGGCTATAAAGGAAGCCTACAGAAACTGGGGACCTGTAGGGCAGCAGAAAGTACACCCGATTTAAAGTCTTCCTGAAAAAAATATCTGCTTTGATAGGTAATGCTGCCAAGACTTTCAATTAATTACTGCCTGGACATTCGAATAAATGCAAACAGAGCTTTATATTTAACATCCATAAGAGATTGCATAAATATATTCAGATCCAATAATTACAATATTAATACAAAAAGAAAATATTTTCTGTGGATGCAAAAAGATTATCCACGCCCCAAATAATGAAACGTCACCTGTATACAACAATTTACAAGCTGCTTCGCTTTACTCTGTGCTTTTCTTCAGTGCCAGCTGCCTGTTTGCATGTTGAGTGCTTTCAACAGTGTGGCCAATGCACAAACATTTAAAAGAAGGAAGGAATTTACATCTATCGTTACTAATAAGAATAATGAGTGAAACTATGGCAGACACAGACAGTGATTTCTAAGGTGAGATTTTATTTGGCTCACTAAGTCTCTTCATCAGCAAGCACCTATAAGGCCTGTCAGGCTTTAGTTTTGAGGCCTTTAAGTGTCAAACTCTCAAAAGTAATTTTCTGTCTACGCTTTCCCCTCACATTACATATATCAAAAACAGGCTATTTTTTTTGCCTAATATTCAGTATACAAAACTAAACTGAATCCCTAATTAAACATAAAACAGTAAAGTAGTGGTGCGATTTCAACATCAAATTAGTGTTGTTCCTTTTGGTAACATAATCAATTGGACTGATCAACTAGCCACATATCTTCAGTGAGTTCTCATGGCTGAAAACTAGAATGTATTGCTAGTGCACAGTTCACCTAAGAGATGTTCCATAGACTTATGGCTTGTGAGGGTATTAAGAGTAGCTGGTCCTCTATGCAGCCAGACCTAGGAATGAAGCATTCTGAAGACACTGGATATGTAGCAGTTTAGAAAGGAAGTGGAACTGCTGGCAACCAGGAGCTATTCCAAATAGCTCAGTACAAGCCATACAAGGGGGTCTACAACTTTAGATGTAGCATCAAAAAGGCACAATCAAAACTCAGGGACATATAATAAAACTTATTATGTTGCGAATGTTGCAATAATCATTAGATTAACCATGGAATTGAGAGCTAGGGTTCTTTTTGTATGCGTGCGTGTTCTACAGTGGTGTGTGTGGTTTTGGGGGGCCCTTCCATAAAGCCTACATTCCCTAAGAATGCACCATAGTGAGGTGGTGCAGTATAAGGCCAAGGAGAGATCAACTACAGCTGCCACAAGGTACACAAAAACTCTACCTGTCTGTATCTGCCACAGATGCTGTATGCCAATCAAGTAAATACACATGTCAATGTGTACACTACTGCTCATGGGAGTGACATCATTTAGTAATGATAATCCAGTCAAATGAAAACCAAAGAGAGCACCTCACAGTCAAATGTACTTCACAGCATTGCAGTGCACAACCATTTGTATGCAACACTGAGTTAGCGGCTTTACCAGTAAATTACAGTTCAGCAGAAAAAGAAAAACATTTGAAATAGTTAATGCATATGGCCACTGTAAAATATTTCATTCATTTACCCACATTCCTTCAATATAGACTACTGCTGTTCAAAAATCATGTTTTAAGTTTGTGCAAGTTCAATGTTAAACCACAATTTTCTAACCATAAAATGTTTCTGTGGTTATAATAGTCCCCCATAAATACACAATTTCAACAAAACATTAGATTTGGTCATTTCTGAAAATCTGGTCTCTAGCCATTTCGCATGTAGAATGTTAGAAATAACAATGCAGTAATAATAAAAAAAGCAAAAATATCACAGAATTTTGTAAAACAGTAAATTCTTTGGCAAAACTACAAAACATGGGCAAGCAGTCCATTAATATTGTCAGCAGTCACCCCACCCCCTTCATTCAAAATGTCAAACCATACATTACAGAGAATACTCTACGCCTTAGCTATAAAAATTGTAACCGTTCAAACAGCCTGAATATAACACTGGCTATAGCACTGATTTATTTAAACGTACAAGGACATAAACCAACAAACCCCTGCATACACATTTTTTATTTTGTGCTTTATCCATTCCAACAGTTTTTTTTTTTTCCAAATAAGTCTAGAACCCTTCAAAAATATTTAATGAGGGCCTTTGGGCCAAATCTGCAATGTGCCCCATCCTCTGAATATGAATGAGTAGCACATATTCGGGCAAACTTCCCTAATATAAAAGAGACACATTACACATTTAATGACTTTCGACAAAACCTATTAAGGCATCTTATTTATAAAGCTTATTTTTTGGATAATAAAGTAGTTGACACGGCTAACCTTTCATTCTTTAGGTTTAAGAATTTGTCAGGGTGGAAAGATCACATCAAAATACAAATGAACAAAAATACATTCCAAAAATCTATTAATTACATACATACAAATGACCTCTAGAGAGACCATCAAATGTATAATTCATATTGTTCCATATAAAGAAAGGGACATCTGCCAGTGCAACCTGTGCAATTCTGGACACGCAAACTAAAAAACAAGCAAACTGACTTGTTTTTACTGTTTAACTGTGGGGGTAGGGGTATATTCCAGTATTCACTTTTCAAAACCTTTAACACATTTAAATTCCTGGGTCACCTAATTAGGTAACAGTATCGCATCCCCTTATTCTGGCCAGTATCTGCTAGTTTATCCCTGATTTCCACCTTAATTGCACGTTACGGCAAAGGTTTTCACGCTCAAAGTTGCTTTCTGTTGAACACTCATTGCTGTAAATATTAAAGGACTAAGAGCACAAAGTACATGAACACAAATACATTGTGAACACAGTAGTAGGTCATTTCAATTAGTTTAACCTAAACACATCATACATAACACGATTTACAGATTTAACACCGCACTTCTGCGAAGACATTACAGAACCAAATCATTTTTACTCCATTACAAAAAGTGTGCCAGTTTTTTCCTTTTAAAATATATACATTAATGATTTTCTTCCTGATTGCATACACCTACCTCATAATTCGCTTCTAAACACTTTGTAAGGATACTGTAATGGCATCAGAATTCACCCAGAAGCACCACTGCCCACTTTTGGAGGGGAGGACAGTTATTTTAAGTGTGACATCAGGGCAAAAGCATGTATAAAACCTATGATCTCTTACCATTACTGCCTACACAATTGTGAACTTCATTTGGAGGCCAATGCAAGGAGTTACGTACGAAAGCAGATTCCTGCTAACAATGGAGGAATATTTTCCAGAACTTTGTGTCGGCCTTTGGCCACCCGCACTTTTTTTTTTTTTTTTTTTTTTAAATACAGTCTTCATTTCTACCAAATGATTAAGATTTTCTAAGGCAAGGCACTTGAGTGTGAATGGATGAGTGTCGCACATTTTTGAAACAATACTTGCAAGAGGGCAGGGGTCAAAACACAGTCTCAACAGTGGTGTGAAGCTGACCGAAGACCTAGGTCCTCCAACATAACAAACAGAAAAAATGCAGACAATGGCAGTTTCCCAAATGCTTTAGCGTATGTGCCTGTGCGATAAAAGTACAATAGCTGGTTATACTTGTAATGACTATATGTTTTTTGATTTGAAAATATTAAAAAAATAAAATAAAATCCTAAGCCAGTTGAGCTATTAATGCATATGATTTTGTTTTGTATAACAATATAACTATACTGTGATTTCAATTATAAATTGAGTATGAAATATTCTATTTCACAGTACACAAAAGCTTCACACAATAGCATATTTTAGAAAAAAGATTTTAAAAAACTACAAGCAGCTTAAAGCAATTTTCTAAAGTAACATTGAACAGATTCCAGGTAGACAAAGTGCTGTTTAAAGAAATTAATCTTCTTCAAAGAAACTAGTAGCAATAATGGTGTCTGACTGATGCATTTAATTGTACCATTATTTAGCGGGAATGACTGAAGAGCTACCAAAGAAAGACACCGGAAAAATGAATGGCATTTATCTATCAAGAAGCAAATCTTTTGTCAAATTACCAGATATCAATCTATGCATCAGTCGATCACCATCAACTGGTTTATAATAAAACTATCAATTAAATCACTACATGAAATACTGAAAATAAAGCAATGTCTAAACTGTTAGCATAATACATTACATAGTTCAATATCCAGAAGTAGTACCGTGAATAGTTCTACATCACCATTTCAGTATTTTTGTCTTGCAGTAAGGACATTCCGTTTTGCCGGGTGCACAGTTCTCACAAAGTACGTAATGTTGACAAGGCTGCAGGACAATGGAACGATCATGCTTTTGGCAAACTATACATTTCTTTGACTGAAGCTGATATATTACCTGTGTGTTGAGGGGGAAAAAAAGCGTTAGTATCAGTCTTTCTTCAAAAATGGCAATATTAAAAGCACAGCATGAAACCTCTACAACAGCATGTGGCAGGTTATGCACATTACATTACGTTACAGGCATTTAGCAGACGCTCTTATCCAGAGCGACTTACACAGCTTTTACATAGCATTTACATTGCATCCATTTATACGGCTGGATATATACTGAAGCAATGCAGGTTAAGTACCTTGCTCAAGGGTACAACAGCAGTGTCCTACCCAGGAATCGAACCTGAGACCTTTAGGTTACACGACCAGTTCCTTACCCATTGCGCTACACTGCCGCCCTAGTAATGCACAGTAATGCACTAGATGTCACACTGATGCATCAGAAATGTAAAACGGTGAAAATCTCAAGTGTTTAGTTACTACAGTTACTACTTAGGACCCACACCCCCCACACACACACATACGAACTAAGCTTTGTGCGTCGGCTCAGGGGTGCGGCCATGCTTACCGTGTCTACGAGCTCCAGGTCTGCGCGCAGCTGCGACTGGACGGAGAGGAGCTTGGGGAGGGGCAGGCGGTCGGGCTCTCCGTAGCTGCGCAGCAGAGGCGTGCCGGGGGAGCGGCACACGGCGTCGAAGCCCTCTTGGAGCCGCTTGAGCTGCCGCTCGGCGTCCTCGCGCTTCTGCGCGGCCAGCTGCCGCTCCGCCTCGGCGGACTTGGCCTGCTCCTTCGCCTCCTGAGCGTCCTTCTGCCAGGCGTCGCAGGCCTGCGGGAGGCGGGAACACGACTCGGTTCGTTACGGCGCACTCGACGCGTCGGGACGAGCAGGGGAGGGGCTGTGCGTAGCGGGGAAACGGCCTGACCTGCTTCACCTGCTGCCAGGCGTCCTCCCACTGCTTGATCTTCCGCTTGGCCTCGTCCAGCTCCCTGCGCAGCCGGGGCAGGTCGGCGCCGCCGGGGGTCGCCGCGGCGACGCTGCTGAACACCGGCGACGGGCTGGGCGAGAAGCTCCCGCTCACAAAGTCCCATATGCTGCCGCCGGCGCCTCCGTTCAGACCTGCTGGGAGACACGTTCACACTGCTTTTTACAGCCAACCGAAATCCCCACCAGGACAGGAGCGCCCACAGTGAATCTGGCTACTTCCACAAAACAGGGACCCCAGCAAAGCTCACTGCACACTATCAGTTCTGCTGCGGATCCCAAGCGGGCCCCAGACTGTCGGTGTGGTCGCCGGGGCAACCGCTGCGTCTTACCGAGAGCATTCTGGGAGGACACTGACGTTCCCAGGAGGCCGTGCTCCGTCTTGCTGGGATGGGCCTGGGGCTGATTTTGCTGGGGTACCATGCCGGACAGGAGGGACTGGGAGAAGGACTGGGACAGGGAGCTCAGAGGAGAGGCCGATAGAGAGGAGGAGGAGTGCAGGGAGGACGAGCGCGCCAGAGAACCAGGGATGTTCACAGGGGCCGAACTGCCCAACAACCTCTGACCTGAGGAGACAACGGTGAGGAAACATCAGGCATACTGCACACTCAAACACAACCCAGACCAAAATGTGAAAGCTGTGAGTTGGGAAACATTGTGCGCATTGAAACCAATGAGCCTCATTCACAAAACATGCGTGCCATCAAATCTGATTGTTAACTGTGCTTACAAACATTTCCACAAACATCTGAGCATTCATCATTTGATTTTCAGGTAAGATCCAAATCTACGTTGGTTTGAAACATACAGGAAGGCATACACAGAAGTGATTTCTATTTAAAATGCTATATTATTCACGCAAATCAACATTAACGGGCACACACATTCACTTTAAGGAAAACTGGTATTCATCCTCTGATACTCCTGGGATACGCCCAACATCTAAGTTCTGTTTCATGAATCTCACATTGGTTTTTCATGGGAACTTTAAGAACAAAAGTAAGAAGAATTTAATAAGAATTTTGTGAATGAGGCCCATTGTGTCCACGTGCATTTAATGCACAAAACAGTGGAATATTTAGTGCCCTCCATCAGGAAATGTTGTGTAACTGCAAGGGTTAAAAGAGAAATGTTATTCATTTCACAAAGAACACTTAACAAGCATTTAAAATGTTGAAAATGTACAATATATCATCATCATTCAATTCAAAAAATATTTCAATGAGCTATTAATGAGTTTGAAATTAAACAATGTTCTGCTGTAAATATGACCTCATCTGTTATTCGAAAACCATACTTTCAATTCATGGTTAATGAATAACAAGAAATACAACATTCTCCCAGCTCCTGGCTAAAAATAGTCTCATCTTTTCAGTCTGTACTAGGGATGGTGGCTTTCAATTATTTCACAGATCAAGTAATAGCATACTGTGAGATTCCAAATAGATTCCGAGCATGGGGAAGAATCTATTTTTAGAATGCATCTTGGCCAGGTGGCACCACTTGTATAGAAAATGCATGCGCACACACTGCACATCGGTTTTTGCTTCATAACAGTCTTAATGCTTACCCTATTGTGTCAAACACAATAACTAAAGAAGCTCAAAATGTATAATAATCATATATTTAATGAAAAGTAATTGCTCTTAAAAATGTAATCAAAATCTTTTTCTATTTTGTTCTGGCGAGTGCCCATTTGCAGCTTCTATATTTCAAGAGTTAAAGCTCCTCTGACAATAATTTAAAGTTTATTTTTCCCATTTGCTCAGTGAAAATAACACCATTTGAGTTGCAGCTTCATTACTGAAATGATCACATTTTAACAGAGCCAACGCACACTAAGCAAACAGACACAAAATATGGCCTGTGAAATCAGCACGCGAATAAGGCATTCAGCGTTACAGCCGCAGCTTATGGCGATGTTTTCCTGCGAACACGCAGATGCTTTGAGATTTCACGAGCGCTTGAACTGAATCATTTTCATTAACTGAAGTCTAATCTGTGTTTTAAAAAAGTGAGAGACACAACAAATACAGTACAATTCCAGTGCCAGTAGTGGAATTCCAATGCTAGTGTGAGCTTAACCTGAGCAAACTGACATTTTCCAGTGTGCGCAATGCAGCATCTCCCAATATTTGCGATAAGCAGATATGCCTTGCACATCTGAACACCTGCTTACAAAGTACACAAAAATTCGACTTAGCCAAAGACACCTGAGCAGGTGTGTAAATCTTCCAAGTCTGAACAGAACCCACTGTGACATTTAACAGCTATATTGAACGTGACATGGGCCCAGGGGCAGCAATACTTCAAGTAAATATAATTTATAACCAGCATTTAAAATCTAACCAATAAAAGGAAAAATCAAACCGGTAGAAGTGGATGAAAAACCAAGGAAAGAAAAACTAAACATAAAGAAAAGGCCTGGAGTCCTTCCAGACTGAAAACTGTAAAAGCTCACTTGATAAATCGATGTCGCCGTTTTCCTGTTCTTCAAATTCTTTATCAAGAGAAGCTACGTTGACATCACAAAAATTCAGGTCAAGCGCAGAGCCTGAAACACAGAGAGAAATTCTGTTAAACTTCCATGGTTACAGATGAATTAGACTTCCTTTCGTATCGGTCTCAGTCAGACTGCGGCTCTGTCTCCGTCCAGAGCAGAGCGGGGCAGTGCTGCTGCAACGTGTGGGACTCCCACAAAGCACCAGGGAGAGGAGGTGGAGACCTGTAGCGTGTGCTTCGACACCTACAGAACAGAGCACGGGAATCAGGAGGGAACAGGACAGCAGGCTACACGCGTGTCTTTAAGTGCTTTAATACACCTGGGTGGCTTTCAGACAACAGCGGCATTTATACCCCAGTGCTGTTTTATGGTTCTATTTTTAACAGCTGTGTGCGAATCCGCTGGGAGGTCATTTGAAACAAAGGTTCCAACCTGAAGACTGACGACTTCAGGAGGCTACTTTACATTCGGAGGCTATGTTCTACAAATTTCTCGCAAGGGGAAAAAGCTGAAACAAACAACTTAAACACTTCCTGCAATCAAAATATTTTTTTTTATACCTTAAAAACAAAAAAGAAAAAAAAATCACTGGTAGCAGCCACTGGGGTTGACCAGTATCAGCTCGTACATGTATCGTTGATCCAAGCGTTGAATTGGCTGGTTTTGGCGTCAGATGTTAAGAGTCTGTGTCATTTTCCATATTATTCTCCATGTTCTGCCAGCTATCCAACTGAACACTTTTGTGAGCCAGTTTAGTGGGCTGTGTCTAGTAATGATGAACTTGTAGATATACACTACAGAAGAAACACACCCCATTCACCTCCCCAGGTCTCCTGTCAGGAAATATTTAGTTTTACATCAAATAGAAATGTCATTTAGTAGAGGATGCACGCACGCATCTTTTCAAGTGTTAATTCAAGTTCAAAAACGTGTTTGCATGGGGTCTTTAAGACAAAAAGCAACAGGTTTAGTTGCACAGCATCAAAAAGCAGTTGAAAAGCCTTGCATGGCCTGTGCACTTAAACCTAGATAAATGATCAGGAACTTGAAATGATCAAGGAACTTGAAATACCTCCTGGCCAAATGGCAGCTTTCCAGAAAGCTGCCATTTGGCCAGGAGTCTGCATGTTGAGCTGGCACTGGCACTAGTCAGAGGAGCCACAGCGAGCACAATCACATTTCAGTGCTCCAAATAAAACTTCCATCCTTTTTAAACTACCAAGAAAGATCACACTGTTGCGTTTGAAAGCCCTCAAAACTGTTGAATTCAAACACAATGCTAAATAATTCAATTCATCATTAGAACAAAAATACATCATGAACCTCTATAAAATGTCACCATACCAATACTCAAGTACCTCAGTTAAATATCACAAATGTACTAACATAATCATTATAAAATCAAGTTTCTGGCATCAGTGTCCTTGACCGCACAACCTACTCCTGACCGATTTTTCAGAAGAAAGAAAAAGAGCCTCCCTACCTCAGCACTGTAAAGTAGGACAGCCGTCCAGGTTGCTTTGTGATGACTCAAACAGCAGCTTGCTCTGAATCTCACACACTTTCGCTCACGGACCCCCTCATATATACACCAACCCCAGTCATGTGACCACTGCTGCCTAGCAGCACCAAGGTGCTGGGGTGGAGACCAGGGCAGGGAGACCCAGCACGAGCCTCCCTGGGCTGCCTACCATAACCCCCACAGGGGAAAAGTGAGGCTCTTCTGAAAGCAGTTATGCTCAGGGGTACTGCATGCGAGCATGATGTTAAACCTCCCAACAGGAATGCTATGCTCTTTGCTGAGCACCATTACCTCCTTCCCACTATTCACACCTGCTCTGGCGGTGATGTGCTAACAATGAACCACAAAAGGCCTTGACAAGACATCTCAAAATGGCTGAATAACAAATGCTCCTCACTGCCATACCCACTGCTAGCGGACTGAACAATAACATGAAACGTGGCACGGTTTGAGCATTCTGGATTGTGTAATGGCTTTAAAAAGGCTGTTAAATATGTTGGTGATTGGGTGTGTTGGCAAATGCACTGAAAAGCCTTTCCTCCATCTGTTCTATCTGTCTCATGTTCCATTTGTGTGACTTAACTCCAGGTTCTGTGGTAAGCCAGCTCTTTACACAACACATATAGTTTTGTTCACAACATTTAGACAGTTTGACAATTTCATGTACATTTGTTCTTCCATTCTTCCGATATAATGAAAAATTAAAAATATGCAGCTGTACGGAGTCAACGCGTGAACTTACCTACGACTGATTCGACTGTATTGCTACCGGGATAGAAGGGGGTTGCTTTTGCATTCATGGTGGAAAGCGTGGTTGGGGAGGAGCTGTCCGAGCCGATGCTGGAGGCCAGACTGGATGTTATACTGGACGTGATACTGCAAGCCAGAGGGTTCGCCGCGGAGAACACACTGATAAGGTTCTGCAAACCAGATGACAAAACATTCAGCATAAATCAGAACTAATGGAATAAAAGGCCTCATTTGATGAGTCCCATTTAGACAGTCCAAGCATGCATTTCATAGGACAAGGATCATGAGAACTAAGGGTGCAAGATATGGAAATGAAAGCCTATACTATTTCACACAAGGAGAGCACTGCAAAGAGGAAGATTTTCTTTATGGATCGCGGTTTGAGCGATTTTATAGTGTCATCTCATTTCCGTCTTCAACTTTACTGGAACTGAATGAAAAAGATCAAGCATTTTGTAAAAGGCTCGATCATGTAGAAGTGGAGAGTTTAACACCCGTTATACGTGTTCCTTTATTTTTTCTTTCAGCATACAATTTTAAAAGCACAAAGTAAACTTGTGACTCGTTTCACTCGCCTGTTTGTCTTGGTCCAGTAGTTTTTGACTATCTGGATAACCCTTCAGAAACTTTGCCTGCAAATAAGACACAAAACTGACGTGATCAATCGGTGTGGTGTAACACAGACGTCACTGCGTGTTATTCCAGCGTCATTTCAGAAAATAAAAGTGTGTTAATGAGCAGTCTTGCATCCGCAGCACGAAAAGGAGGGAATTAAGTTATTTAAGCAAGAGAACACACATTCTGAACAAAACTTGATTGTGACAAAAGAATGTTAAAAAAAAATAAATTAAAAAACAACTTAACATGTGCTATGTTTTGACACTTCTTTCAAGTGGAACTAGTATTTCCAGGTTAATATTAATCCCATTATTTTACTGTTTAACTATCAGTTACAAACCAACGTGACCTTTAAAAATAAACTGTCTCAAAATACCTATCCCTGAAACATTTGAGCCTTTTATGACGCTGTTTAATGAAGAAAATGACAGGGAATAACCGAAGGTCCTATTTTTTAAAAAAGCACAGAAAAGCAAGACAAAAAAAGGAAATGAACTTAAAAAATATATATCTACTACAATTATACATGCAAAGCTAAGTATACACCGTATACCGAGCTGCCTGCAGCTTATGAGATATAGTGGGCAGGAGAGGGAGAGAAAAGAAAGGGATGTTTATGTACCTGATCCTCACGCTCAAAGCCCGGAGCTTTGGGATAGTTAGATGTCGGAGAGGAAACACTGGAGGTGGTTGACTCTGAACATAAGCTACCATTAGTAATGCTTTTTGGCCTGCCAATGGGTCCAACTGGGGACACTGAACTGTTGCTTCCTGAGCTTGACGTTACAGTCAGACTATTACAGCATGAAACCTAAAGAAGAAAAGTACACAGGATCTTATTAAGGTTTCATAGCCTGGCCAATGTGCTCAGCTTTACAATTAACTTCAGGTCAGTCGATGTCCAGAAAGTCCCAAGACGTCTGACAACAGAGTTGGTCCTGACAGGCCGTGTCTTAATGTACTTCTTAAACTTCTTTCCTTTTTTTTGGCCAATTTATATTCTACCAGGCTAACAAGGAGCCTCAACTGATTTTCAAACTCTTGGTTTGATCTTCTGTTTTATATGAAAGAGCACATTGAATGAAATCAAAGGCAGAAAGAAATAATACAAATTATATAAAAACAAACAGAAATGTACAAAAACATTAGCCTGCAACTCTTCCTATAATATGTCAACTTCCCTTTAGGAAAATCAGGCACAGCACAAAAACACTTCCTTAATGGTCTCATTATTAGCTGAATTTTTGAACGCACAATTTTTCAAAATACACTTCTCATTTGCAATCTTCATTTTTTAAACTACGCAGGTTTTGCATTACACAGGATTTGGGCACAGCACGCCTTGAACTCTCCACAGTCTTTTCCCCTGTGAAGGGACACAGTGAAGAGTGATGGGAAGACAGTGAGGATAAGGCACACTGTTACGTACGTTGTCGTGCTGGCCGTTGTTGCCCGCAGTGCTGGTGACGGCGTTTGTGTTGCCTCCCCACTCGCTGACCAGACACTCAGAGTACTGCTGGGGGCACATCTTTGACTGGGAGCCCGAGTGCATCACAGTGAGCAGCGAATTCATCGTCTCTTCGGTGGAAGGTATTCCTGGAACAGACAACACACACACACAGGGGTTTTTACATGCCCTTTCATTATCAAGTGCTGCCCTGAAACCTATTACTTGATGTTCCCACGTCCACTCAACCATTTCAATTACAGTACGGACCGACACATATCAGTGTTTGCCCTCAACAGCCTTAAAGGGGAGCTAAGCCCACGAAAACCCTAACTAAAATGTATTTGTCACGGCGAATGTTTGCCAAATTTCATCAATAACAAACTTCATTTGCTACTGCCACATTACAACATTACCCATGAGGATCCTGTGCAGTAAAATTGGGACGCTGAGCTGCTAGGTGGCTCATCTGGTCATGGCACCATGCCATGGTGCATGAATGACCATGCCAGTGGCGACTAGGGGTGAGACCGTTTACTTGCGTAAACGAGTACTTGTCGGCAGGTTTTTAAATGCAAAGAAAAAAAACAATCAGAGAAACTGAATTTTTTTTGTCTAATGAAATCTACAAATATATACAAAAACATAGCGGCAATTAACGGGTTCCATGCAGCATTGGGCAAATGGCACACAATTGCACAGTCTTATATATTATCTGTCAGGATGTAATGAATGACACAAAACTCCTGACTCTGACCGGATGAATCTTGGAATGGAAAGATTTTGAATGTAGGCCAAATAGTTGAGGAGTTGGGAGTTGAAAATATGAACAAAATATGCTTCAACTGACAGTGGCTCTACAGAGTACAGCTGTATGGCTGATCACTTGTGATTAGAAAAATTATTTTGATACCCTTTCATCAGCATACTCCAAAGAGCCAGAATTCTGTGTTTTGTATATGGTGTTGTGGTCTAGAAAAAAATGGTTGTTATAGCGCCATCATCTGGTCAGTTGTTTTTTTTATTTTTTATTTCCCAAGTAGTGGGTAAAATTTTCAAGATATCTACCAAATTTGGTAGCTCTAAGTTTTTTGAGATCCAGATGAATAATAATAATAATAATAAGAGCAATCTGGTTCCAGTAGCTTCACTGCTTAGACCCCTAACGAGTAAGAAATCACATTGGGTGGTGTGTGTCTAGTTCACAAAAAGGCAGGCACCCGTGTCTCTCTCTGCGCACGTGTATGAATGGGTCTCCTCCACCCCTGCTCTCCAACCCTGTGGCTTGCAGCTACGGTGTGAAAAGAAGCAGCTGGCTGGCAGGCGTGTGCTTCAGAGGAGAACAGCAGAATACCTACACTCTCCCGAGCAGCAGGGGCCGCATATGAACATGCTTTGTACAGAGTTGGCGAATTGGACATCCCAAATTTAGATGAGATTGGAGATGAATGTAAATGGAAACCTTACTGACTTAAATGGATGTGACTAGGCTGCTCGTCTTTACAAAGGACATTTACCAACAAATGAGAAACCTTTACTTGCTGATGTCCTACAGTGCAGCAGTTCCCTTATCAGAAAACCAGCTCCTTCAGAAAGATCAAATGCTCTGATAACACCCTTCCCCCCTTTTAATCTGAAATTGCAAAATTAAATAAAAGCCTGTGTTCTAAAATAAACAACTTAAGTGACCAAATAGTCCAGACAACCATGAAAAACAGATCGCACTCTGTCTGATCTCAAGATAAGACGAGATCTACGCCACTTACGCTCTACATGTGCAAATGCACAGAATGGCCCCCTGGGACAGTAGCCAGTCTGCCTCATGTCGTTGCATTTTGTGGATTTGTAAATCTGCAAAGTAAAGACAAATTGCACTTAGTGTTGAATGTGAAAAACTGTAAATCATATATACAAGTTCTTGAGCTGACTTTTTTTTTTTTTTTTGCTTTCTGTTTCAGCCAGACCATTTTGAACGCTTGCCAGATCTGTTGAGGGCGTTGGCAGACACCCACACCAAGATGGCACAGATTACTGAAAACATACTGCAAAACACTGCTCAGTTTTCAAACCTGTACAACTTACCATTCATCGTAAAAGTCTGAAACCTGGATCATATTATTCCTTTCCCCATGAAAGCAATTTAGTAATCTGCACTTGCGAAACACGGAATTTCCCATTTGAAAAATTTTTTAATGTAACATCTCAAACTACAACCCCAATTTTCTTTGTAAACTCTGTAAACATCTAGACTACAAGTCATCAGATTATCTAAATTCAGATTTCGAGTTGGAAACAGTCCAAACAGTCCAATTTTGAGTAGGAAACAATATAAATGTACTTTTTTACATAAGATTTACTCAAACTTGTTTTATGGCTTCTGTGCCATTTTGAAATATATCCATTTCAAGTATTTTTTTCTGTGGAAGTATTTTGCCATAGAATGGTTCCCTGATTTACATCAACCCTTCTAGGTTTTGGATTTTCCATAATTCCCAAAGAGTAACTTATAGGCTAAGAAGCCTGGCAACTAAATTTAAATCAATGTTAGTCCCATGCAAATATGTGCAGATTATCCTATTTATTGCATATGCAATGTTCTCAAATTTTTAATTGTATGGTGCTCTATATCACGCATGGGTCATTTATGAATTTTTATGTTTGCAGCATTGTGGCCAGTGCATAGCCAATGAGAACTCTGCTTGCAGTACTATTCTGTAAGCGTCACTGTCCCAAGTTTCTAAAGAAAAATGAAACGCATTCAAGACTTCTATGAGAGAGGCTCTGAGCACTGACCTCTGGGTGGAACTGCTGTTCGGTGCGGGAGTGGCAATACTGGCAGCTGTCTCCGCTCTCGCACTTGGAGGGCTCTCCCCACTCGTCCCCATGCTTCACATTGGGGCACGGTGTAGACCTGTCGCAACATCAACATTTACCTTGGCATTCAC
Source organism: Anguilla anguilla (assembly GCF_013347855.1). Taxonomy (NCBI): domain Eukaryota; kingdom Metazoa; phylum Chordata; class Actinopteri; order Anguilliformes; family Anguillidae; genus Anguilla; species Anguilla anguilla. The sequence continues at coordinate 43,920,591 of NC_049202.1, forward strand.
GGTCAGATTACAACACACACCGACATGCAGGAAATGGTGTCTCTAGACCGCAATTAAAAGACAATGTAATAGTCATAATATTAAATAAATAAAACCAGACTTCCTACCTGTACTTGTACTTGCGTGGATTTCTCCTCCTGTCTCTACTGTTATGGTAGTGTGGGCAGGCGTAGCCCTGTCTGCATAGTCGTGGAGGTTTGGTGCACTGCTCTGTTTTGTAGTTTGCCAGAACAAAGTTGGTATCTGGACACAAGGATGGACCCAGGCACAGGTTTTACAAAATACTCCCAAGAAAACTGCATAAAATGTTGGCCAAAACAAATAAGTCGACAAAAGTATTCACTTTGTGTATTCCCCCCATGTCATAAGAAATAGTTTCAACAAAAAATAAATCAGATAATAAGATTCTGCAAATACCCAATATATCCAAAAATTGTGGCCCAATCAAAAACATACACTAAAACTGAAATATCAAAAACCCCAGAAAGTGAACGACGACTTCAACAGGTGGACTTGCAGGAGCGGGGGGATGCTGGTACATGATAAGTGCTGGCCAGACAGCACTGGCACAGTGCCACTTCCATACCACACCACGGGGCCCCATCCATGCACTAGAGCAGTGCCTTAACAGGGCGAGCCACCCAGCATGCAAACTTCTGTGCATGCATTTCTTGATTAAACATACACACATTCTGGAAATGAAAATAACTATATAGGCTTTATTCATTTTTGGATGTACTCTTACAAAAAAAAAAAAAACCTGTTTACTGAAACGTCTTGTGTGACATCCTGCCCTATCAGATAATTGCGTGGGGTGCTGGAGCCAATCCCAAACGTGCATTGGGCAAGAGGCAGGAATACTTGAGCAGGTTGCCAATCCACCAGTTGCTTAGGCCTTTCAAAATGTATATAATCAATCAGCAACACATGATTCTATGACATCACAAAGACAGGCCAGTTCCAAACCTTGCCAGCGGGGGTCCTCGGTCACAGTCTTCTCGATCATGGCCTGACTGGCCAGCACTCCCGGCTGCAGGTCAGGGATGCCCTCCCCCGTCCCCAGCTGTCCGTTCTGAAGAGCCTCCTGAGCCTGGATCTCTCTGGGAACACAACGCGGCTTACATGAACAATCAGTAATAAATTTAAAAAACTTTATCCTAAGAAATATTATCTCATTAAGAAAGAACACCTTTCAAACAGATATAATAAGCACCTCGTTCCACAGAAGATCACATGTACAATTTGAATATTTTTAACAGGATTTCACAGCTGGACAGAAGCGACTAAAATTGAATACTTTTGCTCAAGGGTAAAAACAGGAAATTACAACACACCAATCACAAGAGTCGAGCATTGTAACTACCACGCTGAACTGCTGCAGGACACCTCTCAACAGCCAGTCCTTTCCTTCAGTGAAATCTGCACTTGTTGCTTAGCAACTGCAGAAAATAATTTCTTCTAACAATAACATCACTGCCACTCAACCGGCAGTCCACACAAGACCTATTTTATTATTGGCAGAAAATTATATTTCCCGTTCAGATTTTCTAGACGTATACCCAATGTGCAAATGGTATTAAAATACATATATTATTCATGGGGTGTTAAAATTTTGTGTTGAAAGCATAAAGAAAAATAATTGAAAAAAAAAAAAAAAGCGAGACGGGTACCAAATCCTGTATTCAATTATTCAGATACTCCATTTCACCACAACCCAGGCAGAGAAGATGGAGACATGGTACGATTCACGACAAACAAAATATATACTGGAGCTTAACAGACAGCTAATGTTCACAATCAAATCATCAGGCATTACAGTACGTTATTGAGGAAATCATTTACCAAATACCATTACAGTGGTTCTAACTTATGACTAAACTTCACATTGGAACATTACACAGCAGATGCGATTAATGAATAACTTTTGTTATGAGAAGGCAGTATCTAGAGGGCCAGTGTGTGGGTGATGGAATGACAAGTGTTCTGAGAATGAGAGCACAAGACACTCAAGACTGCGATACACAATGAACCTTATGTGGGCACAAATAAATGCCTTGACAGGAAAACAACACTGTGCAATTATCACCACTAATCGAGCTAAAAAGATGCCCTTCATTGTCACCCATCTGCTCTTCTTTCTTGAATGTATTTTAATGTACTTGTTTGCTTCCCTACTGCTCCAAAGTAACTGAGATTACTCATCGCACCCTGAAGTGAAATATTTCATATTTGCAATATTTAATTTACGTATTGGAATGTTTCAGAGCATTTAACCCATGCTAATTTTAGGCTACAGTTAAAATCATTTTCAGAAATAATCTGTGAACTCCGAAGAAATATTTCTCTCCTGAGTGATGTAAAAGTGAGATATAGCCATGCAGGGAGGAACATATTGCCACCGGAATAACAAGCTAAATTATCTGGCTAACATTTCACTTTGTGTCATTTCCCCCCCATTTGTAAATTAGGAAAAGGCAAGTATACATCCATTTCTAGCAGCTAAATGAACAACTTGAAAATGATAAAGGGATACTTCATTATACAGTTTAACCGCAGTAGTGCGTAATCATCAGGTTTATTTTCAGGCCATGTATTCACAGCACACTGTTGAAATTGGCATTGTTTTAGCGCTAGCGTTCGCTGAAGACCATTCAGCACTTTTGTTTAAATTGAAACAATGAGAAGATATTATTTAAGAACAAGGCAGTGCTTACATCTTGGCATTTCCTATAAAGTTTTCGTGCCGAATGGATTACATCACAGAGGGTGACTTCCCCCTCTCGGCCCAAATGTCAGGGAGAAAAAAATGACAGCGGAATTCCCCTGCTCTACAGTGACAAGAATTTCTAGAGTGTACAAACAGAAAATTCTCATTTCCCATTTCAGTTGCTGCTGCTCTTTCAGTTTACTCCATCAAGATAGGGATTAAATTTCAATTTAGTATTTCTCGGAGTGTGAGCTTAACCCAGAGACACCAATTCAACTGGGAAGGAAATAGCACCAACATAAGCTTTAACTGGGAGACTTAACTGGGCTGAGTGATAAATCATATTGATAATAATCCAATATTTGTTGTGTGATACGAATCACCACCATTCTCATCATGTTATGTGTTGATATGCTATGAAACACAAAAGCATTCAGAGTGGGATCTCTGGGGTTTCTAGAACTACAGCCCAATGTGCGTGTGTGCCTGTGTACACGCATGCGTGCATGCATGTCTGCATGCGTGCATGCGTATAATGCAAACAAGATATGTTTCAGGAGTAAAGTAAAGTGTATGATCGTTTACCCCTGAATCATGGTTAAAAATAAGCCTTGAGACATTTGGACACGAAACAGTAGCAGCAAAACTGCAGCCAGCAGTGGGAAAGGACCCAAGATCATATAAAACTGTCTCTCGCCAAAAATAAAAAGCTGAAATTTAACCACACGAATGCCTAACAATTAAACAAGTTCCTCCACAAATAAAGACAACACTGACGGCATGAACAAACACACAACAGATCATGCAAACACAGAGACTAAAAATGTCAGTTTCAGTACATCCCCCCCCCACTTTCCTCTAACATTAAGCCAAGCTAAGCATCAAAAGGGCATCAGCCACATGAGTGCATAGCGGACAAGCAAACAGCAGCGCATCCATACAGCTTGTAAGTGAAAACGTCACCAAGCCACTCCTCTCGTTTTCCCGCAAATTTGTCAATGGGAAAATGAATGGGGCAATTTTCAATAAGCGATATTTTTAGTTACAAGTCGGGAACCAGTTAGCTATTGGTATGCGGTACTCATGACATATATGACTCATGAAATATAATATCAGCAGCACGATTGACCCACGAGAAGTACAAGGTACAACGTTGTGTACGTTTAGTACGCTTAGGAACTAGACATACCAGTACTGTGCTCACGACGCATGCTTAAATCGTTACGGCTCAGCTGGAACAGGCTTGCGCCCTTCTACTTCTAGTGTCACTTTGATATCGTATTTCAATTTAAAATTACTGGAAATAACAGATTTGTTGCTATTAAGTTATATTGTTTATTTCACATCATAATTATACGGTCGTGATGACAACAGGATTTCCTTTCAGGGATCTATAAAGTACAACCATAGACCGTATAAAAGAGTACAACCTAACATAACTAACTTAAGACGTAATTTCAAATGGAATATAACGTTATATATATTTTTATCACAACTCAACAACAATATAGCTAGCCAGCATGGTTTTCGATAAATTACTGGCAATATATTTACTACTTACTATGTTTTAATAAAACTATTTATTAGAAAATTGTCTATCTCTTGCCTACTGCACCTGTCTTGTCTAAGTGCACTGTGATTCTGATTTTCACAATGTGTGTATTCCTTTGTAAGTGCTGTGAGCACATTGAAAGTCTATGTTACACCGAAGCCTTGCGAAACGAAGTTTCGTTAAATTGTGTACTGTACAGCATATAGTTTGTAATGACAAATAAACCTGACTTTGACAGCTAGCTAGCTACCTGCTGATCCAGCCCTTCCTAACGTTAACATTAGCCAACCGAAACTTTATAAACGATATCTTTCATGCTGATCCCAGACCAGCAGTTAGGGGCAGCCAAGGCACCGCACTTGGCGGGTAGACTTACAAGCAACATGGTTGTGACGTGTATCCGTGCGACTGATTGATTTAGTGTAGTTCAGGACCACCAGCACATCGTAAATCGACATAAATCCGTTTTTTTCCCTCCAGAGATTGAAATAATTATAACCAAGCACATGCTACGGTAGAGAATGACGGCCCCAAAAAAACGTGAGAAATCTTTTATTTTGAATCGCTATAGATATTTTACAATCAATGATTTTTAAAAAGTTAATAGGATTTTAACATTGGGCTACGACGTCACGAACCAGACGCCCCCTGGAGGCAATTTGACTTACAAGCTCAATTCTGGGGACAGGTGAGCGTACCTGATGTCGTAGACCGGGGGTCGCAGGTCGTGTGGACCGTGAGCAAAGGCACAGTGGAGCCCGTTCTTGACGCAGTGCCCCCTGGCATCGGTCTCGTGGATGCAGGTGCCAGTCTTGTAGTAGCGCAGATGGTACTTTCTCTCCGTGTCACCGGTCGTTCTGTGCAGGTACGGGCAACTGGCAAAAAAAAAAATGCAACGTTCAGAGCAAGTAAATGAGAGATGTTTTATAAGGGTAAGAATCCTTCACCTTCAAATAGCAGTAAATGTCTAGCTGTAGCCTACATGTTTTTAAAGGTTTGCCAGTGAACACTCTTAGTAAGATTTGCAGACTGGCCATTTCGGTTTACTTAAAATTATCAGGAGCAAGTTCTCAAATGGAATATTAAAAATGTAAAAAAGCAATATGGTGGCTATTGGGCTACTTATCCTGCTGACTGTGGCCGGCAGCTACAACTGCCCTTAGCATCAAACAGGAGTGGTTTCAGAACGAGAGTCATCGCACAACAGTGACGAACGCTGGTTGATGAAGTGGCCACAATTCTGCCTGCTGACCTGCACAGGGTGCATCTTCCTCCAACTCAAGTTTGTGCAAGCCCATCTTGTGAACTGTGATGCAGTAAGAATCGGCGGCTAACATCACACGATTCACACAGTACAGGCTCGCCAACACTCGCTCGACTCAATAAGGGAGGTTGCAGCATTTAGCGCTAATGAACAACAATCAGGCATTCCAAATTACAGAGAAAAAGGGGGAAAAATGAATGGCAAAATGCTTAAAAGGTAACATGGATGCGACTATAGCATGAAGAAAAACTACACGTATTCAAGCAAAGATCAAGAGTACAGCGTTTCTCATTTTTTTTCCAGCAGTGACGCATGAGCACTGCAAGGGTTCTCAGGTTTATGGAGCAATTCAATGTTGCGCGCGTATTCGCGCACCCAAACAGCCGACTCGCACCTCAGCCAATTCACCGGCGTTCGCATCAGAATCTCTTTCACACGTACCGTAAGGCCAGTCATCCACCACTCACATGTGTTTACCACGCGATACAGATGAGTTGGGGTAGGTAGCAAAAACACTGCAAGAGACTGGCATAACGCTCCCTGGAATAACTAACAATGACCAAAGACAATCACTTAAAAGCAAAAGTAAATGAGCGCAACCATTTACGCACGTTTCATGCCCAAATACGAACAATATGGCACAAGATTACTGTTCTGCTAATAGCTGAATAAAGGAAATAAATGTTTTGCAAGATAATATAGGCCAGTTTTGCTCATTTGTTTCAACAAAGTTATTCTGAGCCTCTGGACCCATCTGCCTCTAAGCATAGCTTAAAAAGAAATAAAAATCTAGCAGCAGCAGCATCAGAAATTCAGCAGTGGCTCTACATCGTAGCTGTCTCTATGTAGGGGAAACAGTGTCTCACTTATGGGGGGGAAAAAACCCAGGATTATTCAATGAAGGACATTTTTCCATGAGTCTTTCTTTTAGGCAAACTGGGATGAAAGAGTAGTCAGAATGCAGCTTAATGTCAATAAGGGTTCATTAATAATTGGTTAGATTGCGTGGAATAAAATGCCCCATTGCATCAACACATATCATAACTGGTGCTGGTGGACTCCACCAGCCCCTTCACCCCGGCCGAGAAGCCATTTTCTACAAGTTACAATTCTTATGTAATCAGTTAACAATAACTTGAGCCAACCGCATTATGACAGGCATTACGACTAATCGCTGCCAAATTCCTCGAAAGCCGTTCAACTCACGTGGCGATAGACACACCTGGTTTTAACTGAATGGCATTCTGTAAAATCATCAAGAACGTCAAACACAAAGGGCGCTATTCATGATGAAACGACAAGACGACACTACCGTCTGCAGCGCTGAATAACAGCTTTAATTGTTCTGTGGAGGGGGCAGCAGGAAGGCAGTTGAGCAGTGCTGAAATGTCATGCTTGGGAAGTGAGTTTGGCAGCCCTTCGCACTGCACACTTAGAGATGTGCTGGGGTCTTTGTGCTATGCGGTTCAAGACAATAAAAGGATTAAAAACAACAGTGATTAGCCAATGACCTAATCTGCTGATGACTAACCAAGCAGAGTCACTTTATTATCCTCACTTTAGGTTTTCAAAATCCACGTGCTCTCAAAAGGGCACCGAGTCCAGCCACCATCATGCCAAAAGAACAGAGTGCAGGGTTTGTCACATTAACGAAAGCAAAAAAAAGATGTCATTTCAAAACAACACACACACACAAAAAAAAACAATATTGACAGTTCCCAGCGCTGGCTGACCAAGGAGTAAAAACAAAAAATCGCAAAAACAGGAACCAACAACCTGTCACACCTATTGGAGAAATATTCAGAAGCCCACTAAACAGAATCATACCACAGTGGTTAGTGGACCAATAATATTCACAAACAGCAGCAGCAGTTCTGTTCAGACAGGTTACTATGGCAACAGACATGACGGCATCAAGTAAGACTGCCACTGAGGAACACAGTAAGAAAAACCGAGTGGAGGGGGGAGGACCCCACTCTAAAACATGCTTCGGTCACAGTAACCCATCGCCATCGCACGTCACAGTTCCTTAATGCAGCGATGAAATTATTCACAATGAACACCAATCACAACCCTCTGTGAGGTGTGCAGAGCAAAGATGACTAGGGCCTTTGCAGGTTCAATTATAAAAACCAAAAAGAAGAGCCAGGTACAGTGAGCTCACATGGGCTTTTATTCACAAGTGGATGCAACATTGGTCCTTGCAATACTAGCTACTTATGGAGACCAATGCTCATGTGTACCAGCAACTTGTGGAGACCAGGCAAGTGTATATTTAATTCTGGTAAGCACATTTCTTACCAGCTTGCCCCACCGAGTAAGTCAGGAAAAAACCTTAATGAGCCCTTCGAGAATTGTGGCTGTTCAGAACTCTCTGTTGAAATATTTGTAACTTCAAAACATTTTTAAGGCATTACTCTAGCGCCATTTGTAGCTACAAATTGTTTTAGAAGAACCAAAAATCTAACTATAAGAACATCTCATTAGAACACCCTCGCCCCCATGTTCTTTTATTCTGATACAGTGCAGTGAAAAAGTATTCGACCCCTTGCCTGATGTTCTTTATTTTTTCATATTTGTCACACTGAATGGTTTAAGATCTTTAGACAAAATGTAATATCAGGCAAATGGAACCATCATTTATTTAACGAAAGTAGTTATCAAACACCCATATCATCCATGTGAAAAAGTAATTGCCTCCTTAAACCTAACTGGTGCAAAGCAAGGATGATTCTTGATCGGTCAAAAGACACAACATGAATGAAGGGAAGCAGTTGTGAGTGGATGTAAAGGTTACTTCTGACTACCCAGCTCAAGTTAAACGGCTTCTAACACTTAATTCATTCATCTTTCAATGTCTAGAGAAACACATTTAACACAAAATTTCCACTTTTCTTTCTATGACGCTGGATGAGCCTTTGGGAAGCTACGGATGGCAGTGGAGTATAATGGGTAAGGAACTGGGCTTGGAACCAAAAGGTTGCAGGTTCGATTCCCAGGTAGGGCACTGCTGTTTTACTCTGGATGCATAAACGGATGCAATATTAATGCTATGTAAAAAGTTGTGCCTGCTGAGTGTCGGTAATGTAATGCTTAAGGGGGAACTGGGGATGCAAATATTACGGGTTCTATGCAACTGAAAACAAAATAACCAAGCAGAAAGTCGCCTGCAAGGTACACAATGCCCTACTAACCTTCCAAAGCCAAAAACCTATTTCCACTCCTAAGGAAATCAGCCAGTTCAGTTTAAGTAAGCTACGCCATTGTTGTGAATTAATGGAGTCATACGTTTGTTTTTGTTTTTTTCTTTCATTTGAGCAACAGTCGTTTTACTGCAGAGAATGGCATCACTGGCATTGTTATGATCTTCCATGACTTTATTTTGTTAAATAAAACTTCTCTATTAATCGAATTTCAATATTATGAGATTCATTCAAACTCAATTTTTGGAAAAAGTGACAGCCCTACAACTGATGTTCAGCTTTAAGCTGCAATGCCAATGCTTGCTGTCTCAAGTCCATGCTTTTGTATGTAAAATAAATCTTAAGCATGCTCAATCAAAACAGGGACCGAGAGCACATCACTGATGACTAATGAAAAGGATTAAGAAATGTTCTGAGATAAGCCAGCGTAACTCTGAGAGTAACTCTGAGAGTGCGATTCTTCTTTTAATTAATGTTTTTTACCACCAGCTCATTTATAAAAATAACCCCAACTTTGTGCACACTCCACCATTTCCTACTGTACATGTACGGTGCCTTCTCAGTGAGAACCAGAAAGAGCAGAACATTCCCGTTTAAAACTGGAAGCTTGACAAGATGGAAAAAATAACCAAAGGCAGAAGTTGTACTATTGCTGTAGCGAACTGGCAAGCTGTGCCTTTGTCCCACATGTAACAGGCACTTCCAGATGTTCATCTGAGCTCTGGACTCAGAGGTTAACACTCTCCTCTCTGCTCTGACATGCCCCCTCACACTATGGTCCTCTCACCATAAGTAAATAAGGATTTTACAAGTTTTTTTTTTGCACTTCCCATCTAATGTGTAGGATCACCATGGTACTCAAATCCAACATTTGCTTCACTTTTTACTCCCAACACTGCATCCCACTACCACTGAGAAGATCTGACCATTTTGTAAAATCTGTTCAGTGCTGCCATGATTTAATACAACGCTGTTGCTAAACCAAAGAATGTGACTTGGCCTCATGAGTATAAAAACGAGCAGCCGACTGGGACAAATTAAAGTGGACATGTTTGCTTAATTCAAACTTGAGAAGTATCCACATTGAACACATAAGTACAGACAGTCAGAACTACTATGATTAGCCTAAAAACAACCATACATGAACTTCCTGATTGCAAAAAAGACATTGTGGCATGGACACACAGAAGCAATTAGCCTATCCTCAAACTTGCTTACAGTCCATTTCCAGGTAATGCTGATTTTGCTGAGGACAAACTGGTGGCTAAAAATATGATTTAGCTTGAGAAATTGGCAAAAAGGAGAGGGAGAAAATTAATGCAAATACCAGCTTAATCCAAACAGGTAGCCTACACTGAATCTATAATTATGACGTACTGCATGTAAAAAAAGAAACAGCCAGTAACACCACAGACATGTATTCCATTGCAGTCAAAATATGGACACAAAAAAATTAGAATCATTCAAGTTTTTTCAGCTGACAACTTAAACATTATCAAAAGGGTCTCAAGGATAATAATCAATTTTTCATGGCACAGGCAGGGCATATGCCCTATGGGCCATTGAAAAACTATTCAAGATCATCTCAAGCAGGGGGTTCCAAAACCTGACCCTGGAGTACCCCCAAGTGCACTAGTTTCTGTTCCAACATAAACTGCAACGCCTAAAATATGAGGAGCTGTTAGGCCAATTGCTTTAATGAGATGCTTTGAATGTCTAACGAGGGATGATTTACCCTCTTGTCACAAACAGATGCAAAAATATGAATTAGGATTATGAATTAATTAATTTAAGGACATTTAAGTCACATCAGTTTTCAGAGAAGTAATTATTTTATTTTATGCTATTGTTTTCTGTAATGTGTTGCGGAAAATGATTCCATTTTAAAGAAATAAAAATTTTTTCTTCAATAATTGGTAGACTTACAGCTGAAATCAAGTCCTAAGATCTCAAACTGTGATTGAAACTAACCCATTTGCAGAAAAGAAATGAATCGAATAACAACAATTGAGCACAATAAATGGTAGCATCGCTCAAGTCAGTCGTATCAGGGTGAGCTGCAGTGGATATGCTTTCTTTTTGGGTGAACTGCCCCTTTAACTGCCATGCTTGTTCAGGGTACAATATGCACCAAAACCTAGTCACTGTACAGCACGACTGTTTTTAAAGGATGCAAAGATGCCAAAGAACTAAACCATACAACCAGCACATGGTGTGCAATACGGACAAGGCCGCATTTGTTACAGTACTACTGTGCTGTGACATTCAGTTACGCTGCCACCTAAACCTACCACATTCAATTCCTCACATATCCACCTTCCTATAGGACACCACAGTATTTATAGCCTGCTCTGCGAACAAATATAAACAAATGCATTATTTAAAACAGTTATACTGCCAGCAAAAAATGAAAGCAGGTGAAAATGGCACCTTTCAAAGGTTACCATCTACACAATATTGGTAGAAAAGTAGCAGCTATGCATTTTTGCATGAAATAATTTCAAAACTTGTGTGAGGGACAGGTGGCTAATTTTGAAGGCCCTGATAAAAAAGAAACCGTTTCTCTGAAACATTCCAATTTGGAGAAAAGTCTGATGTAAATTTTAATTTTGGCTAACACAAAGATAACTATTGGAAAATCAACCTATCCCAGACATAGTAACGTCCAACCAATAAAAACTTCCCTTAAAATATTGGTATACCAGCAGTGGTAGACAGACGAACTACACCAAGTGTTATTCACTTCTGTAATTCTTTCAACAGCTACACTGTAGCAAGAATGAAATGGTTGATGCAAGCATTACACTTCACGTGTATCAATGGCGGAATGCTACTTGACCAAACTAAAACTGACCATTTCAGTTTGTTGTCATTTTAAGGTCAGTTTACTAGGACTTGTTTTCTGCTCAAGGGTTTGATAAAATTAACTGCACATGTACACTTTTTAAACACCTTAAGACTACGCATTTCCTCTAAAACAACAAAAGCCAGTCAGCTGTAGAGCCAAAAAAACGCCTAGCGAATCAAGTAAAATCACTTAACTTTCAGAGCAAATAAATTACACTCAAGGGTTTGCAACTTCAGGTGATACACATTCTGGAAAATTGTAAACAGATCGTATTAACCAATGACAGGAGGCTGCACGTAGGACAGGCTCAATCACAAGCAAGAAGAGGGGGGCGTGTGCATCATGTCAAAGCAAAGCCAGCAACACGGCCAGTACGTGCATTTTTAAAAACTTGAACCTTTGCAAACAAGTAATACAAACACAATGTCGAATATTCGCTAGCGTTATGTTACAATTATTCTACTTAACTACGGCAAAGAGGAGACAAGTGAACAGTTAACGCAGCTAATTCGGAAAACAAAAATGTAGGCCACGCTTCCGTATAACAAAGAGCAGTCAGAGCGCTACTACTGTGCGTTAAACATCCTGCTCCAGATTATCGTCAAATACAGTCAGGGCTATTGGAAAATGAGAACAATGTGGTTAAACATACCAACTTCGTCCACTCTTTAGAAAGCGTAAGGAATAGTGCCTCAGAACACAGCGAATGAATCCAGAGTCTCGAATAAAGCAGCCAAATAATTTTTTCTCGCTTAAACTGAGTAGGTCCACGTCTTTTCCCGCAAATGGGAGCTGTTAATCTTTGCAGACGTCGAAAGCGAACCATGTTTAATAGACTGCACTGTGCATCTTATTTTTATATAATACTCTGCGACCAAAATAATCCGATATCCACCCACGTTTAACAAATTATATTCGGCTATCAAATATTTCAAGGTAAGTGAGCGTATATCCAAGTTGCAGTCCAGACAAACTCAAGAAAAAACCCGTGATACTTACTCGTCTCCATCTGGACAAATGCCAGTAGTTTCGTCGTACTTTGTACAATAAACATCTGGGCTGTAGTTAAAAGTCCCATCTCTTCTTCTGATGGGTCGTCTTCTCCGCTGGTTTAGGAAATGCCAGTGAAAACACGTAAAGGGTCTGTGTTGAGTGCACTTGTGTTGCAAGAACAGCGGGCACTGTTCGGTCCTGAACTCCTTTAAATAGCTGCAAAGTATCATAAATCAGTCATAAAATGTACATTTATATAAATAAAAACACTTCTATATGCAAAAGCATTGCGTTTAATCGTTTAATCACGGTTACCCAGCTAACTGACTCGCTCAGCACCAAACGTTAGCTAGTCTAGTTTAATGCTGCACAGCGGTTAGCCAATGCTAGATCCCTATCACGCTAAATCTGTTAGCTAGCTGGCTACCCACTTGATGGTCATGATAAAAAGAAATTAAGCACTAGCTAACGCTAGCTAGCTGCAGTGTGAAATAAAACACGTTAGGCATGCAAAGTCAAGTTTAACTGTGGCTCTGGGGATAAGGATTCAAGATGCACTGCGTCAAAAATCGTTCTTAATTTCAACTAGTTATGTGCAATAATTTCCAGAGAAATGATGTTGGCTATGTACAAGTGCTGGTGCGTCCAATACCAAAGTTGTGCTCACACTCAGACTTAGCTTGAAAGCTGGGTAGATAGCCGTTAGCCAAATTAAGCGAATCAGGCCGTGCGATATGGGTGAAAAAGAACATTAAAAAGTAATGCAACTTATTCGGAAGCTAACCATGCAAACAAATAACACACAGCAGCGCCTTTGAATTTTATGGACGGTTCTGAGATCCAAACATAAATTAACGTGTCAAATACGAAACAGTGCTGTTAAATGTGCCTTTATTTAGCAAGCTTGATCGCTAGCTGCTACGTGCGTTCAGAAGAATTTAGCTAAGGTTAGCAGGGTAGCGAGCTACAAAAGAGAAAGCACCATTTTTTAAAAACCTCACTTTGCACTAAAACGTTCAGCTTTACTAACCCACGGACACCAGTTGAATAGTGAGTTTGAAACATAATTTCTTCCTTTTCAAAAATCGCTTTACTTACGTGTAGTGGGTTGGTTTCTCTGTTTGAGGAGAAGCGCTCACCGCCGTTTTCGAAACCGACGGCATTTTCAGTCAAAACAATTAAAGGCGCCTGCGCGAAGGCCCGCTCCACTCCTCTGCTCGCGTTCACAGCTGCTGCACAGCAACATGGGCAACTGGCGGGACAAACAAACAAACAACACCCATCGCCGTTGTTCTCGTCAGCTGTGTCTAGGTTTTCAACAGATGCATAATGAAATTAAAACAAACTTGCAAAAATAATACTACGTTGTATTTCCTATGCGTGTCAGCCAACACCAAGCATTTACTTAATCTCCCCCAACCCTTTTGTTGCTTCAAATTGTAATTGCCACTACTCCAATATAGTCAATATATCCAAATTATTGTCTTTCATGAATAAGTATATAGCCAATAATATTCAACCTTCCCACCGCGGCGTCAAGGTCCGCGTAAACTGGCTAGCATTAGTGCATAGTATGGGGTTCTCAACCCTGAACCTAGAGCAGTGTTTCTCAACCCTTAGTCCTGGGGACCCACTGTGTACAGTGTCTGATTTTTGTTCCAACCATAGTAACGAGTGCTGTATTGTAATGAGCTCCTGTATTTGTTCTCAATTAGATACCAATTGTTCTTTAGATATTTTACATCTATTGTCGGACGATTTACCCTCTTAAAACCATATTATGTCCCATATTCACATCCCAGGAATCAGTCAGGTTGCCTTATTCATTTTCGCAGCAGCCCTTCAGGACCCGGGCTGAGAACCACAAAGACTACATAAGACAATTGAATCTTAAAAAAAAACTTTAAAACACGACAAAATGACAAAAAAAACGTATAATTCCTGAGATGGGGATGGCAACATAGTAGAGCAGTGGTCTCCAGTTGAGGAGCCTGTTTTATGAAGCAGGATTACTGAGTTAGCAGGATAACTGCACTGAGTAAAACTGGGAACCCTCCAAAATCTGGAACATGGACTGAGCTGTTCAGGGTTTTACTCAGTGCATTTATCCTGCTAACTCAGTAATCCTACTTTGTGGTACAGGGGCCTGTATACAGGAGCGAAACAGGACCCAGGGGTTATTTCACAAAGCAAGGGTTACGGAATTAGCAGGATAACTGCGCTGAGTTAACCAGCTCTTTTTACTTCAGTCCATGTTAGCAGTTATCCAGCTAACTCAGTAATCCTGCTTTGTTAGACAGCAAATTATTTATAGAGTGGAACTGGCTTCTAGCTGTATCCAGAAATATCAGCCAGCTCCTCAAATTTAAACCAGTTACCACCAGTTTTGGTAGGCCTGGTGTGCCAAATTGACATGACTAGGCCATAATGTTTTCAGAGAGCACTAGCTTAATTAATTAACTAGCTATGTCAGATGTAAGTACTAGACTGCACTTACACATACATGATTCTATGAAATGTTACACATGCATGTGAGATATTAAAAATAGATATCATCACAAAATCATCAGGGTAAATCTATGTGCATTTCCCATATATATATTTTTTGAGACGTAGGTCCCTGGGGAAAGTGCATAATGTCAGATAACAACACTAGGGCCCAAGACTCTTTCCTTGTCTCCTCATTCTCTAGTCGGCAATCTTATGCTTCTCCTCTTGTGGATGAGCCCAGCAGTACAGAGCGAGATAAATAGGAAAACAGCATTTCTTTATTCTCCATGCTCACTGAAAACTGTAATAACAAATGAAGCTAGATAATCTAGTGTCCCTGGTAGAGTTAAAAAACACAGATAGGCCTATGACTGTTTTTACGTGTCTTAGCATGTTAGATTGTATATGTTAATTGCATTTGAATCATAGTTTGATGTGTTGCATGTTTTCATGACTTCTAGCAAAACAGATCATTAATCTCAAGAGACTCGTGCTTAAACTAAAAATACAATAATTAAAATTAAAATTATGACTTGGAACAGGGGAGAAAAGCAATACAGTGAAATAAAACTGGAACCAAGTTTGTTCAGTGGTTAGAGAGCAATGCTTTTTATCCCATTCACTGAAGTGTCAATGGTTGGTGTGCCACCATGTGGTAGAAATTTTTCATGCTTCCAGGTCAGCAAAAAGAATGTGGAAGAATAATATGGGTACGCAGCTAGCATTAAAGGTTGGTTCCTTATATTTGGATGGCAGGTATGCCAAGGTACGGCTTAGCGGGCCATGCCTAATAACTATACAGAACTGAGAGTACAGCCGTTTCAGGGTTTCCTACAGAAATCTTGGACCACATCTTGGGGTTGGGGGGAATTGCCACTGATCCTGCTAAGGTAGAGACGATGAGGAAGTGGGCAGTGCCCAGGTCACAGAGAGATCGGCAGCTTCCTGGGCCTAGTTTCTTATTTCAGGTGCTTTATTTAAGACTTTTCCAACACTGTCGCCGAATTAGCATTTCACCCTGGAACCCCACCCAGGGGCAAACACAACAACAGCGAAAACTTGTTACGCCACCCTTGTGCCAGTAGCTCCTGTTGCTTCTAAGACTGTGCAGTGACTGTGAGATGAGGAGATAGTGAAAGCCTGCCCCTGAGCCAGAGTCTGTCCCCAATCCAGAGTCTGCCCCCGAATGAGTAGCTGCTGCCACCCCTGCCCCCATCTTAGATAATAAGCCTGCCCTGTTCCTGCAGGCTCCGTGGGAGGACCCAGAAGTGGGTCCAGTGCTCCAGTAGGTGCAGGAGGGGTGGTGGCCTTTTGTGTTGTGTTTGTCTGCTCTCTTCACAGTGACGAAGTCAGTGGTGAGCCAGTGGGACTGCCTGATGCTGGACCAGACTCTGCTGTACAGGAGGTGAAGGGACCCCAGGTGCAGATTGTCTTCAGCTTATGGTGCCACGGTGCCTCCAGTCCAGGGTGCAGCAGTGTATCCATGGGGCGCCCAGGGTCAGCCACTTTAGGATGAATAAGACCCTGCATTGGCTTCACCAGCAGTTCTAATGGGGACGGGGCAGGAGAGACGTTGAGAGCTACTGCTGTGATACCTGCACAGCCAAGAAGGGGCCGGGGGACAGGGTGAGGGTGCCACTCCGGCAGTTGTACAGCAGGGCCCCAATGGAGAGGGTGGCAGTGGACATCCTGGGGCCATTTACAGTTACCAACAGATATGTGCTGGTGGCCATGGACTACTTTACGAAGTGGCTGGAAGTGTATGTGGTTCCCTCTCAGGAAGTATCTGTGATGGTAGGGTGTCTGGTGGCTGGTGTCTGGTTTTCCTGGGGTGCCTCAAGAATTGTACTCTGATCAGAGAAGGAACTTCGAAAACAAGCTCTTTGCTGAGGTCTGCCGCCTCCTCAGTGTGAAGAAAACTTGCAGCACCTCACTGCACCCCCGCAGTTACAGGCTAGTAGAGCAGTTTAACCACACGCTAGCCACCCAGTTGGCTCTGCTCACCTCCTACTGCCAATGCGACTGAGACCTTCACCTACCCAAGGTCCTCCTATCATACCAGTCAGCTGCGCAGGAGTCTACTGGCTACACTTTGGCAGCGCTGTTATTCGGGAGGGAGTTGAGAACGCCAGTGGACTTGGTGTTTGCCGGCTCCCTGACAGTGACTGGCCCAATAGTCCAGGTCTCGAGTATGTGCACCAGATGCAGGACTGCCTGGACCATGTCAACCAGTTGGCCAGGGAGCACCTGAGCCATACAAGGGTGCAACAGAAGAGAAACTATCGGGTTCAATCCCCGGCAGCGGTACTTCTGGCTTGGTCAGACGTTCCTACGAACACAGTTGGTTCGCGGGTGGGAAGCCAGTGAGGGTATAAGTCCTGATCGTTGCATTAGCGACTCCTATTGGTTGGTCGGGTCGCCTGTTCAGTAGGGAGGGGATCTGGGGGAGATAGCGTGAACCTCCGCACGCGTTATGCTCTCCCAGTGAAAGTCCTCGCTGTCATGTGAAAAGAAGCAGCTGGTGACTCCACATGTATCGGAGGAGGCATGTGGTAGTTTACACCCTCCCCAGACCGACAGAGGATAGCGCATTGACCAGGACTGTGATACACATGAGGAATTGGTATAATGACTAAAATTTGGGAGAAGATGGGAGAAAATGGCAACAACAAAAAAAAATTAGAGAAACTATGACCTGCACTGCTTCAGCCAGGTGTTCCAGGCAGGGGACGCGGTCTGGGTGTACAACCCCCACTGATGGAAGGGACAGTCACCCAAGCTGGACAGCGACTATGAGGGTCCCTGCACAGTCCTCCAGAGCCTGTCTGACATGGTGTACCAAGTGCGTCTCCAGCACCGCCATGGACCGCCTGGTGCCATACAGGGGGACCCAGCTCCCAGACCAGCTGCCACCGCTCCCAAGTACCAGCTCGCAGGCTTTGCTCCCCAGAAGCAGTCAGCATCTGCTACCACCCAGCGGCAGCCAGCAGTCACCACTCCATAGCAACAGCCAGCGGTTGCCGCCCCCCAACAGCAGCCAGCAGTCACTGCCTCCCAGCAGCAGTCAACAGTCGTCGCACCTTTGGAGAAGCATGTGGCCTTGCC
Source organism: Anguilla anguilla (assembly GCF_013347855.1). Lineage (NCBI taxonomy): Eukaryota > Metazoa > Chordata > Actinopteri > Anguilliformes > Anguillidae > Anguilla > Anguilla anguilla. Next base: position 43,938,753 of record NC_049202.1, read on the forward strand.
GCCCACCTGCTTGGCTTATGGGACATTGCAAAAGCGAGGCCTGTGGTGAAGTCACTTTTGTACGTCGCTTTGGATAAAAGTGTCTGCCAAATAAATGTGATGTAATGTAATGAAGCGGGCCTGTAAAGAGGCCATTGCCATTTTTTTAAAAGAAGGGTGGTAGTGTGGGAGGTTAGCTAGCTAGCTTTAAAACATTTTTTTTTTTTTTAAATACATAATGTTTCCAGGTTTAAGTCTAGCTAGTTTATTGGTCTATCCAGCTAGACAGCTGTTGTAGTTTTTGGGACAGTTTGTATAATATTTGCACAATAGTCTCCGAAACTGTGTAAATAAGGCTGACAGTAGCAGATTGTAGCCAGTCTTCCCCATGTATTACATCAGTGATAATTTGCTGTCAATAAACGTGCCATTGCTTCAAGAAAAGATATGCCTGGTTCATCAGTCTCAGAAATCTCAGAAAAAGATAATATAACCACACTGGCTGCTAACAGAGCTAAAGCGATACTTCTAGACGATACTGTATGCCCTCGAAGGAACAACCCCCACAAAAGATGAAGATGATTCTGAGAGGCAGAGTACATATGTGCTCACCCTCCAGTAGATTTTTGTGCACGTACATGTAATTTCGATGATATAATGTATTCATATTTAGCATGTCCATACACCACAATCAATGGAGTGAAGAAGAGGATTTACTCAGGCTTACACACAAGGCCCCAGGTCATATACTAGTCCAGCAACGACTTGTGACATAGATTTGTACACGGAATACTGAATGTACAATAGCTATCTAAGAGATACCCCCAGTACAGACAGTTTACTGATTTTCTCAAAATTTGAGAATGCTACTGTTTTCTATTTCTGTTCCAGTAAACAGTTTAAAAGATCTTGAGTTTTTGTAACTTGTTTCTAAAAGTAAAAAATCTGAAATTGCAGTACCTCAATGGCCAATTAGATTGTGTACAGTAGCTAAGCTGGAATATTACTGTGCAATGCCTTCTGTAATTATCTTAACATAAATGCTGTTTGAATTTGCCAAAGCAACTTCTAAAACTGCATTTAACATGGCAAACACCATAAGAGATAGAGATAGGTACAGTTACAGTCATAAGCCCCACCATCAAGGTGCTTGTCTTGGGGCATGCAAGAAAACAGGAGAAAATGGTTAGTCTTTTTAATAGTAACATTGAGTTAAATAGAAAAATTGAGCTATTTGAAAGGGTGATCTGCCTTCCTGTCTGACTGGGGAAGGTTGTTCCACCATCAGGGATGAGGATAGAGAAGGCCAAGACAATGAGGAGCTGGCTAACAGGAGAATATGTAATGGAGAGGTCTGGATGGAGTGATCATTGTCTGAAGACAGGAAGGGGCAGTACCATTTGCAGTTTGTTATTCCAGCGTGAGAGAATGCAGGCAGCCACTGGAAACCACCCAGGGTGTTGAGAAGTGACGTAGCATGGATGAATTTACATACAGATTGAAGAATAACCAAACGGAAGCATTCTGTATTCCTGCAGTGGTCTGATGGCACAGTCAAGCAAGATGTTATAGTAGAGTCCAGATGAGAGGTTACAAGGGGTAATAAAAACAGGACTGGCTGTAGCTTTTGTGCCACCCTAGGTATTGATCATGGACCAGGGTAGGAAGGATTCGATTGAAGACTGGGGGACAGGATGAAGGGGGCAAATTCACTGCCTACCATGAACACAATGCAGCGTTCCATTTTCCCATTTTCGTTTTCTCTTTGTTTGGGACCTCCCCATACAAATCGTACCCCAGGCGACCACAGATATCATCTTTCCAGTAATATTTTTATTATAATTGATCAATTAAGGGCCAAGTTACAACAAATACCAGCAGATCCTGTGGCTCTCCAGGACCAGGAATAAAGATCACTGGCCTATATCAGGAACCAGCCCTGCATACAAACAGCATAGCCTCTTGGGTGATGAAGGTGCAGATGCTACTGATGCTGTGAGAAGACAATCTACAGGATTTGGTGGATGCTGTAATGTGTTCAGAGAAGCAAAGATGGTCACCTAGAGTGGGAGGGAGATACTGTGGAGTGATGTGGAACAGGAGTACCGTCTTCACCAAAGTTGAGCTTTGTGTGGTGGGTAGACAATGTTGCACACAAGACACGAAGGGCTCACTGTCAGCAGGTGGAGACAAAACTGCATTTCTAAACCAAATGCAAAAAGAGCAGAGGGTCGTGAGCTTCGCACTGACCCGAAATAAAACAAATAAATAAATCTCTCTAGATTTTTAAAACTTCCCAGAGGTGTAAAAGAGGGTTCGTTGCTTTTTGGAGAAAAAAATGGAGTGTGAGGCTTTTGTAGCAATGTAAGTAGCCGTTGCCGGAAATTGAGAGGCATTAACAAATATAAACAAAATAGAGAGCTAATTCATATGTATTGCATGGATATCTCGATGCAGATGGTTTTTGTTCCATTTATTTCAGAATACGCTTTGCCAACGTATGTATATAGCCTACTTTTCACCAATAACGCGGCTTTTCTTCTTGAGCCCAGGGAGATATTTCTGACACAATGCAAATTTTATTTCAACCAATGCAAGACCAAAATTTAAGACATGGGTGGGGCTTCAAACCAGTAACGTCACAAAACCTATAAATATGACCAGGTCCCTTCATTCAGAAGGGAAATTGTGACGGTGAAAAGTGGGACGTAATTAAGTTCGTAAGTCCGGCTTTCCTTTAACTTATAACAGACTTGTTTGAAATATTATAAAAGTTTACAAATAGCATCTTAACATGTTATTTATTTTAATATGAATTTGAGTCCAGATGTCATCGGTTTGTTAGATCGCTTGCTTCTGCACTTCGCAGTGTTTTCTGAATAGAACCTAGCCTGCGTCGACTAGCTAGCTCCATACTGGTATTTGCTAGGTACTCGTTAGCTATGTAGCTAGAATCATTTATTTTGTTAAAACGTGCAAGTGTTTTGTTCTAAGGATACATTTGTGTGAATGTTAATGGAACAGAACTCATTTTACCTGTAGTAGCGAGGTATGCTAGCTAGTACTTGATGTAACTCTTACTAAATACCTGTATGTAGCAACATCTCTACAAAGATAGCCAGCTAAAATGAGCAGGCTAAGATAGACAAAGCAGTCTGCCGATTATTTCAGTTCACTCGAGGACGCCATGTTGCAAACATCCTCGGAGAAGACATGAGCGAAGCGTGCCAGTTTGATGTCGTGTAATGGTGGCAGTAAAATTAAATATAGCGAGTCTTTCAAATGTTTGCTAGATCTGTATTACGCGGTTTGCATAAGTTAGCTTGCTATATTGCTGGTTAACGTTAATGATGTGTTGTATGCAAAGGAAGCGCAAACGTTTACCTAGTTCGTCCGTTTACATGATAAATTTGTAGTTGTATTATTAGCTGTCCAACGTTAGTTGGTTTAGTTAGCTAACGTTGCGACATTTCTCTCGTCAGAGGATGTAGTTTACTGGTTGACGCGCCGCTTGTTCGCCTTCTAAATTGGATGTGGGTTTGTAGCGTGAAATCAGACCGTTTCTCTACGCGGTTGTGTGAAAATGTGCCCCTGGCCAAGCACGAAGCGATCGGTTTAAATTTAGAAGATGAAATATTACTGCATGCTCTGAGTGAATTGAAAACTAACATTCGCTATCGTGCGCATACGCTACAGCGTCGTCGATAAGGGAACCCTTTTGGTTGTGATGTGCCTTCACTAAATTGGATTATTGACTGCGAGATTCTAAATGTGCTGTTCAATCTAATGGGTTACTCTTGCTAGCTATAATCGTACTAACTGTACGGATACATAGATAATTATGGAATCATTATTGTGTAGTTACGGTAGTCTAGGATAGCCATTTAGCTATAGTGTCAGCTGTGCTGGCCAGTTCACCACTATTGTTTGCAAACGTTATCTGACGACATAACTACAGACAGTAAACTTTCTGCAGTTATCCTAGATTTCACTTACTTTACGTTAAATTGTGGTCATTGACCACTTGCGTGCTGAATTTGGAAACAAATTAAATTGGCATAACAGCTAACGTTAATAGTTGGGTGCTGACAAGACAAGAGGGTAATATTTGGAACTCTGAAGTCGTAACTATTTAAGATGCATTTAGTGTAAATCCTAATTTTACTTAATTAAGATGTACGTATTAAACTGGGATTGAGTGTTCTGTGGGTTAGCATTAACTACCAAGCAATCTGCCTTCGCAAGAAGGAGGTATAGAAAAACTAAGGTCGCTAACACGAATCGTTTTAATCTCTTCTAATTTAGGAAAGACTTTTCTAGGACGACATGGCACGTACCAAGCAGACTGCCCGTAAATCGACTGGCGGTAAAGCGCCAAGGAAACAGCTGGCCACTAAAGCTGCAAGGAAAAGTGCACCCTCTACTGGTGGTGTGAAGAAGCCTCACAGATACAGGTAAATAGATTGCTTTTTAATCAGGAATTTCTTTATTTGCGTGGCTTTGACTCTTACACTGTTGAGGGAACAATACAAAACTGTATTTAAAAAAAAATTTTTTTTTTAAATTTTATTGTATAATTACGTAAATTGTGCAACAAAAAGACACCATTGGAAACACCAAGTCTCAGTCGGGAAATTTCATTCATCTAGCCCTGTAGTGAATTTCGATAGTCAGACTGAGTCTGATAAACTGCACTAAAATGCGACCTATTCCACAAAAGTTAACACAGTTTTCCTTTTGCGCTGTCAAAGACTGAGCAGGAATTGAGACTGGTTTGTTTTAGCTCTTTTCTGGGGTTGGAGAACATATGCTTTTGTTATGGTAGAAACAGTCATACTGCTTGGCTATGCTAGTCAAAAGTATTTTACAAGTGTGGACTATACACCCGAAAAAAGAAAGGCTTTAATTTCACATATCTAAGCTTGAAAGTCATTTAATTATTGCTATCTAACTTAGGTAGGCCTACTTACCGATCCATTGCACGTCTGTTGTGACCACAGGGAATGTCACTAGCTGCCACAGCAGGAGATGAAGGGAGGGAAGGCACTGCCTCATGTACCAGTGCTACCTTTTTTTTTGTGGGTCTCTTCATTTTTTTGGGGAAAAAAAAGCTTATGGTTTTTTCTGCATCAAGAGAAGGCACAATGCTTAGGCATTTCCAACTTGGCTTGCCTGCACATAAGTGGCAGGAGCATCATTTGCAAATGACAAGTAGAAAGGATTTCACTGGTTGGAGCGTTTCAATGACCTACGTTGTACCCAGTTAACCCCGCCTACTGAAAACCTGGCATTCAGCCAATCTGTCAATCATGTGTATTCTTCCATATAATTAGAAAAATCCCTTGCATACTTCTGTTTACAAAGTTTCCCCAAATTATAACAAGTTCTAATTTCTACAACCGTTCAACATCTTTGTTGGCATCAGATAATTTATTGACAAATGTGAAGTGATTGTGACTACGTAGGAAGCTTTGTACATACATTTGTTTTACAGAATGGTTCACCTGTGGTCTTTGTGTGTTTGTGAAGGCCTGGAACTGTAGCCCTGAGGGAGATCCGTCGTTACCAGAAGTCGACAGAGCTGCTGATCCGCAAGCTTCCCTTCCAGCGCCTGGTTCGAGAAATCGCCCAGGACTTCAAGACCGACCTCAGGTTCCAGAGTGCGGCCATCGGCGCTCTGCAGGTGTGAATTTAAAAAAAAAAAAAAAAAAAAACTTGTTGGTTCATGTTGGAACCCTCCTATGCGGGTTGATTGTAATGGAGTTTAATTGATAAAGCCCTGCATTAGAATTGATCGGTTTGATTGGGGCATCTGCAGCTATAATCCAGTGGGCATGAGGGCTTTGTGGTGCAGTGGAGAAGATAATTGAGACAAAGACCTGGATTCACTCAACATTTGTCTTAAACTTTGATTCAGTTCAAATGTTCATTCTTTGCTTTGTTGTTTTTATCACAAACACACTTGGGCAATTATAGTAATCGCCAAAAATTAACTCTCCAAACTGCTTTTGTAAACAATAAACCTGACAGTTGCAATAAATTGTCATCCAAGGTTAAGGTCCAAGTATTCATTGAAGCAAGGCCAGTGAATGTGAAAATAATATTAGACTTCTGAGTAAAGTTCGCTCTGGATTAACATCATTGATATAATCAGTTATGATAACTCAGGTTAACATATTGCCTCAGTCCATTATGCAAACGGAAAGCAGTTTGTTTGCTGTTCAGGTAAAATAGGTGAGACCGATTAAACGTTTGGTTTGAAGGCTCTGGTAGATGCACCATCCATCTTTTTTTCTTTTTGCTCCTTGTAGGAAGCCAGTGAAGCTTACCTTGTCGGTCTGTTTGAGGACACCAACCTGTGCGCCATCCACGCCAAAAGAGTGACCATCATGCCCAAGGACATCCAGTTGGCAAGGCGAATCCGAGGCGAACGTGCTTAACTTCACAACTTTTTGAACTCAACATTTTGATGACAATTTCTTTTTTTTTGAAGTCCTATATTGAACTGCAAATACCTACACGTGTGCAGGTTCAATTTAATTTTGTATGTTAGTATTGGTAGAAAACAAAGGCTAGTGGTTTACAGTGCAAAGGTAGCAAGCATTTTGTAAAACATTCCTTCAAACTCCCTCTCAGGTTTTTAAAAAGTCAATTTGTATCAGAAATTGTTATACCTCTGAAATATTGTGCTGTAGACATTAGTTTGCATGCTTCCTATTGGATACATTATTAGCAAACTTGTAATCTTTTTCTTTTTTGCATTGTGATTCTTGGGTTGTAAATAAACTTTCCACTACCTCATTTTACTTGTCTTTTTGTATAATCACATACATTAGTTACAGATGTCCCTTAACATTAATGTCTTAATGCAAGTGAGGTGGCCTAGTTTAGTAAGGATAAATTGTAGGTATGAGGTCAGAACTAAGCTCCATTAACCCTTTGAGGAGTAGGTTTTTTGGAATGTTTTTCAAAATTCTGAGTGTTCTAGAACTCCATTGCTTTCAGTTACCAGTAATGATTGTGACATCAGCATTAGAATGTTCAATTAACATTCTGTTCACATATTTGTGATCTTACACCTTTAAGGGTTAATCTACTTGTGACATTTCTCTTGCCTGTAACCCCACAGCATGAGGAATGGAATTTTGTAAGCATAGTCATTTTAGAAGCAGTAGAGCACTGTTGGGTTCCATATGAGTATTTATTCATTTTGGGGCAACGCTTAAATGTATTTTCTTGTTTGCTGTTGTCAGAGTCCATAGGTTTGTTTGTTATATGGTTAGGCATAAAAGGCTCCAAAACAACACATTGTGACACATTGGCCAATGCGTGATGGATTATTTATTGCTTGTAACTCTCAGCTGAATATTTTCACCAGTTAACCAGATAAAACATATCATTTTTGCAGTACATTGATGGGTAAATTGTTTCACCCAACTGCTTAACGTGCAATTATAACCGTTCAAACTGTTACGCACAAAATGTCCAGGGTTGCACAATTTTGTGATATGACCAATATGACTTTGAATCCCAAGTCGATTACTTAAGCTTTCAAACAGGTAGGCACACTTGCGTTTCCCACATCAACTGCTTGTTCAAGAGCAAGTTAACACCAGAAATGTATTGGCAAACAAAAAAACCAGTTTACAGAATGAACCAACCACCTATAGTGGTATGAAAAATAGTCATATCCCTGCAATGGCCATTTAATTTATGTTCATATAAAACACATTGGTCACAGGAATGGCACATTTACTTTTCATTATATGACAGACTGACATTTACGTACCTCAGTGCCAACTGATGATACGTTTTTAATTAGTGCCTGCAAGGCATTTAGTGAGGTGCCATTGCTAATTGAGCAGCAAGATATCAGGGATTTGTAAACACTTAACAGTGCACTGTGGGCATACAATTTACAGGGATTATCACATCACCTGACCTCATCCTGAACAGTGAATTAAAATATGCATCATATGCTTTCATATTTGAGGTCCATCTTAGTTCAGAGCAGAATGTTCCAAATGCAGAGTTACACACTGGTCAATCTGATGAATCTGTATTCATGGCCATATTTGCAATAAATATCAAATGGAAACAATAAAAAAAGAATTAGTTCGTTTATTAAATATCATGAATCCGGCCTTGTCTCGTCTTCGTCTGTGTCATCTTCATCTGAAAGTAACCCAGGAATGTGTTCATCAAGTCGTTTTTCAAGCTTTTCGTCGATTTGAGATTCTTGCCGAAAAACACACCACAGCAAGAAGCAAACCCCGAACAGGCTGAGCGGGAGGACTTTCCACCAAGGCCGCTCATGGGTACTCCCAAATGAACGATCCACGCTCCAGACACGGTGGCTGGCTTTGCTGGAGGAGAATTTTATTGGTTTCTCTATTTCCTCATCGTCCTGGTCTTGTGGGCTCTGCAACCTCCTGTACCTCTGTGACAAGCACAGGTTCCTTGTGGCGCCCAGTCTTGTGGACCTATGACCAGGAGAGAAGACAATGCTAATTAATATCAATACAAGACTTGCACCAAAACTATTTAGGAACAGAAGCTCCTTGCTTTACTGCCACCCCCACAAATTGAGGTAAATGCAGTAAAAGCCTATATTAAAAGTCAACATGTACGTTTGTTGAAACACTTTTGTTCATATTTGGTTAAATTTAAAATCCAGTCTCTGACTGCTCCAGGCTCGGAAATCAGCCACTCCGAATTTCACCTTGCCTGAATCTTAACAACCAATCAGGACAGCTGTCTGCCCTGCCTGCTGTTGCATGTTCACAGCGTTGCCAGAGCAAACAGGGCAGGAGGGCTAAGGCTACACAGTTGAGAGCAGAACAGAGGTAATGTTAGCTAGATCTCCAAACGACGTGGAACTCCGGTATTACCTTGTCATCTTACGTTAAAAAAAAAGAAGCTATATTTTTACTCTGAATTTGACGTTAAGACATAAAAATCTTATTTTAGCAGGACAATATATTGGCTTTCACAATCTATGCTTTTAAATGTAAGATGACAAAGTAGTAATTTTTCATTGGTTGAAGGTCAAGGTAGCGTTACCTCTGCTCTAATCTGTGTAGCCCATAGGTGTAGCCCCAGCCCCATCTGCCCTGTTTGCTCTGGCAGCACCCAGGGGCAGTGATTCTGCAACAGGAGACAGGACAGACAGCTGTCCTGATTGGCTGTTAAGATTCACACAAAGTGAAATTTGGAGCAGCTGATTTCAGAGCCTGGGGCAGTCAGAGACATTATTTTTCCTTAGACCTTTTAATTGATTAATATTTATTGGGATGTGAAGGAAATTTAATCAAATATGAACACAAGTGTTCTTACAACAAACTTACATACTGCACCTTTCAAAATCCCCCTTCGTGACCTCAACGGCTCTTCTGAGGATGTAAAGGCTAGACCACTTTATCCATCAGCAGAGTAACGGCTTACATGGTAAAATGGCAAAACACAGGACTTGCATTAAGTAATAGCAAACATTGGATAGCACTGCTTTGGAATAAGGCTTGTTTAATTTGAGTGAGCTAAAATAACCAATATAGTTTGTTGTAACTTGGTCTCATTTTAATATCAATCAATACTTTTAATAGCAGGCCTAGGTTTTGCCAGTTTTAATGTCTCAAACAGTCCTTTGTATGTGTGAGGCATTTTGTACGTTGGAAACGTTTTTGTGGAGATACAAATTACACATAACGTTACATACACTAACTTATTCAAATTTGTAGACTAGCCAGTGTGTTTACTTGTGATCTGTGTTTGCATGATAAGGACAGTTAGTTGTACATCTTCAATCAAATCAGCCCTCTTTTCACTGACCTAGAAGTAGGGTATCAAAGACGTCCATCAAATAGACAGCGAACGTCAGCTCCTGTTATAAGAGTTTCCAAACCCAAGGTCACACTTTTAATTTCACCAGAGCGACGCTTAATGGCAAGCAATAATAATCAGCTAGCTACCCGAATAGATACAAGACATGGTTGGTTATCTTTTTAACGTGGTGTTAAATTATTTGGGAACGTATACGAAGAATAAACCTGACGATTTAATGGGGTTAAATCGCCAAGCAGCAACATCCCAGTACAAGTTCCAGTAGCATACATCGTTCCTTTTAGGGCGCTACCTATCATCACTAAACGAGAGTAGCTTGTCTCATTTTATTGTACGTACATAAATAGAACAGCGCTATATCACACTTACTTTTGCTCTGACCTATATCCATGGAACAATACTCCACGAAACGATACTCCGTTGTGTTTCAAGACCGCAAACAGCTTTTGACCCACTCCCGGCATGGTAGGTCTATGATCGTGAAGTGTGCTTACCATCGATACTTACTCAACACTGTGATGCAACTGCTAAATTGATCCGGTGTGAATACAAGCAAGGTAAAGTGAAGTTCCAAATACAATCTGGAAAAAATAACATTGTTTTGTTGTTGATTGTGGAATGTGAATTGAATTGGACAAACACAACTAGTTTTTTTTTTAAATACACCTTCGTTCCTGTACACATGTAAGGGTACTGGTTTAAAATTAAAAGACGCGCCACAGAACTGAAGTACGGAACTATTCTATTATTCGGACGTGTAAACTACAAATCCCAGAAAGCAAACGTACTAAACTTTCGTCGACGGATAACTGAACACACCAATGAAATGAGAAAAATACAAATATGTCACCAATCAGAAAACAGGAAGGGATCACTTCTCCATGCTCTGTGACACGTGCGGTAGTTTATACTTTCTGGCCGGTCACGGTCTGTTTCTGTTTGCATGCTTGATAGTAACCTCCATTGAACAGGTTTGGGTTTTATTAATTAACTAGATAGATAAGTTAGGCAACTGACATATAAAAGCTTGAAGAATAACAGGCCCCAGAAGCGACACATACCGGGGAGACGAATTAGAAGTCTTTTTTTATTTATTGAAGGCCAGGGTAAGTTGCAGGCTAGCTAACTAATTTAGATCACAAGCCGGCAAATTAGCTAATGTTAGTTACTGCCGACGTTAACTGGCTAATCTTCAGTATTTCGTTGCAACCAGTATGATTTGCATCTTAGGCACGTTTTGGTTATGTTAGCCAGTGTCGATGTCAGCTGTATTAAGTTAGGATTTACTCCCCTATATGCATAACTTCAATATTGCTGTTGAGTTAGCTAAGTTTGCCGTTTCATGCCTTGTTTTCAAAATGATTATTTGCATAGTAATGTAGACTGGCTTGTTATTTAGTGTCCTTTCAGTGGCCAATAAAATTTTAGCCACTTACCGTAATGCAAGTTTTAGACGCTGGCAATTAAGATCTTGAGTGAAATGTCCACCGTTCCGTGATCGAATATTTCATTGCTCATAGAATTCATTCACGAGTAATTTGAAACTACAGAGAAAAGTGAAGGTTATGATTCTATGAGTATGTTATATAATCATGCTTTGTTAAATTCATTCCTCTGTTCTACTGCAGCTCTGCTAGCTCAGCCCGTCACTTAAAATATTCTGAAAGATGTTATTTTGTGTAGTCTTTAAATAATCGTAGAAGCCTTTATGCAGGCATACAGTTATGTAGCTGGAAGTGTTTTTGATTCACCTCTACAATGTGAATGTGTTTGTAACACAATGACTGCTTACGTGTTAATTATTTGAACCAACAGAACAAGGAGCATGACAAAGAGCGAGAAACGTGATGGGAGGAGGAAGGAAAAATCCAAATCCAAATCCAAATCCGTTGAATTGGCGGACAGGGAGGCCTGTTGTCAGGAAGACGACCAAAACAGAACTTTAAAGACAAAGAAGAGGAAGCCATGCACCGAAACCGAGGTACCAACCTTTGTAGATGTGTGTAGTTCTCAGGATTTCAGAATCATCCTCTTGCATGGTATTAATGATCTCTGGTGTACTTCTCAAGGAGACTCCAGGATCTGGCCCTGTGGTTAAAGTGAAAAAGAGACCTTCTCAGTCAGAGTTGGCAGAAGTGAAGAACAAGAAAAAATCAAAAAAGGAGCAAGTAGAGGAGCATACAGAAAAGAAACAGAAGAAAAGGAAGAAGAAAAGCTGTAAATCTGAGGTAAGTAAAGATCATTGCAGTAACTTGTTCCTGATTAATCTTGGCAAGAAGGGAGAATGATTGTGTCCACGTCTCGGACAGCTGTTTTTTTTTGTCGGTCAGAGAGATGCAAAATTTTCAAGGGATGCATGGGATGTACATTCTCGGGTGATTTCTAGGACCTATATTTGTCTGGCCATGTTGGGCATTACTATATGTCAGTAATGCCCTATTTTATATTACAGCACAAACTGCGGCTAATTTTCCACTTTCATGTAATAAATAAGCACAATGTCAAAGAACTTGATAAAGAAATCTAACTGATTTATGTGTCCAACAAAATGTTTCCTACCTGCTTGCTTAACCTGCTAGTCACTGTAGATTAGTATTAGAGAACAAAATATAAAAGCAGTGTGTACAGATGTTTCAGTTGTCCACATTAGACATTTGCTGAACCAGTGTTGCAATATGTAAGTTTGTCACTTTTGTTCACACTGGGAAAAAATCCCCCACAAGCTGATATTTTAACTTAATTTGTACCATCAGTTTTGCATAAAATGTGATGCGTCTCTGCTGCATGCATGGTGCTTTCATTGTATTGGCCAATTCAATCTGCCAAAATCGTAATCTAATATTATCATGCATCCTTAGTGTGTACTGAGCAGTTTTTAATGGGTAAACTTGGTAAAGGTGCCTAGTACATGTCTGACAAATGGGAAACTCAGTTTAAATATTAGTTGTTTATTCATTGGGATTTTGCTGCATTTGAAGTGATGGGTTGGCAGGGTGTCATTTGCACACAAATGCCAACACGGCTTTCAGTACTCAGTCATTAATCTGTTCCCATTAATCACTTTGATCCAAAGCACAGATATTGTGTAAATGATTGCAATATCTTATGGATGGTTTGTCCTTTGCACATAGTATTTTGATATCAATTCAGTACGTAGACAGATTTTTAGGAGTTTAGTTTTTGCAGATGTACAGTTTATACAGTGTGTATGTGATCAACGTTTTTTTAAGCTGAAAACAATTTTATTGAAATTACAAATACTGCGGTCCTAGTACCCTGTTTGATCATGGGGCGACATAGCTCAGGAGGTAAGACCAATTGTCTGGCAGTCGGAGGGTTGCCGGTTCAAACCCCGCCCTGGGCGTGTCGAAGTGTCCTTGAGCAAGACACCTAACCCCTAATCCCTAACTGCTCTGGCGAATGTGAGGCATCAATTGTAAAGCGCTTTGGATAAAAGCGCTATATAAATGCAGTCCATTTACCATTTACCATTTGATCAGATTTGTGATGTTACCACTAGGTGGGGCCAAACCGTTTTAGCATCTGCAGATGGGTTGCTGCTTGGCGCAACATAATGACGACAACAGTGTTGCATTTAAGAGGAGTTAATACAACAAAACTACATTGATAGCCTGATTAGAAGAATGTTGTTAAATGAAGAAGCATTTATTAAGAAAAGAATAATATAAAAACAGTCCTGGTGGGATTTGGCATACTGAACCCTGTTATAAATAGTACTTGCAGAACTGGACAGAATGTCTGAATTAATGAGACTAGACTGCTGCTTAAATGAAAATTACGATGAGAGAGTATGGCATTAAAACCCATGGCATACAGCTATTCTTGTACCCCTTTGAAGTGTACGTCAGTAGAAGATATTTCTTTTGTGTTATATCATTTACTTTGTTTAGATCTTGTGTGTTTGTGGATCATGTGATTGAGAGGAATGATTTGTCTCCACACAGCCACTCATAAAAAAATTCCTTTTACTTGTAATATTAACTCAAGTGACCCGATGAGTCAGGTTTTCTGGAACATACAGCTATTGATGGTATGTCCACTGTGTTTTCACTTTTGGTTTTCATGTATGTAAACAATGAACTGCAATAGAAAGGGTGTATTTAGCAATCCTGGCCTGGGGGGGGGGGTTTGCCACCTATCATAAACACAATGTGGCATTTCAGTTTTCCCATTTCCCCCCATTTTTCTCCCTTTGTTTGTTCCCCCCCATACGGATGGCACCCTAGGTGACTGCCTATACCGCCTATGCCTAGAACCAGCACTAGTTGAACCAACAATGAGATGGCAAACTCGGTTCTGCAGACACAGTGGAAAAATATGTTTTTTATATTTTTGGTACTGCCTGTTATGGTTGTCATTCCAAGCAGTTGCATTATATTTTCAATAATGCTACATTTGAATGTCACTTTCTATTCTGCCAGAATTTTTTTTTTTGGTATTCCTGATACTGTTTACCATTTAAAATTTTGTATGTAGAATTGTGTATATGGCTTTTCCTCATCTTAGATTAGGCTTATCAGTCATTCTTTTATAGATGCTGTGGAAAGGTGGTTTAGAATTTAACCTATGAGAGTTCCGTATGTAATGCTGTGTCTGTATATGCAGCAGATCTAAAAGTGAGTTTCAGTGCTTGAGGGTGAAGGACAGGAACCACTCAATTCAGTTGCCATGGGAGAGCACGTGCCTCTGTTTAAGCAGCTATTTTTCATTGTTTGATGCTGAGTAATTTGAGGCAAGTGGGGTCTCTCTTGGCTTCTCTCTATCAAATTGGATTAGTCCACTGACCTTTCATCTGCTCTGTACACCTGCAGGCCTCTCTAGACTGAGGTGAGGTCCGCACCATTTTATTTTGCTCTCCTGTCTCTTAATTGCTAGACACATCTGTGAAAACAGGGTTTCCAGGTGAGCGTGCAGTGCTTTCCGTCAGCATAGATGGAGTGTCGCGCCTAAAATGTCTGGTTTTAGAGACTCTGCTGAGAGTCATTTGAGCCTGTCTTGCCTTCATTTCCTGGTACAGCCCCCCTCCCCTCCTTCTCCCCGAATTTCAATTTACAAATGCAATCATAAGGCCAGTTCATTATTCAGCACCTGTGTGTATTGGGTTTTTTCCTAACTCTTGTTTCTCTCACACTCTTCTTAATTACTCTGCTCTCTCCATACAACATTGATTAAGGCAGCCTGATGTTTATTCCAACTATGATTTCATGTTGGACAAGTTCCTCACTTACCCTGAAAGCGAAAGCCTGAAGCTATATTGCTCAGTTGGATAGACAAGCTTGTTTGACGAAAACATGTTTGACAGTCACTGGCTGGGTTTTACTTTTCTGCATTTTATGATGAAAATAAAGAGAGAAACTATACTGAATTCAGGGTACTGTCTTTAATGTTGAAGTCCACTTTTAGATCTAATCAAGGTGAGGCAGTTTTTCCCACTAAGACCAGAAGTGGACAAACACTGGCTCAAAATGCATACCATGTGTCAACTTAACTGACTCTCAAGCAGAGCTTATTAATGGTGCTTACATGACCAACCAAAATTGCAGCACCTGGCTTAGTTACATTTTGTACTCTTATCTAAGCCAGCTCTGTTTTAATACCTTGTCACCTTTCACTAAATGAAATAGTCTATTCCCTTCTGGTCACTCACAGCCTTTTTTTTTTTTTGGGTGTTAAGATTAGGCTTAGGCTTTTAGACATCCAAAAGGAGAGGAGTGGGAGCCGTTTTAATTCTCCAGTCATGCGGCTCTGAGTGGTGAGAGTGTAAGGGCTGAATGTGAAGTCACTGAGCTGTCCTGGAGGACTGCACTGGAGCAGGCGCAGCTGGCAAAGGCAGGCTGCATGTACACAGAACGCCATAGCTGACGCTTTTGCGCGATGAGGCGGGAAGTACCCTACTGAGCAGCGCACATGTGGCACCAAGCCACTGCTTGCACTGGCATGGTCAGACTTCAGTCCTCATAACTGGGGGCCTTCCCTGTGCCTAGAATGAGTTCCCAGCTGGATAGGTCTCCAGGGAGCCCTTAAATGTGTTAAATGCTGTGCTGTCTGCCTGTGAGACACCTCACACACGTGTGGGGTAAGTCCTCTCATAGACACCACCTCTATGCCTCTACCTCTCTCATGCTTGGCTCAGCAGTGAAATTGAGCTCTTTGTAAGATGGCTTCTGGAAAGTTTGCTCGAAGTCAGACACTAGAAACTGTGGACCACATTCATATATTGCCCTTTACTCAGGACTGCCAAGCATCACTTTCCAGAAAAGGGCAAAACCCAGTACACTGGCACTTTGCAAATAGTTATTAGTCTACTATCGGCATGCATGGGCACTGTAGTTGGCAGTGATACGTCATTAACTCGGTTTGTAGGTGGCCTTTAAAGGTAGCCATTTTAGGTGCAGAAGAAGGATGGATGTTTCTGTCACAACTTTTGCAGTAAGAGGCGCCCGTGTGTGTCTGGATCCACAGACTGGCTTTAATCTTTAGAGACAAATAAATGAGAATGGAAATATGAGCCTGTGTAAAAATCTGCTACGTTTTATCCGAGAACTCCAACCCTTCCCCTTTCAAGAGTCCCAGCTCTATGTGCAGTCCTGCAGGAGCCATGTTTTCACACAGGAGCAGTTTCTGTTTTGAGTATCTTTTCATGAGAGTGAAGGGAAAGTGGGGGTGGGATGGGACGGGACTGTGAGGAAGGGAGTAAATAAGAAGGTGAAGTGGCACGTTATATTGTGCAGGTCCATTTGCTTTCTTTCCCGTGAGGGTGAAGTTTGTTTTTGAAATCTGTAGAACTCTTTAGTGAATGCCGTGTCTGGGTTCCTGTTTGTTTATTAATTGACCAGTCACTATAGCATTGTGACTTCCGTTCCTGTCTGAGCTCCTCTGTCACCCTGAATGAGATTCACGCATGATACGGTCTCTACAAATAGCATGTTTTAAATCCGGTTTTCAAAAGAGGCTTCAAGACCACATGTCACAGCTCTTGAAATCTATGGTCAATTCCTATTGATGTGACCTGACAAACTTTTTGTATGCATGGTCAAACATGCAGTTTGCGCTTGTTCTCAACTTCTCATGAGGGGAAATTCATCTGGATGTTGTGCTTAAAAAAAACAAAATAATTTAAACTAGATTGACAGCAATCCTGGTGACGTGTTGGCTACCTCAGATTTGACATTTTTACAGGGTTCTCTCAGATCGGCAGTTATTTGAATAATGTTTCCCCGTCCGTTTCCCAGACTGCGATGTCACAGCTGGAAAAACAGTTTCTGCCTTTCGCTCGCGCTTTTCCCAGACCGCAGTGTGCCTCTGTCCTGCTGCTCTTTCCACAAACACTGTGCATGTCCCCGCTGCACACCAGCCACGGAGCGCCCCCCAGCCTCTCAACCTATCCTTTAATCTACTCATTTTTCTACTTTTAAATTCAGTTGGGAACCAGAAAGGTCCCAGCCAAGCTCACAACACCACCTGTGATTATGTAAGATGGAATGGCTCTTGTGCTGCATTCGGTGCTGTGGGTCTTTTTTGCGGTTTCCTCGGATGAGCTTGAATAGGGATTTCTTAAGCATACTGTGACTTGATGCACCGAAGCAACGTTCTTGCATTAAAAACTGTTGTTTATGAATAACCATTTGATGTGGTTGATTTTCAGTTTGTTGATTTGTGGAAGTAAATTTAATTTTTGATTTATTAGATCCAGTTAAATTTCTCCTCATCGTGGTTAAAGACCATTTTGATTCATTTTCAGCAAAATCATATGTTAGAGAAACATTGAAGGCATCGGGACATGGCAGGGTTCACAATGAAGTGGAATCTGATACTGCTTGTAATGGGGAAAACTTTATGAATATGTATTGACGCAGGACAGTTTAGATGGTCATATTTAGCATGTTTGCTGTTATTTGAAGGCACATACATAGATGCACAAAATCACACGCTTGTATATTTACTTGGGCATTAGCCGGAGTACACTGGAAATGGTGCTTGTTCTAAATGTGCATCTGTGGCTAACATTAGCACAACTCTACTTGAAGGCACCTGTGCGTGGGTGCTGTTGCCAAGCAATAAAATATTGTGTCTACAAGGTATAGTATATTTTTAAAGGCTATTCCAGTTCCTGTGTCTCTTTGTACATTTTATTAGTAACACAGCAAGGGCAATAAAACTTAAGTCATTTGTAAATACACTATATGTTGCCATGAACAGATCGTGTCTGCTCCCTTGGAGGTATAGCTGCAAAATGAATCCACAGCTCTATCTCTTATTTGGCATCAAAATGAAACATTGGACATGTAACTGTCCTCTACCTGCGACACACCTGTGTCCAAGGTGTGTCCGATCCAGAAATATGGTTCACGCAGATGCTTTCAGTCACTGGGTTATGTTTTTATTTTATTTAAGTTTTTTTACATGGACCCTCCAGAAGAGATTGCTGGAGAGTGAAACCTGTCCTCGTGACCAGATTTACAAATGAGCTAAGGGCCTGTTTGAATGACCTGGGGGCCTGTTTAAATACAGCTATGAATTACTGCTGTGAACATTCGTTTGTGCTTCTACCACAAAAGTAATGTTGTGTTCAAATTTGCAAGGAGCACAAAAGCATGCCCCTCTCTACACCATTCCGCCACAATTAAGCTAATACTCTGGCTTAGTGGTTTTTTAACATACTTGATTTACCATGGCTGGAAACCTGTTGATGGACATGGGTTTATTTGTTCTGGGTAGAGCTGGAGCCAGAGGAAATCCATCTGCACATAAAAGGATTTGTTGTGTGGGGCTAGTTCACAGTCCTTTTAGTTGTGGGATATTTAAAGTGTTCCATAATCTTTGATTTTTCTCAGGGACTGTGGTATGTATTAATCAGATGACATTTGACTTGTGCTGCCTTTGAAATAGTTTTTTATGGGATTCAATAGCAGAAGCGGGGATGGCTTTGTGAAATTAGACCCCAAATGCCATTCATAAAAAGAAAAATAATAATAATCTAACTGACCCTGAAGAACTACTGGCAGTAATTCTGGCCCCGTTTTAAGGTCTTTCTTGTGGTCTCATTTTCTTGTGTGGGAGTTTGTTTGCGCTCTGGGTAGAATCGCATTGCTGATAAATTAATTCAGAAAAGTAATGGTAAATGGTAAATGGACTGCATTTATATAGCGCTTTTATCCAAAGCGCTTTACAATTGATGCCTCTCATTCGCCAGAGCAGTTAGGAGTTAGGGGTTAGGTGTCTTGCTCAAGGACACTTCGACATGCCCAGGGCGGGGTTTGAACCGGCAACCCTCCGACTGCCAGACAATCGGTCTTACCTCCTGAGCTATGTCGCCCCTATAAGTAATATATAATAAGTATAATAAGTATAAATAATAAGTAATAGGGTAATAAATCTCTGTTCATGTGTGCAAGAAATTGCATGCATTTGAAAAATTTGAATTCCAAGAATAAGGACAGCAGTGCTTCTAAGAAACCGGGTTCTTTTTTTTTCCTCATTTGTTCACAGAAATTCATTTTGTGGAAAAAGACGCTGTACCCTGCAGTACACTGCGTGTAGCATGCATGTAGTGGTATAGTTTTCCATGTTAGTAGAGAAAAGTCTTCTGGTAGATCTCACCTTTCGTTATAGGAGCTTCTTTTGTGGTTCATTGAATTGAATGTCTCATTTTTAGTCATCACTTGTCACTTTTGATTGTACATTTTTTAAATCATGGATATTACATGCTACCTATCACACTTAATACACAAGTGATTATAAATCTGTGCTGGCGTAATGAATGAAATTGTTACTGTTTGGTGATTAACAGAATACTGATTGAGCAGGAATATGTACTTATTACTAATAAAATTGTTTTATTGAATATATTTTATAGTGAGCTGTGGAAGGCTGCGTTCCACTGTTACAGACCAAAATCGATGATGACTTATTTACAGTCCTAAGCTGTAAATGTAGTGTGTACATTATACACAGGAGAATATCTCAGGAATGAATTGGCAAATGAGACAGAATATTTGTGAAGTGCTTTTCTCTTAAATACCACCTTTTCTTCCCAAAGTGTGGTTATGACATGCACGCTACTCAGTCAAAAGGTTTTTTTACACGTATGGATTTCAGATCAAATTACACCTACTATTTAAAGGTCCCCTTTTATGTGTTTAAGGGAAAAAATATTGCAATACATTTTAAGAAAATTATAAATTCAGTGAGATTCTTACCCTCCAAGCTGCGCAGGCCATTTTGGGTGGGTGTTGCACTTTTTTTTCACACGCTCTGCATTGATTGGTAAGCTGACCGGGGATGACACTAACGCCTCTCTCATCTCCTGCCCACGCTAACTATAGTTTACCTACCGCGTACCTAACCACTTGGCAAGAGCTGTAAAGTTAACTTATGGCTTGCTTCCAAGCGCTTACTATTGTAGCTGATTAAACATGTAGCTATAACTCCTTGCTTGCTGGCTTGCTGGCCTGTGTTGGAAGACTACTATAGCTGGTCCAGAATGCAGTTGCCCACCTTGTCTTCAGCCTGCCAAAATTTACAGACACCAGTTCTGAACACCCTTCACCGGCTTCTGGCGGCTGCCCGTGTTCAGTTCAGATCTGTCGTACTGGAATACCAAACTGCAAATGCTACTGCCCCTTCCTATCCAGACAGTAATCACGCCGTACATCCCAACCAGACCTCCGTTCAGCCAGCTGGCCTTCCTGTCCCTTTGAGCTCCCAGGAGCCCCTCCTCACAGCCCCAGCTCTTATCTGCTCTCATCCTCTGCTGGTGGAGCACCCTTCTCTAATCACTCAGGGAGGCAGTTTCACTGGCTGTCTTTTGCAAATATCTCCAAACTCACCTTACTCCTGAAATTGCACCTTGCTGTTTTTTTAAACTGTATTTCTATATAAAAAAAACAAACCCACCTCTCCCTTAGTCTCACTTGTCTTTGGCTCCTACAGGGGGGTGCTTACCATGTGAAATGCTCTTTAGTGAGTCGCATTGACTTAAAACATCTGCTAAATGACTGTTACAAAGTGTAAATCACTCAGTAGCAACAATAGCATGTCATGTCCCTTGCAGGAGAGCAATGGAAAAAAAAATCCTTGCTGCACTAATTGGAAACCATGTGCAAATAAAAACAATCATGATTCATCTTTCCACAATATCACACAAACCTACAAAAAATAAAATTGTTTATTTGCAAAGATATCTTACAGTGTAAAGAACTAGCCTATATTTGCGTTGGAAACGAAAGGTTTGGTTTGTAGAGTAGGTAGTCCTAGCTGCTTGTTTGAACTGAATTTAGAAACCAAGTAGTCAGTGCTGATTGCCAAGTGTTGCTCAAACAAAATATTTTTCCAAGCGAAGAGTTGCTGACGGTAGTTCGCTCCCACATGCTGGTCACATACATAATGGTTACATCACACATTGTGTGTTCAGTGCTGACATATTAGTTTTAAATGCTCATTATCCTTCTGACACAGGTGCTAGAAAGGCTTTTTTTATTATACAAAGACAGAGGAAGGTCCTGTCATTTGAATTACGAACTTATCACACATGCATGAACAAAAACTTTCATCTTTCTGCATGAACCATAATTCTTCCTAGTAAATGACAGAAATCAGGAATTATGTAGCAGGTCTTTTCTACCCTTAGGCCATTCTTATATCATTGATTAGTTGCAAGTTTCATATTTTTCATAAGGCATTACTATTACAAATTATTAGGATACCAAGGGATAGGGATACCTTGAGAAAAATATGGGCAATTGGTGTTTCCTGGAGTTCCTACTGTAAACCATGTAGTACAGTACAGGGACACTCAGGCCCTGGTTGGTTTGCCTGGTAGTGCATTTGTTTCAGTTCAGGAAAGACATGGAGAGCAGCATTGAAAGGATTTGTGGTGCTTAATGTAATGTGTGTTGTCATGGAACAGGTCAATCATTGTTATGTGCAGCAATCTGGTGTCTGGGATTTAATGTTACAGTATTTATTACGAATGTCTCTCTAGACCAAAAGGACCAGAAAATTGGGTGTTGGCTTCACCAACTTGGTTAACCTGTGGACTGAGTTTTAACCTTTGGCCTCTTGTGTGTTGTTTTTGCAGTTTCAGTGTTCTGTTCAGAGGAAAACATTCTACAGTTCAAAATGATGAAGCAGAGATTAACAAAAACAACTAAGATATTTACTGGACATTTTCCAGTAGCACTGTTGACATTTCCTCTGTTGAAAGCATACAGCGAGTTTAAATCCTCCTCAGCTGGGATCTCCTTCCTCATGCTGGTATTGGCTAACGGAAGCTGATGGGCTCATTAAAGATTGCTCTCCAGTGCTTAGCTTTGAGCTTCAGTGTGCTTGGCCTCCGTACGCAGCTGTGTCTAAATGTCAAGCTTTAAAGTATTCTGTTTGATTTAGAGCAGTGACATGCTATTCCGGCTACAGGATGCTACAAGTTATTTTACTTCGAAAATTGATATTTTTAGTCAGTAATGAGGTTTGCATATCTCTGGTTTATGGTTACTATGATGTAATGTTGGTGTTATGTAAATAGTTTTATGGCTACTGTCTGCAGCCCCCTTCTGGCTGGCTCACTTTGGCATTACAGGTCCTGTATTGCAAAATTCTAATTCTGTGTTGTAACAGTCTTCTTTAATATTTAAGCAACCATTTTATGATATGGTAGAAACAGGATCTATGTCGCTCATTATTATTTTATAGTGCAAAAATGGAGAATCAGACTGCTGCTTTAACTGAAATTATCTTGTGTGGTCAGGCTGTTTTTGGGAAAAACAGCACAATAGACAACTGAGTTAAGATAAAGCTGAAAAGGGTAATTGTTTATCAAGAGACATTTTGGAATATCATAGTTATATGACATTATTGGCATTGTTGTTTTCTTTCTCTGTGGTTAGCTGTGTAATTATTATGGCTAGTGCCAGTTTCATCGTACTCGCTAAACACTTGCAAGTTTAACTGTTTCATCATGTCTGCAATTTCACCAGTTGCATTAGACACATTTATGATGTACCTAACACATTGGGTACATTATGGAATCTACAGTGGTTAGAAAAAATGATCGATCTGATTGACGGTCAGCTAGCCAATCAAACGGCTAAAAATGGGTTAATTGAACTGTGCTTTTGTCATCCACACACCTGTGGGGAGCACTCACCCCATAACCAGTGACTAGTGTGACAGGAGGAGAGGTCTAGCTGACACTGATGACAGTTGTAACCAATTCCAGTGGGTGACATGTTTCTTTGTGCATACGCTTGTTACTGGCTGACCTAATCCCACCCCTGCCTTGAGGAAAAAAAATGCAATGTGTCCCAGCACTACAAACTCCTGGTCATATTCTGTTAATCACAGAATCCTACTGAGGCTAAAGAACATATAGGGCTTAGCCTGTGTGTACTACCTTCACTGACTAAGCCACTATAGAGCCATTGGTCTCAATCAAATGGACAAAAGTTCTGTAATTTAATAGCTTCAATGACCATTGGAGTTGGGTGTATTCTGTTTGCCCTTTGAACACTGAGGGTAGGGGCAGGGATGGAAAGTGTGCTGCATAAATATTAATTAATTTGTAACCATAGACCACAAACTTATTGGAAAAAACGTTTCGAGAACTAGTATCGGGAAGAGAGAAATCTTCCTGAAAAATGACCTTTGTGCGACTCTTTTCTTAGAAGATGTATGTGCTTTAATGTTTTGAAAATAGAACGGTTGGTGGTGACCTTTTCACGCGTCTCACTCACCAAAGGTGGTGTCTATGCCAGTGACATTTTAATGATTGTTTGACATGTCTGTTGAGTCTCAGTCTCCCCCTCTGGGCCATTGGGTGTTGTTTTCGCAACAATAATAATACCGTAAGATGAAAAAAAACATGCAGTACCTGGGGAAAAGACTGATTTTCCTAGTGTGCTATTCATTTGTTCCTTCACAATAGGCTTCCTGAGCATGTCATTCTGGAGTTCATGAAAGGAGTGTCTTTTATGCAGATCATGTTGGCACACTACAAAGGATGCTGAACATACCCAGGGTTTCTTTGCATTAGCTGGCTTGACAAATCCTAACAACCACAAGTGATCACAGGGATTTGTTAAACAAGCTCTGTGTGCGTTGCCATAAAAGGGGCGGTGTCTGTTACAATGAGCCTGTAGCAGTGCATTTCTCTCCTGAGGAGAAATGACACATAATGGATGGATACAAAAAACATAAAGCAGTCATAGTGGCAAAAAGCAACAGTGTTGCTGCCAACAAAGCCAAGGAGGAGTGTAGAGAAAAAAGAATTGTTGCTCATTTAAATTTGTTAGTAAATACCTTATTTACCTTGCCACTCATAAAAAAAAAAAAAAGATTTTTACAGTTTATTTCAAATGTGACTGAACATTCTAGCTGCTTCTTAAATTGATATAGCATTACCAGAAACAATCATGCCAAAGTGTAAGTATAAACTGGAGAATTAAGGTCTATCACTGTCCCATAGTTAAGGGATAAGTGGTTATGGACACACAGGGCTCAAGAAGCTTGCTGTTGTATTCACCCAGTTGAGAATCTATATCTTTTGTATTGCATATTCTCGGAGAAAGACTTGCCCTGCGAAGAGATTTCCTCACTATCTGCACCTAGCTCTACCGGATCCTCCAGTGATGGAGATGCCTTTTCCAAAGTTGATTGGTCAAAGTGCTTTGTTTTTTTTAATTTTTCAATCCTTCAGCCTGAAGATAACCTGTCCCAGAACAGGTTAACCATGCAGCATAAGTTTACCATAGCGATTTACCCTGACTAACAGTGAGTCAGGGTATAGAAAACCCTGGGTTAAACCATCTTGCTAACCTCATAATCTGCCTTCAAAGTTTAGCCCCCAGTTGCATTTGTTTGTAGGTGCCAGGGAAAGTAACTGGCCAATGAACTGGCTTTCTGTGAGGTTTAGATTAAGCTGCAAGTCTCTAGTGGCTCTTGAGTAATTCAGTAGTCAGTTCTGTATTACAAATAAATTTTCACATTTTTCCCCTTTTTCAGTCAAAATGATAATCCGTTTGAAATGAATCCATTTTATTTGTACCGCAGGGTCTTTAATTGGAATAAGCAAAAAAAAGTAAAGTTTCACTTTATAAATAATTAAATATTTAGAAGAAAATGTTCTGCTTATTCTGGGCTATGCCCCCTGAAGAATATGTCCCTGCTTTTTCTGCTCTTGGGACCTGTGTTTGCCCAGTGTTGGAATGACAGAGTTCGCACCAGTCTCAGTCTTATCTTATCGTCGGACTGTTTACAGTTCTCTGCGGGCCTGCCGGTGGATTTCTAGCACATACTCTACGTTCTCCAGAGCCAATGCTCAGTCTCTCCACCCCACAGCATTCTGATTTGTCCAGTAAGTTTGGTGCCTTACACCTCGGACACCTCTGTCCTGACAGCAATGTGTAAATCCAGAGTGTGGTGACAGAGACGGTAGAGCACGGACCAGCTGGCCTTTTGTTGAACGAATAGCCGTAGCTTGTCCCTGAAGGTCTCCCCCAGAAAGCTGTAGATGATGGGGTTGAGGCAGCTGTTGGAGAAGGCGGCCAGGTTTACGATGTGCCCGGTCAGCGGGTAGTCGTGCCACAGGGTGCCGACGCTCCCCCTGGATGGGTCGGTTGCGCCCTGCAGCAGCTGGACGCTGATGAAGACGTTCTCGGGCAGCCAGCAGATGAAGAACACCAGCACCACCACCACGATCATGCGCAGGGCCTTCTGCCTCCGAGGCCACAGGCCCCGGTGCTTCTGCGCCCGCATGAGGATGCGCACGATCAGCGAGTAGCACAGGCCGATGACCGAGAAGGGCACCAGGAAGCCGATGGTCACCTCCAGCCACTGGATCTCGAAGACGTTGGCGAAGCAGAAGTTGACTTCGCCCCGGTGCTGCGTCTGCACGATGGTGAAAGGCAGCAGGGTGGCCAGGATGGAGGCCGTCCAGATGAGGCCGCAGCTCAGCTTTGCATGCTGCATGGTCCTCAGCGGGCTACTGCTCACCGAGCTGGCCAGGGCCACGTAGCGGTCGAAGCTCATCCACGTCAGGAAGAAGATGCTGCTGTACATGTTGACCTGGAAGAAGAGGGACATGAAGGTGCAGAGGACTGCGATGTCGTAGTACTGCTCGTTCAGGTTGAAGACCTCGATCAGTGAGTCGGCCACCAGGATGAGGTCGGCCACGGCCAGGTTGACAAAGTACAGGTCGGGGATGGTCATTTTTTCTGTGTGGTTCAGGTTGACCACCAGTATCAGGATGTTTCCGATAAAGCCGACCGGGAACAGGAAGATGGTGTAGAGGCAGGAGAGGAAAAGGCTGATGATGTAGAACTGGTAAGTATCCGTAGTCCCTGCCGAACCCGTCCTGTTATAGTTAGATGAAGCGTTCACCTCCACGGTGCTGTTGTCATAGATGTAAATCAGGGGGGTTGTGTACACTTCCATGCTAGTTGTATCTTTGCTTTGGCCACCCCAAATCAGAGGTCACATGGCTCCTTTCTGCAGTTACATCTTTCAGCATAATAAATCCCTACTTCCAGCTGTAGTAAAGCATCTCTTACTGAAGCGGTTTTTGCATTCTGGGGCCAGTCCGGTTTTTCTAGCCAGTTTTTATGGCTTGCTTGTTCTCATTTTGGCTTATCTGTTTATAAAGGCACAGAACAATCTGCACAGGAGCACTTCCATGGTTTGATGTGGTTAGTATTATCTACAGACCCACTTGACCCCCTGGGCTCGTGTTACTGTGTCCTCAGAGCTCGATCATCCTCTGGTAAAGTTTTGCTCTTGTCCTTGTATTTGTCACTTTGTTTTCCGCCCGTTCTTGACTCCAGTCCTGGCCCTTCTTCCGCCATCCATTTACTCGTTAATTCATTATGATGCTGCGTGTGATGGGCACAATGGCATCTGAGCTGAAAAAAGTAATTTAATAAAAATGGTTAGGTGCACAACCTTTGGTTAAAAAGAGCTTCACACGGTACTTGTGATATTTATACTTACTTTGGTTGTGCTTATTTGTATCATTCTGATTTTCCGAGTTGTAATGCTAGTATTAGTGATTTTTGGCACTGGAAATGTATCTTGAGCTATCTTGTATATATGGTCTTGGCTAACAAATAGCATCTTTCTGATATGTAAGTGCTTAAGAATGTAGTAAAGTGGTATGTGTAAATACCAGTGGTTACGTAAACGCAGGACTCTGCATTTTTTTAGAAGAGCCAAAATGCAGGAAAAAATACACTAATTTCTATAAACTGATATTTTAAGATTACATTAAGAGTCTTTAAGATTGCAATGAGCAACGATCCAGACTTGAACCACAACAAAATAATTACTCCTGTTTTCTTAAGCCAATTGTCTTTTGGTGTTTGATATTTGTATTGTTTATTGATCATAATATTTACACAGCCATTGGTGGCATTGCAAGAGTCAACGAGTAAGCACTGAATTTTAATGACAAGTTAAAAACGACATGTCATGCTCAAGCTAGCTTGCTGAACATGAGTAGACCAAGACGGAAATCACTCCTTAGAGTTTTTAATATCATTAGTCTGTGCGTCAAACCGGCAAATAATTTATTTGTATCTGATTTCAATCCTGCTAATCCCACCGTTTTGTTCTGCTTCTGTTACAAGTGCCGTAATTACATTATGAATCACATACATTTATTGTGTTATTGTGGCATATCGGGCAAAGTAGTTATTTATTTCAGAACGCAAGTGAATTAGTGTAAAACGTAGATTTTGAAATGTACTGGGTTCCAAAAACCATGAATACACAAACATCACAGTTTCCAGTCCGCTTTACCTTTTTTGATGTGCCCAGTATTGGACACA
The DNA here is from genome assembly GCF_013347855.1 of Anguilla anguilla. Classification (NCBI taxonomy): domain Eukaryota; kingdom Metazoa; phylum Chordata; class Actinopteri; order Anguilliformes; family Anguillidae; genus Anguilla; species Anguilla anguilla. The sequence goes on from NC_049202.1 coordinate 43,966,409, forward strand.
GCCTGCCGTCGCTTACCATCAGTAAGCACCTTCTGCAGATGACTGGCGGAGAATTTGGAGAAACAGCTGTTGCAGCAGCCTTGTCTGCATAATTACCGCTAATTAATTTGTGTTAATTAAGATCCACTTCCTCAGCCTGTCTCAAGTAATTGCATATTCGAAGGGAGGTCATTTCTCACTACTTTAATTTATTTTACATGTAGCATCAAGTGTGTACCATGAGAGATTTTACTGCAGGCCAGACACATTGAAGGAGGTGCCTTTGAAGAAGCATGATCAAAAAAAAAAAAAAAGAATGGATTTTTAAATTCTATCTGCTGAGAAAGTGTTATATCTTTTTGTGTAAATATCATCAACATTAATTATGACTTAAGAACACACGTTAAAATGCATCAAGGACTATGGTAAGAACAGCTCTCTGCGTGACTTTGGTTATGAATGGATTTGGAATTAGAGAGATGCAACATTTATGGTTTTTGTTCCAGTGGGTGGCCTTTTTTTGTTATTCTGAGAAATGTTACTGACATTCCAGGTCTTTAAGGAGCTGGGATTTTTTTTTTCTCTCTATCAGAGAAAGTGCAGAAAATTGTTCTTGTTTGTTCATTCTATGATATCCTGGATTAGACCTTCTCCGTTTCATAGTATTGTTATACATTGTGGTGAAGAATAAAGTGGGGGTTATCCTTACCACTGGTACTCTTCCTCCTTGGGTGACAACTCCCATGCAAGATTCCCATTGACTAGGTAAAGGTGCGATCTGACCAATAGCACCTTCCACTCCACACGCCACACAGGTAGCCAGGTACACCATTCAGGAGGCCCAAGGTGGTCATGAATTATGGATAATATTAAGTATTAATGTAAAACATTAAATATTTTCAAATTTACCTAGCCATTTGGTGGACATACTATTATTACATTATTATTATAGTTTAAATATTACTATTAATCACTTTTTTGTACGAGCTATGCAACAGTGGTTTCTGGGGGACTGTGGTTAATTGTTGCATTTACCACAATGCCACATGAGTGTGATGCTGATATTTCATGAGGGATTTCGATGGAAATAGCCTTGTTCTTTTTATTTTTGAACACATTAAAACAGTTTAAAAACATCCCAAAGTTTTTACCCTCACTACCTTTTATATTGTTGATTTGATCTCACAACTCTTATGTCCAAAGCCTTCTGTTGTGTGGGATTTCAAACAGAAAATAATTATATTCATTCATAAATAAATGATGCATTTTTGATCTGACCTATATTTTAGTTTAAATTAATCTGTCTTCATAAATTAAAGATTATGTAAACGTCTAGCTGATGTAACATTCATAGTTGCTGCTTTGATAGAGTTGCTGCTGTGAGTTACAAGAACTTTGAATTTAAGCACCTAGACTCACAATTTGGAAGACCATGACCAGTAATTTAACAGCATATGAGGTTTTGTGGTAATAATTCTACCCATTCTGGCTTTAGAAGCGGTTTTATACTCTGTTTTAAGAATGAAGTCTTAAGGTTTAAATCGTACTTCAGTGTAAATGAATTGGACAGCTTACACTTAAAGCTTTCAAAGTAAAGCACGTGCTAGATTTCAAAAAGAATAAACGAGACTAGTCTGGAATTAAATTTTACAGTACAAAAGTTAAGTTTCCCTGTACAGTCTAGTGAAAGTCAGATAATCAAATGAATGCAAACTAAGCCCTCGTTATTTGTGTTGCTACAAGCATAAAATGGTCTTTCCAGCCACCTCAAAGGCACATTTAGAGTTGATCAGGGGCCTCCTGTCCCTGACGTAACCTTTCCACGTTCTTCCAGTTGGAACTGGGGAGCTGTTTGGTCTGTTTGATCTGGCTCATGCAGAAACGAGTGAAGTAGGGAGCAGAGTACAGTGGAAGCTGCTGACTGGCCTTATTCACTCAGACATTCACTTTATTGTTGCCTGAGTGATGAAGGGCTCAGCGAGATGTTAAAACTGCAAAATAGAAGCCTGTTAGGAGCCTGTTGTTTTTGTTTTTTAGCAACAAACAATACGAGTTCCAAGGTCCTCTTTGAAAGCATTTTGTGCCATTTTTATTATTATTATTATTATTATTATTAATAAACACAAATTCATATTAATTCAATATTCATAAAGTTTTGTTAATGTCATCTGTGCGTGTAACGGTTCCGGATAATTGACACCTAAAATTCATAGGGTGCAGAATAAATGTAAATCAACTGAAAAGAATGGGACTATCATGCTAGCGTAAAAAATGCTCGGGTGAGGTCAATTACCACACTCGGCAGTACAGGGGCACAGGTAGGCCACATGGGAATGGAGCGTGCAGTGCGTAGGTTTCAAGCCAAACCCCTGGACCTCGGCGCTTCCTTTTAGAACAGTGCTATAAAAAGTTGCGCTGAATATGAAGAGACAAAATATGGCCTACTGTTAAAATTGAACAGAATAGAGGTCAGAGTTATGGTGGTGAATATGCGTCCATATATGCACACTCTTACGCAAGGCCTCGACTCCGGAGAAAATAAGTAAACTGTTATGGCAAGTGTGTACACTGTCACCATGGCGTTTGTCCCTCAGTTCCTCAAATTAAAATGAGAGGCACAGAAGGCTTACATAATGTATATGTCTCTGCAGGTGCTATGATTCGATTATGTCAGTCAGTCACAAACATAGCCTATCTGCCATGGGAACTTTATTGGTACATGATTTGTGTATACAATTTAGCTTTGTTTTAACTGATTAACTCTCATAAATACCATATACTCATTGCCCCATAGGTTCATCTCTTTTTGTTCAGTTTGCGTTTACTTACACCTTTACCAGGTAACGGTGCTTACTTAATGGCGAATCTAAACCAGAACATCGCAGCTACACATCAAAATCTTACTTGTGCTTGGTGTTTGGTGTCCAGTTCCAGTCACTTATCTTAATAAACAGAAAATGTACCAAAAGCCTTTTCTGAGAGCAGTGCGAGCATGGGAGCTTACTTTTCTAGCGGGCGTGCGGAGTTTGTGCCGCTCTCCCTCCCGGTGCCGCGAAGTGCCACAGTTTTGTAATCCCCATGTCCGCGGCGCCGCCAGCCTGCGCGGTTCTGACTGCCCCGCTCCGCCGCTCGGTCCCCCGCTCCACCTGCTGCTCACACCGGCAGAAGACAAGCAGACGTGCAGCAGCAACAGCCCATCACAAAGCCTCTTCCCTTCTGATCCCGCTGCGCTTGTGAGCGTGCTCTCAGCCCACCTCCCTCCCTGCCTCCCTCCCTCCCTCTCCCTCCTCCCCTCCCACCCTTCTCCCTCCATGCTCTCCCCTTCCCCACCTCCTCCGGTATCCCTGGAGATCTCAGAGGAGCGAGGCGGGGCCAGAGTCCCGGCTAATGAGTGCTGTGTGCGTGAGGGTTCACCTGCTGGGTGCTTGAGCCGTCTAGCAATAAGTGTGCACTGAGGTCAATTAGCATTCTGCGGATGAGTTTCACTGACTCAGCAGGCTTCAGCTCATTTAAACAGGGTCTCATGAAGTACTGAATCCTACAATGATCACTATGTCTTAATGTATCAGAAATGAGCAAAAACAAAAACTGTCCCTTTCTTTGATAGCAACTTTTCGCTGAATGGGTATTAGTCAGTCACGTTGTACGCGTTGTTATTTCGGCACAAACTTCATGTTTATGGGGTGTACTTCAGGGCTGCTTGGTGGGTGAGATGACCTTGTTAGTAAAAATGATAGTTCAGAGAGAACTTGGCTGAACTTCAGGATAAGGATGAGAAACCAAATGTTCTGCGTGAAGTACAATTACAGACCACCAAGTGACTTTCAGTCAGTGGACTATTGCTGCGTCACAGTCTCCTGTTTATTATCTTTTTAACTGTGAAATAAAAAAAAATAAAAAGCACTTGTTTGCCTACTTGTATAAAATGCTAACTTTGCGTAAGGGTATCATCTGCCTTCACGAGTCAGTGTCTATACGATTGTCCGCTTCATAACGCTGTTAGGTTGGTCACTGGGTGACTGTATGGAGTGTACATGAGACAAATGTGGGCTTAATTACATGACATGACATCCCATGAGGGCCTCTCTGCAGAGATCAGTCATAATTACGCAAAACGGGATGGACGGCTGAGGTTCGCCTTCCCGCCATTTTGCAAGCTTTGTGGGTTATGCGCACGTCGTCCTGTTTCGTGTCCTGAAAAGGTTTCTGTTGTGATCCAGACGTAATCTGCCAAAAGTAGAGAATACATTTCTATTTGAATTGTGGAAACTGACACCCCCCGTCAGAGGTGACCACGCGGTCCGAACAAAAGGGAGCGGCAGCGCGGTGTGCGCCATCGCGCGTCGTCTCTTCGCGCCTGCGGTGTGGGCCGGCCGTGCCTGGTATTTAGGGCCCAGCAGGAGACCCCCCTGCGACGCGGGGTCCGGCGGCAGATGGGGCCGGGCGCCGCGTGTGTACCGCTCGGCCCCCGCGGGACCTGGGCCGGAGGCGGAGCCCGGTTCCCTCCCCCTCCGCGGCGGCACCTTCCGTGTCCTCACGCGGTCTCTCTCGCTTCATCCGCCTCCCGGCTCATCAAACCGGGTCAGGCTGTTCGTTGCAGCGCTCGCGCGCCTCACGTAACGACTCGGGAGAAAATGAGTAACCGGGAGTCCCCGCGGCTTCTAGGGCCGCGGCCCCCGCTCCCTGGTCAGCGGGGCGGAGGGACGGAAACCTGATTTGACCGGAGCGAATTACGGCATGGCGCTCCGTTCCTCCCCGCGCCCCCGCGCCGGGGACGGTGACAGAGTGCAGAGCCGCCCGTGTTTAGAGTTGGAGCTCCGCTGGCTGGAGTCGCTGCTCCGCCAGACCCCGTCTGGCCTTTCCATCAACCCCTTCCACTCTGCCGTCCCGCTCCGTCCTGCTTTACGTCTCGCTCCGTGACCCAAGCAGACCCGTCTGCGAACCGGAAGCCCGGAGTCGATCGCTCGAGCCCCGACGCCACCGCGCGGGCTGCGTCCGTGTCATTGGCGCAAAACCGAAGCCTTGATCGATGCGAAATTGGCTTGTAAATGTTTCGGAAATGCTGTTGGGTCATGCTCGGTTAGTTCTGAGAGGACTTCTTTATAAACTGAATGCGACGGCGGGATGACAATGAGATTGTCCAGTATGCAGGCCTGTAATGCCTCGCCGTGTAATTGGCTGTCGCGGACTGGGCTCGCGTCCGCAGGATATTTCGGATTCGCTTAGGAACAGCTGTCTAAACATGCGTGCGGTCTTTGCTCCGGCCTCTTTGCGGTTTGGTCTGCTGCGAATGCACTTATGTCCGCGGGACATGCCGTTTGTTTTTTGGTTTTGGTTTGTGTAATATCGATGCCATTCTGGGTGACTGGAGTTCACATGGCCTACAGGCTCGCCTTGCTTACCGGCTGCTGGTCAGACTGGACCACGGTTGTGGTGTCAGCCGTGCTCTAAACTGAGAGGAAGTAGGCAGAAAGGTGGAAGAATGAAAATCGGATGTTTCCCTTGCGGAGGATTAGCGCGCAGTAGGGGTTTCTCATTAAATATGGGACAAGTGGGTAGCAAGCATCCACAGATACAGTAATGCTCACTGACAGTGGCATGTTAGCATGGGTAATTATGAGTACATGAATACATGAGTCCAGTACTTCTTGTTTTTATATTTGTAAACATTGACTGATTGACCATGTTGGTCACCAGTCTACACTCTGAGCCAACCAGAGGAGGATGGGTTTCCCCCTTGAGCCTGGTTCTTTCCAAGGTTTCTTCTCATGTGCCACAGGGAGTTTTTCCTTGCTACTGTTGCTTTAAGCTTGCTCCTGTGGGGTTTAGGCCTGCGTTGTCTGTGAAGCATATTGTGGCAATTGTTGTGAAATGTGCTGTATAAATACATTTTGATTGATTGATTGATATTTTTTGGCACCCTGATCTGTTCAACTGACAAGTTTCTATTGTGCTTTCTGTATTTTATCCTATCCTTGTTTCATTCCATCCAGGACTTCTCTGATCTATAGATCTCGTGCAGGCTGATTTATCTGGCCAGTGGCTGCTGTAGTTTAAAGCTGTAATGTATTATTTTTTTACCACAGTGAGGAGTATGCTGCCTCTATTGCAGCTAATTTCACTGTTGAGAATCTCAACTTGAGAAAGTATGTCCTACTGTATATATGTATGTTAGTTTCTCGTTGTCTTTTGCTCATTCCCCAACATTCTCTTTCTTTTTGCCATTATATTTTGTCCTTTCATAACGTTTATTTAATTACTTTTGTTATGGGAAGTTGCATTTATGTATTTGATTGTGCAATGTTCAGAATATTTTTTGAATGGTAATGTCATGTCAAAAACCCCATTGCCTTTCTTACTCCTCACCTGCAGATTCTGTTTGTATTTCTAAGCTAGCCTTTTAAAAACATTTATTGTGTGCTTTATGAATAGACTAAATCACATCAAAATATTGCTGTATTGAATACCATCAGTAATAAAATTGGAAGTTAAGTACAATATAAGTTATCTTGTGTTTATATATGTATGGGCTGTTATCAGTCTCTTGGTGTTCTTTAGGTACCTACTAGAGAGAATCTTCTAGATATCAAGGTAGAACTTGCTAGATAGCAAGGAATCATAATACATATTCCACCTAACTTGTTGCCTGGCAGTGGTTTTTCAATCTTTACCCTTTGTTCCAGTGGTTCTGCTCAGCCCATGAAAACATCTGGTCACCTGCATGGATGGTGCAGCCTTCTGCGTCTTCAGGTCATCCGTTATGGGTGCAGCTCTGGGAATGTAGCCTATACTGAGCGCGGTATGGAGAAGGAGACAGTGATGTTGCTATTAAAGATGATGGAATGCCCTGAATAGTGTTTCATTCAGGTTTCTACTTATGTGGTGTATTTGTATACAACCAGCATTTTATTTTGTGCTGTGGTTAAAAACTGAGGATCAACAGGTCTTCATTTGCTTAATAACTTGTGAACTTGCGTATTCTTTTAGAAACAGCCCGTGTGACGTGCACAGTGAGAGCACTGAGGACAGCTATGTGCTGAAACATTTGCTGCTGCTCTTTTTAGCAGAGCACTTAAATCACTTCCCCACGTGATTCTGCAAATAAATTGCCACTGAAGCAAAGTTTGACTTTGGGTTTTTCTTTTTTTAAAAACAGTTTGCGGACGGCACATTTCCTTTCTTTCCGGTTTCTGAAATTAAAGAGACGTCACGATAAAATATCGGTCTTGGACATTTCGGTGGTCTCCGAGGTTTTCCGTGGGCTTATATGTGGTCCTCTCTTGCACTACAGCGTACAGTATCCCTTAAGACCACAAAAATCACTTTGCCAAACTGCCTTTCATAAAATCCCAAGCAAATGTCTCTAGGGCCTTCAGTTGCTTGCTTTTACAATTGCTCCAAATGTTTCCACAGACCTTGTAATCTTTACAAAGCTTTCAGTGTGTTTATTTGTATAAAAAAACAGTTCAGATTCAGTTGGCCGCTCACACATTACGGTTTTCTTTCCCTTATCTTGTGTGATGTGGATGTATAGCCTTTGCCTCGGCTGTTTCCCAAACCTAGTCCACGCGTGCTGTTCGGACACCTACATTTTAATAAGTCATGGCCGATTATAAGGGCAGGTTCTTCCTCCATCCAAGGCCAGTGAAATAGCTTGGAGGTACGCTAAAAATACTTTTGCTTTTTGCTCCTACTAAGGTTATTTATCAGGCGGTTAACTGAATGCCAAAATGAATTTCTTTTGAAAACGTTTTTGTGTCAATTTATTGAAAGGGCAGAAATGAATTAAATCTGAAGTTGAAGAAATCCTTTTACTTGCGTCGTCTTGTCAGCAGGAACGTCTTTTCAGGGTCACACATCTTTCATGAGGGACTGATCGCACGCACATGAAGAGAGATGTTGTTTTTGAATTGATTGCTTGTAACAAGAGGAACAGCATAAAACTTGTGTGTGGTTGAGAATCACTAGTGTCAGCTTTGCAGAAGCAGATTTTTGTGTTGATCGTGAAGAAGGCTAGGATGTGTAGTAAGCAATGTGGAAGTGTAGGCTCTCCTCAACCTCAAAGACTTAGTGGGCATGCTAGCCTGGAAGTGGTGTTACTTCCAGTGTTCTGTATAGGTTGAGTCCATTTTAAACACCCAGCTACTGTACAGGCGTACAGTAGCTGGGTGCTTGTGGAGAAGGGTTGTGGGGAACTAGGCAGCTGTTTCGTAGGTGACTTGGGTGCATTAACTGTCTTAACTACTACTTGTATTTTTTCCATAGACTGCGTTGTTGCCGTTCTCGTTGTTGGTGTTAATCAGTTTAACCTTCAGGGTCCAAGTTGAACTATGCGGTTGTTCCCTGCACTTGGACCGGTACTTCTCTCTAGGGTTTTCGTCATACTTGTTCCTGGTTATGGTTATACACTTTGTTGTACGTCGCTCTGGATAAGAGCGTCTGCCAAATGCCTGTAATGTAATGTAATGGGTTGACGGGGGGTTGAGAAGCAGATATGCTGTGGGAACCTTTTATTAGCTGGATCCTCAGTGTAGTATGTTCCCCTGCACGTTTTTACATCACCACAATAAACTCCACCGGCAGTCACCTCTAGAAACCGTCTGCACTCGTTTCAGATGTCCACCCGCTTTATCCTTCACCTTTTATAATAAACCCCTATTCGTCCAGTCGGAATATTGTGAAAACAAACAAAATAGCAGAAGCAAACCTTTATGGAAGGATTCAGTCTGTGTTCATGGGATAAACCAGCCTTTGCAGGGCCCAGGATTATTTTTGAAAAGGGATTTGTTTTTGGTAGACAACGTAGCCTGCAAACACCTGGGTCAAACTGAGCACACGTTTAAAAAAAGAACAATATAGGTACTTTATTAACACTGAACTGTTTATTGAAAAGTTCACACTGGCAGTAGAATGGCAGTGCATTGTTGATACATTTGAACCAAACATTGTAACTGAAATGTGAGGTGGTTAAAAATCCTGCATTGAAAATGTACATTTTTTAACTTGCAGTAGAACTGGTAAACAATTTCTCAGACGCACACATAGCCTACCTGTCTTTATTCCACCAAAATGATGGTCTAGCAAGTCAGTCAAACTGTTTGTGTTGTCAGTGTGTTCGACCTGGAATGTTTGTGTGATTATTCATTGCTAAAATTAACTATGATATTGGGCTTTTCTCACTTTTACTTCTAGATGCTATTAATGCCTGAGCTCCACTTAGGTTTGGATCTTTGTCGGTCAACTTTGGTTGTCATCTTTTATGTATTTTAATGGAAGGGCCTTTTGTTAGCCCGTATCTGTTGATAACATTGCAAAAATGTATTTAGTGGCACTCAGAGAAAAATTATGGGAATGCGGGCATACCAAGCTGCATGTTGAGGAACTTGGGAGCGAATGGTTTTTCTGAGAATTACCAGCTCCCCCCGCAGCCTTTGTGGAGACCGTTACAGGACATGCCATTTCCAAAACACGGCACATTATTTGTAGTCAACACCTTGTTTCTTGTGTGTTGTAATGGAAACCACATGCCTTTTTTAAAATGCCTGTTTGACGTTTTGGTTTCTGAAAGCATGAACCCAATATTGTGTGACAGGCATTGTGCCAAGCAGAACAACCAGCAACACCTTGATTAGATTGCTCTGTGACCACTCTGTTGCTACTGCTTGAGGTGAATGCGTAGTTAAGGTGTGCACACGGAGGTCTTCAACCACAGTGACCGTTGTAGGTTAGCGTTTGTACTGGCTGAAATGAGCAGCGCCTGGTAGGGCATTCTATGGAGGAATATCGCTCTAGTCTGAGCCATTCCAAATTGACAGATGGCGTTGCAACCTTTGGTCTTTTGGGAAGTACAAATTTAGGGATGAAGTGTAAAAAAAAAAGAGTGGTTAAACTTTTTAGATGGTTTTTAAAAATTTGGGGCATAGCATGTAGCCTACTGCACATTGCCATTCTTCTGATTATAGCTTATGGGTGGCACTTTCTATTGGGGCTCAAGGATGTTTCAGTGGAGGCTGTAACACTGTACAAACCACTTCACACAAACATCTCTGGGATGTCTTTTTCCTCAAATATGGGGAGTGTTGCATAATTGGTGGCTAGCAATTCTATAATCAGACAGTTGTAATGACAGAATGATGGTCAGAATGATGATCTTGTGATGCCCATCTTGTTTCAGATTGTTATACCTTAATAATTAACAGCTAGTGTTATTGGTGAAATTTCTGGAATGTGTCATCATGAACTAGCAAAGGTTTTGTTTTGTTTTGTTTTAGTCTCTGGCATTTATTAAGGGCATATCAAATAAATGCTTACATCACCAGAGTGTGGCCTTCAAGTAATGTTGGCATGAGAATAATTAACGCAGATGAAAATGTAGCTCATACTGAAAATATACGGTGGACACACTGGGAAGTCATCAACTTTCATTCATAAATTGCATAAACTGCAGCTTAATGTTCAACATTGCACACACCACCCTGCACTTAACGCACTGAAATGAATAGGCCTCGGCCTACTTGCTGGGTAAAGCAAAGCAAAACAATACAAAACGCAAAATGCAATTGAAAACAAGACAAAAGCACTGCTGTACAGTACTGGCTTATAACCGACAGAATTTGAAATGCAAAACAGTGTGTTACCACTGCTCTCTATGAGGAGTCTTATACGCATTCAGCATGGGGAAATTGCAGTATGACTCAATGAGGAATCCCGTTGAGATCCACTGCTGTTAAGTTGAGCTTCAATAGAGGCCCTGTCCTAGTAGGGGGGGGGGGACTGCAACAGAAGCAAATGAGGACAGACCGCTCTGGGGTACAGCGGATACTCCTGGTAGCAGGTCTTCCGTGCCCTCCCACAAGCTCACTGTAGCAGCCCTGCTGCTGTTCACCCCAGTGCACCGATTACGGCATTCTGAGGATTATAAACGCACAGACAGATATGAGCTTCAGCGTCCCAGCCTGCTTTACATTTAATTTAATTTTAAAAAGTCGCTGTGTTTAAAGGTACCCTGTTTCGCCTGATATACAAAAAAAACTTAGCAAACAAATAAAATACAGTGTTTTGCATCCTGGACCTGTTAAGCTTCTACGGTCATTTCTGCACCCTGAGAACGCTTCAAAAGCGAGTACCACTTGTATGCCTTTTATGCCCATTTTGGTATACGCAGAACATGTTTCATTTTTTTAGAATTTGATGTTTTCATTTTTTTAGAATTTGTATTTAAAGATTACAAATACATTTTATATTGCATTATATATAAACCATTTTGTTTCCAGTCGGTCCTGAGATTGAAGCTTGGCTCATCCCAAGGCATTAACCTGCCTGCGGTGCAGTATCTGCAGAAGTACGCGCACAAGGACTTTGTCCAGCTGACTTTGGTGTTTTGAAGTCACTGGTGAGATGATATTCTGTTGATGAACACGTGCCGTTTTAATGAGCTGTATGAGCCCAGCTCAGGGAGGTGCTCTTCGCATGCATTTCTTTTACATGCTGTCGTTCGGTTGCAGTTTTAAGCAGGCAAAAATGAAACGAAACGCAATATAAATAGGCCTGAGTTAAGGGCGTTGGCTGCTGTGGGTTTCACTGGTCGTAGCTGTGCTCCGTGTCTGTGATCTCGATGCGGGGGGCCATGATGTGGCGGTTGGTGTCCCTGGCGCCCACGCTGCGGCAGCAGTCGCCCAGGCGACGGGCGGCGGCCTGCAGGCTCTCCCTGCAGGGCCCGTGCAGCAGGAGCACCAGCACCAGGCTGCCGCAGCTCCCTGAGAACAGCACGAACTCGGCCACGCTCATCAGCGGCTCCCCGTCCGGCTGCGACGGCGCATCCACCCGCTTCATCAGCACGCCGCTGTAGAAGAGCCGGCAGACGAAGGTCACCAGGGCCACGGCCAGGAAGGCCGGGAAGGCCTTGAGCCTGGACAGGAAGCTGCCGCTGCCGCCGCCGCCGGGCCTCCCCCAGAGCACGCAGCCGGCCGCCAGGAGCGCCAGCAGGAGGAGGTTGGGCAGGACGAAGCCCAGGAGCAGCTTGGTGGCCTCATAGCCGCTGTCGTCGCCCCACCACGGGTCCAGCCGGCACCTGCCGACTTGGTAGGGAATTTGCCCCGCCCCCAGGAGCCCCGCCAGCAGCGCCGAGCAGAGCAGCGACAGCGCGGCGGTCAGGGCCACACACGCGGCGGGCGTGTCCCGGGCCCGCTGGAGCAGGGCCGAGCTGGGCGGGTCCCGGTCGAACGTCAGGAAGAAGCCCATGAGCACAAGCAGGAGCTGCCCGCTGAAGAAGGCCCCGTTGAACAGGAAGGACAGGAGGGTGCAGTTGAGGTTGGAGGCGATGAGGTAGCCCGGCCGGTGAGCCAGGGAAGAGAGGGAGCAGAGCAGGATGACGAATTCGGAGACGGAGAGGGCGCACAGGAAGCTGTCCAGCCAGGTCCAGTTCCTCCGGGCTCTGTAGGACTTGAAGAAGCTGTAGAAGAGGAAGAGCCCCGAGGCGAAGCCCAGCACTGCGCAGAACATGTAGCAGTAGTTTGCTCTGGAGACCACGTCGTTGGCATTTATGACATTCGTGATGTTGTTGATTGTGCTTGCTGGACTGCAAGAGACGCAGCTGGGGTGCTCTGCAGATGCAGCTGTCGTCGCGTTGGTCGCGTTGGTCGCGTTGGTCGCGTTGGTCGCGTTGGTCGTGTTTGCCTTGGAGGGAACAAGAAAACCGAAAACAGGATGCAACTGTGTATATCATGAATTCTAAAAGCAGCTTATGAGTGACAATATGACAAGCAAGCCCACAAGCAGAGTTCATTTTCATTTTCTTTCTTTATCTAGGTCGAAACATTGTCATCCAGTGTTATTACAGGTAGTGTGAAGGAATTTGACTCCATTTTAGGGGCCATTCCTTATTTTCAGCTGATATGTTTATAACCTGTCAGTCTCCACAAGCATTATGAATATTTTTTATGTAATAGAGCGCATTTTCATATGCACTCAGGAAATGGGGTATCGATAGAGAAATGGCACCCTTGGGCATGTGTGTTTGGGGAGAGGTGTATTTATTGCCTGTTTATCATTGTGAATAACATGTATAATCTACTCAGACCTGGGAATATTTCTGATGCTGCTCATTTTTAACTAAGCAGGAGCTTAGTTAATGTCCTGGGTGATTTACAATGCTGAGAACCTCGTAATAATTCTGCTGTCTTACAAGATTTATTGGAAGAACGAATATAAACAGTTGTCTGTCACAGCAAAAATAATTGTTGTTGGAGTGCTTTTGCATTCTGTGCAGTTTCCTTCCTTCCTGTTACTGGAATGGCAGCTTGATCTCAGATACCCTGTACCTCTACCAATCACCCAGGAAGTGATTCACTGTCTATGCAAAAGAACATAAATGTGCAGTTGGGACTCCACACAGACTGCAGTGATGGTTAATATGTACAAATCCAAAATATTGGCATGTTTTTTGATAAGATGGTTGAGCTTAGCTGAGAGTGGTGCATGCATATTATGAAGGAACGTGGTGTTTTTTTTATATTAAGAAGAATCGTGCACACACTGCTTTCAGATGGTTGGCTCATTGTCTTCTACCCTGATCAACTGTGTAGGTTACCAGTATGTGTCCAATTTATTAAAAAAAATTTATATCATGCATTACCTGGAAAATAGGCAGGACTGTTTAGAGTGCATACGCATAATTTTGAAAGATCTTTGTTCAGCTTCAAAACTGCGTCCTTTGAAATGCTTGTACAGCCTTTCTAAACAGTTCACCTGCCAGGTAATAAACTTACCACAAGGGGGAGCCTATTGCTGACTTCTTGAGTTGTATTTCAGGGGCTGAATTTTTTTAAAAAGTCCGGTCTTTGAAAGTAGAACTTAAAGCATGGAAAAAAGAAGTCCGTGAACTTAAGCCTGTGTATGTCTGAATGGGAACAATTGTCATTATAATTTAAATAGACATTTTTTAACCCAGCTAATATGAAATCTGAGAATAGTGCTGATGTGGTGTAGATGATGTCATAGGAAATTGACATGTAAAAGCTGGGCGATTGCACACAAGTGATGTGATGTTTGCAGGGGAGGTGTTGAGGGCAGCATACAGAGTATGGCTACAATCTTTTAAAGCTGTTTTAAGATCGGTTGTTTTTTTTTTTTTTTAAAGGGAATCTTGGGTCAGTTCTCCTTTTGTGGTGAATTTGCGGTTCACTGGCAGCATGTCGTAATTCTTCAGGCACTGTTCGTTTGCACAGAAATGATCCCACCTCCAGACCAGTCCTGTGGCTTGTCTCCCTGTGTTAAAACTGAGATCTCAAAAACGAGTGCCGCCAACACTGGCCTCGAGTTTAGATGTCTGAACAAGCACGATTCAGCTGCTTTTCTTCATCAGTCCAACTAAACACCCTCCCTGTTTATTTCTGCAACATAGAAACTACCTACAGTACATGTCATTTTAGCTAGCCTGGAACTTTGACTTGTGTGTACTGAATTGCAACAGTGTTTTATCTGATAGTTTATTCCTGCATGCTTCAGACTAACGTGATCAAAGTGTCATAGTTTCTGTAGCAAAAGGCAGGATTTGCCGGCAGCGACTGCTAGCCCTTATCTCCTCAGATGGTGGTATGAGAAAATGGAAGCGACTGGTGGCTTGGGTGTCACTGTGTTGCCGCAGCTGAAGCCAGAGCAGGAACGCGTTTGACAGTTTCCAGGCACTGTGCTGTAAGGACTGACTTGTATCCTCCGGGAGCGTGATGTAAGATTTCGGTTTATAGCTTCTTCCTTACTCTGTCATTGTGTACTCGGTGCAGTACTTGGGAGGCTTAATATGTTCTTTAATTGCACAGAATATAAACCGTTCCAGAAGTATAAAGCATGGCTCGATAAAGTTTACAGCCTCACTCGCCTCCTCCTATTAAACAAAGAGACTCTGTCCGGTGCTGACTCTTAGGAAAAAAAAAAAAAAGTGCCACGTACAGAAGGCCCACTCTCAACATTTCAAGGAAAAATGGGAGCACGCTACTTTTTGTATGTACCCCTCTCTCATTTCCGACCCCGACAGAGAAAAGAGTTCTCCCTGGGCTCTAACAGAAAGCAGCTGGTCTGTTGTGCGCTTGCATGCCTTCTCTCCCCCCCTTCCTTTGTCCCTTTTTCATTCTTATATATGTATAGAAATCCAGATGTTTCCACTTACCATTTTGTTCTTCTGTTTGACTTGGCTTCCCTCCCTTTGTTTTTGTTTGTCTTTGCTAAATTCGGCGCAGTGCGCGCAGGCAATCACAAGTCACTTCCTCTGAGAGTGATGCTTGTCCTAAAGACACAGGAAAAGCCTCGCAGAATTTGGGCTGGCCGTATTTTGAAACCCAACACCCTAGCTAGCGCACTTTCGGAGTGACTGCGTGGTCATGTGACCTGCCTCTCTTCCCCCTTTTTCATACACACGTGTTTCTGTTGCTGATACTCTGGAGAGGGTAAGAGCAGCAAAACTCACACCTTTTATTTACCTCAAGTTAAGTATTCCACACATTGTAAAGAGCTGCTTTCCACTCCCTGCACTGTGATTGTAACTAAGTGCTAAATAGTTTGCGGCTGGCCAAGCACACTATACGTACAACTTTATGGTGCTGGAGAGCTTTGTGGGCAACACTTGACCAGTAAATGATTATTAATGAAAACACAGCTTCCTACTTTTAGCTACTTTTAACCTCAGCACTATAAATTTATTGGGCTTTAGTTGACCTAGTCTGCAAGCTTTGCTTTTATGAAGGCGCTGTTTGTGGCAGGTTGTTTGTATACATCCTGTGCCCTTTAGTAGAACATATGCGTGCGCCCACGCACACACTCTGTTAATAGGAACTGGCTATGAATTGGTTGCATTTTTATTTCTAGCTCCTGCAGTTTCTGCACCCAGGCAGCCCCTTTACAGCTGTCACTGCACAGATATGAAACTGCAGTACAGCTGTCTTCTCTCCATGACTCTCTGAAACCACTCACATCAGACGTGCAGTGTTACTGCAATGTTTGTTAAATTGCAAATGCAGGAGACTAAGGAGAAAATGTTTTGGTTTTATTTTTTGGTTTGTGCCCGATTAGCTTGCAAGCGGAGGTGGTATTGTCTTGTGTTTGAAGCGGATGTGGTGAAGTTTTGAGAAACTAACTTCAAACACCAGCTTGACTTTTGTTCCACACACTGTGGAAGGGAGCATAGAGACTGCTCCAGCCCACCTGAATGCATAGCCTGGGCCGTCTGTGGTGTTTTAGACGGCTACTCTCAGAGCTCACAGGAAGGAGCTCAAACCCACACGAGGCTGACTAAGTGCACAGTTATTGAAAGCACAGTTTGCTCACTCCCCCACATACCAGGTTTCTAAAAATAAAACAATTTGCTGTGGAACTGCACATATTCACGGAGGGGAGGATTGAGATTTGAAGAAAAGAAATCCAGGAAATCACTTGCCTTTTAATAAGGATGCTAATCCTGTTTGTCAAAGGGCTTTTGGCACATGTACCCAGTTTAGAGGGGTTCTTTTCTCCATTTGTCCACTAGATGGAACCCTTATGTTATGTTACAAGTAATCCTTCCCTGTTTGACCGACTCTTCTTTGCACTTTGCAGTAGGCTTTGTGTAAAGAACCCAATGTACTTTCTTCTCTAAAGAGCGTTGATGTGTGAAACCATTATTTTATTGCATACAAAACTGCACAAGGTTCTTCCTGACACAGGTGTGCACAGGGACAAAGAGGCTCTGTGAGGGCTGTCTTTGCAGTGGCCTCGGTGTGTGGTAGGGTGGGTTAGGAGCTCTCCGGAATGCGAGGAGATTCAGAGACATCCGCCGGTGGCCGTAGGCACTCCAGGGAAGCAGGGGCACGGGGCAGGAGAGGGGTGTTGGGTGACCTGTCTGAGTGACCTGGAGAGCACACTGCCACACACACCGGCCCTCCCAAAGCTGCTCCTGTCCAGGGTGGGGGAGCGGTTGTGGGGAGGGGGGGTTGTATCTGACACCAGTGCAAAAAATGAGGTTGAGTGGTCACCTTTTAAAAATGTGGCTTAGAGAGAAACTCCCCAGTTGTTCTGAAAGGGTATATCTAGGAGCTGTCTTTTGTGTTTGAATCATTTAATGATATTCATATAAGGATTTAAAAAGATATTCCTGGTAATGATATTACTGTGCATGTAAGATATTCTGCGTTATATTAAATATTTTGGATTCTTTCAGCATTTTGTACGTTTGTTTTTTTTTTTTTTTTAACACACACACTATATAGCCTTATAGCAATTAGCTTTTGAGTTTATTCTGAGATGTGGTATCTTCTCAATAGAGAAGACACATTATAGACATTATTGAATGTATGGCAACTTTTTAAAAGATAAGGGACCAAATAGCACATTGAGATTTTGAGTTGAGTGGTCTTGTAAAGCGCGACCTAAATAAGTCTATGCTGTTGCCATTTTATGCTCTCAATACTTAAAGCTTATGCAAGCGATTGTTTAAAAAACATATTGATTCTGAAGCTATTGCTGGGTAGTAATGAGTTTGCATTCCTTATAGGTATTGACTGCTACAGTGCATTGGCAAGATGTGTCTGGAAAATGATGAGTCTTTCCAGAACTTGCATGTAACAAACAAGAAATAAAATTCTGAAGATGGCAAAATGTTAAATCCATTGCCGCCTGTCACTCACAATTTACAAAACTCCTCAAGCCACGTTTCCAGTACTGCCTCATTTCCAGAGCCACCCTTCATCACATTTGAATGTGGTTTGCTCATCTCACACACATTTGCATTTAGAATTGAGTCTCTTCTGTGTTTAGGCTACAGTGCTAAGAGGAGAGAGGGATAAAAGAGCAAGGATTATTCATTGGCGTGTCCTCACATTACTGTTTTGCAGTCATTGTTTTCCTTTGAATAATTTTTAGGGTAATGTTAATCGCATATATTGAGCACAGTATTTTATTTTATTTTTTTACTGTGTTGACCTGAGCACACCTAGGAGAACTTTATCTGTGTGTATAATTGGAACAGTGTATGCTGCAATGTAGGCTATAGTGCAAACAATTTGCACAGAAGTAAAAATAAGGCCCTGGTTTGGGAAGTGATCTGCGGTGTTGTAGTCCAGTTAGATCGGCACCCATGAGATGATTGCTACTGATAGGTGAGACCCTTAACCAGTCCATCACTGAGCACTCTATTAGAGCCTGAACCAGTCCATCAACGAGCACTCTGTTAGAGCCTGAACCAGTCCATCACTGAGCACTCTCTGTCAGAGCCTGAACCAGTCCATCACTGAGCACTCTCTGTTAGAGCCTGAACCAGTCCATCACTGAGCACTCTGTTAGAGCCTGAACCGGTCCATCACTGAGCACTCAGTTAGAGCCTGAACCAGTCCATCACTGAGCACTCTGTTAGATCCTGAACCGGTCCATCACTGAGCACTCTGTTAGAGCCTGAACCAGTCCATCACTGAGCACTCTGTTAGAGCCTGAACCAGTCCATCACTGAGCACTCTGTTAGAGCCTGAACCAGTCCATCACTGAGCACTCAGTTAGAGCCTGAACCAGTCCATCACTGAGCACTCTGTTAGAGCCTGAACCAGTCCATCACTGACTGTTAGAGCCTGAACCAGTCCATCACTGAGCACTCAGTTAGAGCCTGAACCAGTCCATCACTGAGCACTCTGTTAGAGCCTGAACCAGTCCATCACTGAGCACTCAGTTAGAGCCTGAACCAGTCCATCACTGAGCACTCTGTTAGAGCCTGAACCAGTCCATCAATGAGCACTCTCTGTTAGAGCCTGAACCAGTCCATCAATGAGCACTCTCTGTTAGAGCCTGAACCAGTCCATCACTGAGCACTCTGTTAGAGCCTGAACCAGTCCATCACTGAGCACTCTGTTAGAGCCTGAACCAGTCCATCACTGAGCACTCTGTTAGAGCCTGAACCAGTCCATCACTGAGCACTCTGTTAGAGCCTGAACCAGTCCATCACTGAGCACTCAGTTAGAGCCTGAACCAGTCCATCACTGAGCACTCAGTTAGAGCCTGAACCAGTCCATCACTGAGCACTCAGTTAGAGCCTGAACCAGTCCATCACTGAGCACTCAGTTAGAGCCTGAACCAGTCCATCACTGAGCACTCTGTTAGAGCCTGAACCAGTCCATCACTGAGCACTCTCTGTTAGAGCCTGAACCAGTCCATCACTGAGCACTCAGTTAGAGCCTGAACCGGTCCATCACTGAGCACTCTCTGTTAGAGCCTGAACCAGTCCATCACTGACTGTTAGAGCCTGAACCGATCCATCACTGAGCACTCTCTGTTAGAGCCTGAACCAGTCCATCACTGACTGTTAGAGCCTGAACCAGTCCATCACTGAGCACTCAGTTAGAGCCTGAACCAGTCCATCACTGACTGTTAGAGCCTGAACCGATCCATCACTGAGCACTCTCTGTTAGAGCCTGAACCAGTCCATCACTGAACACTCTCTGTTAGATCCTAGACCACTAAGTGCACTCTGTGAGAGTGTAGGAGCCAGAGACAGTTCTGATCATGCTGTGGAATCATTCACCAAAACATGGGAGGTCAGACTTGGCTGGTTCCTAGCTTTCTGATGTTTTCCTTATTATTTAAAATGGTTTTGTTTTAATCCTCTGCTAAATTTGCTCAAATGAATGTGTCTGGGGGAGCAGACTGGATTTCAGACACTTGTTCAGAGTAGGTTACCTTTACAAGACCAAAGAGGAGAGAGGTCAGTTTTTAGCGCAGTGTTAACGCAAACCTTTTACCCCGGGGTGCCCCCTGCTGACAGACAGGCTGCTCTGAGCTGGCCTCTGCGGCTCCGTGCCGATAGCGCACATTAAAGCAGCGCCGCAGCTCCGCGCGGCGTCAGCGCGACACAAAGGCCACGGCCGCGAATTGCTCCGCGCGGTTCCTGGCGCCGGCGCCCTCGGCTCCCACTTGGCTCGGCTTTTAAACATCTGAGGCGTTTGTTGTTCTTTTCTCGCTCTCGTGATAGCAGGTAGCTTTTCCCACTCGGGGCTTCGGCTTGGCTGCCCTTCTGATGGACTGTGAGGTCAGATGCTAGTCCAAACAGCACAAGGGCTTTGCCTGCATTTTTTTTTTAACCCCAAATTTGAGAATGAATCTCTCTCATAGGTTCGTGGGAGATCTAAACCACAGCAAGACCCAAGAGCAAAAGAATAGGCAGTAAACCAAAAAGGATTGGTTTGGGCTTAAAACTGCTGTAGTGGTCTGTTAATTTGGGTGGTGTATTTTTGCTTTTATGCTTTAATATATACTATGTTTTAAAAAGCAACTTAGATATAGAGACTAAGATTTCTTGCGCTATTACTATTTCTTGCTTGAATTTAATTGGTTATGCATTTAAAAAAAATGGAATTGGTATTTAATATTCATTGGTTCTGTAATAACATTAACTGACAATGACTGCTGTGCTTCATACATACAGTAGACTCATAATGAAACAGTGAGAATTTAGGACGCCAAACGCCATGGGTGAGCCGTAGTGCATTGGGGTCTGCTTTGTCATGGACTATTAACCTAATGCCACATCCATGGCAACTTGGGTAGGTGTTGCATGTAAGGGTACGTCTATAATAATTATTTGAAATTAACGATTTTGAAGTCACTCATAATAAATTGGCAGCCATACTGGACATGCCTGCCGAATTTTGTGAGTTTCTGAGCATGGGAAAGGGGTGAGAATTCGGCGAGTGGCGGCAGAAAAATAAGAAGAATCCAAGCACAAACAATAGGGGTCTTGGGGCTTGGGGATTGGCCCCCTGAAAATGGGTGTGTCCAAGTAATTACTTGTAATACTCTTGAAATAAAGCGGGTTTTTCCATTTGGTTCGGCCATAATCATTCTCAATTCAGCCTAATATCCTGCTGTAATGGGGACGTGATCATAGGCATCTGTGACCACGAGAACCAGAAAATATGTCCTGGTTCCATTAATGCGGTCTTGACTCCTTGACGAGGTAGTCGTCTAGGAAATGACCATTGTTTTAATGGGCCATTGGATTATTAGATGCTGCTGTGCTACTGCAGAAGTGAAGCCCTGTAATTGTAATTGTGTGCTGAGCGTGCAGGTAATACTGTTGTCAAGGGAACAGGCTATATCTTTATATATCTGTTTTGGCTAACTGCTGGGAGACAACGTCCTTGATGCTACAACTTTTTATCTAGCACATAGCACTTTACAATTAGATTTTACAATGATTATTTTACATTCGTAGGTTTGAAATTACACCAGAATCATGGGCAAATTGCATTATCTTTGAATAACTTGGTTAGAAAGGATGAATGTTCCATTTTATTAAGGGGTATAAAATGGATTTAGGTGGATGTTTGAAGTTCAGTATTTCAGTTTTGTGTGCTTCCTGAAACTCCCGAAGCAGCTGGACTGTGTAAATGTACTGTAGTGGAATTCCCCAATTTCAGCGCTCGGGATATGCTCCTTACCAGTAGCTGCCATCTGGTAATAGTAACACAGGGCAGCAGAATAGATACTTTTGGCCATGTAGTGTATGTGGACACCTGAGATCCAACATTTCATCTAAAATGATGGGCTTTCACTCTTACGGGAAGGCTTCATATGAGATGTTGGAGCCTTGCTGCAGGGATTTGGTTCCATTCAGGCAGGAGAGCATTAGTGAGGTTGGGCACTGATTTGGCGATTAGGCCTGGCTCACAGTTGGCTTTCCAATTGATTCCAAAGGTGCAAGATGGGGTTGAGGTTAGGGCTCTGCGCACGGGAAAGGGCCTTGCCCAAACTGTTGTGGAAGCACAGAATCGTCTAAAATGTGATTGAATGCTGTAGCATTAAGATTTGCCTTCACTGGAAAACCATGAAAAACAGCCCCAGTCTAAAGGGTGTACAGGTACACTAAATCACAAAAAGAATGTTGTAAACTGTAGTCATCTGGCAAGAGTGGCATGGGGCAGAAGTTCAAAGTAACAGACATATATATCAGACTGTCTGTTCTGGTGTATGTCACAGCCAGCTTCTGAGCTTCCAACCACTGCACACCCATTAGCAAATCAAGACACAGATACTGTAGCTGCTATAGCTGATTATGAATGGATTTTTTAGACCAGGCTCACCCTAAAAGCAGATTAAAATGATGTCCTTAATGCTTTGATGTTTTCTTTCGGTTCAGCTCAAATTTCATCTCTTCTGGAGTAATTATGCATGTGGACTAAGGCTGTGTCAGAGAAGGATTTGGTGGAACAACAGCAAAAAAACATTGATGTCTAGTCCTTTTTTTAAATAGCTGTGTTGCTCGGGACGTTTTTGTTTCCGAATTCATTTGTTGCAAACTCACGTCAACAGTTATTCAGAAAAGTCCTTTTGTCCTTATACAGGAATCCTATTGTTCTTGTGCAATACAACAAGATTCCGCTGTGGAACGTAGGATGTCACAACAATTCTTCAGATGCCGGGAATGTTCTCTCTCCCCCCCCCCCCCCCCAAATAGAAATTGTATGGGGCGTGGAATTGAGGGGAAGGCTGCCTGTGTTGTCACCATACAGAGCTGGAGTATAGCTACTACCACAGGTGACCTCCTTTAACACGCTCTCTTTCGTTGGCTTTACCTCTAAAAGTGGAGCACGGGTTCTGTGGCTGCTTTATACAGTAATATGCAAACCCCAATGCCTCATAAGCTTTCGCAAATCCTGTTAGGTCATTGTCTGGGAAGATGAAAGCCCGTACATCAAAGGGATTTACTCAGACAATGGAAGGGGTACCCCTGTGTCCACATGCGCCCCAGGAGCTATTGATTGCCGCTACCCGGTGTGCCTGCATGGTGGGATGGAAAAAGTGCAGCAGCTGCCAACTAGCAAGCCGGAAGACAATGGTGCCTTTTTGCAGCGCAAATATCTGTGGTTTCTCCATCTTTGTGCATGGGCAACCATACATAATTATGTTGCATAAGAAAGCTTAATGTGGTTTCGCAGTCATTATGTTGACACTGTTTATACGACCTGGCCCCAAGAAATTTGGCGTTAATTTGAAATGCGACACACAGTTAACCCACGTTCTTTGTTAAACCGTAAATTCATTTATTAAGAGACTGGCAAACATTGTCAAATTAACTTTTAATGTACAAGGAAGTGCATACAACCTCTTTCTGGGGACGGGGGGTAGGGAACAGTGTGTACTCATATGAAGAAACTGGACAGTGGAAAGAGAATGCAGAGGTGAAGTTATGTGAAATCCTGGCTGTGGTGGTCAATTTCTATTAGTTCACTGATGTACAGTCTGACTCCGTAAAGGACAGTGGAGCAGGTTAACACTTAAACATCTAAATATATCTCTAGGAAAGTAGCATTTATGAAATGGCACTGATTTACTGGAAATCTCTAACAGGACAATATATACAAACTTATGTGTGTGTATATATAAAATATATTCTATATGCACTGTATATATGTACACACACAAAACAAAAGGCTTTACATATTATAATTACATTTTCCTTGACCTTATAAGGTCTAAATATCTTCATAAAAATTAAATACTCTTAACTTTTGCTTACATACGTGGGATGAAACTATTTTCATTTTTACACACATACAGTACTTTTTTCTTCCAAAATATACTCAGTATAGTACAAACACGTATATTACATTGGCTCATAGAAGGATGAACACTTTTGATCAGTCATGCTGGGACCCAGGACAAGATGACAATGAATAGATTTTCTCTTCTTCGGCAATTGATCTGCTGTGGAATTGACTGTATAATGTCCTCATATTAATGCAGACTGCTGTGTTTTTTTTTTTTTTTTTTGGGAACATGCATGCAACTTCTGCGTGTGTCAGAATTTGGACTGAAATGACTTTTTGAAACATTGATTGCTGTAACCGTGGTATGTTCTGGTCGTACAGGGTCGTGTAGAAGTATTAAATGAAAAATTTGACCCATATTCAGATCTGACTGTTGCTTTATAGTGAGATTTACATATAGTGCTAGCCTTATTAACATAGTAGTACAAAAGCCAAATCGTGTGAATCTAAGTGACAATGTGTTGCATGTCCAAAACGGCAGGATTATACAAGGATCAAAAGCGCTCATTCAAGGTAATACTTTAAAACCTTTTACGCGTTGAGAACTTGGTTACAAGCACACTACCGACATGATCTTGCTGACACAGTAAAGGTATCCCTGTCAGTGAAAGCTATTGCTGCACATTTTCACAGGAACACGTTGTACTCATAGGTTCACAGAGCAGTATCAGGGCACTCTAGTAGCATTCTGATATACTTTTCCTTACCATCTACATTTTAGTAGTGTCGTGGTAAGGCTTGTGTGCTCGACCCTGTTTATACCCTGATAGCGCAGTATTCTTCAGCAGCTCAAAAATGCTTTGTAATGAAATGATGATTAACTAGGCTCAGTATCTTACCCTGTTTGACTTTTGATGAAAACCAATATTGGCAGTTCCCATACTGAGCCCTGTCCTGGAATGACACGCACAGCGTCTGCCCAGCGGATGAGAACGTAATGGACTTTAATGGGGTCTGTGTTGTCCTGTGCATCACTGCGTGTATTTATCCTCTTAATCAGCTGGTTCTTTATTTGAAAGTGTACATATTGTATTCTTATAAGTGCTACTGACCACATTTGAGTCCTCTGGTGCACCCATTTGTATTACCAGCAGTCTATCTGACCAACATCCACCACAAGAAATGCATTTAGCCACTGACATGACAAAGTTTCATGCTCATTAGCTCATTAGCAATGTACTATTGCAGAACCATGAATGAAATGAACTTCATTTTGGAGAGGGTATTCGTGCCCACCCGGTAACCAGCGAGTCTGTAAGGCAGCCGTGTAGACTTCACTCATATCTCCTAAGAAAAGCTCGTAGCAGCAAATTCAACATGGGCCTGGTTCACAACGAGAGGGCTTTCAAGATATCCGATTGTGTATAATTAATTGTGCAGAATGGTCAGGCGATATCATTCTAAGTAACTGGAGGCTTGTGGGTAACCACAGCCCTATCTGTATCCCACGGTTACTCTCGCTGAGGCTTGAGGTCCTGCAGCGCTGTTCCTGGTAGACTTCAAATCCTATGTAATGCCCCTGGGGTGGAGGTATGTTTAATGTAGTTTTCACGCTAAATGGACAGCCTGCAAAAGCCTTGTTTTCTGGTTTCAGGCCTTCTTTTGATATTCAACGGCGTTACTCAGTGTATACTATTAACAGCGGAACATGACTCCCGCAAGGTTGCGACGCTTCTCTCTAGGTATCGTAATAGCTTAAGCGATCCCAAGAACAGCACTTAGTGGTTTAATCTTAGCTTTCACCTCACGACAGATGCCCGAGAAATTCGGTCAGTAACAACACTGACGTTCTTCCGCTAGACGCAAAAAAACAGCTGCTCGTTGAGAGGCGAAGCGTTGGCCGTTTTTTTTTTTTTAGTACGCAAGTTCTCCGTGTGCTGTGTTCCCGCCCCCATGAGTTCTGCCGTCGAGGTCAGGGGGCGAAGCAAGGGGCGCGAGCGGGCGTGGCCCCGCCTTACGTGACCACCTGCTGCACGGCGGAACGCTCGTGGGCGCAGGCCTGGTCCCCGCACTGCAGCCGCTTGAGCAGCCGCTGGAGCTTGTGGGAGAAGTTCCTGTTCATCTGCCTGTACATGAGGGGCATGGCGAAGCTGCTGGAGAAGGCCAGGAGCTCCGACACGCACGTCAGGAAGTAGTAGGCGGCGGTCGGCAGCCTGTCGGGGACTCTGGCCTGCGCCCCGGCGAGCGTCTGCACCAGCAGGGTGGTGTAGTAGGGCGTCCACAGGGCGAACTGCACGCAGACGGAGGCCAGCAGCAGCCGGTGGATGGACGGGTCCAGCCGGCTGGAGTCCTGGTCCAGGGGCGTGGACTCCTTGCGGATGCGCAGGATGAGCACGAAGGCGTAGGAGACGGCCACGGCCGGCACCACGTAGCCGATGAACATCATGATGGCGTCGGCCGCCTCCTTGTTCTGCATCTTGGAGCACTCGATGATCTTGGTGGAGACGTGGTTGCAGACGTAGAAGAGCAGCGAGGAGAAGCTGGTGAGCACGGCACCGCCCCAGATGAAGCCGCACACGTGCTTGGTGTTGTAGACGCTGGACATGTAGGTGCGCGGCAGGGCCCGCTCGATGTAGTAGTCCAGGCTGAGCAGAGTGGTGGAGTACATGATCACCAGCGAGGAGATGTTGAAGAGGATGAGCAGGGTGATGTACATCTCGTTGTTGTACTCCCACACGGGCCACTTGGTGAAGCTGGGCCCCAGCAGCTCCACCGGGGCCACCACGTTGAGCACCAGGCCGGCGATGGCGATGTTGACGAAGTACACGTCGGGCATGGTCATGGACACCTTGTTGGAGAGGTTGACCACCACCAGCAGAGCATTGTAGCACAGCCCCACCGGGAAGCAGACGACGAGGTAGACGAGGGAGAAGATGGACAGAACGAGTCCAAAGTCCTGGCAGAGCTGGTGGTCCACACTGTCATCTGTCTCGTTGTACACCATGCAGCTCCACATAGCGCTGTTCCTGCAGGGTTACTGGTTCAGCTGCAAACAGGGAGAAGGCGGTTAGTGAGGTTATCTCTGTGTATAGGTAGGTTAATGGACTTAATCAGAGTATGTGTCTTAAAATACCTGTGCCATCAACACAGCTACTTCATTCAATATGACATCCATGATGCACTGTAAAACTAAGAACTAAACAGGCTGGTGAGGAAATTGGGCAAAATTGCACACAGCATGTCCAAAATTCCTGAAATGGCATCATTCATTCCGCTTCAATACACCGCAGAAACCGAAGTGAACGCTTCACAACAAATTGCACAGCAGAGAGAAAAAAATATTCTAACTCGGAACATCCTTTTTGGGTGCAGCGAGGTTTCAATGAGATTCTAAATGTGACCCACTTTCTTCTCTGTGGGCCTCATGCCACATCTCATGTTTGATTGGTCATCACAGTGGCTTTCTGTTTCATTCGGGCCCTCTCCTATCTGGCACACAGGGGCCAGCCTCGTTTCGCAAAAGCAGCCCTCGTTCATTTATTTATTTCCAGAGGTAAGGGCTGACCTTTTAGATTTTTTTTTTTTTTTTTACCCCTGTTCATTTGGCTCAACTTGGCAGGGTGCACTAGCCCTCCATTAAACTGCCCTGTCAGTTCACTGTCCACCCGCTCCCCTGATTAAGTTTGCTACAGAAAGGCCCCCGTTTGTCCTCTGCAGGGTGCAGCTGGCAGAACGGTGCTTGTGATGCAAGGATTTATGGTAGATGAAACGTTAAGTGAGCATGCCAAGGAATCGGTGAGGAACGAGCGTTGCGCAGGAGTTCACCGAGAGGTCGTGCGGACAGTCTGACCGCATGCTGGGCGGCATCACACTCCTCTGGATAAGCCCACTGACTTAGCTCATTAGGAGTTGCGTAACTCACGGTTCAAACGCTAGTCTTTCAGAACCCTGGACGATAGTCGTACCTCGCTATCCAAGATGAATTTGACCTGCTTTTCCTACCCCATTACTTTGCTTTAAAAAGCATTAGTCGACTAAGACTGCTTTTAAAACGTCTGACTGTAGCCACTGCCTGGTGTTGTGTGTGTGGTCTGTAGTGGGTCAGGTGTTCTGGCTAATAATCTGTTGTGTATTAATTCATTTGGTACTTCAGCGTATTTGAAAGTTATTTTAATGGACCTGAAAACAAAAAAAGAAAAACTTCATTATAATTATCTTAGTTTATGCAGTCTTTCTGTTCAGTGATCTGTTGTATGAAATGTGGGGGGAGGTTTCAGGGGCTGAATAATCCCTAGTTGATGCTAAGATGGCTGCGTAGGCATAGATGGCTAATATCTGCTCTTGGTAAGTTTTCAGCACAGTAACATTCTCCCGATGAGATTCATAACCAAGTGCAAGGTAGCATTTAGCATCAGGAGACCCAAAGTGTTCCACACACACAGCTTCTGAAGAAAGGAGCCACCTTTCACAGGCACACTCTCTGTCCCCCAGTTCCCTGTAGGGGGCAGGCAGTATTAAAATGACTCTTTCAAAACAGCCCCATGTCCTGCCCCCTCCCCTTCCCTGAGACAGGTGTAAAAGGCTGGCCCCTTGAAAGGGTTTTCAGCTCTGAAAAGCCCCTCTAGGTGACTCCCTTTCTGGCTGAATCTGAAGAGGCCCAGGCACTGAACAAGAAATGTAAGGTGCTGTAGCTCAGCAGATAAGGCGGATCAGGATGGGTCCTCCGCACAGGGAGGGAAGGCAGGCCTCGGCTTTGTTTTAAAAGCACCGGAGCTTCACGCCTCAGCCCATAGGAAAGCCTGCAGCACAAACGGTTCACACCCCTAGGTGTGGTTTATGTCAGAATTCCCCATGGAATGCACCGTGTTTTCTGGAAACGGCAACTTGTCCAAAGTTGCCAAAGGAAGTCATATGATGGGGTATTATGTGCTGTTAAGGTGTGATGTCAGGTTACCGTGTAACAAAGCCCTTGAATCCAAACCAAATATTTGATGCGGTAGAAAAGACAAACAGATTAAGCTTATTAAATAACCGTACACGTATCTTTTGAAGGGTTCCATGCTTCACAACTTGAAGGTCGTATTGCATAACACGTCCGTTTCTTAGGTTTTATGTTACGTAACAGTTTAGTGAATTCTGGATTGCTTGCGGGGAAATACTCATAGTTGTGACCACATGCCATTATCTGCACCACACAAATATAGTTTCTCATACCAGCAGGCACACCACCATATAACGAACATATTTTGTTCGAGAACACAAACATAATACTTGTAATTTACGTTAACATTTAACTATATGAAAAAAGGGGGAATACAGTGCTATATCCTGGACCTACGAAGTATGAAGTTTCTTACAAAGTCAAAATTCAGCAGCACTAAGTAAGATGCAACGAAGTGAGAGTTCTGATTGTCGTATTACTGCATTCAGTTAAACAGTTGACTGTAAATGAATGTTTTGCTAATCTTGATTTCAGTAATTTGCTGTAAAACATTTTGAGTTTGAGCTATTAATGACAACCACAGTACAATATAATCACAAGGTCTAATCTAAATATTACAATATATTCTACTCTGACCAATCGGGACACGTTGTTATCAATGGCATTCAATTTTAAAAGAAACCCTAAAGTCCAAGTAGCATTAGTCCTTGAAATTTTGCTGACAAACAAGTGAATGCTATGTGGAACGTCAGTTAAAAAATATCTAAGCTTGTTTACTATATATTATGTATATTTTACAGACCATATATTATGTGCTGTATTGTTTGTTGAACTACACTATGAGTAGTTATTTGTCATAGCTGTTACATTTATTTGTCACGGCGGGTTATAGCCTATTTCAAATGTTTATCACTCTGTATTCACATACTGTGCTTCGCCCACTTACTACTTGTGCTTAGCCTCGGAGGCACGGTACAGCCTGAACTTTTCTGTGATATCCTCTTCGAACAAGTGAGAAGATGAATCTGCAATCGGACGGATGACACCCTCTTAGCCATAAGCGCTTTCCTCTTGCTGCTACCGAATCCAATTAAGACGGGCTGGGACTTGAGAGAGTTAAAGCGGCCACCTACGGGGACACCTGGGACGTTTGCTCCTCTGTCTGTTTTCATCTCTGTCTTTCAAGGCGCTGCTGCAGCACGACTGATGCTATTGGCACTTTCCTGAGTGAAACCTTTGACTAACCAAATTACGTGCCAGATCTCACTGAAATGTCTGCATTAAACGAACCCACAGTAGAGTTGTTGGCACTTGTCACAGAACTACCTGTGCACCAGTCTCACACTACAAAATGATTTCATTCTGCACAATCGCCAGGGCTGACACAGCAGATAAATTTTAATCTTAGAGAACTGAAGCATGTTTAGTCTACCAGAAATGAAATTTTATATCCCCCAATTGTATTTTCTTTCCCTCTCTATCTGGAGTGGCAGTTAGCATGCTCCATCACTGTGCCATCCTAATTCACAAGCCCAGTGTGTTGCTGCCGTGTGTTTCTACTTCAGTTTCTACCATGGTACATTTCACCATTGTAAAGTGACCCCAGCCTGCAAGAAGCAAATATCACAATTGTAACAGCTATGATGCCGTAATTATACAGTGTATCCTAAACTTCAGCATCTGTGTACTGTAAAATTGGGGGGGAAAGGAATAAGAAAATTGTAATTTCCAAGACCTGGAAGAAGCCATTAAAGATAGGGGGTAATTCCAAGGTTTCACAGTCTGCCCCGAGTGTTTAATGCCTGTACTAACCTGCTGTACGATGTAGGCCTATTATTTTAAGGAACCTGACATGGTGTTATATGTTTGGTTAATTACAGTATTTTTATCCGAACAATAAAGTTCCTGGAATACAATTCACAAATAGCCAAAAAAAACACAACTTGTTAATTAGTAAGCCTAATCTGTTCCGAATGGCAAATCATTGTTCACAGGTGTTGTGTTTGGCTGGCTTCTGACCTAGGTTCACTCTGCTGTGCCTGTAAGCCTGTCCCACCATCCTGTAAACCACAATAACCAAAACTTTTTTAATTTTTATTTTTAAAGAAGACATGTATGTGGCTGACAGAGAATTGCGAAGAAAAACTGTCATGTCCAAATCCAAGCATTCAGATTTGAATGCCAGCAGCATGCAAAGGTTTGTGAGTTCCCATATCTAATTTACATTTCATTTTCATTGCAAATACTCATACAAATTATAAATTCATCTTCAGCTTTTAAAATACTAAATTGCTTCTTTTTGGGAAACCTAAAAGCTGTTTTCAGCATCCCTGTAGTCAGAATCCACTTAAAAACCTTTCAGCATTTTGTGGTCTGGAATTTCTGAGCAAACTGATAAAGGCAAAATGATGTTGGGAAATTGTGTTAATATGCTACCTATCTCATTCCTTATACCTGTATTGTCAGCTGCCATGCTTTGATATGGAAGCCAGACTATTTTATACTGGATGAAATACTGTGCCATTGTGGTTTTGGCTATCGTGTTTCATTCTTCCCCTGTCTGTGTGGAAAGGGAGCCATGCATTTAGTCTTCCTTTGTAAACAGTGTTACAAAAGAAATATAATCCCGTCCTTGTTGTGAGGGAGCCGCTCTACACTGCAGTTCAGTATCCCGGCTTTGTCTTTGATAGGTTATGACACAAAGACACCGACTTGGTAACGGGTTTTGTTTTTTCTTTCCCTTCTGGTCTGAAATGAATCTTTTGGTGCATCACAAAATGAGCCGAAAGCTTCTAGGACAGCCAGTGTAAAACAATACCTCTGCCCTGTGTCATTTACCCAGAATTTGGGCATGTGATGGAGTTTCACAGCCTAGTCCCTGGGTCATAGTGTTAAATGTAAATGGCGGTCAAGCAAATACTTCCCTATTCCGTCATGAGAAAGGAACCAGGTTGAATTTCTTCTGCTATGCAGGATTCGTCATTGATTGATATGGGTGGTTTCGAGGGTTTCCCATTGTACACATTAGCATTTCACCTAATGTAATGTTTTGCCATGGCTATGAAAATATGCTAGTGTTTAATGTAAATAAAAAGTAGAATCACATTTTAATTCAGATCATTGTACTGTTAAACAGGAGGCTGGAATTAACTACATTAAAATTAAATTAATGTCGGCTAATGCCTCAGAATCAAACTGACATACAGAACACTTTCAGGTCTTGCTGAGTTAGGTCTTTTACTATCAATATCCAACAGTAGGTTATATGTAATAACGTAGAAACAAAAGCTACGCCAATACTTTACTCGAAAGAAATGTTTCAGTTTTAATTTATTAAATGGCGGGCTTACTGCATTGGTTTCCAGTTTTCAGAACAAAATATTATTGCCTCGCTTAAAATGGAGACGTATGGAATTGAAAGCACAAGCTTCAGTTGTCATAAACTTGCAAATTTCGTCGTCCTACACGGCCATGTAGCAAGCACATTTACACTTACTAAATTACATGTCGGTGATCCCTTTCCAAATACAGTAGCCTTCAAGATGACCCACATGGAGTACTATCCAAACATTCTCAAAATAAAATGTAAACTTTAATTTAGCATCTACTCAAAAACTGTTTAGGTTTTAGGTAGAAAAGTAACCTGAAAGTCGACTTCAAAAGCTTACAATACTATCACCACCGATGGGATTGAACACGGCTGTTTTGTTCATGACACCACCCTAGAAATTAAGTTTCCATGTATAATTCAACCGTGAAATATAATTTTGACAATATTTGAAACATTTGACTCGACAATGGTGAGACGTGCTATCTTTCTCCTATCATGTAACTTGCCGTGTAACGTCACCAATACAACTTCTTATTGTAAATTTTCGTGTGTCATATTAAGTTAATTTACTACTGCCACTCAGTATGCAGGTAGTTAGACTAATCGAATTGTTTAGGTTCAGTTTGGTGGCAGTAGCCAACGTCGTAATTCTATATCTTTGATTTTCATATTAACATCTGTCAAAGTACAACCTCGGCAATCCATTCGTCACCTTGTAAGGTGTCCTTATGCTGTGTTCAAACCAGGTTCACACTCTTCAGTAGTATCTCACGGCTGCTTTGCGATAATCGTGCAAGTTAGCTAATGTGGTGAAAAAAAGGTTGTGTGCAACATATCACCATGCTAGCTTTTATGTATGCTCAAAACGAGTTGGTCATTAAAAAATATATGTTAGTATGTACGATATACTTCAAGATAAACTAACACAAGCAAACGAAATGGTCTATTCCCTGAAAAAATAACGATCAATCCGTGCAATGTGTCAGTCACAACTGTAGCTGCTAGAATGCTAACGTGCTAGTTGTTACAAATTCGATACGAAGAAGCGAGAGCTACCGTTAGCTAGCCACTTAGCATGTAAAACTAAAATTCAGAACTGCCCTCAGTAAAAGCTTGTTGAACCCGAAGTTCGTGCTACGTAAAGCTGAGAACCATCCAGAACATTGAAGCGGAATTTAACGTAGCTTGGCGCGATAGGAGTTGTTTCACCGGAGTCGAGTTTCCATTCCTAAACTTCATCTTTCTAGCCGTGTAGAGGGAATGCACTGAGCTACAAGAATAAGATGAAATGAACCTACCTGTAAAGCAAGGATTCGGTTCCTCGAGAGATTTAGAGAGCCATTGGATTCGCAAAACTTCCAATGACATCTCCCTGTGCTTGGTTTAAAGGTTGAAGAGTAACCTATTAAGTTCCTTTATTCCGGTTATCCTAGGCGTGTGAAAGACGGTATTTTCATGAAATTGGAATGCGATGGTCTTAGGCGTGCTCATGAGGATTTCCCGTCAACTAGTCTTTGGAGTTCCCGTAAAGGTGAACGATGACCGACTTGACAATGCTTTCAGAGCGGAGCTGAGTTCTACTATGTGTGTACACACGTGACCCTCCCCCATCTTCTCTCGAGCTCAACAAGTCGCTGAGGCCCGCTTGGCCCTTCGAACATTTTCATTGGACAGACATGGAAAGAGGGAGAGGCTACCAGGACTCAAAACAACGCACCGACTCCAAATACACACAAAACACCCTCGCACTGTTAAGTAGCTTTGACAGTGAGGTTAGAGGTCAGTAATCCGCTTGGCTCGCGCCGTTCCTATAGGGCGGAAATAACGCTCGAAAATGCAACGATACTATGTGTTTGGTAAAGTAATTTCTCCCCTCCAAGTAGCCCGTCTTTTCAGGTTAAATAAACAGTAAGACGCCTTGTCCCACCTGTAAACTGTGTATAGCCTTGTGTACAAGCCTGTGTAAACGTGCACGTGTATGTATCTACTGTACACAATGTTTGAGTTCTGCATAGCAAGAACGTTGTTATTATAGTTAGCATTGTTAAGATTGTTTATACTGTCTGAAAGTGATGGACAATGGTGAAAGGAAGAGTTTCCTGGATTGAGAGCACAAAAACTAAATTAGACCCTGAATGCTTCTGGGTGCCTTGTACTGGAAACAAAATATTTCAGTGGCAACATCCCCAGTCACATTTTCATTACACCCCATATCAGAGTTACATATTGTGTACCATGATCATCTTGTTTTTAAAAAATTATTGGGGATACTTTGTACTGTATAATCAGTCAGCAGTGCATGCATCAGACAAATGAATCCCTGCTTCTCAAACAGGTCTGTACTATTTAGTTGTTATGCGATGTTAATGTGATGCTTTACATAAATCTACTTAGTTACTAATTGGCAGTGCCTAGAGTGTGGCTTGTTCTCTAAGCTGTCCTGTGTGAAAGTGATTCTTATTGTGTACAGTGTCACTTCTGTTGTCTTGAACAAATGGTTTGTCCCTGGCCACACCCAGACAGGACAAAATCCCAGCATCAGACGAGTAAATCTCATCACTGCTCTGGCCTTCAGCAGTGTAGGGTAGGGACAGATTGGGGAAAATGGCTTTCCTCCTCAAATTAACACAAACACATTGGCAGAGGCTTAATAAAGTGACTCTGCTGTTCATCAGGAAGATTACGGATTACCGAATAGCGGACGTGGTAGATCATTCCCTGATCATGACCCACATATTACTGTCCTTTGTATGGGAGAATGTTTTTTATGTCCCAATTTTTGCCAAAGAGTTTCATTATTGGAAGGTGATCACATCCCGCAAATAAATATTGAAAGCTGTGCAAAAAGTTTTTGATCAATTTTCACTAGAAAGTTCTGCATGTAATGACACTACATTTATGTATTTAGCAGATGTTCTTTTCCAGTGCGACTTCATCTGAATATTTTAGCTGAAGTGCCTTGCACAAGGGTACAATGACAGAGCCCCACCTGAGAATCAAACTTGCAATCTCTGAGCTACAAAGCCAGTACACATACACAGCAAATTATCACCACAAATCCCCCATACTTGACTGTTTCCACAATCACACACTCTTTTACGTATTTTGTATTCACGAGTTTGTGACCCAAATATTATAATGTGCTTGTAAAGATACTTCTTTTTGAATTACCTTCAAACATGTATATTTTGTCTCTGTGAGATCCCCCTTGGCAATGAAATGGAATAGTTTTCCTTATGTATTCACCTTTAGTCTATTTGGCTGATTAATTAAATGCACACAAATGAGTCCATGTTTAAGAGATCAGACGTGTTCTAGACTGTGTCATTTAGTATGATTTCCACTTATGATGTCCTTGCTGTTAAAGAGAAGGCTGGAGCTTTTGGAGATATATTCAAATTCCATAAACAGGAAGTGCCCTTCCTTGTGGCTAATGTTTTAATCCGCATTCCAAAGCAATTGTTTACCATTTCCTTACTAGCCTTTCCAGGCGGGATGTTTCCTGCTTTTCGGATCAAAGCCATTTAGAGATTACTGCAGTAGGGCAGTACTGCTTAACCAGGGCAGTGCCTCTCTTACCTTTGCTATATTTTCTATTTTTTCTACAAAACTATATTAACACACTTGTCGAAATGGAGTCCTCATATCGCACTATAGCCATGGTAACCTCTACCATGTCTAAATGTGCTAATTTACAGTAATTCAATCTTGAAAGGCCCGTTTCTGGGTTTAACATACACGATCCAAACTCATTTTTGTTTATAATTAGTTATTAATTTTAAGAACCTTTCAAGATATATTAATGTCATAGATGCCTAATACTAAGGTGGTCATTTGAAACAATGTTTTATACTAGTTCACTTAAACTCTCTTAGTGTGGTGCCCTAGTGTACCTCAAGTGGGAGGCCCTGCTCTAGATGGTAGTTTTTATATTTAATTACAGGATAAATAATTACAGGGTTGGAAAGTGTGATATGACATTAAGTGTTAGGGTATCGCATGGTGTGCTTTAAAATAAGAAAACGAGCCTGTATGTGTCTTGGCTGAGCAAAGATTAAACACTACTGTATCGGAAGGTAGATTAGTGCTGTTTTTCACTGCTTTGGAATTCCTCCAAAATTGCATGTCTCTGAGGCTAGTATTGGTTTTGTTTTCTGAGTACGTTTGGAAAGCTATATCTGTCAGGTATGGGTTGTGTTGCTTTCTTTTTTTTTTTTTTACTACATTTCCCAGAAAGAGTAAAAATTGTATCCTGTGAGTTATGTCATGGGATAAGTAATTACAATTTAATTTCCTGCTCTGCTTCCTGATGGGTGCTGGCAACACGCCTTCTCCTAATGTCTGACAGTCTTGGCTGTATTTAAATATGTTAGAAGCTGTTTGATATTTCAACACGGGGACTGTATACTCCTAATCTAACTACAACCAGGAAAGTGTAAACACAATCATTATTTATTTCTTTATTTATTTATGTTTTTGATGTATACATTTGATTAATTGTTATAATTTTTCTCTTTGTGACTGCCCTAGTCTAATGCATTTTTCCAGTAAAGCTACTGGGCTATTTATGACAATGCTGTGGCTATGGTGATGATTAATAAATGGAAGAAGCAGTCAGCTCTGAAATTAAAAATGACATCTCTCAGACCAATTTCAGACCCCTCAGAAGTAAAATTACTATTTTTAATGACTAATTTAATTACTTAATTAGCTGGGTTTCGTCAACTCAGAGGAGACCGGCGACTTGACCTGCCACAGATGCGGGCCTGTCTCGGGAGGTTGCCGTGGAGAAGGTGTCAGAGACTGAAGAAAGGGCGAGGGTTCCTCTTGGGAGGGTGGCAGGAACACTATTGACTTCCGCTCAGTAAACAGGATACAGTCTGTTAATGGCTCAGTGGTCTTCCCATTGAGCGCCGGCCTCGTCTGAGATCAGTAAACTGGGCCCATGGGGCGCCATGCCGGACGCTCACAATGAAGCCCTTTTTAAATGATTAGCCACAGCACAGTATCTGCTTTGTGCAGTTGACCGCCTGCACTCACAGATTCTGTGTGCTGCTCTCCAGAATTTGCTTTCTTTGGCTTTTCATTGTCACTGCTACACACTGTGGTCTGAATTAGGCCAAACTTCTTTTTACTCCAGTGTTTGGCTAAGGCTGATTTATACAACATGTATAAAACACAGAGCAGTGTTGTGCCTTTTGTGAACTTGGATAAAATGTCCTTACTGAGAAGTATCACTAAACTGGAGGCTGCACTCAGGCTGAGAGAGCAGGTTACGGTGCAGAGGATAGGTGTGAAGGGATACTTTTCAGCGTTTTCTGCCTGATAAAGAATCTTACAGTTACACTCAAAAGCTTGATTTTTAAAATTTATTTGTGTTAATCAAAAGTTAATTAATGAACACTTCATTAATACTCTATTTCTGCATGGCCTAGGTTTAGATAACGGCAGACTGTATTTCTGCAACTTTGTAA
The DNA here is from genome assembly GCF_013347855.1 of Anguilla anguilla. Taxonomy (NCBI): domain Eukaryota; kingdom Metazoa; phylum Chordata; class Actinopteri; order Anguilliformes; family Anguillidae; genus Anguilla; species Anguilla anguilla. Next base: position 44,003,630 of record NC_049202.1, read on the forward strand.
GTACAGTATACTCTATAAACACGCATACAAAATTAAGGTAGTATTTTTTTTAAACGTTTATATTTCTATAATTGTATGTACGTATGTATTTAAATTTCATTGTGAACTAGATAAAATTGCTATGTCTGATTTGTGTCCTTGTTACTGTACGACAGAAGCTTTTTTCATGATAAATTCCACAACATCTCCGCCAGTATCGCCCTGACGATGTGAGCGTGTGGAGCCAGTGCGCTTTTTTCTTTGAAGTGAGTGAGTCTCCAGACAAGCAATGGAAGACGTCCACTGGCCCTGCATGAGAGGATATAACCTGACGGTGTGCAGGAAACCAGACTCCTAATGAAAGCAGGTTGATAATCAGTATAGTTTAGCTGGAGAGGCGGGTCAGAGTTTGCCGTTGTGCACATTCCCTTTCCGGTCCGTTCAACCTCTGGTGAAAATTATGGCAGGAAATCATTGCACCGAAAATGAATTCTGTAAAAATTCTTTCTGTAAAAATAGGCAGCGGTTTCCTGCCAAAGGGAACAATAGGCTCTTCTGTAATCTTGCTTTTAATCTTGTCAGGTTCTTTCAGGCATGAAGACCTACAGCAGGTCCAACAATTTCACCAGAGCTTGGTTCAAACTTTGTAGCCCAGTGGGAAAAGCCTTATTATTTCATTTTATAATGACAAAGCACCTTTTGCTGAAGTTAAAGCAGAAACAAATTATACGGGGGGCCTTAAGAAATGTTGTTTTTCATTCACATTGGACATCATGAGATGGAACACATAAGCCTAGATTTGTGCCATGTTAATGATGTGTTTTTGTTTTTTTTAAAAATCCTAAATCCTTCACACGGGACACCCGGGCCTATGATCAGAGGCAAATGAAATATCAAATACCTGAAAGGGATTAAAGTCTCAGCTTTAGACGCTTAATCTGTTTTATAATTATGCGGCACCGGTAAGTGCAAGTTCTTATGTGGAATGGAGAAAACATCACTGATTATCTTGACTGAAGAGGAGCAGACAGGCCAAGCCGCTTGGGTCTGATGTGGAGAACACAAAAAGTAACTGACATCACAAAGAGATTTAGTCCATTTTATCCACACTGTGGGTAAGAGAGACATCTCTCGATGCTTGTCTGTCTTTTCACTTCTCCATATAGCATTGTGTTGAGGAACTATGCACCTCATCCTAAATTTAGCCAGCTGTGAAGTATTGTTTGAAGCCTTTCCCCTAAGTAAAGAAAGGTTAGTGATAAAATTAGTTCAGGAATTCATGGCTTGTACAATATGAGCACTGTACCTCAAAAAATATCTGACCAGTTAATGATTTGTGATGCAGATAAAATCCAAAGAGCATGTCAGGCTATGACAGGAGTGGTTTCAAAGGCTTCTGCTGCTGTAAGTTAATTTCTAGGCATCCCTTTCAAAGAGGGCCAAGTTATTTATTATTCACATAGTTTTCTAGAAGTTTATAACTACCATATATGATGAGCATTGGCTGAGTTGTGTTGGTGAAGAAAGAGGAAAACCGAGGTTGTATTTAACACCTGGAGCCTCCTCTCAGCTTTGGAGTGTAGTGGGGCGTGTAGAGATAGGAGGCGGATTTGGAAGAGTGCTTTTCAGGGCGTGGCTCTCGCCTGTCAGTCAGATGTGTTGATTCTTCAGCTGTGAAAAGTTGCTGAAAAGGTATGCCTCTTTCTGCGGCCATGTGCACCTGAAATGACTTCAGTCCTCAATCGTCCCATTTACAATTTGCGATAAGCTGTAAAAGGAACTCCATTGGGCCATCCATCGCTCTCCAATTTTCAAAAGAGCACATGACCTGATTTTGCTTTGTCAATACCTGGTGAAAGGCTGTCTCAAAGTCTGGCAATGTGTGCCATTTTCCCTGTCTGGGTGGGAGAGAGAGAGAGACAGATGGATTGATTTGACTAAAGGCTTGAGCAGTAATGCCCAGGCTAACCTTAATCGAACTCAGAAAGCTGTCCTATTCCTGGAAACCACTGTCCCATCGCTCACGCCTGCGCGCCATAGCAACAGGCAGCCAGTTCAAAGGTCGGAGTGATCATTCTCTTTCACATAAACCACTCAATTGCCAGTAGTATATTATTAAGAATGGGGAACGGTGGTAAAAAAAAAGACATTTTATTACATATACTTGCTCAAAATTTGTAGCGATGTAGCACTTTTGTCCAGAGCGTAAACAGGAATGCAGGTATTTACTGTGCGGAGGGGTCAGGCACAGCCTTGCACTTTGATCTCCTCCGCTGGGCTTCCTGTTTATGGAGGGATGGCCTTCCCAGCATGCCCTCTACTGTGTATGTGCCGCGATGCGAGCAACAAGGGCCTCAGACAGGGGTCACGGGACACTTCGGGAGAGCTTTATGAACCGTGATGTGCCCCTGCCCTTAACTCCCACCCCTACCTCACCCAACCCCGTTCTCCCCTCCTCCTCCTCCCCCTTCCCCCCAGAGGCCTCCCACAGTGTCATGACATTTAGCGAAATGACTGGGAAGTGTGCGGCGCACGTGTTGTCAATTAAGAGCTTATGTGAGAGAGCGGCTCGCCGGGTCTGTATCCCTGCGCCGGTTCAGCCTGCTGACGAGCTGCCTGGCCTGTATCCCTGCGCTGGTTCAGCCTGCTGACGAGCTGCCTGGCCTGTACGCCAGCGCTGGTTCAGCCTGCTGACGAGCTGCCTGGCCTGTACGCCTGCGCTGGTTCAGCCTGCTGACGAGCTGCCTGGCCTGTACGCCTGCGCTGGCTCAGCCTGCTGACGAGCTGCCTGGCCTGTACGCCTGCGCTGGCTCAGCCTGCTGACGAGCTGCCTGGCCTGTATCCCTGCGCTGGTTCAGCCTGCTGACGAGCTGCCTGGCCTGTACGCCTGCGCTGGTTCAGCCTGCTGACGAGCTGCCTGGCCTGTACGCCTGCGCTGGTTCAGCCTGCTGACGAGCTGCCTGGCCTGTACGCCTGCGCTGGTTCAGCCTGCTGACGAGCTGCCTGGCCTGTACGCCTGCGCTGGTTCAGCCTGCTGACGAGCTGCCTGGCCTGTACGCCTGCGCTGGTTCAGCCTGCTGACGAGCTGCCTGGCCTGTACGCCTGCGCTGGTTCAGCCTGCTGACGAGCTGCCTGGCCTGTATCCCTGCACTGGTTTAGCCTGCTGACGAGCTGCCTGGCCCACGCCTCTCTGCCAGACGCCAAGAAGCAGGAGAGAGCAGAGCTCTGGGCAGGCCAGGCGGGCCTTTTTATAAAAGCGGATAGGGTCTGTGTCTTTTTCAGCAGGTAAGCTGCCAGGTAAGCTTGTGACAGAAGAACAAGCTTTGCTTGTCCCGTACAACCGAAATACAAAGGGTTGGCGGTGCAGACAGCGTCCCTGGAGTTCATCAGCTCCGCTGACGCTTTCTGTCGTGCCGCGATGGCATTGGTGACCGGGGCCGGCTCGTTGGCACCGCACTGTTGAACCGCGGCGGTGCCACGCCCCTGAATTTCAGTTCTTGCATCAACAGTACGGATCGCCGACGATGCGAAACACTTCCCCATTTCCCTCACTGCGAATCTCCGTGCCATTGTTGTAGCATCAATGTGTGGAAATGTCAGTGCTTCAAAACTGCTGCACTTTAAGCGTTGAAAATTGTAGGATATCTTTCTGAAGTTTCAGAAAAAATGTTTTACTATTGCAGAGTTTTTACAGAGTAAAGGCAGAGAAATCACTGCATTTTGGTGGCTTTTGCGCTTAAAATCCTTACAGGAAGCTCTGGAAGCCGATACAAACGTGGATTTATTGCATCTCTTAAACAAAACGTGCTATTCTTGGCAAATCGGCTGACAGGAGAGCCTGCAATAATAGGGCTGCTAATTTCATGCAGAAAAACAGGGTGGTTTTTTTTTCCCTCGTCTCTCTTTGTTGTCCCCTCATTGTTTTTGTGGCGGTGCAGATTGCGTTACGTGTCAGCCTTTTTTCGCCTGGTGGGAAGCGGCCGCCCCCCCTCCGCGCTGCCTCCCCCCTGCGCTGCCTCCCCCCTACGCTGCCTCCCCGCTGCTGGCTCCTCTCTGAGTGCTGGGGGAGGCCTGGGGAGGCGTGGGAGGAGGTGCCAGAGGCCGGGCCTTTCAGACAGCCGGCAGAGCCGAGGGGGAAGAGCGCTTCCATCAGACCGGCGTTACAGCGCGGCCTCGCGCGCTAGTTTCATTATTCCATCCTGCGCACACACTGGAACAAATTATGCCCTTGAACATTCTTTAGATACACAGTTTTTGTTTTTCTCTTTCATAACAGCAGTTAGGCGACTTTTAATTTGTCGGTTTTCTGCCGTGTTCTTTTTAAAAGCCGCTGTGTGACATAGTCGGTGGTGATAAAAGTGAAATGCAAATGAATACATATTCATTTAACCTTCATTGGAAGTGTCAGTGCCCTGCGTGGTCAGGAGAGAGGAAGTTGATTAGCATCTGTTCAGATGTGTTTCTGGTCTCATTGTGTTATCGCTGAGCTGACCTCATCCTTGCAAGAATGTGGTGAGGCCTGCCTCTAAACCTGGCTTCTTAAACTCCAAACAAGACCCCAAGGCTCTTAAAGTCTGTCAAGAAAAATGTGAAAGGAGTAGAAATCTAACGGAGTGTGTATTTTAAAAGAGATGCAAGCGAATGTGAAGGCAAAAAGGTCTGTAATTAATTGCGTTTCTTTGGAGCAGAACCGCATATCCTCCCTACAGCTGTCCTCCACTACTCCCCTCTCACGCGCGCGCCCACGCGCTCACACACCAACCCACCGAATGGCAGGTTTCTTCATAACAGGCTGTTTGGCAGAATGTGACCTTCTTTTTCAGAGAAACATTCCTCCAGCACAACAGCGGGGCCGACTGGCGTTCCGGCGGCCGTAGCCGCGGAAAGATCCGGAGTCTGAAATATCTCTGGCGCGGCGGAGCGAAACTATGCGTCGGGGTTTCCAGCGGCGTTGCTCGACTCCCCGCTTCGCTTACCCCCGCGAGGCCCCGCAGCGCGCCGACCTACGCCGTTTCGGAAGGCGAGGAGCGAGGACGGCGGCACCCTGGACGAAACGCGGCCGACGGACGTAAAAAGCCCGTAACGCTACTCCCAGAAAAAACATCCTCCTGGCGAGGCCTTTAACTGCGTTATTATGGCTCTCGCTCTCTCCGTTTTTCTTTTTTCCCCCAGAGGGAGTTTTATGTGGGTTTGATTTTTTCAATATAAAGAGACCAGCGTAGTTTGGCAGTTACATTCCCCCCTATTTATGCTATTTGAAAGAAGGGCCTTCGATTACAAACTCCTGTTCTGTGCGGTCTGTCTGCTGGAAGTCCTTGAGTGTGTTGTCGGTGTATTATTGGCAACACGCTCAAGCCAAAAAGTAGTGGTCAACACCAGGGCGAGAGCCGTTGGGCACACATCCTTTAAAGCTGCAGGGAAAGTTCCGCTGCGTTCAGCTTTTTTTTCCGTTTTATTTGAGCTGTCTGGACGACGGATCCGGCGCTAATCCTCTTGCTGCTAATCTAGTTAAGAATGTCGAAAGATTCTGAGCTTTTTTTTTTTTTGATACAAGAGCTAATTTTTGTACCTGCTGTTCCTTTGCTGCACAATCTCTACTTAACATCACACGCACAGATGGACCCACACCACACCCGTGCGTCCAGCATAAATGCAAATGGCGGAGCTCCCTGTTTTGCAGATATGTAAAAGAACGGACTGCCAAGAGAGCACTCTTATAGTAGTACTGTTCTGATGGTGGGCAGTGAGTTCAGTGGATAGAGTCATAATGCACATTGTAGTGCTATACTCAAAGACAGCTTTTGTACCGTAGTTGTCATAAACTCGTGTGTCATCAACACTGGAATTGTTGAAATTCAGATTTACGGCAGTGTCATATGCTGACTGATTCAGAGCGAGTCAACAAAGCGAGGCATTTGTTTAAAAAAAGCAGTAGTAAAATGAATCTGTCCTCCAAAATAACATTTGTTTACCTCGGTTCTATTTCTACGACTGCCTTGCTTTGTTTGCCACCAGTCAACCACCACCACCAACCAAAACCCGCCTTTGCTAGCAATTTAGCACGACTCCACTTAAACGCTTTATTATTTTCTGTACTCGGGCCTTAAGTGGTGTCAGGCTGACTCTGTGACGAAGGCAGGTCGAGGAAAACATTGCTGCTGTTTGTCACAAACACGTCGGTTGTCTCGGGAGAGAAACGGAACGCAGCCTGACTCCTTTCCCGGAGTTTGGAAAATAAGAATCGGAGGCAGAATTGTCGAGAGAGAGAAGGTGCCCGGTGCCCTTTTAACGAGCGTGGTTCTCTGCGAAGCGGCAGCGTCTGTCTGTTCGGTCCTGTGCGGTGGTGCTGGGTTAACGTGGGCGGAGGCTGATCCGTGGCCTCGGCCTCCATCTTGCTGCTCTCACCCGGCTGACGAGCTTAAGGGGTTTAGTCCTGCGCTTCAGGGGGGCTGAGTTACGCTCCTGGCTCCTCGCCGCAGCTGATATTCTGCTGAGCCGCTGAGAAAGCGAGAGCGGTGCGTTCGTCACGGCCGCGAGTGCAGAAGTGCGCCGCGTGCGCGCGGATGACGGGCGCGGCGTACTGCACGCGTGCAGCGCGTTTGCGTCGGTGTGGCCCGTTCCACTCTTCCTTGAGCTGTGGAGTGGAGCCGGGATTCTAGAAGAGTCCGCCACTTGTATCCTGTGTGGGATTAGCGGTGGATGTTTCACATAGTGTACTCGTGTGCTGCTCTCCTGCTGTCCGTGTGTGAATACGGCTTTGTATCACATCGCATCCCAAATCCATCTTTTCTCTGTCCTATGCTAACTGTGTCCACTGCAGTGTGTTCATTAGCTGACCGATAGCGTATTCTCGCTCATTCTCCTACATGCTATCGGTCTGCGTTATCAGCCTGCATTACGGATTCGCTCCAGGTTTGCTTGGCTTGACTGAAATGGCAAAGCCGTCCGTGTGGGAACAGGAAATGCCCAGCGTGTCAGAGCGGATTAGCTCAACTGGTCCGTGTGATGATCTGAAGATCCCTCGGGCTCGGGCGTCTGTCGGAGGCTGCGGCTGTGCCGGGAGTCGGGCGCTGGCAGCCGGAGCGCCCGCGGTGCCCTGGCGTTCCCTCGCTCCGCATCCTCAAGGCTTCAAACGGAGAGAGAGGAGCGGCAGCACTCTTCCACTCTGAGGCGGAAAGGGGGGAGGGGGGTGGTGGCTGCTGAATGGGGGCCCTTCTCTGCCACAGAGGCGCGGGGTGATGGATTTTGACGGTGCGCTGGCGGGACAGGCGAGGGCGGGGCCCCCCCCGGGCCCCTCTGGGCAGGATGCGGGAGCGGCGCGGAGGAGAGGGCACCCCCGGCGAGGGTGGCGGACAGTAGCGGGACTGTGGAGCGTAGCGGACTCCGCGCGCGGAGCAGATCTGAAGCGCCGGTCCTCCCTGTGTAAACAGGGCTCCGGGCCTGTGGAGGCGCTCCAAAGCAAACATGGAGGCTGGGGGCCCGGGGACGCCGCACCAAATGGCTACCACATGTACAGCACGTTTTCGGTTGTTTTAGAAAATGTAAAAAAGGCAAGGTGAGACTGGAAATGGCGATAAAATAGCTCCGGGCGGTTTTTTACGGCGGAGCGCGGCGGCTGTGCGTGAGGCTTCGCGGGTGAAGGCCGGCTCGTGAAGAGGAAGCCCTGCCGGGAAACGTCCTCTGGTTTCACCTGGGGTGAGCGCATCTGCTTGTGGAAAGCCATTCGTCGCGGGCGTTGTTCTACTAATAGCGTTTTCCACGCACACGGCCACAAGGAGACGAGGAGCTGTCGTGCCACCACCCTCCCTGCAGGGCGTAGACTGCTGGTGTCAGTTGGAGAGGGTGGGGGATGTGTGTGAGCCCCATGCGCCTCCCACCACAGCGACCGCCTGGGTGACGCCTGCAACGGACGGGCGCAACAGAAACGCCGTTTCGCGTTTTTGTTCCGGCCTCGCCGTAGCCCCCGTCAGCCGTGTGCGTGGGGGGGGGGCAGTTTGAGGAGGGGGTGGAATGGCGGTGGGGGAGGGGTCACGTCCCAACGTCCGCATTCTCAGAGGGCAAACAAACATGGCGGCGGTGTTTGGTTTCCGCCAGATGCGACAGCAGCGCTGGGGTCCGGGGGCGGCCACGCGGCTGATGTGAGGGAGGATTGGGGGGGCCACCGCGATCCTGAAGCAGCTGTGCGGCTCTGCGTTTGGTAACCCCCCCCCACCCCCAGGCCGCTGCACTGCTCCACCGGGGCCGTGTCCGGCGGGACGCCTCCTGAAGCAGCGGCGGGTCTCGGCGGGTTTAGCGACGCAGGTGAGCATGTGACCAAAGAGAGGGGCGTTGACTTCACACCTGCGTTTGAGGACGCCGCCGTTCTTCTGATGATCCCTCTAAGGCTTAGGCCGCACATTAATACGCAGGTGACTGTGACGTGAGAAAGGCACTGATCGTTCAAAGCAAGTCCCTTTTAACCTGGATGGAGGCTGTAGCGTTTTACATGCGTTCAGTACCCCTTAGCTACATCAGCTTAGATAAAAGGGTCCTGTTTCAGTCAAGCACCCCCCCCCCTAGAATAAGTCACATTGAGCTCAGCGCAAGTGCTCCCCTGCCTTGGAGAACTTTACATTGCACCTGCTCACCTAATGAGATTTACGCTCTGCTTTTCCCACGGGCGCGTCCAATCGCGTCATTTCCAGCTCCTGCGCCGTTTCATTGCCGTCACCGGAGTAAGACGAACCTATTAAAGACGAACAGCTGGCAGCGGCGGTGTGGTGAAAGCAGCGGGGGGTGGGTGGGGGGAGGGGGGCTTTCCCACGTGATGAAACGCAGCCTGCCGCACGCTGCCCGCAGATGGAGGGGGAAGGGGGGGGGGGGGGTGAGCGGTTCCCCCGAACCAGGAGGCGGCTGGACCCCCCCCCTGTCAGAAGCCGCCGGCCGGCACGCTTAGCGTTCCCGTTACCACGGACGCGTTCGCCTCGCTTCGCCGAACAGACGACCCGTGGCCGGACTCGCCGTCCTGCTCCTCCGAGCGCACCGCAAACGAGCGCTCGATAAGGCGCCGGACGGGGGCGTGACGCGGCTGCTTTTTCACCGACGGAGCGCGCACCTCTGAGCGCAGCGCTGTGAAGCGAGCGCCGGGGAGAGCGAGAGCGCAGGTTTCATTACCCGTGACTAACGCTTTGATGGCTCAGCTGGTGCGCGCCCAAATGTTCCAGTTCTCAATTTCCCTTCCGGAGAACTGAGTGAGAAACAACAATCATCTGCTGTGCCCGTGAAAATAAGGGACACTGAAAGAGAGTTTCTGACGGCCATTAATCCATTCATTGACTCATTCACTCATTCGTTCATTCAGTCGCTCATTCA